>NC_071090.1:105131773-105731773 GCF_027358695.1 Spea bombifrons | reverse complement strand
AGTAACTCACGGTTGTTTCGTACAGGTGTCCAACGCCGGGGAATGCACACTGTCTTCTAGAGCAGATCACGAGACAATCTGGTATCTGGACATTTGAGTCACTCACTTCTCTTTTTCCTAAATCACTTCCTTTTCTCGAAAACAGAAGCGATTATTTAAACTTTGTGCTTCATAAGCATTTAACGAAAGGCACAAACCACAGCGGGACAAATTGTGGATCTCTGGCAGGCTAGCAGAGCCCCTGATAATGTCATTAGTAATCATAAAGCTGCAGTACAGCAGAATCAATGATAAGAGCAATAAAAAAAAAACATGAATTAGGGGTTTATGCACTAAGGCTGGAGTTTGCACTAAAGGACTCACCTGGCCCTGCATAATGCATAGTTCAATAGATTATTAGGAGAAAGGCGTCCACACTTTGACTATACATTACGAAGCTCCATTATGTGCAGTTCCACACATAGCCACCAGGGGGAGTTTTGCTTAAGAATGACCTTAGCAGTATTAGCATTATTAACACATAGAATCCCCAACCTTTCCTCTAATGATAACGAATCATGAAGAAGATGGGATTTTAAGAACTGGAAATATTTTAATCATTTTATGTTTTTGCCTTTATTATAAATTCTATTTCATTCTAAGAATTGATTAGAATGCATGCACTCATCCTATGCTTTTTGGGGGTTTTTTTGGGTGGGGGGCAGTCAAGATTTTCAACACTGTTCCACATACTGTAGCGGCACAGAGCCCCCGCCCGGGCAGAGAATATATATATATATATATAGCCGGGGTTAGTTACACGTCTTATGGCTCTTAGTCTGTTACGTAGGGGGAAAGTTAACAACTGAAGCGCCAAAGGTTAGCTTTTTTTAAAAATCATCTCATATTTTGTATAATTATGCATGTTTTCCTGTATGTACCAAATATGTATTTTGGGGAGATTGTTTCTTTTTTAGCCAATTGTTGGTATTTGCCTTTTTTTGCACGCTCTTTTGTCATGATCCCCCCCCCCGGCCTCCTACAGCCATACCTCCTTTTTACTTCAAACATGTTTTTCTACTCCTTTCACCCCTCATTTGCCTCAATTATCCATACTACTCCTTTAGATTGTAAGCTCCCGAGCAGGACCCCCAAAAGCCCACCGTTCCTGCCAGAAACTTTGGATGCCGCCCATGTGCTGCCTACTTTCTACCCACTAAAAGCTAACATGGGCTAGCCCCTCCCCTCTGTGTGGTTAGCCCTGCCCCTTTGATGTAACCACTCCCCCAGAAAGGGGGGGTCTTTAGGTAGCGTACCCCAGGAAGTTCCCAGGTGTGCCGGCACTGCTTTTTTTTACATACAGAAGCCCTATCTGAAAGTTTTGTTTGGGGGGCTCCCCCAAAAAATAGGGCCACCCCTGGCCCGCAAATCACACAGTGAAATAACAGTTTAACTCTTTCACACGACTTCAACGTCTATTAAAAAAGGTTCGGACATCTGCAAGTGAAATTGTTCAGCTATTAAAGGGTTAATCCTTTATGGGATGCGCTGCTGTCCTGTGTAACTGTTGTACAGCGCTACAGAATGCAGCGGTGCTATTTAAATCAGTAATAGAGTCACAGATATTACTGTTGTTCTTTGCAATGCTTTGTAACCTGTCTGCCCCCCCCGGCTGCCACAGAATGCCACGGGAGATTCCATTCTATACCCCGCGTGGTTTTCCGCCCCAGAACAGTTTGGCGTGGATGTAATGGGTTAACCCCTCGTTTGTTGTTTCTCCGGCAGGTACGTGCGGTGTATTTACCTTCCTGTGCCTCGCAGCAGCTGAACAAAAAAGATCCCTTTAACTTCCTGGAAAAAGAGAGCCCGATTATGTCACCGAGAGGAGGCGGTCCGTCTGTCCCGCTGCTGGGGCCATTGAAAGAGCTCTTTTAACCCCATGGGGTAGCTGACTGCCCTCTGTATTCCTACGGTCAGGAGCAGACGACCACACGCACACACTACAACTTGTGGACTACAACTCCCATCACCCTCAGCCTTCGTTCCCGTCAGCTACCGCCGACAGCGTATTTGATCCCCGGGATTCGGATCAATGAATCCGCATTACAAACAAAAGCTCTTTATCGCTGAAATAGAGAATCTAGAGCAACACTACAGAATCTGCTGGCGCTATACGAATAAATGTAATGGATGTAATGAAGCATGCCTCGTCCTCATAGCAGATTTGGATCACAAGTCCCAGCATGTTGTCAGCCGGCAATAACCCGTTGCATATCTCCCGTGTGTCCTGTGTATCGGACGGCAGTCATTATTTCCAGGCACCGCCCCACATAGCTGCCCAACTGTCCCGCTTTTGCCCGTTCCAGGTCTGGTGACGTACCCTCACTGCCTCTAGCTACACATTGTCCAGGTTTGGACACCTGAAATGTTAGGGGGTATTCCCCCCGGCGCCTGGCATTAAACCCTCTGCACCGATAAGTGTGACCGCAGCAAAGCATGGAATCGACAAACAGAACAATAACTGATACACGGGACGGGTCCCCCGCTTGTCCCTGCATGTCTCGCGTGTTCCCGGGTCTCAGACATGCCGAGGACCACACTGGACTCTATCCTCTACCCTTACCAGGTTCCCCCTTAAAGGAATAGGGTGGTCTCCCTGCTGTTAGCCCCTTTCATAGGGTCTCGTGGTCCCGTAGGAACCATTAATATTATTATAAAAGGCTTCATGAATTACTGCAATTAGCAGTCAGCTAAGAAGGATTTGGAGATGCCGGAGTTAACAAATCCACTAAATTACCCAAAAACCTACATTTTCAGATAAATGGTAATCCATCCACTCATTATCTAAATCATTAAATGGTTAAGGATTTAAAGAGGTATTACCGAGTAGGCCTTGCCATGTCACCCAAGTGTCCCTCTTTAGGTGGAACAGTCCCTCTTTTGCCCCTCTTTTCTAAAGGCTCAGAATGTTTGCTGAGTATGAGGGTAGAACAGTGTTCCATGCCTCCCAACTGTCCTGCTCTGAGCGGGACATTCCTGATTTTTCCCACTCTGTCCCGCGTCCCAGATTTATTTCTCCAATCTTGTGGAAGTACTCGCAGAAATCAGAATAATGTTGACAGATTTGCGGGATAAGAGAAGCGTTTCTCCGTCTCTCTCTCTTTCTCTGCAAAACTGTCTCCGTTATTCTCGCCTCTCGGGGAAATGGGCGGAGCCACAGAGACAGCCTCTCCCTCGTTACTCCAATCGGGGGTGGGGGATGTGCTCAGAGGCACCGCCCCTGCGGAAGTATGGTTCACGGAGAATCCTGCTCTTGTGATACGTATGATTATTCCTCCCCATTTAGCTCCCCTATCTTTAAGTTGCTGATTGTTGTTGATTGGTTCAGAATTGGGTGGACTGAGTGATCCTCATTACAGAGCTCAGCTTCTTCGAAACTGGTTTAAAATAACATATTTCTGAAACATTTGAGCTGATTGACAAAGAAAAGCCACCAGATTTTGTTATTTTTGACAATTTTAGATTACCATGACTGCATTCAAACCGAGGATCTGGTCCAGTCTCTAAAGGTATTTCTCAAACTGGTTTAACCCATTCACTGCCAGACATACATTACCTTTTGTTTTTTTTGTGTTTGCGAGGCAAAGAGGCCACCCCAGCGACCTAAATACAGAATTCCAAAGCCGAGCCTACAAAACCAGTTAAACCAGAAAAACCAGTAGCCAAGAGAATCACGGAAACGAATGCCAGAATTCCTGCGGCTGCGGAATGTGACGGGGTAATGGGAACGCGGGGTATGAAGAATAAACCATCTCACTCAACCATTTACTATACGGCTGTATATACTGTACGTATATAATGTATATGTTTGCTTGCGTCTTTATTTCCGGGTTTGAAATGACATTATTCGCCATTACACGAGTACCCCGCCCCCCCCCCCCGTGAAAGCTGCTTTCACAATACAACAAAAGTGTTTGGGAATCATAAGTCTTCGAAAATGGCAAGCACTGTACAGTATCAGCAACGTAGCTGCCAAGAGGCCCGTTGAACCAAAAGAGTTAGGCCCAGAGACCACCAACTTACATGGGCTCCGTCTGCGAGACCCCCATGTCTGAATATATTATAGGCACCAGGAAGAAACTCACGGGTCGTGGGAGCAGCGTGGCAGCACACCCCTCTCAACGCCCACGTCCCCTTAAACCACAATATGGCACTCATATGCTGTTTGCGGTTGAACGATGGCATATGGTGTTTAGAGGCAAAGATAGCACTGATAAGCTGTTTAGAGGCGAAGATGGCACTGACAAGCTGTTTGGGCACACATGTGGCACAGACAAGCTATTTGGGGACAAGTATGGCACTCATATGCTGTTTGGGGTTGACAGATGGCACTGACAAGCTGTTTAGAGGCGCAGATGGCAGTGACAAGCTGTTTAGGGGCAAAGCTGGCACTGTGGGAAGTGGATGATATGTTAACTGCTGAAACCGGGGGGCTCAAAGAGGTGGAATGGTTGCTATGAAAATCGGGTGTGTTTAGAAATATTATGTTTTTTAGGGGGAAGAGTTAGCAATATAGCAGCACCCACCCAGGGCGCCAAACATATTCTTGCACCCCGGCGTCGGTGACCCTAGGCTGGGTCCTGCTTCCCCTGTGTACCATGATGTGTATTGGAACGTAAAATGAATATGTTGAAGGATGATGTCATCTCAGGTTCTTAGTTGTACATTCTTTAGTGTTAGTGCATTCCAGCAAAACCACGAGAAAGGCGTAAAATAATTTAGCTTTAAAAAGGGCCGTTGATGTTGGATCGGCATTCAGCCAGCGCTGAAGTATTGATTGCCTGACTGTAGCCGGTATGATTAATAAAAGCTTTGTGAGGAGACCAACAACAGCCGTAGGTTCTTCACAGTGTGGACTGTTGCACGTGGGCCGTAGTCCTGCTTTAGAGTGTCCAATACGCATTGTGGCCTATTTTGTAGGCCATTTCATTATAGGTTGAAAATGGCAGCCGGGGCCAGACTGGAGATCACGAGGCGGCGCCGGCACTTTAAGACCAGCAGCCGCCTGATGGCGTAGCTGAGGCCGACGGATGATTTTGTGCAGCTGCATATGATATATTTTTATGTTCGCGTATATATCCAGCGTCTGGACACATCCGCAGCACCCGATCTGCCGCCAATGGCCAGCGGCCCACCGGGCTTTTGGGAGCCGTCCCAGCCTGATAGCAAAACACCCAGAAAAACACAGAACCCAATACTTTATAGATGTGCTTTTTTAATGTTTATCGGGTAGTTAGTGTGGCGGCGGTTAGTTGGCGGGGAATTAATTCGGTTGGGTTAGCTTTAGGTAGATAAGACCCATTCGGCCATCAAGTCGCCCGTTTCTCCTGCTGTAAAGACTCCGACCTTAATCAGTCGCTGGTCTCGTCTTAGATTCAGGAGACGTATGTATATCCCATGTATGTTTCAATCCCCTCACTGTATTACCCTCTACCTCTTCTGCTGGGAGGCTGGTCCACTTATCTTCATCAGTTTCATCACATAACCAGAACCATCTGGAGGTTATTGTACCCATGGGCCAAGATGTACCAATATAATTATATGCACCAAGCGGTGGCCAGACCATGCCCTATCTACGAGCTT
The DNA here is from genome assembly GCF_027358695.1 of Spea bombifrons. Classification (NCBI taxonomy): domain Eukaryota; kingdom Metazoa; phylum Chordata; class Amphibia; order Anura; family Pelobatidae; genus Spea; species Spea bombifrons. The sequence goes on along the minus strand of NC_071090.1, from coordinate 105,726,151 downwards.
CCGTGGCCCAAACAACTGATGTGAAACACGACCTTTTAGTTTCCACTTTCACACATGATGGACATTGCATGTATGTATGTATGTATGTATGTATATATACAGACACATACGTGGCCCTCTTTGAAAACAGTTGTGACGTGGATCGGTCTTTCGGTTTTCAATCGGAAAATCAACACAGCAAGGTAAATATTTTAAAGCAGGTGACTGAGCTTCGTAAACAGAGAGCGTGAAGGACAGGAGAATAAGAACAGAAATAATGGAGAGAGACGTCAAAAGAATTGATGATGCAGATTCGTGGCCAAAACCCTGTTCCGGTGGTCAAACGAGGGGCCTGCGATTAGCCTCTGAAACGTGGTGAGAAGTAGGAGTTTTTGCAGTGTGGAGACCCCCCGTGGAAACCATCAGGTTGGGGAGTTGAGCCGGGTTTCCGTGGACCTTTGTGAAGAATTGTGACCCGGGGAACAATAAGCATGGAGGACCACATGGGAGAGAGTATGAAGAGCGATCCACGGACAGGTAATATCACGCGAGACACGGTTAGAAGAATCCATCATGTTAATGACCTCAACTGACCCCAACATCCGCTGAGAGCTTATCGTGTGATAATACAATCTAGAGCAGGGGCGTCCAACCTGCGGCCCTCCAGCTGCTGCAGGACTACATCTCCCATAATGCTCTTTCAGCTAAAGGGGCTGGCTGAGGAGGATGGGAGATGTAGTCCTGCAGCAGCTGGAGGGCCGCAGGCTGGACACCCCTGATCTAGAGGCTTTGTGGCACGTTGCCATGCGGCCTGCATTTGTCCAACACGAGAACCTTTTGCAGAAAGTACGTAGAGTATTTAGAATGCGGGTGTGTAACTCAGCCCGACATCATCATTACTGACCTGCTAACCCCTCCTAATACACAGATACCACCTCCTCCTAATACACAGATACCACCTCCTCCTAATACACAGATACCACCTCCTCCTAATACACAGATACCACCTCCTCCTAATACACAGATACCACCTCCTCCTAATACGCAGATACCACCTCCTCCTAATACACAGATACCACCTCCTCCTAATACGCAGATACCACCTCCTCCTAATACACAGATATCAGGACACACACCTGTTGCCATGCTTTAATAGACAGACCCCAAAACGCCCAACCCCCTTAACCCCCCTTAATACACAGACATCAAGACACGTAACATTCAGCGCCTTCCAATACAAAGGCATTAGGACATACATGTTCTCGTAATAGAAGCAGAATAACTTGATGTAATAAAAGGAGAATTCCTTTTATTAAAAATGTAAACAGTTTCATTATTTTAAAGCCATGAAGAGAAGGGGCATACCTGACATTATGACACCACTGTAACCCTTTTCCCTCCCCGGTATAAACGAGGCGCCCGCGTGTACACAGCCATAGCGTGGCCCCCTACTCGTCATTATTCTCATCCATAGAACCTCCTTAGGGGGGACATGCAGAGCTTTCTAACGGCATGCAGAGCAAAGCTGTGCGTGGCCCCCAACCAGGTAAGCGGAGCGCTAACGTGTTAAGGACACAGTGGGCTTGAATTTGGCACTTCGTGGTAGGAAGACTCTCCCGTGGCACTATTAACGTGGTAACGCAAGGTGCAGAGATACCCCTCGGAGAGCTATGGACAGTCTCCGTTCGCTCCGCACGCTTGCGGTCTTCTCCTATCTCTGGTGTGGGGCAGGTTCTAAGTGTCCATGTAACAATTAAATCTCTAGGGAATAGTTGTTGTAACAGTGCCATGCTCATGATATCTCACGGAGGAACGTTCACGCTCAGATTCACGTCTAGAAAGGAGCTCCTGTGGGACCTGGCTTCCGAGAGCAGGCTATGAGCATGGCATAGAACAGGAGCTATGCCCCAGGTCGGCAGTTGTGGTAAGATAGGCATCTAACAGGAGCAGTTGCTGTGTTCTTTGGGGGCGTTCTCGCTGAGCTGGGCAGTCCCGCTCGGCACGGGTCCATTCTCCAGGCTTTCGTTCATCTTCTCGCAAATGACATCGACCAGGCGCTCGAAAACTTGTTTCACGTTGATGTTCTCCTTAGCGCTGGCCTCAAAAAACTCAAACCCTAAATATAAAGAAATAAAGATACGCGTCATTCAACATCACAACAACCGACACCTCTGTACGTCTTTTTCAGACAATCATGGAGACATGAAATAAAAATAGTTAAAAGTATATTTTAAAAATGCAATGCCACGCCTGGCCACTTGGGGCAGCGGTGATTATTTGTTGCCAGCTCCGTAAGCAAAATCTAACTGGCACAGAACCTCTCTATGGCCCTTCTATTGTTGTATTCATTGCCCCGGTCTGTCAAGAGTCCTATTAAAAATTGAGCGTTCTAAATTTAAGTCATTGGACCGTGTGGCTAAATATGTCACTAGCGGGTAAATTCTCATCCTGACCCTGGTCTTTACCGTCTCTCTTGACCTTGATACGCGAGCTCGCGGAAGACTAAGACCAGCAGCTACATTGTCCTAACGTTATACCTTATCTTACACCATAGTCACATCAACATAACTCGTCTTGATCACCAATCCAGTGCCCAGGACTGGTTGTTATGTTTTTCCCCTTAGACGAACGTACCCAATTCCTCTGCCAGACGGCGCCCATCTTCAGCGGGGATCACTCTATCATCTTCCAGGTCGCACTTGTTCCCAACCAGTAAGACCTGTGCATTGTCCCAGGAATAGGTTTTAATCTGTGTCGCCCTGAGGGGAAAAGATTTTTCATAGCTTTACATTACGCCTGGGCAATGTCCTGCAAAAATGGTCCTCCTAAAGTTTCCACACATAGAATCTACTCGGCACATCCAGTCTACACATTTTAGGCCCTTTGCCTTGTGCTTTATTGTGTATACCCTTATGCTTACACCATGCATGTTTAAATATAATCACATTATTAACCTCTACCACCTTTGCTGGAAGGCTGTTCTATGTGTTTACCACCCTCAGTGAAGTGAAACTTGCATTACATCAAAACTATGAACTCAAGCCCAGGTCATCCGCAAGCAGCGATATATCACAGCCATGTCACTTTCTCCACCCAGAGAGAAGACAGGTGAGTCACCAATCCAAATAAAGAATAATTACCCCTATGCTGCCCAAACCTTTTAACCAATTCCTTCCCAACCTGCAACTTTCTACCCCGTAGAGAGTTCTATCCCAGGCTACGTCTATGGGTTTATCGCTCCCGTCCCCATGCTTCGGTTACCAGTCTTGCACGGCGTTGAAGGACTCCGGGTTTGAAATGTCGTACATGAGCAGGAAGCCCATGGCACCGCGGTAATAGGCTGTGGTGATCGTGCGGTAGCGCTCTTGTCCAGCCGTGTCCTGCATGGAAAACACCCCAGTGGATAAATTAGGCGATGACTGAGATGAAATCAGTTTGGTCCTACGAAGAACCGATCTTCATAAAATAATCGCGCTTAAGTGCAAGGAAGCTCGGGACGGGCCTAGTAAAGAATAACTAAAAAGCGACTCAACAAGGTACCCAAGATGGGCCAACTGGTTCTTCCCAGCCATCGACATCGCTAATAATACATGTCATTGACGATGGGTCACTGTGCTTCCCATTGCGGTAGAGCCTTTAGTCCATTAAACATGTCACTATATGGTTAGGTCACTTGGAAACCACGATGGGACTGACCCCAATGACCCAACCATGGCGCTTGTTGGCAAGTACCAACTCCTCAGTCCATCGATCTCAAACCCTATATGCCCATCCCATGAATGTTTAAACTCTTTCATCCCTTCATCTACTCCCTTCATGATTTGAGCTGGAATTCCTCACCCAGATCTGCAGCTTGACCCGCTTCTCGTTCCTGTAGACCGTCTTGACCTTAAAGTCTATCCCCACGGTGCTGACGAAGGCGGACGTGAAGGAGTCGTCGGCGTAGCGGAACAGGAACGACGTTTTGCCCACGCTGCTGTTTCCGATGATCAGGAGTTTGAACATGTAATCAAAGCTCTGGTCAGCGGCATCTTTCTGGGTCTGACGGGTATCGTTGGCAGATGCCATCTGCGGGTTAAGAAATCATTCATTATTTACTCATCTTTGGGTGGGAAGCGGGTTAAAAGTTAGTGCACTGTAAGTTTGGGGCTAAACTTATCTTCATAGATGATCCACAGCAAATGTTACAACGAGCAACTACTGTGGGAGAACCCAGACGGAATTCAACACAAATAAATGTAAAGTTATGCATTTAGTAAATAAGCTAGAAACACAGCAGGTACTTATACAGTAGAGTCCCTTAAATGAGAAGGATTTGGACAAGGTGTAATGTCAGTTACCTACAAAATATTATGTGTATTGGGAATAAAATAATACACACTCGTCAGGAGGTAATAGACCCGTCTGAATACCCTCATCTGTATTCAAGCAGGAGTTTTAGTTGTGATGAACATTTAGAAGTTCACTAGTCGGGACGCGCATGGATAGGATTTTACTGACATTATACGGTCATCGCTGAAAGTAAAAGTCTAGTACCGGTGCTTTGTAGGTTAGCATGGGGGTGACTCAGGGGTGGCCACTGATGGAATGACCTACCTGACCTTGTGAATATACCTGGGTACATCGAAGAACGGCTCCCCCAGTGCTCTCCCCTCTCTGCCTCCATATAGGAACCAAAAGCGGGAGAGCGGCAGGGAGAGGGACAACGCTCATACCTGGGACTGACGTCGGTGGGCACCCCCCATTTTAAATACTTCTGGCTTAAAGGATTTGGGGGGTAGTGAACGGGGGAGGGGGTTTATAGTTTTTACATGTAGGGCAATGGGATATAAGGGCCTTTTTCTTGTAATTATTTTTGGTTTTATTTTTTGTGCTGTTCTCAGAGGACTCTTTAGGGATCTCTTGGACGTCGTCATAAGAACCGAATCAGAAGTTGTATCAGAATTCCGGTTTACAGCAGCAAGCTTTCCCTCCCTTTATGCTCAGACAGGGTCCCAAGCAGCAGCATAATCACATTATACAGTAATAGAGCCCAAAACACCGCTGTGTTTATACTACAACGCCTCAATCAGCTGGCTGAGGGTGATAGGAGTTGTAGTCAGCCAAGGGCTGCCCAGCCTTTTTTTTTTTTTTACACCGTGATGGGTCTCTGGCCGTTCCCACCCTATATAAACAAACCAGCAGCGCAATCCGTTCTGTGCACACAAAACCACTCCTAGGAACGTTTCCATGAAACGGGGGCTCCGTCTGCCGTACCCTTACTGAACGAGCTTATTCTTAATCTGAACGTATTTCCTTATCAGGAAAGCCTTATATTACGGCGTCCGTGACCTCTGCTGGAAAGCTATTCCTTGCACTCACTACTCTTTGTGTACAAAGACCTGTGTTAATGTGATTTTGTTTCGCTCTCCTACCAATAAGCCCCACTGTCCTGATTTTGCAGGCAAAGGGAACTGTAGGCTGGTTGGGAAAGGTCTCTGATGTCTCCTGATCGGCCCAGGAAGCTGTAAAATGAATGGAGGTCTGCGCTGTTGCAGCACAAACCTCCATCACAACTCCCGCATGGCTACCAATGCTCTGCGGTTGGGGGCTCCAAAAAAGGTCATCATCTGAGGTCCCATCCCAGCCCTGCTTCCAACCCCTGCCCAACTACCTCTGCACCTCTCCATCCCTTCCTCTAGTGATCCCCACCTAACAGAAGTATCCCGATGTGGACGCCTGAAACGCAGGCTCTTTGTACTCCATGGAGTCCTCTCTAGATGCCACTCATGTCACAGGCAAACCAGAGACCTCAAGCGGGCTTCAGACGGGGCATTCCAGGGGACAACCTACGGCTCCTGGTAGGCAATCATGATCTTCAACCCAGCTGGACATTCCCAGGCGCTCCTGCGCAGGCACGAGACGTCGGGGCACACGGACATCCTTAGCCTACACAACGCTAAGCGATGGACGGACAATGGGGTGACGGAGCATCAGCTCTTCCAGAACCCTCAACGATACGCCGATACATCCTTTGTTACAATGAAGCAGGACTTTGGATGAGGTTCCATCCCGGAAGCTGACCGTTAAGGAGGGATACAGGCTCCTGGGACTTCAGAGGAGCTCGGGGGGGGCAACGTGTTAGTGAATAGACCCCCATGGGATCAGTTTTCCCGCTCGCGGTAGAGTTTTCACGCTGCTGGGATTCTATAGGATTAGAATGACGTTGTTTCTGCTGCTTAAAGGGTTACTAAATCCTGGTAGGGAATGAAGGCCGACTGGAATATTGAGTTTATGCTGCAAGACTTTTGCGCACCAATAAGAATGCGGAATGTTGCTGGCGGTGTCTGGTCGGCGGATCGGAAGATGCTCTGGACCTTCCTGATGGTTTTTTTGATTGTCCTCCAGGTTTCAGCTCCATGCAGTAGGACTAACGTCACGCCGGAGTAGTTGTCCTAAACGCATACTTTGTCGGTGGGGCTGCGTGGGACTTATTATTATTTATTGTTTTATATAGCGCCATCATATGCCGTAGCGCTGCACAGCGGGTACTTCTACTAAAAACCTTGTACGCAGCATTTAAAGCGTTGACCGAGTCACTCGAGCGCTGGCTCAGCAAACGCTCCGTGGAAAGCGCTCCAATTTAAACGCGATCTGATCTGGCCACTGATTGGCTGCTTCGTGGATGCAGCACCCCAATGCTCTGCCCGCATTAATTAACTAAGCTTAAGCATATATTTTACTAAAATAATTGTGATATATTAAAGCGTAATGTCCAATAAAATATAGTAACTAGTAAGTGCGTAATATATTTTCATCTGAAGAAGAGACCACTGAGGTCCAGAAAGACATTTTTTCTATGTTGGGCCATTAAAAGGTATTACGTTCAAGACTCTTGAACCAATTTGATTATATACATTTATTTGTTTGGTCTTCACGCCCATACAGGGGAAGTTTCTAAATCAACTGACCCTTAGAATTCTGATACATTATCCCTTTAATAGTTCACTGCAAAGATTCTATTGTGGAGCCGACGACCTATCAGGAGGTAAAGATGAATGGAGGCACCTGTGCTCATGCAGGGGTTTTAGCTGTGAAATAGCAGTGAGGAAAGCACCTGTCGGGACGCTTAGATATCATTAAATCAGACCCCCCCCCCTATATACACAGAGGGCGATTTGGGTGTTTTAACAGAATAAATAATATAATATACAAGAGGAAATTAAGATGCATACAGATCTCCTACAGCCAACTCCCAGCGGAATTTGTCATCCTTTGGTTAAGGTTGCTGGGAGTGGCAGTAGGAAAAGAAAATAGGGAAGGAAAGGGGTTAATTAACCCAAATATACACCTTAAGATAATGCATCTAGAAGTAGAGCCAGCTAATGCCGGCTTGACACATAATTACGGACCGGCACACACCCATCCGTAGGGAGACGTGTCCCTGGGAGCCAGCAGCTGGCGGCATGCTTAGCGTACCCGGCCCCACGGATAAGGAAAGCGGCCACGGTGGGGCCGGATCCCCCAAAGGTTTGGCTACTGGCGGAGGGGATGGGTTACGCTGCCTGCCGATGAAGAGTCCGGTGGTCTCTCTCTCTCTTTGGAGGTCAGGGAGGGAAGGAAGGGGTCGCATATCCACTTGGGAAGATGAAGATAAGAGATACCGGGGGTCCGGTGTTACATTGTGGCCCCTACTGGACACTTTGACACAAATTACCTTTTTTCACTTAATAGCTGCACTGGAGCTCAATTAAAAAATTTAAAAAAAAGGGGGGCTTGCGGTATCCGTACCTTGTCCTGCGTCTGTCTGTCCTCTTCTCGCTGCACCTGTTGCCGGATCTCTTTTATTCACCTATAGAACTTTCTCCATATGTTGGTGGCCCCCCCGCCTCGACCACCTCTCGCTTCTCCTTCCCTCCTGCGCGGTTGGCACTTCAGCTCTGACTCTCCTGTCTGTTTTGCCCCCCGCCGCTCTCCGTCTCTCCTCCGTCAGCTGTGGGTGGGTTTTTTCCACCCGGATCTGTGTGTTTGCAGGTAGCTCTCCCTTCTCTAAACTGAGGTGTGTCTCCTTCCTCTGCATTGTCCCTTCCCTCCCTCTGCCAGCCCATGCTCTCCCCCTCCCCCAGCCCCCTCCCTGCAGGGCTATCCCTTCCTGTATTACTGCAGCCTCCCTGGGCTCCCATATAATAATATTTCTCCTCCATATCTTTATCCGCGTTAATAAGAATATAGATATATTTCATGCTGTAATAAGTTACTGCCCTGGGGAGGATCCGGCTGGCGCCACGACTACCGATACACATCACGCACGGGATCTGGCGCTGTATTTAGCAATTAGGGCCCAGTAGTTGCCCCCTGGGCTACCCTGATGGCTTGGAACAGTCACCTCTAAAATGCACGACTATAACTGACAGAGTAATATTGATGCAGCCCCAGCCGCCTGCGAAAGTTGAAATTAATTGCTTTTGTTGGTTTTTGCCAAAATAGCCCAAAATCAACCCAAATACATCATTTTTTTCAAAGGACGGCACAGCATTTAGGTGCACATGATGGCTGGAGCGTCCCTTTAAATGCGCGGAGCCGGGACCGATCCCCATGGACGGACCTCATTCAGCGGCCGCTGGCCTTAAAGCGCCAGCCGCCTTTATAAATTTGGGCTGAGTTTTCCTTAATTAAAAATGTCATTTCTTTTTCATAAGTAGGCGAGCGTATCGCTAACGTGCCCGTTGTGTTGGATTTGAAAGAGCGCGTTTTTGCCGCTCTGGAAGGATTTTGGGCTTAAAAAGTGTGTGAGAGGGCAAGGGTATATAGCAGGGGCAGGAGGTCCCGGGACTACTGGGTACGTTGGGGTGAATTATATATGGCGGGGTAGTTCCAGTCCTCCGCCTGGTTCTGCTTGTACAGGAGGATCGCTACTGGTTTCTAGCAACTCACGCCGCTCGTTATTCCTGAATGACAAGCAGAGGTAGACCGGCAACTGAATTCGGCACCCGGGTCATGCGCAGCCACGCTGTAAGGCGTATATGTAATCTATATATATATATATATATATATAGGTGAGCTACCAGTGCATCCACAGGGCAGCCAGTATTTCAATGCAGCCCCGCGGTATATGTTTTCCACAGGCGTTACGGAGTTAAAGAAGACATCTGGTCGCTCCGTTCCGTATCCCAGCCTTGGGCAACAGCGGCCTTTCCGGTCTTCTGCGCGGCTGGGGCACATGCTGGATGGGCTTGATGGGAGTTGTGGCAAAACACCAGCTATAAACTGCCGGCACTGATCCGTCTGCTTACACTTAATTGATAATAAATTAGCCGGGATGCTTAACCCTTTGCGTTCCCTTCCCTGGGGCACGTTATAGCAGAGATTAATGCACGAAAGCACGTGATTCTGTATTTAACCGCTTGAACATTGCGGCTTCTGCCTTAAAGCGATAGACTGTCTGCTCGCCAACTTAACCGTTTACCTTCTGAAACAGGATGAAAAAACACGTTAATTCTCTAACAAACATCCTGAAGAGCAGCGACCCGGCCCTTTTTCCGTGTGATACCGGGGTTAGCGCGCGGCTTTACTGTCCCTTTAAGTCTCGGTTGGAGAATAAGGGTTGAGATCGGTTGGGACACGGTACAGCAGCCGTGCGATGAGCCCCAATTCACTAGAGAAACACCCCGACTTCTTATCATGCTGCCCAGTGGGAGGTGATAGAATGGCTCAGTCTTAATCACCCAGCTGGGCCCTCTGACTACAGAGGAACGGACTTCATTAGGATTCCCATAAATATATATTTATCAGGTATTATTAATACATAATTTGATGGAGGTTCCCCATTAACATTAAATGCCTACAGAGAAAGGGGGAAAAAATTATCCTATTTCAGCAGCCAATCAGAGCCTGCTTCTCTATCACATGTCGATTCACTGTTCCTGCCGTAAACGACTAATAAGGCAAACCTATTTCTGGGGTGTGTCTAGGGTCAGATATATAACGTAAGAAAGTTTTACTTTACTGTGGGGGTGGTTGATAAGTGGGACTGCCTCCCAGTAGAAGTGGTAGAGGGTAATACAGTGAGGGGATTTAAATATGCATGGGATAGATATACGGCTCCCGAATCTAACCAACGACTGTTTAAGATCCACCGCAGTCTTTACCGCAGGAAAAACGGGTGACTAGACGGGGGCCGAACGGGGCTGCCAGCAAATCTTTCTAAGTAAAATGATATTAAATTATAAATAATAACTATTTAAAATTATATTAAAGAACTTCTAAATGTGAGGACTCCCGATGGCTTCATGGTTCCAAAGGCAATAGGCTGTTGAGCACATAGGTTATAGATATTACATACCACAGGGCCCACAGTAAATATTACATGTAAATATAAAATTTATTACATTCACCCGGATATTATTTCTGGGAGATTATAGTTCAATTATAGAAAACAAAAATATCAGAATTGATTGCCATTTTTGGGGTCTGACCCTCACATTTATGGGGTAGTTCAGACAAGGCCCTGCTGCCCTCTACCTGCGAAGAGCCAGGGTGCAACGAAACAACTCTCAAGATCCAGCTGGCTGATTGTCATGAGATTTGTAGTCACATCATCTTTTTGGGGGGACTTAAGAGGCTTCTTTTCTTGCGTTTCTTGGTTTCCAACAAGTCTTCATAAGATCACCGGCCTCCATTTACGGCAATCAATTAGCCACCTGGGCTCATGTTGGACATCCCAGACACACCTGAGGACCAACTTTAGAGCCCTATCCTGCGGAGCCCCTACAGGGTGGGCAGCAGCAGAGCCGTGTAGACCAGGTTGGCTCCGTTGCAGAGCAGACACACGAGATTGCAGAGCGACGAGATTCCATGGTAACGCATAAAACGCTTCCGCAGGGCCTGGTATTTGGGATCCTGCTCTCGGAGAAGCTTATAACCTTCCGCGTTGGCCTTTAGCCCTACTTCTCCTCCGAGGCCGTGCTCTCGTTCAATAGCCTGCATCTTAAACATGGACTTGGACGTGGCCGGAGAGAACCAGCGAGCGTTCAGGGCAGATAAAATGAGGGAACCAAAGAAGAGCGAAATCTGTCAAGAAAACAAGTTTGATAAGCTTAAAAAAAAAAAAGCAAAGGAAGTGGAGGAATGAACAGTGAGGCGTGAGAATGAGAAGAAATCAGACACCAGCAGCAGAACCTCAAAGGTTAATGCCAGGGATCAGAAAATTAAGAATTAAAAAGTTAAACGTTAGAAAGGGTGGGGGAGGGGTATTACAGCGCAAGAATGAGGAATGACAGGCGTCGGGGGGGGGCATCATGACACGTGTCACCTGTACACTCTCGCTGGGTGACAGCAGGTCACGGGGATGGTAAGCCGCATACACCGCCAGGTTCAAGAAGGAGCACAACAGGACGGCATGGCCGTAAAACGGGAACAGCTTACTCTGTACTAAGCCAAAGGTGTGCCGGGGCACCCCCCTAATCAGCACGAATCCTACGGAGAGATAAAGGGATAGAGAGGATTATATATACACAGCCGGGGTCTGTAAAACGCAGAGCTTACAGTCTAATTATACAAAGAGACAGACATATTACATAATGAGATGGCACCGAGAAGCTCTTTTCACTAACAAAGGGACTGTATCCTGCAGAGCTTACACTCTTTTACTTACAAAGTATTACAAAGCAGAAATAATGGAAACATCAGATTGTAAACTCTGCTGAGACACAAATGCAGTCCAGGGAGGGGAAGCATTTTATACAGGAGGAAGACTGTCCTGAAGAGCTTACGCTCTAATATAGGTTAACCCGGCGACAGCACGGAGCCCGTCCTGCACGGCGACTCTTACCCGCTATAAAAGTCATCCAGAACTGCATGCCCCAGGACGTGGAGAGAATCAGGAGATACCCGACCTTCACGAGGCTCCCCGGCTCGCCTTCCGCCACCATCCTGCAGAGAGAAACGGGTCGGAGAATTAACCTTCGAGCTGCCAGGGCCCTAGGTATATTTTATAGTCCTCTTCCAATATTACTGGAGACGCGACGGCGCCGATATAAAACAGTTTAGAGAATATGACTCCTGTACCTTCTAGTACACGGATGTGAATTACAGACAGACCTGTCGATGCCAGCGCCGCACACGCGCCCCCTGGTGGTAAAAACTCATAAAAGGCTTTCGAGTGGACAACTTTACAGAAAACATGCGCAAGATAAAGCCTTATCTGTCTCATAAACACGTACATCTTAGGCAACAAACATGTATGTTGTCAAACTGGGACACAACCCTATTATTATTATCATCTTTTCACCATTCCATTTTTTTTTTTTTACTTTTTGATAACAAAACAATGAACTTTCTGACCAATTCCAGGGTTACAGCCAGCAATGCGTTCCACCGCAACCAGAGACACAGAAAGAAATGACTTACTATCTCTTACTTATCGGCCCCGCTGCTTACACGCCATACATCCAAAGGGTCTGACAGAACTAGAACTGACGGACTAAGAGATCCCGTACATTTGGGAATAAAAAGCTTACTATTTAAAATAAGCTGTAATATAGGGGAATAAACAAGTTCCATAAAATGTATCCACCATCTGCAACGATGAGACGCCTGCTGTGATACAGTAATGAGAATGTATCTTTAACAATAACACGTAGATTTAACCCGGCCCCTGAGTGCCTTATTACCCCTGTAACATCTTATTACAGTAACCCGGCTCCTGAGTGCCTTATTACCCCTGTAACATATTATTACAGTAACCCGGCTCCTGAGTGCCTTATTACCCCCGTAACATCTTATTACAGTAACCCGGCTCCTGAGTGCCTTATTACCCCTGTAACACCTTATTACAGTAACCTGGCCCCTGAGTGCCTTATTACCCCTGTAACATCTTATTACAGTAACCCGGCTCCTGAGTGCCTTATTACCCCTGTAACATCTTATTACAGTAACCCGGCCCCGGGGGGGAGGGGGGCTTATTATCATACACAGACCCCCAGTCTTGCTCTGCAGGGTCACTCCCATGTTCATGTTTAGAAAACCTGTCAGTAGATGAAGTCCGAGGAAAACATATCCACCCTGATTTGCAGGGAGAGTGACTCTTGTGTGCGGGGGAGGCAGGGATACACTTGCTCTATAGATTACATAATTACCGGTACATTTATTTATATAGCGCCAGCAGATTCTGTAGCGCTGTTAAACATACTGGTACAGAAGGAGAAGATGGCCCTGCTCTTGGGAGCTTACAATCTATACATACTGAACTGAGCCTAGAAGTACAAAACCCCTTAGACATTAAAAGGGTTAAACCAAACCAGTGTATTCCTGCCACAGAATATGACAGCCCTGGACTAAGCATAATGTATAAACTTCCTGCTCCTCAGGGGCGGGCCGGTTACCCTAGGCACACATACACAGTGCCGTAGAGCCAGCAGGCGGGGGTCTCTATTTTTTTTTTATTATTATTAATAATAAAACTGGTCTGCAAGACAATTTGAGATAATCATGGCAAAAAAAAAGTAGAAAATGTTTTTATTCTGCGCTGAATGCCTCTGTGCTCACAGGAACAATTAATATTTAACTATGAACATTTTACACAAAGACTTTGACTGCTTGACTTGTTACTCAATAGCCATAAATCAACCTAATGCTGGAAACAAAAGTCCCGTTGATTTATTCAGTAAAACTTTCGTGTATCGTGAAGATCGGAGTTAAAGAAGGGGGGGGGGTTAGTCCTGGGTAGATGAAGCTAGTAAAGGATGGGAGGTAAAAGGCACTGCCCTCACCCAGAGACCAGGACTGATACTCAGCTCATAATACCAGCATGGTTTGCACCCATACACCCTTTATATACCGTATACATTATAATATATATATATATATACACACACACACACCAGCAAACTTGATGGAACTATTCGCAGAGGTCACATGACACACAGTGGACTTCATATATGACATGTACTGCTGACATGTTCACATATACATGAAGCCCAACGGGTCACCAATGCGCCAGTCTGGAGGGGGAGAGACCCAGGAGTTCCACAGAGGACCTGTTTTCTTTTGGAAAAAGATAATTGCACATAAAATATATATATATATATATATATATATTAAAAATATTGCACATGATTATTAGCGGTGCTGTAAAATAAATGGAAGGAATGCAGAAAGCACAGATGTGACCAAAACACACAGACTGGCAGATTCCTTCCCCCAGGGGGTGCAGAATACATCGTTTAACAAGAACAATTCCTTATACATTCTTATATATGTCATAGAATTTTACACAAGATCAGACACATTCGCCCGTCTAGTCGCCCGTTTCTCCTGCTGTAAAGACGCCGACCTTAATCAGTCGTTGGTCTCGTCTTAGATTCAGGAGCCATATGTCTATCCCATGCATGTTTAGCCTCTACCATTTCTGCTGGGAGACTGTTCCACTAATCTACCACCCTCTCGGTAAAGTTAAACGTCCATAATTGTATATGTATGTATATACCGTATATATAATGCACTAGCCTTCTGTGCAACAACAGACTGGTTGCCATGCGCCAGTCTGGAGGGGGAGAGACCCAGGAGTAATATACATAATTGTATATGTATGTATATACCGTATATATAATGCACTAGCCTTCTGTGCAACAACTTTACGAGCCCACACCTAAACCCAAAAGCAACGTCAAGTTATATGCTGTGACGTTACAGAACTCTCAGGGCTAGACATGTTATTAAATGCTGCAAAATATTATATATTATATATTATATATATATATATATATATAAAATCAGGACACCCGGACTGTCTTGTCTCTATGCCTCTGCTGTTATGGCAGCCGGAACATGTACCTGGCTCCAGGAAGCTTCACAGTGCGAGAGCAGCTCAGCAACTGACAGCTACTTCCGGGTGCCCTTACAAGCCTATCCCCCTTTCATCAAGTCATTTCACTTATCAACTTCTAACACCAATCAAAAGCGCTAGACTGGTTGCCTAGCGACCATTGTCTACAGGAGCTCATTGCAGGCAAAGTGCGTGTTTTTGCGAAGTCTGAGAATAAAGATATGGGAATTCAGCCACAAATGAAAGCTTTGATTCAGGGTGGCTGTGAGGTGTGCTTGTCCAATGGAAGGCATTTTTGTTACTTCTTCCATCAGCTGTTACCAGGGAAGCCTTCAAATGGTCGGACAAGAGGCTTCTTTAAATATTAACCCATTAACGGTCCATCACAAAGTTTCGGTTGTAGTGACTCTGTAATGGCGGCAGCTGAATAGAGTGACCTCATGAGGCGTTCTTCGGTGGTAAGACGCACAGACACTCTGTTGGAGCTCCCACACGGCCACCTCGCAACTCTCTAAAGCTGAGCACCACAAGGTGGCTCTTCCTATAAGGCGAGCAGGTGGGAGGCCCATCCCACCTCTGGTGCTGTATCCACCCCTTGCCACACCCCCTCAACACAGGTGACCTGATTTGCCAAACTGGGAACATCATACTTCCATATATGGGATCTTTCTGGCTCCGGATACCCGGGCCCCCCTTGCAGGAGGTCCCGCTGGTGTTGGTGGGACACACGCCATTGTTGGAGGAGAAGTGGGGTGTGAGCTGCTCCCGCAAGCTGGAGTTTCCCTGTAGTAAACTGGAGAAGCGCCGCTTCACCTGGAGACTCCGGGTGAAACGAGAGTTCCAAGGTATAAGTACTTCCCAACGCCTACCCCCGACGAATCAGGATGCTGAGGGGGTGGAGCTTTGGAGGTAGAGTGTCGCTCAAACCATCAGCGCTATTGTGCATGCACGCATTTCTGTGTGTGCGCGGCATGCATTCCCCGGGGTGTGTTTGAGTGGGGTGTGCCGCAGCGCCGCTCCCCCGCCCAGGAGGATAGATGACCATGGGCTCTGTTGGTGACACGAGACACAAAGTCTTCATTAAGCTGGATATTAGCCAAGCCATGAGCCTGACTAGCGCACGTTCTCATAGTATTCTAATAAACCTTTATTTATTACATATGGGGTGGGTGACACGTATGTAACATAACATATGGTATACTGATAACTCGACCTCGGTATAGACTACCGTTTAACCATTTACTGCTCATTCCAGTGATACGCCATAGGTAGTGAAAGCTTATGGATACCCAAAATGGGGACAGTATTTATTTCAAGGATACCCTATATGTGGGGGCAAATGATGGCACTGGATTCCCCATGAGGGGGTCCGTGTTTGGTGTTTAGATGTGGCTCTTGTACGGGGGAGGTGATGTTACACCCTTATCGGCAGAGCTCAGGTATAGGTGGGTGTCCGTATCGCTCGGCATATGCCGTCAGCCTACTAATGAGCAGCTGCCTCCCTCCTCTGCAATTCCTCCATCGTTTTTTTCATTAGGGCTCCCAATATTTCCCCATCTTCCTTGCAGCAAATCTCTCAGCTTTTCATTCCATTTCTGTTTATCATTCATGTTCTCTCCTCATTCTCCATCTCGTGTGTCTTTCATTCCCTGTCCGTTCTCCTTTTGTTCTCTCCTCTCCCTGTACTTGGCTTCTCTCTCCTCTTTCTCCCACCATTTTTCAGTCTCAGCTGTCTTTTGTTGCATTGGTTCCCTTTTTTTTTTCCTCCATTCTTTTTTTAGCTGCCGAATTCTTATTTCCTCCTTTCTTCCCATTTATCCTTTTTCTTCTCCCCGTCCCCCCCCCCACCATCCTTCCAGGCTGTGTTCAGGGAGGGGACCGAAATGTCTGCCAGCAGTCTCTCCTCCCTCTGAGCTGATTCCAGGGACCGTCATAGGGGGTAGGAAATCTGGACAATGCCTGCAGGTCTGTAAGACTGGGGGGGTCCCATTATTCATCATTATCCCTCTTATACATGGTTCAGTTAGTATCACCTTATAGTAACCCGGCTCCTGAGTGCCTTATTACCACTGCTACATCTTCACACTGTATTCTTCTTATTAATATTATAAATATTTAGGGTTCCTTATAACCATTTTACTTATAAAAACGTAAAATCTCTTTAGTACTGCGGTAAAATCATAATAAACAAGAGCATGAGTGCCTTATTACCCATTAACACCACATCACAGTAACCCAGCGCATGAGTACCTTATTACCCCCTTCAACATCTTATTACAGTAACCCAGCACATGAGTGCCTCATTACCCCTGTAACATCTTATTACAGTAACCCGGCCCTGACTGCCTTATTACCCCTGTAACATCTTATTACAGTAACCCCGGCCCCCGAGTGCCTTATTACCCCCTGTAACATCTTATTACAGTAACCCGGCCCCTGAGTGCCTCATTACCCCTGTAACATCTTATTACAGTAACCCGGCCCTGACTGCCTTATTACCCCTGTAACATCTTATTACAGTAACCCGGCCCCTGAGTGCCTTATTACCCCTGTAACATCTTATTACAGTAACCCGGCCCCTGAGTGCCTTATTACCCTGTAACATCTTATTACAGTAACCCGGCCCCTGAGTGCCTTATTACCCCTGTAACATCTTATTACAGTATCCCCGGCCCCCGAGTGCCTTATTACCCCTGTAACATCTTGATACAGTAACCTGGCTCCTGAGTGCCTTATTACCCCTGTAACATCTTATTACAGTAACCCGGCTCCTGAGTGCCTTATTACCCCTGTAACATCTTATTACAGTAACCAGGCCCCTGAGTGCCTTATTACTCCTGTAACATATTATTACAGTAACCCGGCCCCTGAGTGCCTTATTACCCCTGTAACATCTTATTACAGTAACCCGGCCCCTAAGTGCCTTATTACCCCTGTAACATCTTATTACAGTAACCCAACCCCTGAGTGCCTTATTACCCCTGTAACATATTATTACAGTAACCCGGCCCCTGAGTGCCTTATTACCCCTGTAACATCTTATTACAGTAACCCGGCCCCTGAGTGCCTTATTACCCCTGTAACATCTTATTACAGTAACCCGGCCCCTGAGTGCCTTATTGCCTCTGTAACATCTTATTACAGTAACCCGGCCCCTGAGTGCCTTATTACCCCTGTAACATCTTATTACAGTAACCCGGCCCCTGAGTGCCTTATTGCCTCTGTAACATCTTATTACAGTAACCCGGCCCCTGAGTGCCTTATTACCCCTGTAACATCTTATTACAGTAACCCAGCCCCTGAGTGCCTTATTGCCTCTGTAATATACTGTGGTGATTTTGCTTCAACTCTCTTGTAGGTCCAGCTGGAGGACGTTGTGCGTCACACATGGCTGCCCATGAGGCAGAGATAAAGAGCAGCGCCTCTATCATCCCATGTTTCCTGTTTGTAGAGGTATTGATTAACCCCATATCTGCCTCCCCTCAGTAATTATACGTCTTTATTCTCCTACTAACTTGATTTCTCCTTCCGGTTCACTCACTAGCACTTTTCTTTTCATACATCATGCTGGATGGTTATTTTGCTGCTATAAATTGTTTATTAGAGCATAAAAAGCCAGTGTAGAGGAAATGTGAAATTAGGTGGAGGAGGTGGAGAGAAACCTCAGAGAATGAACAGATCAAATGAGACTGACAGTAAGGGAGTGAGAAATGGAGGAGGTGGCAGGCGAGGGAATAACACAGAATTCAGTGGAAGATTAAACTCATTCGGCCCATCTACCCTGACAGTTTTTCTTTATGCAAAGACCCGAACCTTACTTGGTCCATGGCAGGGGCGTTACTAGAAACCACAGGACCCCGTCGTAAAAATTGCCCTGGGGTCCCCAACTTCACCAAGCAACATGTCCCACAGTGCCCCCAAACAGCTTGTGAGTGCCACTTTTGCCTCTTATCAGTGACATCCTCACCCTTAAACACTCTGCCTGTGCCATCTTTTCCCAAACCGCTGATCCGTGCCATCATTACTCTCATCATAATGTGCTAACATTGCCCCCAAAAAGGTTGTCTGTGCTGTCATTGCCCCCAAAAATCTTGTCTGTGCCATCATTGCAGCTGGTCTGTGCCACCATTGCCAAACAGCTTGCCTTCTTTGCTCCTTGTAACATACACTCTGGCACAAATACATAAACACACTAACACTAAATGTACACGTGATAACATGCATACACAGGCTTAAACATACAGTTTACTTTAAACAAATTGGTTGAGTGATTTTACATTAAAGTAGAAGTGAGTAACATAAAGGATTAGAAACGCGGGCATTCGAGTGAATGAGAAGAATCGATGAAAGGGTGACAGTGGGTTGGCAGGGAGCACCAGCAGAAGGGAGAATCATTCGAGTGACATGATAAGAAGTGATCTGTGATTGCTTCAGGGATCTCTCACTCTCTCCAACCTCCACGAACAAATTCCTCTTCGGCATCCTTTGCTTTCTCTTTCATTTGGGATTTGAGTCCGATTCTCTTTATTTCTCAGCTTCCTTTTCTCTTTTTTCTTTTCGCTTTTCTTTTACCTTTTTTGTTACTTACCATCTCCACCAAACCTCCATCCTTCCACTCATTCATTCTTCCATTCATTCATTCATCTCTTTGCTGGCTCTTTCTTCTATTTAAATCACCTTTCCCCTTCTCACACCCTGCTGCCATTGGATCCATATCCTCCTTCCTCTTTCACTCACACATATATTTCCTTTCGTCCTCCTTTGCATTCACTCTCCACCTTCTACTCATTTCTCTTCTTCATCGCCTTTTCCCCCACATATACGTTTTAGCACTTCACTTTTTTCCATTTCTGCCTTCTTTGACTCTCTCTTTCCTTTTCCACCCACCATTCCCTTTCTACCGTCCTGGACCCTTTGTGAATCGCCCTTTAGACCCATCAATTTATCCCTCCCCCTCACCTCACAGGATGCTCTATTTCCAGCTGGTTCTCATGGCTGGTACCGTGATCCTCTCGTACCACTTTGAATACACCGACACGTTCCCCGTCCACTCCCAGGGATTCTTCTGCTACGATACATCTCTGTCCAAGCCTTATCCAGGACCTGAGAGCACCAGCCAGGCACCACCGCGTCTCTTATATCCGCTGATCACTGTGCTGCCCATCCTCACGGTAACCGAATACTGTCTGTATGGGGTATTATGTTTAATAACTCGAGGGTGGGATGTGGGGACAGTAAGATACCGAGTCTATCGAGTGTAGGGAAGGTATCTACTCTACTGTTATACACAGGAAAGCCTTGAAGAACAACGACCTGACGAAAGGTCGGGATTTAAAGGTCTCAGTCTTTAGAGTATAAAATAACACCGTAAATCATAATTCTGATGGTGGGTGAAGCCACGGTGCAAGATTAGAACAGTGACTTCTTCAATGACCACCTAGATTAAACCAGAAATTGACCAAAACAAAGTCTTGGCCTTGGTTTATGTCTAATCCCCACCTATGCTCTACAGAGCCAAGTAGACGCCTTGGTCTACCAAAGAATGCCTGTAGGCACATTGACCGTAGGAGGGCTTTCTCATAACCTGCTTGATGGAGTAGGGCAGATGGGTGATAGGGGGGGAAACAATAACGGGTTCTATGCCCCTTCTTCCTACAGATCCTCCTTGGAGAAGTCTCCTCCGTCCTGATAAATCCAAGATGGCGGAGCAAAGAGAGAGTGATCTCCTGCGGGGACTGCTGCTTCTTCAACCCTTTACTGCGACGTGTGGTCAGGATCCTAGGTGAGAACCCAGGAAGGCAATATCCCAGCATGAAGTGGAATGCGATTTCTCTTCGGCTGACGTTATTCCTTTTTGTCACCCCTCTCTTAGGTCTCTTTTGTTTTGGGCTCTTCTGCACGGTCATTTTTGCTGGTGCCGTCCAGACGGTCACTGGTAACCAGACCCCCCACTTCCTAACGGTGTGCCGTCCAAACTACACGGCTCTGGGCTGCGTGTCGCATGTTCAGTACGTGTCATCGCCACACGCCTGCACGGGTGACCCTGACCTTGTTACCGAGGCTCGGAAAGCCTTCCCATCAAAACCCGCAGCTCTGGGGGCATACGCAGCGGTTTACACTACGGTGAGACACGTGGGACACTACACTGTATACCCAGCAATGGAGCAAATTCCAAGAATTCGCCTATGGGCTGTTTTATGGAAATATGTCACGGGCTTCAGGAACGTCCAAGAGGGAATAAATGTTTTTAATAAACAAGAAGAGGTCCAGAACTAGATGTTATAAACCCTTATGACAAAACTCCTTCATCAAACAAAATTTTGCTTTATTCAGAATTTTTCAGGGAATGCTCAATTATCATGTGACACGAAAGCAGTCACTGATAGGCTGCCGCCATGCAAACTGAAAAGACGTTTAGTGGTTAACAGTGCCATCTTCTCTCATTTTTCAGATGTACATCACTCTGGTTCTGCGGGTGAAGGGTTCCAGGCTGGTGAAGCCCTCCCTGTGTCTGGCTCTCCTCTCTCCCTCCTGGCTTCTGTCCGTCCTCCGCGTGGCTGAATATCGGAACCACTGGAGAGACGTGCTTGCCGGCACCATCACCGGATCGGCCATTGCAGTCTTCCTGGTGAGAGATAAATACTTACAAGGACTGTCATGATTGAGGATGGGAGGTGAAAGCTAGGGTATTAAATCACAGTGCTGCAATATGACATCATATGGCATCATTCTGCTTCAATACATCATAAAGTAGCAAGGTAGGTGAGTGGTCATGTCCCAGCTCTGCCTTAACAATGGCAATTAATACAAACCTAACAATACTATGAACAAACATATGGGTGCAGAAGGAGAAGAGACCCTTGGTCTTAGGAGCTTACAATCTATTAGTTTGTAAGAGAAGGTCAAAGGGGGTTCAAATACCTTTCCAAAAACAGCGTGGTCACACACCAAGACCCCTGTGCCTTCTCCGAGTTCTTTGAGTCTGCTGGTATGAAATCTAATTAATCTCATGCTTTCTGTGATTGGCTTCTTCAATATCAGGTGACTTGTGTTTTGAATAATTTCGGGAGCTCAGAATCCAAGTGTGTCGAGGAAGAGCGGCCCCCAGACGAATTAGATGAAAATATCGCTCCGGAGCTGCACCCGCCCAAAACACACCATGAAAAGTTAAGTATGGTACAGGTAATGGGGGGGGGGCATTATAATGCCAATCACACCAAATCCCCTTTGAATTCAGAGATCAGTAACGCCAGTAGTTTTGGGCAAAACTGTTTTGGACAAGCATGCGGGTCTAACAGCTGAAGTATCTCTCCCCACAACAGGGTCTCCAAGATGTACCTCCAGATGTCACCTGATCCACCGCCGTGCCTTGTTCCTGTGACTCCTGACGTCTTAATACCCTCCAACTGTATGACCAGCCAAGTGTAACACCTTCTGACAATCAACAGCGGGTTCCAAGATGGAGGAACACCACTGCATGGAGATCCTCAACTTCACCCTAAACCTAGTATCGCAGGATAACAGAGACTGTGGGAGTAAAGTACTGTACATCAAATAGGAATTATTAAGAAACAGTCCCACTCAGCGCTTGTCTACAATACCTGTCACATCACATTCATAATTGGTTTGAAACCCCAGTACATGAAGTCAAGAAATGCGAATTCTTGAAATGCGAACTCCGTGCCCCATAGCCCCCTCCTGTCTGTGTCGCCCCGCGGTGGGAGGGACAGACTCCGTGCCCCATAGCCCCCTCCTGTCTGTGTCGCCCCGCGGTGGGAGGGACAGACTTCGTGCCCCATAGCCCCCTCCTGTCTGTGTCGCCCCGCGGTGGGAGGGACAGACTCCGTGCCCCATAGCCCCTCCTGTCTGTGTCACCCTGCGGTGGGAGGGACAGACTCTGTGCCCCATAGCCCCCTCCTGCCTGCGTCACCCTGCGGTGGGAATGACAGACTCCGTGCCCCATAGCCCCTCCTGTCTGTGTCGCCCTGCGGTGGGAGGGACAGACTCCGTGCCCCTTAGCCCCCTCCTGTCTGTGTCACCCTGCGGTGGGAGGGGCAGACTCCGTGCCCCAAAGGGACCAACATTCTTTTATTCCATTATTTCCTCCCTTTATGTCATTCTGTTATGAAATGGTGAATGACTTTGGGTGAATGTCCCCCTTCTAGGATTGCCCCATCGTGAAGTACACTTAGGATGGTGATCCCTTTGCCCAAACTGGGATTATTGTATTGTTTTATAAATCCCTTCAATAAATTAATAAAAATAATGTTGTGTATTCTAGTGATAGTCTAGTGTTTTTCTAAATCCCATAACCAGATACACCCCTTACTGTCCGTTAGTTCAACATCATGTAACGAGGATAAAATAGTTTCTTTCATGTTGACTTCATTGGTATAGCGGTCACACGGAAGGTGAGTGTGTGCTCAGTGCAGGGAGTATAGAGGAGGCAGCGGCCATGTCCCACCGCTTCGATTCCCTCTCCGGAAACAGCAGACCTTACATTACACTTAATTAACACACATTTATCAGAACAAAGAGCTACCAAACAGCTGTAAAATATAAACATTTATTACAAAATGTATAAAAAAACGCTGGTATGAATAACACTCATCGAAAATCTACAATATATATTCATACATATTTTACAGCATACGGAGTATTCATGCGCACCAGCAAACTCTTCTATTCTTTCACCCCCAACTTATTTCACCCCATTTTTACATTCACCCTCAATCACGCCTCATGCCCGTGGGGTATTTCTTGTTTAAGTATCTATTTTTTATGCTTTAATGTGGTTTTACATGATCCAGGATTGAAATTCTATTTCTATTTTATACAATATATATATTAAGGGAGGAAGAGGGAGATAAATGATAACATTTAATATGTTAAATAGTATGACCCGATATTTAACCCTTTGGCTGTTTGTAGACACCACGGTATTTCACGCTTTTCAAGATAAGGATGTCTTAATATCATAGAAAAAAAATCATATACAAAATTATATACATGGCAGTGTTAAGCTTTTAAAATATAGATATAAAATTCTAATATCTATAAAAGGTAAACTTGTACGAAAACGTGTCGTAGATGTCCAAGTGTAGAAAGCCCTGGCACCCCCAAAGCGCTGGCCTTCACTAAGAGTTAGAATCCCGATCTCGCACACTCGACAAACATTCCGCTTCCCTTTCTCCTTATGCGTTGTGGAGTTTCCCGCTTCCACCTCTCGCTGAGTCGACTCATTTCTGTCCACAAACTTAGCACTGTGAGTACACCTGGTGGAGAAGATGGTCGTTCTGGTAAATATTAGGGGATGGGGGACGACTTTCCTCTCCAGAGCCAGACATGAGAAGATACGCGTATTTCAAAGAGAGAGAAGAAGGAGGTGGCGGACATGGTGGACATGGTGGACGTGGAGGACGTGGCTTGGGAGATAGGAGGCCCTCGCATGTCTCCACAACAGTGTACTCAAAGCTAGAGGCTGGACTATGCTTCCCCTCCTTAGAACGCAGGTGGTTGACATCGGAGTTTTGCCAGTCATCTTCTATCTGTGGAGCCTCCAAAAAGTCATTCTCATGTCCATAACTTTCACCATGACCGATCTTCAGAATGGGAGCTTCTTCGAAGCCAGGTTCTTCTTGGCTCAGCTCTGTACTCTGGGTCTCCAATGAGTCATAAGCTACCAGTCTGGCCTCCCTCTTTGAAGTCTCCTCAGGGCCATGTTCCTCAAATTGGTCATTAAAATGATTGAAGTTCCTTCTCTGCGGTTCCATCCACGCGGTCTGGTGTCTCCCCATTGCCACCCTTGCTGAGAGATGAGGTACAATTTTCTCATTCAATATCACGTAATTATCCTTGGCAGGCAGCTGGACAGAGGATCTTGGCGATGTTACCGTGGATGAAAGCTCAGATAGTATCTCCAAAGCAGAATATGGGTCGTCATAGAACGTATGCCTGGAAGTCCAAACCCGGTAGAAGTCGGCTTGCCCAAGCCATAGCTGTCCACAAAGACACACAAAGAAGTGTTAGAGCTGGTACGCGTTTCTGAACTTTTAGGGAAAAAAATTGCCAATAAATGAGATTAAAAAAAAGAACAATTAGCCGTACCTTAAAATTCCCCTTATGGATGGTGTAGAGATCTCGAAAGTGACTGTCAGGAGTTGGGATCTGTGGCCAAACTTTGTGCTTGATGACGCTAAAATGTTAAAAATGTGTCTCGTTATGGAAAAGTTCTCAGCACATTTATCACGCTACGGCAGCGCCGCTTTTATAGGTAGATTACCTGATATATTTCAGTATCAGCAGAAGGGGTATGGTAACCAGCAGGAGGGAGCCAAAGACATACAGCATGATTTGAAGAGGATCTAAGAAAATAAAGATACAGATCAGAGTAAGTACCGCAAGATCCAGTCAGTATTCTGAATCTAAGGGGTATTCGCCATCAGAACAACCCCCATTGCCGTAAATTGAAGGTCTAGTGGGAAAGTTCAAGAAGACCTCATCTCTTGCAAGTGGACAACCCTATATGTCTGGAATCAGTATGAATAATAATACTGGTGATATTCTAAGCCAAGTTCCATTTAGGTTCTATATCATTAGAAAAAAAAATAGTCGTCTTAGCGTTTAGGCAACACAGGAAAATATATAAAATCACATAAGCTTTTGGGAGCACAGAATGTTTGGGACCTGAAGTTGATTCTATCTGAAGAAGAGACCTCTGAGGTCCTGGGACTCTATGTAGCGTTAGAACTTTCTATGTTGACCCAGTTATAGTTGACTAAAGTATCCGGTACCCTTAGGACATACTGGAACCCTCAAGCCTCCCACTTGTTTTGGAGTTGTCAACCTCATGAACATGATGAGTAGGAAGTTGAGGTCAACTCAAGATGTAAGAGTGCAGTTGTTCATCCTAGAGTCTCACCAATGCTTGTCTCGATGATAACGGGGGGTGTCCATTCACTCCAGTATCCGCTGTACGATATGCCGTCCAGTCTGGCTCTTACATAGACCGTGTACTGTGTGAGAGCTTTAAGGTCCATCAGGAGGACACTGAGCCCCTTATCCACCGACTCCTGAAACGAAAGCAATGATACCACCTGCTCTATTGTTATCTGGTGAAGGGGCCGTTTAACCTTGAT
The DNA here is from genome assembly GCF_027358695.1 of Spea bombifrons. Classification (NCBI taxonomy): domain Eukaryota; kingdom Metazoa; phylum Chordata; class Amphibia; order Anura; family Pelobatidae; genus Spea; species Spea bombifrons. Next base: position 105,700,231 of record NC_071090.1, on the reverse strand, counting down.
CTATACATTGGCTATTGATGCCCATTTAATTGAGCTTGTTAATTGGTATTCTATTTGTGAAATCAATACTCACCGTGTGCGTGTCTTCTTCTGAAGAGGAGTACTTTACTTCAAACTTGATGCTGTCTTCAAAGCTCATGGATGGAGGTTCCCAGGATACCAGATAGCCTCCAAAAGTCTTCTCTGTCACTGTCACGTTTCGGGGAGGTTCCAAGAAAACTAGTGTGGGGGGTGAACGAAAAAAAAAAAATGTTTATCGAGTGTTAAAATTAAAAAATTCATTAAAAAGAGTGACGGCCCTTGTCATAGATATAGACAACAAGCAGAACTTGACACAAATATGCAAAACATCACTGAAACTGGATGTGGTTGATGGAAACACTCGGGTCTGTGAAGTGGGAGACGCCAGAATCACAGAATCATACCCCCTCTATGTGTATGTAAGTGGCTGGCACGACGTGTCTTACCGAGATCGTTGGTGTAGAACACTTTCTGGTACAGAGTGAGCTCATCGTGGTGATGCCGGGTCAGCGTGATGTTGATGGGCTCAAAGGAGAACACGTCAAGGGCTGGGAAGTTGCAAATGTACCACCAGGTATCTTCAGGGTCCGCCTCTGTCGTCAGAGCGCACGACTTTCTGGGTTGATCTCTAAAGATACAGAAGCCGAGTTATTCCCCGAGGACAGACTTAGTTTGAGACTTTCATGACCCCCATTATCTGGGGACAGAGAGACGGATGGATGATGGTGTGAAAGTTACATGATGTCAGTGTTACCCCGTTACCCGGCTGCGTCTGTCCTGACAGAGTAAACCTTCCCATTCTTTCTTCGCTTTAGTTTCCTCATATGCAGCCTTCACTTCAGCCAAGCCCTTCCTTTCTCAAGTCTATTAGACCCCCTCTGCCCCCTACTTTCCTCCATTCCCCATTCAGATCCCATTATTTGCTTTCATTTCAGTTTAGCTAACCCTTTCCTCATTGCTTTCGTTTCAATTGACCTCCCCTCTCCTCATTATTTTCTCTCTTTTGGTTCAACTCCCCCTCTCCTCATTATTCCCTCTACCTCTCGTCTTCATTTTCTCTCCTTCGTTTAATTTTTTTCTCTCCTCCTATTTTTTCTCCTTCAGTTCCACTCTCCTTCTAGTTCTTTCCTCTTCTTCAGTCTAGCTCTCCCACTCCTCACGAAGTTTCCTCCTTCAGTTCAGCTCCCCTTCTATTGATCATTCCTTTCCTCCATTTCCACTCCCTCTCTCCTGACCATTACATTCATTCACCCATACTTTATTAAACCAATCTCCCCTCATTCCTACCCCCTTGCTCACACCATTTCTGCTCTACTCAGCTGAGTTCCCTTCTTTACGTTAAGATTTCTAGTCATACTCTAACACTCCACACATCGGCTCCATCCCTTTCTTTCTTCTTTTTTTGTGTTTAATATCTGTGGATGGGGGGGTCCATGGTACTCACTGGGACTGATATTCAAAGGTATAGCTGGAGTTTTCCTTTTCGCTGCTCTGCCAGAAGCAAACCAGTTCTGATCCAGTCGTTGTGAAGCAGTACGGGGCAGTGGAATTCACGTGGATGACCTCATACACTGGGGTGAAATAAAAGCCTGTTGTAATGCACTGTTACCGCAAATTTACTTAACACTTTATAGTTTACAGTATAACAGAAGATGAGATACAGTAACTCCGTCCTATAATAAGGGAACCACTATACAATAGGTACGAATACATTACCCCCTGCCCCATGCAGCTTACAGTCTAAATAATAATAATAGCAATATCTGTATTATTTCTTCCATTATGTCCGATTACAATAACCCGGCCCCTGAGTGCCTTATTACCCTGTAACATCTTATTACAGTAACCCGGCCCCTGAGTGCCTTATTACCCCTGTAACATCTTATTACAGTAACCCGGCCCCTGAGTGCCTTATTACCCTGTAACATCTTATTACAGTAACCCGGCCCCTGAGTGCCTTATTACCCCTGTAACATCTTATTACAGTAACCCGGCCCCTGAGTGCCTTATTACCCTGTAACATCTTATTACAGTAACCCGGCCCCTGAGTGCCTCATTACCCTGTAACATCTTATTACAGTAACCCGGCCACTGAGTGCCTTATTACCCCTGTAACATCTTATTACAGTAACCCGGCCCCCGAGTGCCTTATTACCCCTGTAACATCTTATTACAGTAACCCGGCCCCCGAGTGCCTTATTACCCCTGTAACATCTTATTACAATAACCCGGCCCCTGAGTGCCTTATTACCCTGTAACATCTTATTACAGTAACCCGGCCCCTGAGTGCCTTATTACCCCTGTAACCTCTTATTACAGTAACCCGGCCCCTGAGTGCCTTATTACCCCTATAACATCTTATTACAGTAACCGGCCCCTGAGTGCCTTATTACCACTGTAACATCTTATTACAGTAACCCGGCCCCTGAGTGCCTTATTACCCCTGTAACATCTTATTACAGTAACCCGGCCCCTGAGTGCCTTATTACCCCTGTAACATCTTATTACAGTAACCCGGCCCCTGAGTGCCTTATTACCCCTGTAACATCTTATTATAGTAACCCGGCCCCTGAGTGCCTTATTACCCCTGTAACATAGCATTTTATTACAGTAACCCACATGATGACATGCAGCAAACACATGTTGTTTACAGTCACGCCGCTGTCATGCCGCGCTTGCACATAGTACACGCACTGTTCATAAACACACACCCCTCCCTCCTTCGTCCATCTGGCATCATAGATAAGAGTGGCTCTGCTATAGGTGGCCACGTGGCTTCCTAGACCAGAGCCGCATACATACTACTAATACATGTACTTAGCTTTCAAAATTCAAGGTTTAACACTTTAAGTGCCAAAGAGCGGCTGCAACTCTCCTTTTCATACGACATGTAACTTTATTAACCCTATAACCCCTCCGTATATTCTCACAATTCCAATTTTATCTAGATGGCGTTTTTATATATTACATATATTTTTTCTCTAGATTTGCCTGAATTCCTTATTTTTTCTAGTCTCTCCCTATTGTTTCCTTCTCATTTTTTACAGTTTTTTCCCCCCATACTATGTTTTTTTCAGCTTTGTCTCAAATCCTTGTGATGTCATATTTGTTTTCTCTTTCCCTTTCCCCCCTTCTTCTTCCCCTACTCCCAATAACTTGTGTGGCCCCCGCTCGCTGTTCCTTTAAACATGGACTCTCCAACTTTACATTGAACGAGAGCTACTTATACTGAATGATTTAATGAATTGCACTTCAGGAATTAAGGATAACATTTCATTATCTTATTGTTTAATGTTTTGAGTTTATTTTTTTAATTGCATTTCTTTAAAGGGTTAAGCGTGGCAGAACAGATACATACAGCGCCTTACTCGTGCCAGCCGCTCGAAAATCACAAGAAGCTCGCAATCTACGAGTTGGAGATCCCTGATTTAAACAACGCATAGAACCTTATATACCCGACTCTGGGACTTCTGTCGGATCTAGAACCGGTAGAACGGACATTCGGACATTAATGTGAGACGTTATAGGGTTCTCTGCCTGCACTTACCTCTGCGAAGAAACTGCGGGGTCTGTATTTCTTTGGATAAACTTCCTCGGAGGACCAGCAGGAAGATTAGGAGCAGCCTGGACAGGTCCCTGGACATCCTGGTTCTGCGTACACTCATGGTGTAGGGGGATCCTCCTGACACCCTTTCTATACCACTTTCTCATTCACTTTTTTTTACTCCCGGGGGGCCGCCTTGCAGATATAAGATTCCAATTCCAGCTCACATTGTGTATTTCACCATTTTCTCTCGTCTTCTGTTCCCTACTGTGCTTTTTGAGTCTATCTGCCTTTACTCCGCTCGTTCCTCCACCCACCACCCATTTCCCTCTCTATCTCATTCACGCACGCCTCTCCAGGTCAACCTCATGCACACGCTTTCTCTCCCTCATTCCTACCAACGTCTGTGGAGAGAGAGAGTTCTTTTCCCACCTGTTCCACATAAGATAAGACAGAAGCCTCCGCAAACAGTAGACAGCGACAACACTTTGTACACAAGCAGATCAAGAATACCAGAAGTCTTCTCTTCTTATAGAGGGAGCCTCACGCCTCTACTGGTTTTTTGAGGTTCTGTCTGTAACTGTAACTCGTACACTTTGACATAGGAAGAGTCATTAAAAAAATGGTTTCGATAAATAGAATTTAGAAGCCTAGGAACATAGAATCCCCACATCAGATAAGAACTTGGCCCGTCTGGTCTGCCCGTTTCTCCTGATGTAAAGTCTTCTCTTAGGTTCAGCGTATATCGGACGCAGTTTTTTTCTTATTTAACCCCAAGCTGGGACCACGCATGGCCTGGAACTTTACTGGGACCCCCAAATGTAGGAACAATGACAGTGAAGGTCACGCAGTATGCATCTGGCACATTTGGGGGCCAGCATTAGGACTCTTGGCACAGAATTATGGTAATTCTCCTGTGAAAAACCAATTAAGATGTCTTTTGAACTTGGGGGCAAATGGCCCCTCCAGGAAACCAAGTTCCCTCGGATACAGAAACGTGGCATCTGTGATACTTTAGAGATGGCGTCTGGGTTATGATGGAGACGCGGTGACCGGGCTGTAGAACGAGGCCGTTGTCCACGACCAGGCGTTTGGGAGTATCTGTTAGGCTTTTATTAAAATTATGTTTTTTTTATTCATGGAAGCGCAGGAACTGCCCCACAAACCCTTCAGTCACCTTCTGCTCCTGCTTATCTATAGGACCACATACTGTCCCTCCCAAGCGTCTAACGCAATGTACAGCTACGATCTATTTTTTCCCGCCACTAACTGTTAACCATATGTGTGCTGAGGGGGAAAAAAAACGGTGTAAAAGACAAAACCGCCTTTGCTCCAAAACGCCGAGGCCCTTGGTGAGTTGAATTGTCCCCGTTTTGATCCGAAGATCCGAAACCCATTCAGCCATCTTTTCCAACCAGGCCCCAGGAACCATAGAACGCTCAACGTAGCTTAGATCCCAAAATATGCTCTAATGGCTTCTATCTTGTTAAACAAGCAATACTTCCATCTTGGGGGGGGCAAGATTGGTTTACGCAACAGCCGATCGGACCCTAGAGGGCCACCATGTATGAGTTCCCTTTTGCCAACCACATCCATTGCACACGCAGTTGGCACCGAAAGGGTTAATTCAGTTTTGTGATGACAACAGAAGAGAACATATTTATGATGTAAGCATTGCTATAGGTCAGGGGTGTCCAAGTTTTTTCTGCAGTGGGCCACTTCATCAGAATTGTATACGTGCGCGGGCCGCACTCATTTTTCACTGTGACAAAAAATATGGCCTTTAATAAAATATGCAGATTAAAATAAAGTAAATAACACAAAACCTTTACTCTTCCTCTCACTGATTTCTGGGCCTAGAAAGTTTTGCCACTACAAATTCAGGATTCCCTAGATTTATTCTAGGGATGAACTAAAATGAAAATTCTGGACCAAAACATTCAGGGTTCACTTAGCCAAAACCGAAAATGACCCCCACCTTTAAAAATAATAATAAAAACTCACATTTTTAATAAAAGTAGGTAACACACAACTGGACAAAATTAGCAATATGACTTGGCAACCAGTAAATGCTGGCAACCCAGGCAACCAGTAAATGCTGGTACCTAGGCATGATGGGACTGTGCTCGCTGTGATTGCTGTTAGCAATCACACTCCTATCATGCCAAGTCAGCCAGTACATGCTGGTACAGGGTGGCTGTAAGTGATGTGCAGACCCCATACTGCTGGCAGCATCACTACACAAGGGGGGCAGCTAGCTAGGTTTCAGCATGTACTGGCTGACTTGGCATGATAGGAGTGTGATTGCTAACAGTAGTCACAGTCCCATCATGCCTAGGTTCCAGCACTTACACATCCATCCAGTAAATACTGGAACCTAGGCATTATGGGACTGTGATTGCTGTTAGCAATCATACTCCTATCATGCCAAGTCAGCCAGTACATGCTGGTACAGGGTGGCTGTAAGTGCAGACCCCATACTGCTGGCAGCATCAATACACAAGGGGGGCAGCTGGCCAGGTTTCAGCATGTACTGGCTGACTTGGCATGATAGGAGTGTGATTGCTAACAGCAATCACAGTCCCATCATGCCTAGGTTCCAGCACTTACACATCCATGCTATCACACACACACACACTCATTTATTCATTTAATCATTTATTCACAGATTCATTCCCTCAATCACACACACTCATTCAAACACCCTCCCCACCTCCTTACCTGCAAGGCAGCTCCTCGATGCCGCTTACAGACTTCAGCAGGGGGCGCGGCCTCCCTCTGCCTTCTCTGCTAAAGCACAGAGGAAGTAGGATGTCACGTGAACTCCGCTTCCTCTGTGTGCAGTCCAGAAGACCCTCCCACAACCACAAGTAAGTAGCAGGGCTTGAGGTGCGGCTCGCGTAAGATCGGTTGCCCTGGCTGCCGATCTTACGCGGGCCGCACCTCGAGGTCTCGCGGGCCGCATTTGGCCCGCGGGCCGCATGTTGGACGCCCCTGCTATAGGTCAATGGACTGGATTTCTGGGGTAAATCTCTGTAATATTCACTGTACAGCACTACGGAATTTGATGGCGCTACATAAAACAATAAATAATAATAATAATAATATTCACATCTCCTGTAATACAAGCCATTTACAGACCCGCATATAGATGGTAGTTATAGTGCAGCGCCATCTAGTGGTGAAAGTGAGTTCGCCCCAGACCACAAGCCTTATATATTTTTATCCAAATAACAGATGAAATAAGTATCTTGTGATAATACCTTTTTTATTGGACTAACAATATAATATTTTTATTTATATAGATATATTTAAAGGGCCAGTTCCGCCATCATTTGCACTTTAATACACATGACAGCTGGCAGGTCCCTTTAAATTTATAAGATGTACCCAGTTAGAATACTTTGTGGCAGGACTCAGTGGGCTCTTGAAGATGAAAGATGCTGATTCTCTCTCCTGTTTATTCGCAATTATTTTTTAATGAGTTTAACCATTGGAAGCACCATTTATTACATAAAATAATAACCCGGGGTAGAAAAGTCACGTTGGTGCGATTTTTCATGCATGCGCCGAGCTAAGCGCAAATTATCGGCTTTTGTGGCTACTAAGTAACATTTTTACACAGAAGCCGGGAGTTGCACAATTTATATATTTTATGTCACCTCCAATCATATGGAAAACGCATCATATCCGGGAACCTTTCAAACATTATTCCTTTAACTAAAGATCCCATCTTATTCCATTTCTTTTGTCTCTCCATCTTTCTCACTAGCTTTCTTCTTCCTTCCTTCCTTTAACCTTCTTTCATCTCACCCTTTCTTTCTCATTTCACTCTGTTCATCTTTTTTCTCTTGATATTTTTCCCCTTTTCTCTGACTCTCTCTTTCCTCTCTGTCACTCTTCTCAATCCTTCTCATTTACCCCCCCTTCCTTATATTTCCCTTTCTTTCATTCTTCTCCTCTATTTGTTAGTGGTCTTTCTTTCTTGTCTCCACGTCTCCCTTTTTTTTTCTTCACCCCCTCATATGTTCACTTTTTTCTTCTCTCTTTCATTCACGATAGTAGCGCAACAACAATAAACAGCGCCGAGAACTTCCCTGCGTTTCAAGCCTCAGTCTGGCGTGTGCCACGCCCCCTCGTGTAAACTTAGTCAATCAATTGTGTCTGTCCCGGCACCGAGGTTTGATACGCACAATATTGTAAATACAGTTTATGCTTCTACCGCCTCCGCCAATAGTCTCCAGGGGGTGTGGCTAGGCTGTCCCGCACATGTGTTGCGCTGTTGCTATGGCTAATGCGCTGCGCAGGGTATTCTACGAGCTGAGTGACCCCAGCGAGCTGTCAGTTTCTGGAGCAGCTGGAAGTCCTGGCCCAGAGAGGGCAACCTCTGCGGTTACTGGCCCTCAGGAGCCCGATTATGTTTGTTCCGCAACCTGTGGCCCCCAGGGGCCGCCACTGTTACTCCTTGGACCTCCAAATTCCGGGAAGACGGGGCTCCTGTTCCTGGCCGCGGTGATGGCAGCTGAAGAGGGAGCGGGGCCTGTGATTTTCCTCTCCAGGGACCCTCTTCAGAGACTGCCTTGGGGAGGGAGGACGGCAAGAGACCCACTCACACTCAAGGTACTGGAAAAGAGTGCAGAGAGCCGGCGCGTGCCTGCTGCCAACCGGCGCGTGCCTGCTGCCAACCGGCGCGTGCCTGCTGCCAACCGGCGCGTGCCTGCTGCCAACCGGCGTGTGCCTGCTGCCAACCAGGGAATGGGACAGGATGGCTCATATATTATATAGACTGGAGTTTTGGTTCCGTGGATGGAGACAGGTGGTGTGAGGAGCAGAGACTGGTGTATCCCATCCTTTCTACCTGAGTTCTAGCAGATTTGGGACATTCCTTGAACACAGATATTCACCTCCTGCTCAGAATATTTCAGCACAGGGGCATTTCTGGGGGGGTTAGTTACTCTGACTTTTGGATTAGGTATAGCGGTTTGTGAGCGAAGCCCTGTGATGTCATACCTCGTGTAATTATCTTTTAGCAGACATGCATAATTTGTAACCCCTTTTCTCTTTTTTTCTCCTTTTTAGCAAATCCGCTTTTTATACCCCCCCACTCTGGACGAGCTCCTGAGACTCCTGTCGTCCCTCCACCTCACCCCCCCGTCTCCTTCCCTCATCCTCCTGGACGGCTTGGATAGATACCTGACTTCCGCTTGTGGCCCCCAGGACGGGGCTCTCCTGTCCGCTCTTCTGCTGGACTCTGCTTCTCACCTCCGCTGCGGTCTCTTGGTGTCCGCGGGCTGTCCCGCTGAGCGAGCCGATGGGGCGTTCCTGGCCGTGGAGAGGTACTTCCCGGCCCAGTGCCAGCTGTACCCTGAAGGGGTATCGGACGTGGAGGACAGGAGGTATAGTGTGGCCTTTAACCCCCTGTGCCCCGAATGGATGTTGCATATACCACAGGATGGATCTCTTAGACTCGCCTCTTTAAAGTCCCAGGAGGGATTATCACCGGGAGGTCGCCGAGCGGACGTCGCCAGTCCAGCTGGAGTTCCAGTTTAAAGTAAATACCCCATACTGGGCACTCTGGGGTTAATGGTTGATACAGTTATGGTCTGTAAGATATACGGGACCATGGATTCTGACAACTCTGGGCTGTCCATCGAGTGAATAAAGTCAGTACTTTCTTACCCCCTCCCCCTCGCTGTGGGTAACAACCCCCCCCTTTCCATGTCTCGGGGGTAATTATTACATCATCTCTGTACAGGGCCGGCAATGCTTCGTGAAATCACTTACATCATTCAATTCTATGTTAAAAAGAAGTCCTTCCTGGAAGTGCGATGAGTAACTTTTCATTCCCCGCAGCTGGAATGAAATTATATATTTTTTTTCAGTTTTTTTTAGACCTCGTCTTATTTTTGAGGTCGTTTTATAATCTGACCTCAGAGTTCTGACTATAAGGGGACCGGAATCCTCCTCTCTGGCAGCCGGTGAACGCCTGCGCGACACCCACAGAGAACCTCCGCTGCTGCCCGGCCCCTCTGCTGGGGCTTCTATGACGGAGCGCCGGCGTGATGTTACCTCACTGTGCTCAGTCATAGAATCCCCGGCGGAAGTAGAGGTTGTGTATGCGCATCGCGCAGGCGTCCGCCGCCTTATATTCAGGCTTTTTCTTTTTTTTCCCCCCTCTAAATTAATAGCGGTATTCAAATTGGGGGGGGGCTCGTTTTATAATCCACTAAATGCGGTATTTTTAATTTTGGGGGGGGGAGTCGCCTTTGGGAGAAGCTAAAGCTCCGGCGCAACAGCCCCTCTGTGGCAGCGAAATGCTGCAATCGAAATTAGTCAGAGCACTTTCTGCGCATGTATAGAACCAAGCGCAGCGCAAGGTACATAATTACAAGTCTTTTCTAAGCAAAACTTCGGAAGAACATGCGCGGTTCCACGAGTATGAATCTCATTTTACATGATTTCCCAGCTGCGAACCCTTCTATCCAGCGGTAGCCAAACGACCTTTAACTCCGTGACGTCGCATTAACACTTTATACGGACAGATCGCGTATACATTTACCAAGCTCTGCGTATTCGTGTCTACCCGCTGTGATTTCTGAAATAGATACCGCCGAGGCCTCACGTTGTCCCGCTACAGGCATCGTAGATTCTCTAGGGTTACCAAATACCATTAACTTTTCATGCTAAAAAGTAATCACTGGGTCCTTAAAGTAGCAGCACTTTGATTTAACCCTTCTATGAAAATGGCAAATCACTCATTGGATTGGTCCAAAGACCCTCTGTTAAAGCGACACCGTCATGTATGTGTAATATGTGTATATATAATATATATCGCACACGCGTGCAGCGGCACCTTGTCATATAAACGCAGACACACAATTCTTACTAAAGTGCCTTTTATTGGACGGCTCATGCGTTGGTGTCGTCACATCGTTTGTCCAGTAACACATATACACAATCTGGTTAGTGGTCTCGGGATTTGGTCCTTAAGTTGCGGCCTCTTTAGTGGCCCCTTTAGTTAGTTTTTAAATAATAATAATAATAGGGGCTGGGGCAGGTTAGTTGGTCATTATATCATAACAATAAATTTAACCTCGTTACAGGGTTAGAAAATATAGTGCTCTGAGAGCCACCGCTTGTCTTTTACCGGCCCTGGACTACATCTCCCATGATGCACTGCCAGCCAAGCTAAATTACCATTATTAAAAAACATTTGCTATTTTTAAATAAATCCTTACCACGTCGAACACCGGAGGTCCTTCTAAGGTGAGTAAGGTTTGATCGTGACCCCGCTAAGTGAGACCCTGTCCGAATGGCCGGATCTGTGCCGCTGTTCAGCCCCAATCTTCCTTTTCAAGTGTCATAGGTAGCGAAAGCGCTCGGCCTTTCAACACCTCAACTTCAGAACGACAGAGCAGAACGAGCGAAAGGCGCGGGGCCTGACTTAGACAAAGCAACTTGGTCCTCAGGATGGGAATATAGAAAAAACATGCCGGCAGACCGGCCCCATTCAGCCCCCGTCTATTCTGTATTAACCCCTACTGCTTCTCTAGAAAACGAATATTATGTAGACTGGGATGAAGAAGCGTTTTTATAGGAGATGTGAAGAAGTAATGGAAGCGGTAGATTCAACAAAACACGAAGAAAGATTAGCCACAGAAGTGCTTCTCAAGTTTTTTTTTTTTTTTTCCATTAAAAGGGCCCAGGCGCCCCCCGGTTTTAACCCTTAAACTGGGCTTGAGACATTTTCACACGTTTGAACCCAATTAGAGCAGAAGTATCATTGGAATCCCGGTCATTGTGACCCAACAATGCCAATGGGGATCTTAGGGAGAGCTTTCTCGCCGCTGATTGGCTGCTCCAAACTGTTCATTTATTGACAAGAATCTAAACTTTTTCACAAAATAAATACGTCCTCAAGCCCGAGCTGCTCGAGACCCTGTCTAAAATAAGAAATATGAATAAATATTTTATTAAACATATACGTTTATGATGTATAAAGGTCCGTTCATCAGTATTTTTAATGCCTCTAGAAGTGAAAGCTTATAAAAGGCCATTTAGATGTATAAATGGGGGGGGGCATCTTTTCATTAGAAATATCTAATATTTAATTAGCTCCACCTATAGTTTTGCCCATTTTCCAAGCTTTCCCCTCCCCCGTTCCAGTTCCCAAGTGGGGAGAGCACTGGGCTGGCATACCGGATATGTAAGTGCGCCAAATCCCACTTCCTGATTGGCTGATCCACACTTAAGTAAGTCGCTGTAAGTTATCGGGTAAGTGGAGCGGGAATCCGCGCAGGAGCGAAAGGTTTATGGAACGTTCTTCCATTAGAACGCCACGGAAGGTTCCAATCTTAAAAAGATCTTAAAATGCTGAATCAACATAAAAATGTTAGTAGAACATACAGAAGACATCAAAATGCATCTATCAAAAAAGGACATTTAGTGGACAGAGATAAATGTCTTTTTTTTTCTGACCAATAAATGTAAAGCTCCACTTTGGTACGTAAATGTGGACGTTGGTCAACTTTGGAGGGAATTGGAGATGTTCTGGGTGGTTTTACGAGGTATTGGCGATCTTCCTTATTACTAAAAAGGGTTTAAGAGGCAGCTTCGCTGTTGGACAGGGCATGCGCAGGGGGATCCCGGAGCCGAGGACGCTGCCGGCGGATATCAGCTGTCCTTCACTCTTCGTCTTAAAACAAAGTCAAAGTTGGCCGAAGTATTCATGGCGTAATAGACGTTGGCCGAGTCCGGGATGGTCAGTTCTGTAGGGAAGGAAATAAGTGTTTAATTATTCTAGTTCAGGGGTTCAGATCTGCTTTACTTTAGTAAATACCCAGGGGTGGGCCTAGGGTTAGACACCCTGTAGCTAATAAAGACACAAACTGGCTCTAACACTCGCTTGTCCTAGGCCCCACACGCTTAGACACACACACACCTACTATCTCTCTATCCTCTACTTCTCGTCCTCAGTTCCCCTCCCCCAGGCGCTACTAACCCTAGTCCTCCCCTGACGCGCTAATACCATACGCTGACATACACACATGCTAACACCATACAATAACATGCACTGATATACTAACACGTACTCATGCTGGGTATGCGTTCACGTCTAATCATATATACACGCGATACAACGAGGTGATTTATTAAAAGGGGTTCCGTCTGCAACAGTTTTACGGCGACGGGATCTTCCTAGACCGAGCCATTCTGTTGGTTGCTATGGTGATAAATCCACTTTTCCAACGTTGCAACAGACTCGTGGTCCATTCGTACGAGACAAATCCTGAACCGCATGAAATATATTAGCAGAATAACAGAATGTAAACACACGCAGCTAGGAAATAATGCGTCTGGCCATAAACTCTTTCTTCCTCCCCAAAACTTACCTCTACCCTCTGATAACAACTGCACCAGCTGGAAATCATCCGGTCTCCACGACTCTATATTGTGCTTATGCAAAGCTCTTTGTATTACGACACGGGACTTGTCTTGGCTGGTGAGCTGCGTAAGAGAGAGAGAAAAAGTTCCCAGCGCGTTCCTTTTGCTACCCGTTTGTTATGTTTGATCCCCCCTGCTTGAACGCAGGTGACCCCAGTGTATCTTTAAATAATGGCAAAGTCGAGATCTCCACCAGGACCGGTACTAGAGCCATTTGGATAACGCAATGGGCGAGTCTGTACATCGGCTCTTCGCAGTAGGCTATTAAAGGGTTAATATTTCAAGATACTCAGGGTTTAACTCATGAGGGGTGCACAGAAACCCAAAACTTGAACTAGAACGAGAAAAGACATCCCGCGCTTCCAACACATCCCCCCCCTTACTTTTATTATTATTATTAATTTATTTATTAGTATTATCACAAAATGTGTGAGTGTTATACTATCTTTCTTAGACTCTGAATGTTTTTTCCTCCCCATTAAGTTAATTCTACTATATTGTATCGTGGCTGATAGGTTATGCTAATATCATTAATGGTAAATATATATTATAATTATATATCAGGGCCGCAGGCCGTGAGCAGCACTCACCAATATGCTCTTATATAGATTGCCGTGAGTGTTCTCCATGCTGACTCGGATAATACAGAGATCGGAAATCTGCTGGTTATAGACGGGCAGGGAGCAGGAGGGAGAGCTGGGGGAGCGGGGAGATGAAGCAGAGCGAGATAAATCATCGCGCAGGAGGGTAGCTGGCGGGGTCAGAGGTTCTGGCGTATTCTGTAACAGAGAAAGGACGCTGTGTTACGGTAACCCTCCTCCCGAGTGCCTTATTGCCCCTTGGTACAGTCCTCGGGGGTCTTACTACCTTGCTGGCAGTAGATTCGGGTGGGCACAGTGCCGCGATGAGACCCTCGTCCATCTCACAGCTGCTGCAGGACCCCGAGGGGGACAGCCGATCCCCATTCATCTTGGTGCCGAAAACTTCGGAGCCGAGCAACAATCTGAAAAAAACAAAACGGAGGGGCAATAAAACTTTTATATATTTCCTTATAAAACGCGGAACACAAAGATTTTACTTCCTCTCCCTAGAGTCCTGCGGCAGTTATAAAACATTAAAAAGAATGACTGAGTCTATGAAAAGTGGAGGAACATGATATGATGTCATGCTACCCCATGTGTGATGTCATATTTGCTTCCTGGCATGGGTCGATAATTCAAAATCAGATTAAATAATTATATTATTTGTTTTGCCAACGTTTCGGCCATACAAGGCCTTCGTCAGGGCAAAAAACAATTATAAAGGCCGTTGTCCAAGTGAACGTACCAGCCTCTTATACGGTTAGCGGGGTTACCCAGGTGTCCTTCCCTCCCCTGGGTCCAAGGTCATTTAAAAACGTCAAAAAAAAAATAATAATAAACCCATTGAGCACCCGACAGCCTGCCGAGCTTCCTGTGAGAATTCAGAGATATAAACACATGAGACTATAAACCTTCCAACAGAAGGGAGCGGGGAAGCGCTGGGTATCTCAATTGATTGGCGTGTACTCAATGGGTTAAATTGGTGATACCAAACATCTCGTTACGATTATCAAATGTAATCATTATTTTGGTCATTATGATTATTAGAATATTGTGGGAATTCTTAAACCTATTTATTCTTTTTTTCTTGATTATTATTTATTTTTAGCTACTGATACCGGTATATTTCAATGGAGCGAGTCATGTCCTAAAAGGACGTTTTGAATGACCTTTGACCCAGGGAAGGGAATAATAAATATATTAAATAATATAATAAATATATTATTTAATCCAATTATCCGTACGAATCCGAATTCGCAATTCTAACAGGCATTCGGCTCCTGAATCTGAGACGGGACCAACGACTGATTGAGGTCCGAGTCTTTGCAGCGGGGAAACGGGGGGCCAGAACGGGCCGAATAGGTCTGATCCGCCCGCGGGTTCTAGGTTTGTGTAATGGAAACAAAGACAGGGAACCTACGAGCTGAACCTCTTCGTCAGTTTCCTCCGGATCCGGGGGGAGTTGGGACACGAGTCTGCGGGAGGCTCGATGGTGCGGGAGATGCGGTAACTGCGGGTAAAAGAAGATCGTGGATTATAATTACGTTAAAGAAACGGGCGTTAAAATCTATTACATAAAAAATAAAAAAAATGTAAAAAAAGAAAAAAAATGATTTCAATTAAAAGAAAATCCTTCCAAAAATAGGTATTTAAGAGCGTGTTTAAAAACATAATAATAACCCCATTACACCAAGAATATATATATTATATATATAATAAATCACATATAACAGCAGCCTGTAGTGACTGCTATGTAATCGCAGCCCTATAATGATAACTAATTTAGAGCCAAACCCTGTAATCATTATTATTATTATTATTATTATTTATCTCTTTTTTTTGTTATTGCGCCATCGGATTGCGTAATTAAACGTTTTATAACCGCCCCGCCCCGCCCCGCCCCGTCACCTCTGTTCCTCCGTCAGCTGCCGATGGGTGTAGAACGCCTGCAGGATGTCGGGCTTTGGCGTCAGGACGTAGTGGCGGCAGGTCAGCTGCAGTTTCTGGATCTTAGCCAAAACCTCATACTCCTAGAGAGAAGAGCGCAAGCTCTTGGGGTAAGGAAAGCATACATGGGGGGTGGGGTGCAGCGTTACCCCCCTCTACCTTGTTAATCGGACACCCTTTCAGAAACCTGTTTCACCGTCTGAACGTGCATTCTAATGGCGGCAACCAACTGGCTGTAATAACATCCCTGAAAACCATGACTTCACCTGTGTTCAAGCAGATATGAAGTCACCTGTGTTCAAGCAGGGGTTTTAGCTGTGAAATGGCAGTAAGAAAAGCGCTGGTTGGGGTGCTCAGATATCTTGAAGAGTAGAACATGGACAGGTCAGCGACAGACCGCGTGACCCTGAGAATCTGCTCGTGTGTATGAAGCGATGGATCTGGGATTTATAACAATAGACTATAACTCACCTTCCTTCTCTTGTCAAAGTTTATGAGCCCTCCCTGCAAAATAAAGAAAGAGAGAGAGAGTCAAGAGAAAGAGCACCCTGTACCGAGGGGGGTGGTGGATAAATGGAACAGCCTCCCAGCAGAAACGGTAGAGGTTAATACAGTGAGGGAGTTTACACACGCTGTATCGGCAACAGAAGAAGGACTGGAATAGAGGAAGTTATTTGTTTGATTAAATTATTATTTATCACATTGAATTATTTATATTAAGTCATATAAAGGGGTCACGGGAATGGGAGGCGTATATCGATCACTCCATTCGGATGGGGGGGCGCAGAGAAGGGGACGGAGTGTAATCTCACCTCGATGAAATCCGGTAACGCCGTGTCCAGCATGATGAGATCGGTGAGAAACGTCCCGAGGTAAGGGACCGTGCCCTGAGCCTGCCTCTGCGATGGGAAGACGAGACTGTTAGCTAGAAGTGGAACAGCCTCCCAGCAGAAGTGGTAGAGGGTAATACAGTGAGGGAATATAAACATGCACGGGACAGGCATACGGCTCCTGAATCTAAGACTGATTAAGGTCTTTACAGCGGGGTAAATGGGCAACTAGACGGGGGCCGAATGGGTCAGTTAGGAGGTAGCAGCGTGTTATCTTCTTACCGTTGAGCGGACCTGGGACGCCGAGCGCTGGAGCGGACGTGGCTCATTCCGCGCGCTGTTTGTCCTGCGGAGGGGAATCTCGTCCTGGCGTCATACGGGAAAGGAATATACGATCAGGGATACTCGGCACCGTTATACACAGATATACTCTAGCGATATAACCGCGTATTATATAACCGCGTGTGTATTATAGCATATCCTCTATTATAACGCACGGAGAGCGCCGGCCGGATACCTTGGTCAGGATTTCTCTGCTCATTTCGTGGTTGTTGTCGTCGGAGAAGATGGCGGATAATTTATGGAAGACGTTCAGATTATCCCTGGGGGTTAAAAACACAAAGCGAGACGCGGTCAGTCACACTTTACAGCTTTTTACATCATTAATGGAGTAGATACTGCATGCGGAGGCTGGAAATGCCACGGTCTGCGCATACCTCCCAATAGCCCGCTTTTTGGTGGGACAGTCCTGAGTTTTGGACACTATCTCAATGTCCTAATATCTAGGGGGGGTAGAATGGAGGTCTGGGTGGTCGAAGCCCAGACCTCCATTGCAGACCCCTTGTGACCAGCTTGCGACGGTCGGCGGCTGAGCTCGATGTGGTGACGTGAAGTGTTGGGGGTCTGGGTTTAGGAGTCCGCACCCATGGCGGTGTAATAGCGGGGGCCGGCGGGACGGACGTGGCGGCCGGCGGGACTTTACCTGCTCACTGATCCCCACGATCTCTTCAGCCTGTAGATTGAGTTGGACTGCAGAGCCGACAAAATCGCTCTCAGAGACGAGAAGTTACGCAGGAACCGGCAGTGCTGGGGAGGAAAAAGTTATTGTCACATTCATGCGCAGAGTTCCCTCTTGTGTTATCCCTCGGTGGACGTCGGGTGACAACATCAACCATCAGCAATGTTTTTCACTAACGCAACTGCTGACTCCGTGCCCCATAGCCCCCTCCTGTCTGTCACCCTGCGGTGGGAGGGACAGACTCTGTGCCCCATAGCCCCCTCCTGTCTGTGTCACCCTGCGGTGGGAGGGACAGACTCCGTGCCCCATAGCCCCCTCCTGTCTGTGTCACCCTGCGGTGGGAGGGACAGACTCCGTGCCCCATAGCTCCTTCCCGTCTATCACCCTGTAGTGGGAGGGGCAGACTCTGTGCCCCATAGCCCCCTCTGCTGGGAGGCGCAGTATTATAATCACACCTGTGCTATGCAGATCCATTTCTCCAGCACCTTGGCCCTCTGCTGCGGCCTCAGCTGAATGTCGCTCAGCACAGACGCCGTCACGCACGCGGTCACCGCATTGAACTGGGCCACGGTGGCCCTAACACTCGGGGCCACGTGTCTGTTCTCCTTTTTGTCGCGCTGAGACCATATGCTTCCGAGACAGTGACAGGACTGCAACCTCTGGAAGAGATCCTGCCGCCGACATACAGAAAAACTCACATGTGATAATATGCACTTTTTAGCGTGTGTATACGGTATGTATCATATATATATATATCTTTAATGTATAACTGGGAGGAACGGATAGTAGAGCATCATGGGAATTTAAATCTCAAAGACAACTGAGGATCCAATGGATATAAAACATTTTCTTCTATGCCCATTCATCCACAGTTTGGGCTAAAATCCCTGGAATTCAGGTACAAATCCTGAAACGCTACATACAACAGGAATTCCATATTGTTAAGAGAGGAAAGTGACATAAATTAAATAAACATGAAGAAATACCATAGATAGATATTAACTCACCACATCCATAAGGGTAAGTTGTTCGGCTACATCTTGTGGTGGATATGACAGTAACGTTGGGGTGTTTCCGGGGGTCTCTGCGTCTCCCTCTGCAGGTGGGGTGGTGGGCTTACACTCTGGTTTTAAAGGAAACCTCAATTAGTACACGCAGGCTGAAGACCACAAAGGTAAGATCAGGATCTAAACCGTCGTTACCCTGCTGGGCTTGGGTCTGTTGGCCTTCTTCTTGTAAACTTTGTAGAAGGCGGACCAGAGGGCTGGGCGTCTCTCGACAGTCACGGCTCAGGTAGTCGGAGATCAATTCTAGGCAATCGGGGGCATCTCGGAAATCCTGAGGATGTCTCTCTAACCAGGTTTGAAGAATACCTCGGATGGCCCTGAGAAGAAAAGGCACGAGAGGAAGGATCAATTGTTGTGACTTTGGAATTTTAGAATTCTTGCCAACCGTTGCTGAAGATTGGATCCAACAACCTTCTCACCAGTCAGGGTCTTTAAATGACCACCAACAACCTTCTCACCAGTCAGGGTCTTTAAATGACCACCAACAACCTTCTCACCAGCCAAGTGGGTCAAGTTCCCCTGTAAGGCTGTCTTGGTACCTTTTTTTTTGGGTGGGGGGGCTGTCATAGGAAACCGGTAGAAGTTATTAGATGATAGCCTGTTTTATAGGCCCACCTATAGGTTTGTTTCTGTAGGTGGTTTGGAAGGTCTACCAATGGACCCACCCAACCAAAGAGAATAGAAACCAGATTTTCTTTTCCAATACTGACCTCTGGACAGATAAAGTGTCCGGTACCGGGCTTCCTGGGGGAAGACTTTCTTCATCACCCACTCTTTCCAGATGCCTATGGAGAAAAAAAAGAATTTCAATGGATTATCTGAAGGATAATCCCATCTTTTGCTCCACCTTAATTTGATTGAAGCCACCGATTTCCACAGAGGAGAAGTAGCCCGAGGAGGGCCATAAAGGTTACATGACCACTAGACAAGAAGCACAATATCATTCACTTAATTGTGGGTCAGAACCACCGGCGCGTGGCTGCCAAGATTCTATGAGTCACGACTTAAGAGTTGGGTAACAAGTTTCTGTGTAAACTCAGATGTGAAAGACAAAGTTAAAGATTATCCAGATGGCATCATTGATTGTCAAGGTCAAGGCTGGAAGAGTTTTGTTTTTTTTTGTAACAATGGAGAGCAAATAACAGTAGAGCGTTACCCTACCTGTCCAGCAGAAGCTCCAGGACCTTCTCAGAAGAGGTGAAGGACCGGTATGTGCTCAGGAAGATGGGCACGTACCCAGAGTCATTGCCCTGATATTCCACCAGTAGGTTCTCCACCAGCTTCTGCAGAGTTCCAGCTCGGAGACTTCGAACCTTACAGGTCTTGTAATGCACATAACCAGGAGAACAAGGTACGGCCTAGGGGCAAAGGGGGATAGGGTTGTACGGGTGAAGAAATAAGAATAAGAGAAAAGATGGCGCACAAGGACATGAAGAAGTACGAGACTCGGAAGAACACCGGATAGAAGGACGGATCTGCAGCAGGTATTGGTGATGATGGCTTTCAAAGCATGAAGGCCACAGATAATGGAAGATGAGAAAGATAATGGACCGTGGTCGCATGTTGCAGGTTAGATTTGGAGAGGACAGGCAGATGGTAGGAGAACAGGAGGTGTTGGGAAGGTATATGTGGACAGGTGAAGGAGAAGCGGCTTGATGGAAGGTTAGCGTAAGAGGACAGCAAGCTTGGATGTACGAAGGACAAAAGATTACAAGAGGAAAACTGTAAAGTACACAGATATATGAGCCTCTTCTCGTACCAGGCTTTCTCCAGCGGGGGTTTCGGTCCTCACCCTCCTCAGGGTCACTCCGTAAATTGCCCCGTCTTCCACCTCCTCTCCCCACTCCTGCAGTGGATTCTGGGAAGAAAACGTTGTTCACGGTTCAGGAAGGAACGTTCTATTTGTTTGCTATACATACCCCGTGGTCTCTCAGAGGTCTCTCTCATGAGATGCAAAATGTATCAACTCTGACTAAAGACTCGATTTTCTCTCCCCAGCACCTTTAAGTGAACCTAAAGGGTTAAATGGCGGATTAGATCTTGTTCCTACTTGTAGGGATGCTGGCTCCTGCCTGATTTTTCTAGACTTTCACGCCGTCGCGCAGGAGAAGCCCTGTCCCTCTCTCTATGGATCAGGGGAAGCCAAAGGGCAGCGCTCCAGCTGCTGCTGAACCACAACTCCCATGATTCTCAGCATGGGTGTTAGAACCAGGAGAGACGGCGGGGGCAATCCCCTATCCCCAATTACTACAGGAACAGCCAGAAGTCCCCAATCTGTTTACCCCCCCAAGAAAAGTTCGAGACATTCCGACACATTGTATCTTATCTACTGGTTGGTTTGGACAGCCAAGGATCATGGGAGTTGTAGTTCATGTAAAGAGCTACTATCTGGTGGCTTAATTAACCTATGCGGGTCCTGATTCCCACAATTCTCTCTTCTCCCAACATTATTATTATTTATTGTTTTATATAGCACCATCATAGGCTGGAGCGCTGTACAAAGGGTAAACGGGATGTAACAAGTAGTGTATAACATACCATCCGACTAACAGAAACAAGAGGCGAGGAGGGCCCTGCTCAAAAGAGCTTACACTCTAGAGGATTATGCATGACACTCGAGATGCATACGATGAATGCCTCATATGCCAGGAAATGGTTTGATTTAAAGGGTTAAAAAGAGAAGCTTTCTGATGGATTCTCCTAAAGATGCTCGGGGTTCACAAAGTTTAGTAAATCAGCGACATAGAAATAAAACTAAAACTGACGATTCTGAAACCTCCGGCATATCTGTCAGAGGAGGAGGACGCTCCCGCCTCATCCGTCCACGGGCTGATGGGGATCATGGGCATTGTAGTCCATCCACAAGCTCTCGCCCCCCGGATACCCCTGTTTTAGCCGGCCTTTAATGAAGTGAAATGGAAAATCCGGCGGCAGCAGTTTCTAAAGTCACTGATCTGGTTTAACCAGATCCCCTCCCCCTCCCCCTCCCGACAGAGGTTCCCGGACGCCCTAATCATTCTGACACCCTTCCCGAACTGAACGTTACCCAAAATCCTCCTTCCCCTAATCGGAACATACTGGGGAACGGATCAAGCTGGTATTAAAAGTACTATTTCGCCCAAACTTTTATCAAGATGACTCCAGGGTCACCTCAATCGTCCATCACAAAGCCTCTACCCAACTGGCTTGCTAATGGTGGCAACTAAACGGTTCTACTAACCACAAATTGCCAGGAGGTAAAGATATTCTGAGTGAAGTCACCTGTATTCAAGCAGGGGTTTGAGCTGTGATGTAGCAGTGAGAGAAGCACCAGTTGAGGAGCTCAGACATCATTAAATCAGAGCAGAATATGGAGAAGTCAGACGGTAGAACCCGAGAATCCGCCCGTTCAGCCTGAGATTGGGTAAAACGATGAGATTCAGGGGCAAAACCTGCGCGCTCCCAGAGATTTCCTCCGATGGAGAATGGCTTTTTTGGTTGGAAATGACCCTCACTCAGCTCCTTGGGTCCTGCAGGCCGTGAAGAACATGAGTGCTGAGAGGGCCAATGTAGGCGCCTTCAGGTTCCACTCTGATGTAATGATAAGCGGCCCCACTAGTGTTTATCTCGCTGCTACATCACAGCTGAAATACTTGAACACAGGTGATGTCATTCAGAAAAAGGTATTTACAGGTTAGATGGGTCAAGCAGTTAGTTTTGTAATCGCGGGAGGAGGGGTACGGGTGCCACCTGATCCAGTTTTACTGGTGTGAGGTTTCCACGGGCTGCTGGTCGCTTCCCAAAAATGCCGCCAAGCCAGACGGGGCATTTAGAATCCCGATTCCCTTTTCAGACAGAGCGAGAGATTGTGAAAGTCACACTGAGAATGGCTGAGTCTGCAATGATACGGCTAACGCATGCGGGTCCCACAGGGCACGGGCATTAACTACTTCAGATTTCTACCATACCTCCCAAGTGCCCCTGTTCAGTAGAGCCAGTCCCTTGTTGGCCCCAAATCCCTCTGTACCACTTTTTCCTCCCCTGATGCCCCTCTTTTCTAGGAGCGCGGGGTGTTTGCTGGGTATGAGGCTGTCACAGGGTTCTACAGCCCTGCAAGTCACAATAATAATAATAATAATAATAATAATAATTAATATGGAAGCAGCAGGAAAAAATAGATTGAGAAAGAAAACTTTGTAAATAAAATACATTCTTCTCATCTGGTTACAAAGTGACATTAAAAGTCTTGGTAAAGCCCCGCCCAGGCCACACCTCTAACCACACCCCCAAAACATCACATGCCTCTCCCCTGTTACAGCTTTCTGTCCTTTAGCCCCCTCTGGACCTTTCCTAATACCCCAACAACCCTTCTGTACCTTCCAACTACCCCCATCTGTTCCTCTTCTTCACATCTCCGCCTTGCCCTAGCGGAGGGCAATTTTCAGTCTGCATCAGACCCTCAAGTCATATTTAACAGACAACGTCTCCACCGCCCAACCCAATCCAAAAAAAACACACAAAAAGAACACAGAAAGGATCCAGACAGGGTGTAACGGCTTTCTAAAATAGGAAATCAGAGCAGCCTGGTGGGAACCTGCCTCCCTACACCCATATCCCTTGGCAGATAACATTCAATGTAACAACGAAGCACTCAAAGAGTTAACTGCTTTCCCTGAGTCACGTAAGGTCACACGTGGGTAATTTTCACAGCCGGCGCGTGTGTAATATTAATCCCAGAAGGTTATTTACTAACCGAGACCTGTTATCAACACTAGGAAAATCCTGCCTTTTAGAATGTAAGCTCTGCGGTCCAGGACTCCACTGCGTGTTACTTAATTGTAATCTGTGCCGGGTAAGAGGGCATTTTTCCTGTTCCGCTTACACAGCCGAGCTCTCTGACCCTGATCTGTCATTTTATTCATTCCGCTAAAGGTTTAATCACATAAAAACAACACAAAGGCATTTACTAACCCCCAGTCTCTATAGCAACCGTACCTGCTTTTGTGTCACATGACAATTTAGCATTCCCCCTAAAAATTCTGATTAAAGAGTTATTTCTGGGGAAGGTTTGGGAATTGAACGGTACGAGAAACAAAAAAATGACATCTGCATTTAATTCTGACAGTGTTAAAGAATAAGTGGATCTGCACCTTTAAATATTGGTCGCCATGCCTTTTAGAGTGTAAGCTCTGTTGGTTATAAACCTGTCCTAGCACTCGAGACTGTTCGGTGCTTTTAGTCGCCTGTTTTTTCCGGCTGTAAAGACTGAAACCTTAAGACTCAAAGTCTTATCTATATTAGCCTCTACCACTTCTGCTGGGTGGCTTTTCCACTTATCTACCCCACTCTCAGTAAAGTAAAACTTGTTACATTCGATATAAGCCTCTAACCTTCTAGATTATGGCCTCTATTGAAATAAACGTCCCTCCTGCACTCTGTTAAATCCCTTTAAGTATTTAAATGTTTCCCCTCTCTCTCTTCTCTCCTCCAAACCGAGATCCCTAATCATTTCTATCCTACAAACCATATGTTCTGTCCCCCGGAGCGCTATGGCTATAAGATTAAATTCTACTTGCCTTGACCTTGACCACTACCTACGTACATTAGAGTGTAAGCTCCTCAACGCAGATCTCCACTGGTCTGTGTCCCCCTATCTCTAAATGTCGAATGGACATCACAAGAGACTCCCATTATCCAATGAATTAACTCAAATAACAAATCCGTAACGTGTACCATGGTGATCTCCTTCCCCATGGCTCGAGAGGGTTTGGCCCCCGGGGGTTGCTCTTCGTCTGACATCTGCCTGTGTTGGGGTCAAACTGGATGACGAGTCACAGGGGAATATTCCTGGCCACCAGCTCCGTTGACATGTTCCCAGTTGAAGGCGAGGGCATAAAAAAGCCAATGGAGGATACAGAGGCTGGAGGAACGGACAGAGGTTGGCAGGTGGATGGATGAAAGAGGAGAAGAAACCACCAGACGAGGACAGAAACGGAGTGAAGATAAAAGTAGATCAAGAAGATCAAGAAGGGTGCAAGAAGGTCCAGGTCCAAACCATAATCCCGGGTTAGAAGGAAGATTCTTATACTTGGAGATTTCCAGTGTTCTTTCCAAAAAAAATAAGTCTTCGATTTTATGGCCAATCCTTGGAGAATTCTTGGGTTTCTTCAAATATCTCGTCGCATTACAAAGTTCCTTATGGAATCTTGGGATGCCGCTGTAGGATAAACCCTGGTTGCCATCGGATAGATCTTGGAATAGGGAACGTGTAAATCCTGGAGCCCAGCACAAAAATAACAGGATAATCCTGAAATGATAGTCCTAGGACAGCGGTGAAGGAACCCCTGAAATAATCTTGGAATAGCAGTCCATAATTCCCGGGATAATCCTGGAATGACCGTCAAGAAGGGTTTTGGAATTCCGGTGGGAATTCTAGGATAACGGTGTAACACCAGTCTGTTAATCCCGGAAAAATGTGGCCAATCCAACCTATAAAAAAACCAGGATAATCCTAATGATTTCTCTAATTCCTGGATAATTCCGGGATGGATTCTCTAAATCCAGTGATCGTTTTCGGAATGAGGTCCTAAACACAGAAGCAATCTGGTGTCAACCCGGTCATGGTGGTACGGATGGTCTCCAGTGATACCTACAAGCCAGTAAGAGGTTCACCCTTTCTCCGGTTAACCCTCGCTTTTAGACTGGGATCCACGCCGTGACTTTGTGTCCTTCCAAAGATTCCACATTTTACTCTCCGTTCCAAATCAACATTCTCTTCATCCCTGATCCCTCCACCATTCTCTCCTTCATCGCCAACGTGTTCCTTTCTCATCCAGTTCTCTTTGTCATATTGACATTCTCTCAACTATTGCCCCCTTATGCAAATGCACTTCTGACACCCTCGCTCGCGTGTCTCTCTCTCTCTCTACTCTTTGTTTACTTCTCTTCTCCTTGTGTCCTTCATAATCCTTTCTCTCTGTGGTCAGCCTGTTGTGGAAAGTTTTCTTTCTTTTGAAATACTTCTGTCTGATATCATCAAGGGATTAAATCCCAGCCCTCCAGAGAGAGAGAGAGAGAGAGGGAGAGGGAGAGGAGGTGGTGGAGGAGGGATCAAGGAGGGGTGGGGAGCTCTGGGAAGTAGGGAGGAGGGAGAGAGAAAAACAAGGGAGAGAAGAAGTTTTAAATTAACAGGGATGAAGAAAAAAGAGCGAGGAAAGAAAGCAGATGAGAGATAGAAAGATGAACCACGGAAGGAGATAAAATATCAAAGGAGGGGATTTAGGAAAGCGGTTCTGTAGGAAACGTTTGGGAGGACTTGGGGTTAAAACCGAGAGGAGAAAGTGGAAAAACAGGAGGAATGAGAAGTCATGGAGGAGGGAAATTTGCTGATATGAGAAAGGTCGCAGAAAGGTTAACGGGTTCTTGTGGGAAATAGGCAGCTAAGGGACGGCCTGGAAGGAGCGAGAGGGCAAAGTGTGACCGAAAGACCCGTAGACAGCGTCTAGACAGGAGTCAAGTGGCAGAAGACCCTGATGTTACCCAGAACCCCGAGATGCCGCCGGCTGAAACCTCTGACCCTGTTATAAGAAGCAGTCCTTGTGGGGATGGCAGCGTCCTTTATCCGCGCCGAAACTCTCATTATTTTCAGTGTACACACAGACCAGGGGCTTTGTTTGCAAAACAGAGAGAAAACTGAAGTGAAATCTGAGTCACGCCAGGGAAATGTCTAACTTACTCCAGAGGTAACATGCGACAATATGGCACTCAGGGGCCGGGTTACTGTAATAAGATGTTACAGGGGTAATAAGGCACTCAGGGGCTGGGCTACTGTAATAAGATGTTACAGGGGTAATAAGGCACTCAGGGGCCGGGTTACTGTAATAAGATGTTACAGGGGTAATAAGGCACTCAGGGGCCGGGTTACTGTAATAAGATGTTACAGGGGCAATAAGGCACTCAGGGGCCGGGTTACTGTAATAAGATGTTACAGGGGCAATAAGGCACTCAGGGGCCGGGTTACTGTAATAAGATGTTACAGGGGTAATAAGGCACTCAGGGGCCGGGTTACTGTAATAAGATGTTACAGGGGTAATAAGGCACTCAGGAGCCGGGTTACTGTAATAAGATGTTACAGGGGTAAGAAGGCACTCAGGAGCCGGGTTACTGTAATAAGATGTTACAGGGGTAATAAGGCACTCAGGGGCTGGGTTACTGTAATAAGATGTTACAGGGGTAATAAGGCACTCAGGGGCCGGGTTACTGTAATAAGATGTTACAGGGGTAATAAGGCACTCAGGGGCCAGGTTACTGTAATAAGATGTTACAGGGGTAATAAGGCACTCAGGGGCCGGGTTACTGTAATAAGATGTTACAGGGTAATAAGGCACTCAGGGGCCGGGTTACTGTAATAAGATGTTACAGGGGTAATAAGGCACTGACCTTGCTCCCAGAATCCTCCTCTCCCTCAGTCGTCAGGCAGCGGTATGCTCGAAGCACAATACCCCAACTCATATCTAGATCTAAGGACAGGCTGTTCCGTGATCCAGTATCGCCAAACATCGTGCTTTCCAAGGAAAGAGATATATATATTTTTCATTGTATATAAATCAGACATGAATTACCCCGCGTGTACAGTGTATTAGCACACGACACAGTGCAGGCGTGTGATACAATGTGTATGATAGGCATGATACAAAAAGAACCACAGAGACAAAAACACACAATGTACTAACACACCAAATTCCCCTCCCCCACCCGTCGTATTCTTTACAGTACTAAGGATCCGCTATGATAAGTTTCGGGGCACAATTATTTAACCCCTTCCTGTCTTCATCTACTCAATAACCTCGCAGAATAAGAAGTAAACGTATTGTTCTTTTCTAAGCGGGGGAAATAACCTGATCGTTCCGTACTTCTGAAATCTGCTACTTCTCTCCTCTCCGCGACTATCCCACCATCCCAAACACCAGGAACCTCTCACATCCTGCCCTGCTTTCTGCAGACTCAGGAGAGGGTGGTGTGGGGAAGACGGTCACTTCCTCTGCCCCATCACGGCTTTCCCAGAAACACACAAACAAGGACAGCTTCCGCGGCTCTCAATGTCAGACCCGTTACAGGGTCAAGCAGACAATTAGCAAGTCAGTGCTGTTAAAAGGGGTAATAAGGCACTCAGGGGCCGGGTTACTGTAATAAGGTGTCACAGGGGTAATAAGGCACTCAGGGGCCGGGTTACTGTAACAAGATGTTACGGGGTAATAAGGCATTCAGGGGCCGGGTTACTGTAATAAGATGTTACAGGGTAATAAGGCACTCAGGGGCCGGGTTACTGTAATAAGATGTTACAGGGGTAATAAGGCACTCAGGGGCCGGGTTACTGTAATAAGATGTTACTGGCGCAATAAGGCACTCAGGGGCCGGGTTACTGTAATAAGATGTTACAGGGGTAATAAGGCACTCAGGGGCCGGGTACTGTAATAAGATGTTACAGGGGTAATAAGGCACTCAGGGGCCGGGTTACTGTAATAAGATGTTACAGGGGTAATAAGGCACTCAGGGGCCGGGTTAATGTGATAAGATGTTACAGGGGTAATAAGGCACTCAGGGGCCGGGTTACTGTAATAAGATGTTACAGGGGTATTAAGGCACTCAGGGGCCAGGTTACTGTAATAAGATGTTACAGGGGTAATAAGGCACTCAGGGGCCGGGTTACTGTAATAAGATGTTACAGGGGTAATAAGGCAGTCAGGGGCCGGGTTACTGTAATAAGATGTTACAGGGGTAATAAGGCACTCAGGGGCCGGGTTACTGTAATAAGATGTTACTGGGGCAATAAGGCACTCAGTTATGGTTTAACTGTTTATTGTATCATTTTTATTTCCGTAACAGAAAACAGAACACAGAAAAGGTCGACAAAACATCTCTGCATGGGCAACGTCAGCACTGAATGTTCCCACAACTCTCCCGATCTCTCCGACGTCATGAAGTGTCAGGGGCTGACCCTGCGGCCCCTATCATGGTCTCCCTGGCCTGTCTGTGAATCTGTAAAGATGTTGGCAGACACAAATAACGAGGGACGGGCAAGGACAGAGAGGCACGGAGGACGTGAGAAAGGCAGCGTGACAGACAGACATTATAGCGGCGTTTTTACAGAAGGTAACGTATATCCACACCGAATAAACCGCAGCTCCTTGACTTAATATACATTATGAAGAGCCAACCCTAGCGAGCTTCTTCTGCAAGAAGGGCTGGGATGGCCTTGTACAATGTATAGTTAATACGAAGGACATCTCTTTGATTTAAAGGAACAGTCACATGATTCAGCCATTCCAATGGTGTAGGTTTTTTTTGAACTATGCATCATGCAGGGCCGGAACATTTGTGCAGGAAGAGTTTACTGGGGTTGGCCCTTCGTAATACATAGTAGAGTGGAGAAGAGAAAGTAACTGGACAGGTACAGCGGGGCAAGCTGTTGGGCAAATAGGGGAGCATATTTAATCAGCTGAACAGGTAGGCGAAAGCGCCCTAAGCGGTGCCATTCGATGGGTGCCGCTGAGTAGGGATCGGCTTCGCCTTCACTGCTTCCCCTTCTTCTTCTTGGGACGGGTTCTCCTCTTAGTTTTTGATTCTACGATTTGCTGGGACTGCCTCTTTAATGCGGCGCGAGTCACGACATCCCCTTCATCATCGCCGCTGTCCTCGTCGTCTGTTAGAAGGAAGACAAACACGGTAGCCGTCAAGTCAGGCTTTAAAAATATTTATTGATTTTATGCAGTCATATTACTCCCTGCTCTGGGTTTTTTTACTCATTCTAGAGGTGCCGAGTTTTCTATCTGTATCAGTCCTAGAGGTTCCAAGCTCTGAAATCCTTCACCAGTCCTAGAGGTCCCAGGCTCTTTATCCTCTATATAACCCTAGATGCGTCAGGCTAGGGTACCAAGTATTCCTGTACCAATCCCAGGCTATATGTTTCTTTACCGAACGGAACTGGTGTAGCAGCTGGCGCTTTGCCATGGCCTTTAATGGCTCTTACGGGGGCTGCGACGATGCCTCTGGATGCGTCAGTCATGTGGCGGACTCACTTACCTCCATATATATCCTGTTTGGCTGGAGCCGGCAGCGGGATCCGGACATTGTACGCCGGGAGTTTACCCTCAATACTCGCTTGGAACTACAGGAAATGAAAATAAAAGTCAGTTATCTGCATACCTGGGAACTCGGTGGCGCTGCCTTTTGATCTGTAAGGGGAGGAGTTAATGCCGCCCACTGTCTGTTTCCACCCACTTTTTACTGCTTCCTCTAACCACACAACCCTCCTTTCCATGGGCTTACCATCAACACCCTCTCCAGTGCACCCTACCTCCTTGCTAGTCACACCCACTCCAGTAAACCCTACTTCCTTGCAAGCCACACCCCCTCCAGCCCACGTTACCTCCTTGCTAGCTGCACCTCTTCCAGTCCACTTCACTTCCTTGCAAGCCACACCCCCTCCAGCCCACCTCATCTCTTTGCTAGCCACACCCCTCCAGTCCATCCCACCTCATTACTAGCCACACCCATCCTGTACCCCACCCCCTCCCAGCTCCCACATACAGAAGGGGACACCACCAACTGTACCATGGCATTAACCAGGCAAACACACCCTAACACCACAACCCACATAATGTATTATAGGATCTCCTAGCCTCCCATCAGTCCATTATATGTTCTGATGCGGGGGGGGGGTCAGTTAGTTCATTGGAATTCCTTCTAACACAGAGCTGCTCGAGCAAATACATCCATTCTCCCTTCTTTCAGCTCACCTCCTCCTCCTCCATCTGCTTAAGGACTTCTCCAAGGTCCTGTCCCTCCAAGTCATCCAGGAGCTTCTGCAGCCTCTCCTCGGTGACGGACAGAAGGTCTAAAACATACTCATCCGACAGGGGCGAGATATTCGAAGCAGGGTAACGGCTCCTACGCTGTGAAGGGAAATCTATCAGTCTCCAGGCATGCCACTTTCTAGCCTACAGTGAATAGAACGGTATCCATCCTCCTGAGTGCCTCATTGCCCTGACACTTACCACCTTGATGTGCTGCACTTTGCTTCCTAGATGCTCCACTCCTGATTTTGCCGCGCCAAAGATTTTGGACAGTCTCTCCAGATCTTCCTTCGTCTTGTCACGTCTTTTCTCTTCCATCTGTAGGTGATTCTGAAGTTCCTCCAGAACTTGCTGACCGCTGTTTGGAAAGCGCAAAGAAAGGGGGCAGAGAATTAAAGGACGTCTTTTACAAAGCATGGCTCCTGCGTAAGAGATAAATTCAGCAGGCAACTCATTTCTACCTGACACAGAAATGATGAAGGAATATGATATGGTAGGTCAGGTAGGTCAGGTTGCAGCTCGTTCTTCTTGTATGCAGAGAGAGACATTAGTACCTGGATAGCTTGGCCTCTCCAGAATACTTGAGTTCCTGAAAAGCCTCCTGAAGCCTCTCCTTCTCCTCTTTCAGCCTCACCAGGTTCTTCTCGTTTTCAGCCTTCAGCTCCTCCAGGTGCCGGTGTGTCTCGCCCTGCGCTATGAAGCGGCTCACCACCTCCTGTCATTGGAGATGATATGAAGAGACAAATGGGAAAAAAAACTTTTTTAACTCGGCTTCCATTGAAAGTCGAGGACCCTGCCCCATGTAGAATGACTGGACCATTGGCTCAACCCCTCAAATTGTATACGTGTATTATCTCTGCTTTATCGACCAGTATCTTGGTCCTTCATTTAATCAAAACATCTACAGACAATGAGGTCCCACCTGAATGTCAGTAACCCCAGTGGCATCTTTAATCCTCTGAAAGGCCTCCTGATAAGTCTGGATAACTTTCTCTTCCTCTCGTCCGTTTGAGATCATCTGAGCTTCTACCGGAGCATCTTCTCCTGGCAACACCACCCTTTGTGCCTGTATGGTGGAATAATTATGACACTATAAGAAGCATCGTCTTATGCTTGAGTGGCCTACCGCCATACTGACAAATGTTCTGGAAGGCTGTCTGCCCGGGGAGCAAGCCTCATCCACATGGCAGGCTGCCACAGAGGTCCATGGCCGCTCAGGTGGTCACCTAATATGATATTGCTAGTCTGGAGCAGAAGCATATCATAAGAGACACAGTGGTAAACTTTGCGAATTATATGGGACTCCTCACCCTCCTCTCTGCCCTCTCGGCGTGCATGCGTCTCTCCTCCGCCTGCCTCTTGTACTCTTGCAGGACCCTCTCCCGTTCTCGACGCTCCCGTTGAAGCTCTTCCTCCTGACGCTGAAGTTCCGCCTGCAAAAAAAAAATAAAATGCGTCGTATCGTATATAATGTAATGAAGATTACACGTACAGAATGAAGACATTACTTCTAAAGTGGGAGTATTGTGTAGGAGGACTTTATTAGGAGTATAAAGAGGGGATAAAAGCCCCCAGTATGATACCCGTGCCGTGTCCCGAGCCATCACGGCGTCCCTGTTCATCGTCTGAAGCTCCTTCAACTCCTGTCTCTGCCGAAGGATCTCAGCTTCCAAGAGATCCAGCTGAGATTGAAAGGTCAGGCTTTCCTCCTGTAGAGAGAGAGGTGACATTATTGTCATGGTCCATACAAGCCAGATAGAGGTGATCAGGGTATATAGGAATGGAGGGACCTGCTGGAAGAAGGAGATCCTGTTCTACAAAGCTAGCGATCTAATATAGCGTAAAGACAGTACGCACCTGCATGTGGTCCTTCAGCTTCTGGTAGACGTTGAAAATGTGCTCAGATTCCTGCCATTTTAACTGGGCTTTTTCCAGACGGTTTTCCAAAACTCGAAGGGACTGCAGATTCGAATGAAGTATATATATAAAAAAGTTAAAATGTAGGAAGTCAGAGGAGAGGAGAAAACGCTAAGAAAAATACATTAGAAAAAGCTTTATTAATTATGGATTCTTTTGAGCCAGATTATGCAGCTTCTGCCACCCGGAAAGTCATAGATGGACAGGAATAGAGCGCTCTGAGTTGGAGAATGATGAAAAGCAGAGACTGCAGATGTTAAAGTGCGTCACAGAGAGAAGGGGAGCAGCGTGTTTTGGAGGGTTCACAATTTGGTCGGAATGTAAAATGTTTAACCTGATGAGGAATTTCCTCCTGTTCTTTGACTTCATTCTGTGAATGAAACAAGTAAATAATAAGGAAGCTGGACACGGAGACAACAGGGAGCTACGGGGCACGGAGTCTGTCCCTCCCACTGCAGGGCGACACAGACCGGAGGGGGCTACGGGGCACGGAGTCTGTCCCTCCCACCGCAGGGTGACACAGACAGGAGGGGGCTATGGGGCACGGAGTCTGTCCCTCCCACAGCAGGGTGACACAGACAGGAGGGGGCTATGGGGCACGGAGTCTGTCCCTCCCACCGCAGGGTGACACAGACAGGAGGGGGCTATGGGGCACGGAGTCTGTCCCTCCCACCGCAGGGTGACACAGACAGGGACTCCCATTGGTACTCTGACTCTTTGCGCATTGGGTGTGAATGGAGGATAACTGTGAAGAAGATATTCTTGGGTCCGGTTCCTCCTCACCTGTTCCTCCTCTATAGACCCTTCTTTCCTCGGCTTGCCTTGCTCCACAAGTTCTCTCTGCTTGTACTCCGCCTGGAGCTCTTCAAGACGCTTCCTCCTCACCTCTGTCTGGTGGCGCAAAGCATTCAGACGCTTCACCTTGTCGCACAACTTCTGGTCCATCACCTGAATTGCAGCCTAGAGTCCAAGTCCATACAGATATACGTGTAAGTGGATATCAACAGTGTCCGTAGTGTAAAATAATATAGAATGTAAAATAGCAGAAGAGGGAGATATAACTTAATGGGGAGGAATAATCATGCAACTCCTGAGACCAAGAAATTAAAATGGTGGATCTCTAATATATATATTGCTTATTTTAAGCTGTAAATAATAGGACATGGGTTTATCTCGTGTACGGATTTGGGAAAGGCGCCTTACCTGGCCACTCTTACTCCTCATGGCAGCTCTCTCCACCGCTCGACTCTGGAAAGCCTCCTTTATCACCTTCTCATCGCCCTGGGATATGCAAAAATATGAACTAAAGACCTTCCAATTGCTTTCACTTATGGTTTGTTTTAGTCCTGTCTCCCCACTGTACAGCGCTACGGAATTAGATGGCGCTATTTAAACAATAATAAATAATAATAATAAATAATAATAATGGTACTCACCGCAAGCACATCAGCTAATTTTTGATGCAATTTCTTGTTCTCCTGACGCAGCCACTGAATCGTCTCCCCGTTCTTCTGGATGGTCCATGATGCGCTCTCCCGGTAGGCCTTTTGATCACCATCTGTAATAAACGAAAACACCCTGTAAGGAATCCACGAAAAGACATTTTCCTTTATAATATAGAAATCCCACCCGCCTCCATATCTTGCGTGCAAAACAGTAAAGGAACGTAAAATCCTTCAAAAAATGTTTCTCCTTGAGCTTAACCCCCCAGCACTGTATACAGTAATATAACCCCCAGCGCTGTATACAGTAATATAACCCCCAGCGCTGTATACAGTAATATAACCCCCAGCGCTGTATACAGTAATATAACCCCCAGCGCTGTATACAGTAATATAACCCCCAGCGCTGTATACAGTAATATAACCCCCAGCGCTGTATACAGTAATATAACCCCCAGTGCTGTATACAGTAATATAACCCCCTGCACTGTATACAGTAGTATAACCCCCAGCGCTGTATACAGTAATATAACCCCCAGCGCTGTATACAGTAATATAACCCCAGTGCTGTATACAGTAATATACCCCCCCAGCGCTGTATACAGTAATATACCCCCCAGCGCTGTATACAGTAATATAACCCCCAGCGCTGTATACAGTAATATAACCCCAGCGCTGTATACAGTAATATACCCCCCCAGCGCTGTATACAGTAATATACCCCCCAGCGCTGTATACAGTAATATACCCCCCAGTGCTGTATACAGTAATATAACCCCCCAGTGCTGTATACAGTAATATAACCCCCCAGCGCTGTATACAGTAATATAACCCCCCAGCACTGTATACAGTAATATACCCCCCAGTGCTGTATACAGTAATATACCCCCCCAGCGCTGTATACAGTAATATACCCCCCCAGCGCTGTATACAGTAATATACCCCCCAGCACTGTATACAGCAATATAACCCCCAGTGCTGTATACAGTAATATAACCCCCAGCGCTGTATACAGTAATATACCCCCCCAGCGCTGTATACAGTAATATAACCCCCAGCGCTGTATACAGTAATATAACCCCCCAGCTCTGTATACAGTAATATAACCCCCCAGCTCTGTATACAGTAATATAACCCCCCAGCGCTGTATACAGTAATGTAGGTCAGCATTGACATAAAGCTGGTTTTAACTAATTTTGTTCCAATAAACTCCCTCTATCTGCAGACCTAGATGCGGCCATTGTTATCAGTCATGTGATATTTTGGGTGACTTTCCTGCTCAAACACCACACCGAGCCGATGCTTTATGGCGATGCTAATGAAGTCTGCTCCACCCTTCTATTGTTTCTCACAGGCAGTATGATAAGCACTGAGGGTGTCTGTTGCAGGACTACATCTCCCATAATGCTCTTTCAGGTTAGAGGCTGATGATGACGAGATGATGACGGACAGCTCCCTGCAGGGTCTATTCTCCGCCCCCCTCTCGCTGGTAAAGACGCCCCCACGTGATCATTTCATTACAACACGCAGCGTCCCCAAAACAGACACACGGCGTCCACCAGCCTGATCCATTCGTGAATTTCACCGACAATACATACAAATACACCAATGCCTCTGCCCCGTGCGCAGCGCTGAATGCTGTGCATGCGCAGCAGACCCAGGGGTTATTATTATTAAAATTATCATTATTATTATTTATTGGGCTAAATAACAGAGCTAGGACACATAACTATATAGTTGCTACAAACAGTGCATTTCAAGATTGAAACAGAAAATGATACTGTATATTTTTTTAAACTGTTTTTACCGCTGTTAGATTTGTCCCAACCAAATCGGGACTGTTGGCAGCTATGAAAAGTGTCAGCTCTGCAGGGGACGCGGCCGTATTACAGGAAGGCAGACTCACCCAGAAGCTGGATCTTCTTCTGAAGCTCTGCGATCTGCTCGTGTATCGGGGGCTTCACGGCGTCGAGGGTCACCGTGCTCGGCATGGCCGCCTGCGGCAAACGGCAAGAAGATTAAACCCCAACCTTACGTTAACTCGGTATTCCTGTGTAAAATACATGGCTTTTGGGTGAGACACAGAAGAAAAATAATGTATTTTATTTAGAACAAAAAAAATATTAACCCATTTCCTGCCGTATAGCAGGTCCCTAGAACCCTGCGATCCCCTCATACCCAGCAAACATGGGGGGCATCAGGGGAGGAAAAGGAGGGACTGGTGCGCCTAAACAGGGACAGTTGGAAGGCACGCTTCAATCATTTTGCTGTTGTACGATCTGTTTCACCCACCTTGTCTGGTTTCCCGTGTGTAATGTAAATGGAGACTCCGGCCCTCTGCTGCTCTACACAACTTTTGATTACAATGAGCCCCAAGCAACCGTCTCCATGGATACCGGACACAAGCCGGCTTATTGGTTACTCTGCCGTGTGCCTTTTTTTGTATTGACGGCCATATTACTACTCCCGGACACTGCGTCTGCAGCAGAACGTGTGCGGCGGCCATCTTGCTTCTCCCATGAAGCCGTTGCTGTTCAGCGCATGATGTCAGCCATATTACTTCCCCTAGAAGCGCGGAGACTGTCGCCATGCTGCTACCCCACTAGGCCCGTCCTATAAATATTAATATCACATAACTTCTACCGCTCTATGACCGCGATGAGGATAGATTGTCCATCTTGCGGCTTTGGGGCAATAGTTTCGTTATAGCACCCTGTGTACTGTATGTCACATATCCTTCTATGGGTAAATAATGCTGCTGCTTTTTTATATCAGGTCCTAAAATGTATTTCATTTCACAATTCCAGAACGGAAACACAGAACGTGCCGGCAGATCAGACCCGTCGGCGCGTCTATTCGCCCGTTTCTCCTGCTGGAAAGACTCCGACCTTAATCAGTCGTTGGTCTCGTCTTAGATTCAGGAGCCGTATGTCTATCCCATGCATTTTTAAATCCCCTCACTGTATTACCCTCTGCCACTTCTGCTGGGAGGCTGTTCCACTTATCTACCACCATCTGATTAAAATAAAACATCGATACATTATATCTAGGATTTATTTCTCTTTCTTTTTTTCTCCAAGTCGTGCATATTGGAATCTTTCAGTCTTTCCTGATCATTTTTATCCTGCAAACCATTTTAGTCGCCCTCCTCTGAACCTTCTGAACCAATTTGTCAACATCCTTCCAAGATTTAATTGAGAAACATGTTTATACCCCAAATAAGATACATAAGAACTATCATCCCCTCCCGAGTGTCCGTGGCACTGAGCGCTTTATTATTTAGTGTTGAAACATATTAAATAGTAAAATCATTAAAATGAATTACTTTAAAACATTGCGCTGCTTTCTTCTTTTTTTTTACAGTTCTTGTTTTTGCCCCATAAGATATTTTCAGGCAGCTGCATATTGGGCAGAGAGTTCTCGTTCTGTTATCTGAGCCGCAATGGACTAAACCAGGGGTCTCCAAAGTGTGGCCCTCCAGCTGCCACATGACTACATCTCCCATAATCCTCTTTCAGCTAAGAAGCTGGCTAGACGGACACCCTGACTCCTTACCATACTCCCTGCGGTAATGAATAGAAGGGCCCAGCTGGACATTGTGACCAATGAAAGTCTATGGAGGAACAGACTTCATTAGCATTGCCATAAAGAATGAGTTCGGTGTCTGTATACAGCGCCGGGGGGGGGGGGGTAATACAGAGCTGGGGGGTTATGCTCAAGGAGAAAATTGTTCCATGAACCCTGCGGCACCCTGTTTTATTTGGGTACGGCTTCCCCAGAAGGCTACATATTCCATAAGCATCCCCACTCACAGGAAGCTTGTAGACACACCACCCGCGGGCTTAACACCAAAAAGCAACTCTCAGAGAAACGTTTCGGGAGGTTGCAGAAAACCAAGGTTATTAAATCAAAACCACTTTAAATCCTTTGCCCAATAAAACAAAATTGGGCTGCAGTGCAAACCAGGAACTTCCTTTGTGTCTTCGTGCCAACCACAAGATGGCGTCTCCACTATACAATTTCCCAAACAGCGATACATTATCGAGTGCTTATACTACACATCGCGACAGCGGCAGCGTGGGACCTCAATGACATTCTATCTCGGCGAAGGCTGTTTCAGATGGCATTTCTAGCGAAAAAAGGTTATTCGCCGCATCAGAGATGGCGTCCTTACACGCCCGCACGGATATGACGTAAACCGGAAGTGAGTCCGCTTAGCCCAATGCTGCTGCTGGCGTTATCAGATAGGCTGTCCATTGACTGCTGTCTCTACCGGTATCCGTGTGCACTGAAACATGGGGCTCATCATGCTGCTGATCTTGGGGGTTTTGGGGTGCAAAGCCGTGGAGGTGAACCGACCCCGAGGGGTTTCATTGTCCAGTGAGTTCATCTTTCATTTCGATTAGTCTCTGCACAGGGTCATAAAACATATATATATTATATATATTAATCTATTTCTATAATTATTATAAGTGTACTGTAATAGTTTCCTTTTATAAAGCCATTATCTTTTATTTATATAGCACCAACAGTTCCCGCAGCGCTTCCTACAGTCCCTACATTCAAAGGGTCTGACAGAACTAGAACTGACAGACTAAGATGAAGCTGTATGTTAGGTAAAGAGGGTCGAGCGCGTAATCTAGAGATCAGGAGTAATCTGTGATCAGGATATCTAATGATCTTATAATAAATGAATAATCATATAATAAAGTCCCCTCCCCAATAATAAACGGTGGAGAGTGGTCATACTTATACCGTATTCCGTCAGGCTGTGCTCCAGATACATGCTTTTGATTGGGTTGCTGATCGCTTGTCGGCCGCTGATCACTTGTAGGATTTGGCCATCGAATATGTCATGGCTTTTCCCGTTATGTGTGGGGTAGCCCCTCTGCCGCCATGATGATTGCTGCAGGCCAAGTAACAGGACTGGGTTACCCCAGGCTACTAATACCTTACTGTTGCCATATATTCTTTTTTATTTTTATTATCTTAATCCATGTTTCTTGTGCCTTGTTGTTGCCTGCTTATGGTACTTTACTGAGAGCTTGGTAGGTACGCGGAACAGCCTCCCTGCAGAAGAGGGTAGAGGCTAATACAGTGAGGGTATTAAACATGCATGGGATAGACATACGGCTCCTGAATCTAAGACGGGACCAACGACTGATTAAGGTCTTTACAGCAGGAGAAACGAGCGAGTTGACGGGGTCTGATCTGCCGGCAGGTCCTGTGTTTGTGTTGCAGGCGGTTTGGCGAGTGAACGTCCGATGGTTCAGTTAGATCCGTGTTCTCTGCCCGTCAGTCCGTCTGTGTTTATGATTCCAGTATGTAGGGAAATCATAATAATTTCAAAACCGTTTCTGTAATACTGCTACATTATTGCGTGATTTTGCTACAAGTAGAGGCGTTGGAACAGAAAGCATGTCTGTGATCCCAGTATACAGGAAGCACAACATCTGTATTCAAAATGTATTGCGCATGCACCTGTCAATCACAGATCGACAATATCTGGATCCTATATATATATATATATATATATATATATATATATATATATATATATATATATCGCCTGTCATATGCATGGTGCAAGAAGAGTTAATTGCACATCTGGGTAGATTATTATATATTGTATTATTGTTGCCTGATTATTTGTTGTTTTTATTATTGACTGATGTGGGGCTGACGTCCCGTTATAGATCGGCTCTTGTCTCTGGCCGTATACAGTAAAGTAAACAGAAATGTCGCGTCCCTTTATTCCCCCACGCGTGTCTCGCTGCGATGTGACAGGGCGCACGGTGAGACACACGGCGCCGGATACATGTATGTGCACTGAGGTACGAGGCGGCTGTCATTCACAACCGCCGGCCATCATTCTGCCGCTATACATTGCTATGGTATATGACAGCATTAATCATCCAATAGCACCCTCCTATACCATATCTCTTTCCTTTATAATAAAAACATAACATTCCACAGCAGATCTGCCCATTTTCCCCGGATATAAAGACTCCGACCTTAATCAGTAATTGGTCTTGTCTTCAATTCCTGTACCGTGCATTTATATATTGGCATCTACCACCTCTGCGGGGAGGCTGTTCTGCTTATCTACCAACCTCTTAATAAAGTAAAACTTCCTCCGATTTTAAGATCAGGTACTTTAGTTGTAACATTTCTCCTTCTTTGGAATAAACGTCCCTCCTGCACTTTGTTAAAAATCCCTTTAAGTATTTAAATCTTTCTATCCCGTCCCCTCCCCCTCTTCTCTCCACGCCGGACACATTGAGATCCTTAATGCCTTGTCTGCTTTTTCCGAGTCCTTCCTCTCTGTGAATGTATACGTCTCCTGTACCGGGGGGTACTAGCTGTCCCTCCAGGAGGTATATACCGTATATAATATAATATAATGCATTACGCGGGGCCAATTCCGCCCTCCTTGCCGAAAGTTACTTCCTGGTGTTGTCTCTTCGTAATGCACGCTGTATGTTGTATATAATGTATATTGACGCCCGTAACCTAAAATGTTTCATATATATATATATATATATATATATATATATATATATATATATATAATGTGTGTTAGAAACCTACTGTATATACGCTATATGGACAAAAGTATTGGGACGCACCTATTCATTATAAAGTTCAATCTCGGCCGCAGTTGTATAAAATCACACGCCTGCAGCCTGTATTGACAAACATTTATGAAAAAAAAGGGGCGTTCTGAAGAGTTCTGTGACTTTGCTGTGATGGGGGGGTGTGGGTGCTGTGACAGGACGTGTGACAAGACCCCGTAAAGTCACAGAGCGGGGTCCCCGAGTGTCGAGATGCGTAGAAGTCGCCAACGCTCTGCTGGGTCCATAGCTGAAGAGATCCAAACTTCCACCGGCTTTAATATCGGCACAAAAACCTACAACACAGGGCGTCGGATCGAGTGTCATAAAGTACGTCGCCACCGGACTCCCGAGCAGAGGGAACGTCTTCTGCGGGGTGACGGATCCCGCTTCTCTGTTTGATGGAGGAGGGATAATGGTCTGGGGCTATAAAGACACGGCTGGATGGGTTTGTGGAGGAAGAACCTCTGGAAATCCTTCTCAAATGAGTGAAAGCCGTTATAACTGCAAAGGGGGGGACCAACTTCATATAATGTCTTTGTGTTTAGAATGTGATGTCGTCAAAGTCCCTGCTGATGTCATGGTCAGGTGTCCCAATACTTTTGTCCATATGCTGTGTGTATGTATATATATATATATATATATATATTTATTTTTCAGATCCACACGGAGTTCCTGGTTTTCTCCACAGCTGTATTCTTTATGATTATTTTATAAATCTCCAAATGTTTTCTTTCTTCCTTTTTCAGATCGCGGTTTCTATGACGATTCCAAGCCATTTACCTGTCTAGACGGATCCCGCACCATTCCGTTCGATCGGGTGAACGACGATTACTGTGACTGTTCGGATGGAACCGACGAACCTGGTAAGAGAACGCTGGGCGTGGTGAAAAAGGATAGACTACGCCTTTAGCAGGCGATGTATGAAGCTTATCCCTGCATTCCCGTCTGAGCGTTTCCCGGGTAACGCTCTTATGGGGTATCTCACGTGGGGTTAATAAGGCCCCGGAATGTATTATTTCTGTGCGCTGTTTTTGCCCCGCTCCAGGCACGGCGGCGTGCTCCAACGGGAGGTTTCACTGCACTAACGCCGGATTCAAGCCCCAGTACATCCCGTCATCGCGGGTCAACGACGGCATATGTGGTAAGTGGACTCTGTTCCACAGAGCTTACACTCTAATGCTGATGCAAAGAGGTCTGATGACTTTATAGTCTGACATGCAGCTGGAAGTAAGGTAGAAATAGGTTTAGTTTGGGAAGAGTGGTATTCTATCGAGGGGGCTGCCCTGCAGAGCTGACACTCTTTTTCCATCTGTAGATTGCTGCGACACCACGGACGAGTATAACAGCGGAGCCGTTTGCCAGAATACCTGCAGGTGAGATACTCCTTGCTTTGCGCAGTCGGATCGCGCTTTATGTTGCCACGTGGAAGAAGGGTGAAGGTGATTGGAGGATCCTCTCTGTTTCTTCCTTAGGGAGATGGGGAGGAAAGAGCGAGAGGAGCTCCAGAAGCAAGCAGAGGTGGCCACAGAAGGCTTCCGTCTGAAGCAGCAGTATATCGAAGAGGCCAAGAAGGGCCGGGAGGAGAACCAGGTGCTGATCACACTGTTTTAATGTAGTGACCGGACACGCTCTTCTTTATCGCGCCGCTCTTACGTTCCGTGTTCCTTCTGCCGCAGGTGAAGCTGCAGGACATGGTGCAGAAGCGCCAGGGTTTGCAGGAACAGGTGGAGGCTCTACGGGCCGAGAAAGAGGAGGCCGAGAAGCCGGAGCAGGAGGCCAAGGAGGCGCACAAGAAAGCCTGGGAAGGTAACCCGAGTCCACGGCACGGTGCCGCGTTACAGCCGCTTAACCTGCGCATGTGAGCATAACACACGCGTGTGTACATTGCAGAGCGACAGGAGGCAGAGAAAGCCGAGATGGAGAAGCAGAGGGCCCTGGAGGCTTTTACTGAGTTGGACCTGGACTCCGACGGGATGTGAGTGTGCAGATAGATCGTTTCAATCGCCAACCATGTTATTTTCATCCTCTCTGATGCGTGCCGTAGCTTGGTGGTCCCTTTACATTTAGGTGTTGTCTCCCTTGCTCTTCATCCAACCCCCCCCCCCTGCTAGTTGCAATGCAGGAGATGTCAGAAGACATCTCCTGACGCGGGGTCAGCGCTTTCCTGCCACTGATTGGACGCTTTAAGCAGCGAG
This sequence comes from Spea bombifrons, assembly GCF_027358695.1. NCBI lineage: Eukaryota > Metazoa > Chordata > Amphibia > Anura > Pelobatidae > Spea > Spea bombifrons. The sequence continues at coordinate 105,657,774 of NC_071090.1, read as the reverse complement.
TCAGTGGCACAAATCGGATCACGATGGAGGCTGTAAGGTTTGAAAGGTAAGTAATTATTTTTGTATTACAGGTTTAAAAAAAAAATGCATATTTTTAAAAATGAATATGCAGTATTTGTTTAAAGGGCTGCCTGGGACACCGGTGTGTCCCTTTAAATCATTGCACGACTCTGAACTGATTTTGTGACCTTTGCTCACTTAAATCATGTGATCTACGGGCCAAGCTATTCTGTCTTAAGCTGGTTAGCATGTGTCAGAGGCTTACAGGAGCTGTCCCCCGACCAAAGCTACATACAGTCATCTGAAAAATAAACTACACCCATCTTAATTCCTGCGGAGGCAGTAAGGGTGAACTTCACACATGGCTTCTTCATTTTGGCTTTATTTTTGTTGAATAAACCGTGACACAGTGTAATATGTCATGTATTCGTCTGAGGTTGTATTTACCTAATTTGTAGACCTGCTAAGGAACAGACGGTTGTCATGCTGATATGCAAGGCCATAGAATTCGAAGATTCTTTTTCACACGACTGTAGCTTGAGTTTGCCCAGCCAGCACACACATCAGCAATAAGCCTGTAATGGCTTAATGGATACGTTTTGTGGAATTGAGAATTATGTAGCATACAGATTCTGTCAATCAAAATGTGATATCTGTCTCCCAGGCTGTCCGCCCCGGAGATGCTCTCTCACACGGAGTTGGATACCGACGGAGACGGTGCTTTCTCTAATGAAGAGGCGCTGGTGAGGCTTTATCCAGAGCTGTATAGTATGCTGTACAGATCTGCAAGTTAATACCAGAGAACTCCCTCAGCGATGCTGGATTCTCTAGACTCATTCTAGAGTCTATAACGTTGTTCATTTTCCTTTTTCCCTTCCCATTAACAGGCTATCCTGGGAGGGTCATATTCTTTGGATGTTAGTAGTTTCCAGGACTCTGTTTGGCCCCAAATCCGTGAGAAATACAAATCAGAGGTAAGAAGTTATAAGGTTGGGCTGGCTTTTGGGGTGCAAGGAACCAGATGGTGCCTAGGATTATGTTTTCATGTTATTTTCCAGAGTGCAACACCACCACCACCTCCTCCCCACATAGAAGAAGGCACCGCGCCTCATCCAGAACTTTCCCCGGAGGAGGAGGATGAAGATGTAGAAGAGGGTGATGAAGATGATGATGATGAACAGGTGGAAGAAGACCACAGGGTGAGGATAGAGTTCATGTTTCTTACAATCCCCTTTTGTTCCAAAGCTGCCCTGGGGCACAGCCAGCCGATCCAAGCTTTCCACACCCTGGAGGACCTCAACCTAAATAGTACGGTTTTTAGGGTAATCCAGGGCTTTCGGGTTCCACAGCCCTCGTGTATCCTAAACCTAGACCCCTAGACGTGGTCTCGCATGGATTCAGAGGAACTAAACTGTCGTTATTCTTTCTTCCAGGGTCCGCCATCCAAGACATATGGAGAGGACACCGAGATGCCACCATACGATGAAGCCACCCAGGCACTGATAGATGGTAATAGGATCTTTCCAGCTGCCTCTCTCTCCATGTTTCCAGTTTATTCTCTTTTTCTGAGGATCTTTTTTTCTTCTCAGCTGCTGAAAAAGCTCGATCCCAGTATGAGGAAGCTGCCAAGTCCATGCGGGAAATGGAGGACACTATTAGGTGTGTAGTCTCCCCGTAACGTGTTATTACAGTAACCCGGCCCCTGAGTGCCTTATTACCCCTGTAACATCTTATTACAGTAACCCGGCCCCTGAGTGCCTTATTACCCCTGTAACATCTTATTACAGTAACCCGGCCCCTGAGTGCCTTATTACCCCCTGTAACATCTTATTACAGTAACCCGGCCCCTGAGTGCCTTATTACTCCTGTAACATCTTATTACAGTAACCCGGCCCCTGAGTGCCTTATTACTCCTGTAACATCTTATTACAGTAACCCGGCCCCTGACTGCCTTATTACCCCTGTAACATATTATTGCAGTAACCCGGCCCCTGAGTGCCTTATTACCCCTGTAACATCTTATTACAGTAACCCGGCCCCTGAGTGCCTTATTACCCCTGTAACATCTTATTACAGTAACCCGGCCCCTGAGTGCCTTATTACCCCTGTAACATCTTATTACAGTAACCCGGCCCCTGAGTGCCTTATTACCCCTGTAACTTCTTATTACAGTAACCCTGCCCCTGAGTGCCTTATTACTCTGTACTGCAGTCTTTTTGTAGTTTAGTGTAGCCTCTCACTTTCATATTCTTGTCTTTCAGGAGTCTAGAGAAGGAGATTTCTCTGGATTTTGGGCCAGAAGGGGAATTTTCCTACCTCTATGGACAATGTTATGAACTTTCAACTAGCGAGTAAGTTGTTGGTAGGGAGACTTATGGAGCGTGGTAGCTTTGAAATTGACGTAAGCGCTCGGGTATGAATGCAGGACGCTGTCTGACACGGTACGGATAACTCTGATTTCCAGCGGGAGTTGGTGTTATGTTGGTAACTGGGTAACTGAGTGTTTTTTTAATGGACACTTTGTGGAGTAGTAAGAAAGTCGGTGGCCTTGGACTGTTGAATGCTTCATATGGGAATAGCAGCGGGACGGACAGAGATACATTACTTTTTTTTTTTTCTCCCCTTTCAGGTATATTTATCGCCTCTGCCCGTTTAACCGCGTGACACAGAAGCCCAAGCATGGAGGCTCAGAGACTAACCTTGGGTAAGACGTTCTTCCAGGTTGCCGTACCTGAAGGAGCCTGGTTTCTGTTTGGAGAACTTCGTCTATAGGAACATGCGTCTCCAAGGCAGGGAAACGAGAGATCTGTCCCTGCTTCACACTAGACCTCCCAAGACCACCCCAAAAGTGCTGGGTACTAAATCAAGTTTACAGTATGACCATATAGCATAAAGTAGTTCTTCATATACCTCATCTAAGCAATAGGGCGATATTGCGGTGCCTGGTTCCTTCAGGACTAAATAATGTATAGATCCGTGCAGACGAACTTCCCTGTAACACCGCGGATCGTTGTTATTATCATCCACAGCACCTGGGGATCCTGGGCTGGACCAGAAGATAATAAATTCAGCGCAATGAAGTACGAGCAAGGGACGTCATGCTGGCAGGGTCCAAGCCGCTCTACGCTGGTGAGTGACGGCCTGCGGCAGGGCTTAGGCTTTGGCCCACATGCGTTATTGGATGACCCCGACCTGATTGAGCTGAGCAACGTGGGCTTTTACCCCCTGATTGTGGTTCTGAGCGGTGTCTGTGAGATGTGGACTGTGGTTTTGTCCTTTACCGGCCTAAGCTGCGGGACATTGACTCTTTCCTAGAAGATGGCGATGCTTCGTTGGCGTTGGAGCGGGAGCTTCATCCTTGGCATCTGACGATGACCAGAGGTGTGGGTGGGTTGCTGCTAACGCTCCAGGTTTCTGTTCTTTTGTCTTCTAGGTAAAGCTGTCTTGTGGCAAGGAGACGACGGTCACCTCCACGTCTGAACCAAGCCGCTGCGAGTACCTCATGGAATTCTTCACCCCTGCAGCTTGTCACCCACCTCAGGCCCAGACAGGAGACCACGACGAGCTGTGATTTTTGATGTAGGTATTTACAGACCCACACAGAATAGTAATGAGTGGCTACACTTAATGAGTGAGTGAGTGAGTGTCGCCTTTTAAATCGACGTGTTGTGCTGGGATATACTGAGATATGATGTCATACCTTGTCAACCTTATCATTAGACCTCCAGCAGTGTCCCCGTGTAAGACCCTTAATGCGTTTTCTCTCGCTAAAGAAGTCTGATGAGTGTATTTACGAGATTGGGAGACTGCGGGAGCGTTGAACGTTCCCGGTGTGCTGGCTTTGGATGTCGGCACATCGACCCATGTGGTTTAAAGTCCTTTGTGTTCCAACAGAGAACTCCTCTAGGACTTGGTGTTGCTTTTCACGGGAATGTGACCAGTGGAATGGAACCCTCGCCCCTCCGGTGTCCCAACGTCTCCTGTAGTGACCGCATCCGTCCCTACTGATTACCGCCATCCCCCCCCCAGACTCTCCTTGGATCCCTTCACAGAACCAGGACACAGGCAACCAGAAGACACATTCCATCCATCCATCCGCGAGCAGACCCTTCCTCGTTCGCTGCTCGTTCTCTGCCGCTGTACATATATTTTTTTGGAAATAGTGTGTGTTGTTGCATTTTATTAATTAAATGACACTTCTCCCAATCTTATGATTCATTTAGTCCTCCACCCTGCCTATCCTGTCGCCTACATGGGCTGCGTGTGCAGTCTATTCATGTACAATCAATTTGAGGTGGGGGCTTTAAAGAAAATGACTTCGTTTCTGTTATTTTTACTATCTGTTGGTGCGGTTTTCTTTAAACTGGGTATGTGAATAGCTTAACCTGTCCTGCGTGTGTTCAGGTAACGTGTTGGCCTGGCCTCCCACGGGGTTAAAAAATGTGTCCTAACCTCCGCAGTCAAAGGGTTAAACGTCGCCATACTATGCAAATAAACTTTATCTGTCTTACTCTGGTGTGCAATCACAGATTTTAACCCTTCCTAGACTCCTGGCGGACTATAGTCCCGTCAGTGAATTACGGGGATATTGCCCCCGGCGCCTGCTGTTTTGCGCTCCTCCTGTATAATATTTAAGCCGTTGGCTTTGTGCTCGTAGAGCGTGACGCCCGAGGAGTTTATACGGCCTGTTGTGTTTGACCTTTGGCCGTTCTCGCTCGTTCCGGTGCAGTAAATCCAGGCTAGTGAAGTGTAAGCTCTGCGGTGCGGTGCGTGTGATCAGGCCGGTGCTACAGAGCAGAACAGATTTGTATGTTTTTTATCAGGGATAGAACCCTTGTGGAATTTGATGAATCAACCCGTTTTGGAAGCCATGCTTAACCGTGTGATGGTCGGGAGGTCCCTTTAAAGTTCCGTGTGGTCTTTGATGGTGAGACTGCACGGAACATTTAGACCCTTTAATCCTATTTGTGACTTAGACAGCGAATCCTCGCAGTACCAAGATGAAGCGAGTACCTGCGCGAGGGGGAGGCTTCATCGTATGGCATAAAGGCAGAGGACGCAGGGAAGGTGTCCGTATGGGGAGTAAGGTCTCCCTGGGCTCTCCGCACTTGCATTGTGTTTAGGTGACGAGGAACACCTTAAGATCAGTGAGAGCAGCGCAAATACACAGACCATTCCTCCACGCTTGGCCATGGGCTGGGGCTTTAACGGCATATTGTGCGTGTGTGACACCCCATTTACCTGAGTTCACAGAACCTGCACCCACTCAAAATTCCCCAGTGGGGCTGGGTCCATGAAGACTCAGCTTTTTGGGTGGGGAGGCGGGTTGACCTTTTGGGTCCCACCTCCCTTTTAAAGACTTTTAACTTAAATCACATCACTGAATAGACAAACGAGGCTATCTTTATGAGTGCGAGTAGCTGCTGGACAGAATATTAGCGTTCATGAATTAGCTGGGCCTCGCATGGAATGTTCAGCTCCATTATAAGAAGTGTGGGAATGAATTAGAAGATAAATTAAAAAAAAGGCCTCACTTGCAAAGAGTTTGAACTTCAGTGGAGGTAAAAATGGCGGCCTCCAGGTCTGTAGGTAGGGAGTTTATGGGAACCTAATGAGAAAAAACCAAGTTTCTGTCAATGCTGACCTACATTACTGTATACCGCGCTGGGGGGGGGTTATTACTGTAAACAGTGCTGGGGGGGCTATAGTATGGTATATAGCTCTGGGGGTTATTACTGTATACAGAGCAGGGGGGGTATTACTGTATACAGAGCAGGGGAAATAAAATATTCTGCTAAAAAAAAAAGTTATCAATAGGTCAATAACTCACATAAGAATTCTAAAGCTCCACTCCCTGCAACACGCTTATGCCGGACTGGCTGGTCATTATATATACGTTATCCATACATCAAAACTTTCTGTTTGAGCCGGATAAATTCATATTTTAAATACGGAACATGGATTTACAGCCAATCAAAAACTTTTTCCATCTCATAAAAAAATATTTCACCACTGGGATTATAATAAGCATGTATATATATATATATATATATATATATATATATATATATATACGGGCCCGGAATGGCCATCTGGCACACCAGGGCTAATTACCACTGGGCCATTGGCCAACCGTGCCACACAGTCACCCAACCTGCCGACCATCTGGCACATAGCCAGCCATTGGCCACACTTATGTGATCAGGCGGCCACCGGCCTTAAAGTGCCACGGCCGCCTCATCGTTGCCAGGTCGGCCCTTCACACATCCAATGAACACTCAGGGCAATATATTGCAGTCGCAACCCATGAAACATTTTTCCAGTCCATCATAAATAAACAGGCAACAATGAATTATTAATAATTATCTTTTTATTTCTTTTTTTATACTTTTTTTTTATTATTCAGTGCTCTCAGCTCCTTGGATTTCAAACCAGCTTATAAAAAAATGCACATTATTCTTTTTTTTTTTTTTTTACATTTTATTTTGTTTTTTTTTTAAACAATGTTTCAACCCCCTTTTTTTCCGTTCGTTAAATAAATTATCACCTTATCCTCGAGACCAAATTAAACCCGTCTCCTCCGAAGGAGGAAGGTTTAAGAAATAAGAATCCTTGTTTGTTTAGGCTCAGAAAGAACATAAATTATGCACATATTTATACCCACACAAATAAAGAATAAATACTTCGAAATAAGTTAAAAACAACAATTCAAAAGATCTCGCCAGGTTTTCATAATATTTTTTTCTTCAGTTTTTTTTCAGTTTTTTTTTTTTAAAACCTCTGTCGATTCTTCTTTTTATTTTTATTTATTTTTTTAAATAATTTGCAAGAGATCCTACAACTTTCTACTAAACACAGCCAGAGTAACCACACAGAAACTAGAACACAAAGCTCTAACTAAAATTGTAGGGACAAGAGAAAGTTTTTTTTTACCCTTTCCCTTCCCCAAACTACGTTATGTTTTTAAAAGAAACACAAAAAAAAAAATCCTATAAATAATATTTAAATCAAAACATCCAAAAAAAATAAAAAAGAGGGTTTTTTTTGTTTTTGTTTTTTTCGGGGGAGGGGGACCGAAAATAAACGAGAAAACGATTTATAGAACAGACGCAAACTTAATTAAAAACAACCTAATTTTCTTTTTTTACTAGGTATTTTCTGGTATACAATAAATGAACGCAAATCTTATAATCGTGAATGGTATACGAATATCTGCTTTGAATTAAGGCTGCAGTCCCACTTTCCGTGTTACAATTTAATCCTTTGCTGCTGTCATAAAAATTTTTGGCGAGCCGGCTCAAGGCTTTTTTTTTTTAAACAACCTGGCTTAGACCACCTATTATTTGAAATAAACACAAAAAAAAAATAGTAAAATTTTTTTTTTTTGGACATTAAATCGAATCCAACCTATAGAATCATTTAGGGGAAATGACATCATTGTTAAACAAGAAATATGTGGACAAACTGTTTCATTGCACTCCAAAAAACTCCAAAATCTTACATTTAAGCCCTTAAACCAGCCACTCGGATATTCAATCTTTTCAAGACCCTTTGAGCAAAGATTCACTAACACAATTTCGGCCCGAAAAATCGCCAATCGCAGAGTTGCCAAATCTTATGCCGTCTGCTGCCGAGAGCCGGCGTGAAACTTGTAAAAATTAGAATTTTTATATATACATTGTCTATTATCTGCTTAGGGATTTTTACATATCAGGTTTTCAAATGAAATTATATTTTTCAAGACTTAAGAAACAAATCCCTCAAAAATATATCATTTTTTTTTTTTTTTTTGTTCGACTGGAAGAATTGATTGTAATTTTATTTTTTAGTAAATTCCCGGATAAGTGGGGCTGAAGCTATAATCGCCAACTTTCAGCCATTTTTACTACCCAAACTTGGTACATAATTCCATAATAACGTTAAGAAAAATACACCATTTTTGGATTTTCTTTCGGGTTTAAAATGCGTACGTATATATATATATATATATTAATTTTTTTTCCATTGGTTTTAATTCCCTAAATTAGGGACTTTTTATGTAAAAGAAATGAAGACTTAATGTGAATGAAAAGGCATTTAATGAACCCCACAAACTGGGACTTTTTTTTTTAACTTGTATTGACGGATAAGACAATGTAACACTGCCCCTCTAAAAACCACTCACAAAAGAGAGGTTAGGCATATTTTTTTATTGGTCTATTTTAAAAAAAATAGAATTTCGTAATTTGGGGACCCATATTAGGGAATTAAAAGTATGAATGGACAAGCTGTTTTTTGGGACAAGTGTGAAAAAGCTTAAACTGCTCACGGGATTTTTTTTTTCACCTTTTTTATAAAAATAGATATTTTTTCTTTTTTTTTTGTTTTGTTATCTCTTTCATTTCTGCGCCCGTCTCATTTCTTCGTTTATTATCTTTCTTTAGGGAGAAGCGAGGGAGTAGAGAGCGAGAGTTTGGGAGCAGTGAAAGGGTTAAAGATTCTGTTTTGTCGTTGGTAGAATATTAACCGGTTCACTGCTGGTGAGAGAGCGCAGTAGATATTGGCCCTACCAGCGCCCTGCTCTAGGGCTACAATGTTCTGTACCCCCCTGTGCCAGCCATAGAGGTGCCAGAGTCTTTGTCCGTTCCCATGTTGTGTCGGCATTTTAGCTCTAGTCTTATCACCCTCCCTGCAGTACCTGTCCCCACCACTAGAGGCTGTTTTTTTATCATTATACATTTACTTTCCAAATGCACCAGTCTGTGAATATTCTACAGTGGCTTGGAAGCCAATCTACCTACGTTCTTCTGTAACGTCTCACCAGGCCAAGTTCTAAATATTGTTCTGTATCCCTTATCCCAAAAATTGGACCCTGGGTACTTTGCCCCTGATATTTCGTATCAAGCTCTTGATGTGCCCACAATAAAAAGTCCTAGCCAAATACGTTCTGTATCAGCTCTGGAGACGTGGTATCGATATCGTTTTTGCTCTCTCCATGATCTGTTCCCCTTCTACCCCCATGCTAACATCCGCTGTCTTCCATCTTTCTCCCTCTCTAGCTCCTCTTTCCCACCCTAGCTCCTGCCCCTTTTTTCTTCTTCACGCTTTGTGTTGTTTACTGGTTTTAAATGACACTTGTAGCACCCTGTCGCCAAGCCGGTATCCGTTCAGGCTAGCGATCGCCATGGCGGCTTCATCGTAGTTTGTCATGGTGACGAATCCGAAGCCTTTGCACTTGTTGGTGGTGAAGTCCCGGATAACTTTGACATTCGTGACTGCTCCGAATGGGCCAAACAGCTGCCACAGCACGCTCTCATCTGCCTCCGGGGACAGGTTGTAGACGAAGATGCACCAACCGGCGGAGGTGGGACCCGTCAAGCTGACGCCGGCAAGGTTGGTAACACTGTCAATGGTGATGGGAGAGAACCTGGGGAGGAAGGAGAGCGGACTACATTGGGTGTGAGGAATAGGTCTTCATGAGAGGAAATCAGGAGAAGAAGGAAGGAGAAGGATAGAACTTCACTAGAGATGGAGATAAGTCCTCTAAGAGGCAGCCCAGACAGACGATGGAAGTGAGAGGTGGAATATATAACGATAAGAAGAAGGAGTTGTGTGAAATAAGAACACGTGGAGAAGAAGGATTGAAGAGAAGCTCCTGCGTTTGGTGGACTAGGTCCGTAGGATTGAAAACAATGGCGTACACCAGGGGCGTGGAAGTCCAGGCCCTGAGGGCCAAAACAGACCAGGTTTTCAGCATTTCTTGGCTTTAAACTCAAGATATTTAATCAATTCCCGCCATTTTGATTCGGCTGCCAGCTCCCATACTGAGATATCCGGAAAAATCAGGCCTGGTCATCATGGCCCCCCAAGGCCTGGAGTTTGACACTGCCGGGGTGCACTGTGTATGAGGAAGAAAGTGAAGGCAGCAGAAGAGGTTGAGGACAATGGAAAGAGGGCAGTATGTGGACACGGCCTATTATTTCTGCTTTGGTGTAGCTGTGGATATGTCGCAAAAGCCAGTGTTGAAGCTGGCAGGTGAGAATAGTAATAGTTTTATATTTATTTGTGCCTGCTTTAAGAGAACTTCCCGAAAACACTCTGAGCAGAAAGCTGTGGTGAAACAGGAAGTACAAAGTGCAACTAACAAAACAATCCTCCTGTCCTGTCAATGTTAAGCTAAGTGTGTATAAACTACAACAATAAAACAATGAAGTATGTACGCACAGAAGTTACCCGGCCAGTATAAAGGAAATATGAGTCTCTCTCGCCTCCGCGGGGTCCGCAAGAGTCTACCTCGGCAAGAAAAAAGCTGAGGTGACCTTGCCTGAGTGAGGTAAAGATACTGCCGGGAAATGGCAGCTTCTCTCATACACTGCATCTTTGGAAACAATTCTCTACGGACCCCAATGCATTCTAATACAGCACTTCCAGCCATGGCCGCCATCCTCACTGCTGAGTGCTGGGATATGACATCATATCCTGATCCTCCATGTCTAAAAGCCACTTGGAGCCTGTTACTGCTCTGTGCCCATTGAGCAGAGGCGCGCCGAGGGGCATGATCTCCCCACGAGGGGCAATCTGCCCTCCAGGGACTATCACCCCCCTGTGGATTAGGCCAGAATGTGCCACGTGGACAGCACTACATCGCACAGCCTACAGCGACAACGAGATTAAGAATAACCAAAAAAGTGGGGGAAAAATACAAAATACGAAGAATCCCGAGGGCCACCGAAAAATATACATAAAAAAAAAAATAAAAACAGCCAAAAAAGTGCAAAAATATATATAAAAGTAATCTAGTGGGGGGAAAAGTACGAGGGAGCTTCGGTTTAATGCCCGGAGAGTGAATTTTGCCCCATGAATTAAAATAATGGGGTATATTTTTAAAGATCTGTACTCCACGTGCATCATTGTATAACGATACTGCGGCCGCGTAATAGTGAATATCAAGGAGCCTCTGTCATCTGTTTTATATAGAGTGCTATTCTATATAGTGTTAAGGGGGTAGATTCTTTCTATACAGGGATCTGCCTCCCTGTGATAGGGGTAGTATTTCGGTTAAGAATACAGTTTCTCTCGCGGCTCCCCCTAGTGGCATCATAATATAAGCTGGGATGGTGTAGTGAGAAAAGGGGTAGCAGCCCAGCCCAGTGTTTCCAGGAAGGGACTTTTAAAGAAGAATCAGGGATGCCGATTACTTTAACAATCCATACAGGAAGCCATAATCATATATGATGACGGTAAACACGAGCAGCCATATAATGGTGCCGAGTATATTTCCCGGCTCTGGGAAGCTACGCGCTGATGGTCAAAGCAGGGGTTAAAGGCGCTAATAGGAGATTTTGGCTTGTTTCCATGGAGATTGCAGTGTGTGATTATGCTGCATGTTCTACACCACTGTTCACTATTAACTATATAGTGATGCCGAGTATCTATACAATGATGCAGAGCACAGGGCTTTCTGTAGGCGACGCAATGCCATGCCGTATAATGGCACCAAGTATCTATACCACGATGCGGGGGGCGTATAGAACTATTCCCCGTCCCCGCGCATTAAACCGCAAAACTAAAGATCTGCGCCGGGTGGGGGTAGTCTGGGGCAGATAGGGATGGGGGCTCTTGTTTACCTCTTGACGCCGTACGCCATGTTTATTAAAGAGTCCAGCCTGCGAGAGAAGGGACAGGAGAGGGAGCGGAGTGTTAGTAATAGCGCAGGAATAGCGGAGGGTGGGGGGCACAGTGCTATCCTCTAGTGGGAGTGGGGAGAGGGGGCACTAGTGGGAATAAAGGGTTATTAATAGATTAGAAAGGTGTAGTCAAGCAGACCATATATATGTATATACACACATATACACATATACATATATATATAGTCTATCCGTGTGATATGCGTGTTTGTGGCTCGGCAGAGTAGATACAGGGCGGCCGGGCAATTCTATATTCATTTCAGGCGAGGAATGCGTGGATTTTTCTTGCTAGTAATGGAAACATGCAATAAACATGGAAGACATTAATAAATGACATGTAACTGTATGTACAGACAACACACAACACGACTACACAACTACACAAATACCTGCAAACAGATACACAGAAATAAACCCAGACAGACAGACAGACAGACAGAGCAAAATATACATAGAAAAGTACATAGAGTGACAGATCTAATAGATAGATAGATAGATAGATAGATGATAGATGATAGATAGATAGATAGATGATGGATGGATAGATAGATAGATAGACACTCAGTCCACATTAGTCACGGAAATCCCAAATAATCGAGGTCATAAGCTTAAACTAGAAGGTCAGAGCCTTATTTTACTAATAGGATAGTAGATAAGTGGTACCGTCTCCCAGCAGAAGTGGTAGAGGGTAATACAATGAGGGTATTAAACATGCATGGGATAGTCATACGGCTCCTCAATCTAAGACGAGACCGGCGACTGATTAAGGTCGGAGTCTTTACAGCAGGAGAAATGGGAAGACTAGACAGGGGCCGAATGGGGGCCGATCTGCTGTAAAATTCCCTGTCTCTATGACCGCGGAGACAGCGAATGTGATTGAAGTCAGCGTTTTATTCATTAAAAAGCCTGTTTGGTAGCCGAGCATTAACCAGAAATGAAGGGTGGGAGAAGATGGCTGCGAGATGTACCCTTACCTTGTATACGAGGCCGGAGGGGTGCTGGAGCCAGCAGGAGGGGTGGGCAGAGAAGGGAAAGGAATAGAGGGTAAGAATAAGGGATAGGAAGGGGTTAAATAAAGCTTGATAGCTGTGTACTTATTGTTTTGTAATGTAAAAGGTCAGTCCTACGCCAAATGTCTAGCAAGTGACACGTTCCCTTACAGGGAGATTGGTAGATACGTGGAACAGCCTCCCATGAGAAGTGGTAGAGGGTAATACAGTGAGGGGATTTAAACATGCATGGGACAGACATACGGCTCCTGAATCTAAGACGAGACCAACGACTGATTATGGTCTTGAGTCTTTACAGCAGGAGAAACAGGCAACTAGATGGGGGCCGAATGGGCCTGATCCGCCAGCAAGTGTTTAACCATTTCTCTGGGTGATCACAAAGTTGCGGTTATATTGATACATAAAAAGGATCGCATTAGTGACGCGAATAACCATGAAAAGGGCAGAAATGAGTAAGAATGTTACATTTTGGTCGAGAATGGCGAGCTGACATCACACGGGGGGGGGCGCGTTAAAGAAGATGGGATGGCGGCTGGAATGGGCAGCGCGTGGTAGTGGGGAGTGGGGAGTGAAATCCACTCACCTGAATCTCTGCGTCTGATGGTGCAGGGGTCCCGTGTACCTCCTGGCTGTGGTCTGGTACAGGTGGGTGAGCAGCGCCTGTCCTGTTTTCTGGCTGGGATTGTTGGCGAATTTCACTGTGATTGGTTCGCTGGCACCGAGGGGCTTCTGTCCGTTCAGGCCCTTAATGGCCTCCTCCGCCTCTATCCTTTTATCAAATCTAATAAAACCCACGCCCCTCGAGACACCTAAAAAAAGAGAAAAAGATAGTCAGTTCCGGGCACAAAAAGTGGAACCCTGAGATAATGATTATTATTGTTTAATATTATTAATTATTAATTGTTAGTATTATTAATTCATATTGTTTATTATTAAGTCATATTATTCATTATTATTAATAATCATTGTGTATTATTTTTAATAAATATTGATTATTATTAAGTATTATTATTATTCATTATTACTTATTATTATTCATTATTATTATTCATTATTATTATTATTATTATTTATTATTGTTTATTATTATTAATTATTATTATTAATTATTATCAGCGGCGGTACGTACCAGTGACCTGATCCACCAGTATGCGGGACGTGATGATTCTGCCGTACTGGGAGAACAGCTGCTCCATCTCCTTCTGGTTCATGGTTTTTGGGAGGCTGCTGACGTACAGATTGGCATCTCTGATGGAGGCTGAACTAGGACGGGCATACGATACCTGCGCCGACGGGAGACATGGCATCAACACGTTAGCTACATACGGACAGACGAGTAGTCATATGATCGCCTTTACATACAAAGGCTCATGAGCCATTGGATTTCCCTTTTTATTCCTCCCCAGCTCACAGTGACCAAAACTTCCTCTTAATGGGCAGATCAGACCCATTTGGTCCTGATGTAAAGACTCAAACCTTAATCATGTTTAAATTCCCTTGCTGGATTACCTTCTACCACTTCTGCTGGAAGGCTGTTCCGCTTATCTACCAGAGGCTAGGCATTAGGTAAAATGTGTCTTTGGATAGGTGACGTTTAAATATGATGTCATATTCGCCCCCCCCCCCCCCCCGATTTTCATTCTAAATACCCTCTCCCAGAAAGTTATAAACACCATAATAATACTTTAGTTCATGTAGTTGGACATAATCATTCCATAATCAAAACATCACATGGTCTCTGCTCTGAAATATAACGATTTAGGTCATTATCAATACATTTTTATACATAGTTTTACTTATTTTCAAGCACCGCAGATTAAAAAAAATGCAATTTTTATCACAAATAAAACGTTTTTTTTTTTAAGAATAACAAAGCTATTGCTTAGCCAGGAAAAGCACATGGCAGGATAGCGGGCGCAAATTACATCATCACTGTCACACCAGTAGGAGGAGCCTAGACATCACATGACACCACGTGATAAGTCGCAGCCAATCATTACTGAGTATAAAATCCTACATGCCTTCAGGTACCTGCCAATCAAGAAGAGCGGCTTAAGGGGCAGCTGGAGTAGGGTGACCACATGTCCCAGATGGGACTTTAAGTCCCTGGTCCCGGGCAGCCTCAATCCGGGACAATGCATTGACCCGGAATTGAAATACCTTTTTTTTCTGACCCGTAGGAGAGAGAGGAGTGCCAATCCTTATCTATGAAGATAGTGAAAAGGGGGATAATAGTGAGAAGGGATGGAGAGGAGGAAGATAGTGAAAAGGTGGGGAGAGGGGTTGATAGTGAGAAAGGGGGTGGTAAGAATATTGAAATAAAGAGTGAGAATGAGTGAGAGAATGAAATAATGCATGAATGCATTGTGTGAATGAGTGAGAAAATGAAATAATGAATGTGTGGATGAATTGTCTAAATGAGTGAGAGTATAAATTAATGAATTTGTGAGAATGCATTCATGAATATGTGTAAATGATTTGTGTGAATGAGTGAGAGAATAAATTATTGTGTGAATGAATTATGTGAATTAAAGTGTGAATTAGTGAGTGACTGTAAAAGTGTTTGTGTGTATCATAGATGTATAATTGATTTGTGGAAAGGCAAAGATGGCACAAGCAGAGTTTTTGAGCCTTGGGGATGGCACAGGCAGGGTGTTTATGGGACAAAGACTGGGCAGTTTGGAGACAAAGTTGACTCATGCTGGGCTGTTTGGGGAGAAAGATAGCAGGTCCTATGTGTGTTATCTGGGTGCTGGTCAGGTTATATGTAGGCAGTGTGGACTGCAGTGCTGGCCTTTGGGTTGTGCGACCTGTGATCTATGCCTGTAATTTAGGGGGTTTTGTCTATACCTTTAATGCCATGTTTTTATGTGAATTCCAATTGATCTATACCTGCACAGCTGGGTTTGTGTGTTATTCTGTAGATCCATATCTGCTATGCTATGTTTCCATACATTATTTATGTATACCTGCAAATACAGGGTTTGCTTTGTATGTCTTATTCAGTTGATCAATACCTGGAGTGCTGTTTCCATGTGTTTATTTGATCTATACCCCCAGTGCTGAGTTTACATGTGATTTCCAGTTGATCTATACCTGCAATGCTGCGTTTGTGTGTTCTGTTGATCTATACCTGCAATGTTACGTTTCCATACATTATTATTGTATACCTGCAAATACAGGGTTTGTATGTCTGATTCTGATTCAGTGTGGCAAATATCTTTTTTGGGGGTGGGAGCGAAGGGAGTGCTAGGGAGCGTGGAGCGGGCCCAATTTTTTCAATTTAAAATGTGTTGGCAGCGGGGTCTAATATTTATATATATATCGGCAGCAGGGAAGAGGTTAAATCTGGCTTTCTCCCTGGAGAGGAAGGATTGTTTATCATGCGCAGCACGCGGTTAGAAATGTGTGGGCCCTCCAGGGATTCTCCCATGAGCCTTTGCACCATCCGCAAGCATCATTAAGGGCACAGCAGATGGAGCCCGATTCACCGAACGCTTTAAAAAACATATTTTCAGCACTATTATTATTATTATTATTATTAATAAGGCTAAGACCTTAATCAGTCGTTGGTCTCATCTTAGATTCACAATCCGCATGTCTATCCCATACATGTTTACATTCCCTCACTGTATTACCCTCTACCACTTCTGCTGGGAGGCTGTTCCACTCTGCTGTGTATTAGTTATATTCAGAAGGCGCCCAAACAGTCTCCCAGTGGAAGGTCTAGCCCCGCGGGTACACTGTATTACTATATTTAATAACAGATTTGTGTCAATTGCAATAGAGGGCCACTGAGTGGCCCCCGTTCTTAACCCTTCATCTGCCAAAGGATGTCAGAAACACACGGCGTTGCCCGCTGCCTGCGGCATTTCTTAAATCGAATATATGGTAACGGGACCCCAGTGGCGCCAGGTTCTAGGGTCTAAGGTCAGACTGTCAGTGTGTCCGAATCTGCCGTCAGATCGGCCCCCGTCTAGTGTCCGCCGTGTCTATCCCATGCATGTTTAAATCCCCTTACTGTATTACCCTCTACACTGGGAGGCTGTTCCACTCATCAACCAGTAAAACCTACTTGCCTTCCATTGTCTCTTTAAACATGTCAGTGTAATCGGGTTATACGGCCCCCGCTGGTGCTGTCCCCATTAGCCCATTACGGGAGATTAGGACACATGGGTGCTACACAGGGGCCGCACTTTCACTTTCCTTTGTGTGGATCTGATTTGGGATTTAATAAGAGCAGCTGCCCCGCTACCCCGGAACATGCCCCCTCTCACTCTCCTGGGGAAATACCCAATAATTAGCCAGGGAGAGGACAGATGGCTGAGTGCTTTTGTTTCTGCCTTTCCTCCTCCCTCCTATTCATCTCGGCCGTCTTCCCAAAGGGCATGCATTTCAATGACAAAAGACAACAAAGCACCAAAAATGTCCCCTGCGTTCCTTCTGACCTGCTGCCTCCGGAGAAGGGGTATGTGGGGGGCGGCTGCGGGGCGGCTGCGGGGCATCTGACTCCGTGTGACGGTGGGGGGAGGTATAGGATTTCTCTGCACAATCTGTTGGTGTCATCGCAGCCAATTTAAATTCCTATAATGACTGCGTGAAAGTAACTCACGTCCATAAGGAAACCCCCCAAGCAGCTGGGGGTCCCAACACCAAGCACCGGTATACTAACGGAGGGTACTGAGACCGCCGGAACTCTGATATATGTGTTCAGTGCTATGTTATAGCCCAGCTACCTCCTCCGCTGGGAGGCTGTACCCAGGGCAGGTGACTCCAGACAGTGACAGGTCCCAAATCACACTATAAATGCTTATAACGAGACCCCCGCGTAGCGGTCCGGCTGCCTCTCACCTTGATGGTCTTTGTTTGTAGTTTCAGGCCGTTCAGGGTGTTTATGGCTTTATCCGCGTCGTTGGGATCCACGTAATTTACAAACCCGTATCCCAAACTCTGACCTGCAGAAGACATGTTTATGTGAATACCAGATGATGTCATATGCACCCCCCCCAAATGCCTTCATCCTGAGCTGTGTCACACATGCTGTATATACGGGACTAGATATGGCACGTCTTCAGCCTGACAAAAATCATCATTTCTATACATCTTAAAATCATTTGATGATAGCCACGATCGCAAACCATTTTTACAATGATTTTTCCTCCCCATTAAGTCACTGGAAACTGATTGGTTGTAGTTAAGGCAGAAGTTAAGGCGAGTTCGCGACAGGTTTAGGAACGCTGACCACTATCGAGTTAGCCCAGTCCCTTCCCTTTAAACCGAATATTGGAATTGGATTCTCTCTTCTAATTCCACACCCCCCCCCTCTATTTCGGCCCCGGAACATGTGTTAAAATGCCTTTTTTACGCACCCGTGATCTTGTCCCTGACCAGCTTGCAGGACTCGATGTCTCCGATGCTTCCGAAGAGGCTCTTGAATTCCTCTTGGGTCATGTTCTGCGGCAGGTAGTTAACAATCAGGTTGGTTTTGCTGTCGTCGGCAGCTCCGTTGGTGCCGTTCAGGATCCCGGCACTTCCCGGCCCATTACTGGCCTGGGTCTCCATGGTGCTGATTATCTGCTGGAGAGAAGAGAGCAGAACGTCAGGTCTCATCCACACGGCCTGGACACATCCCTCTCACCCATCATCCCGAGTCATCGGTCATTCCTATCGCCAAATCAATAGAACTTCCAGTATATGGTCTGTATGATGTCATCCATACTGCCGGTAACCAAGGCTTTGATGCATTCTGATGTCATCTACATCTTTAGGCTCAGAAGATTAAATTTAAAACATCTCAAACAAATCATCACTTGACATAGTGATTAACCTCTAACGATCACTAGCTATACAGGTGGATTGCAAGCTCTTTGGGCAAGGAACCCTTCTCTTCAAATATGCCATAATGCACTGATACCCGATCTAACCATGTGTGATGCCCCACTTTACCTTTAAAGTGCACACTCTCTAGAGTGTAAGCTCCTTTGAGCCGCGCCCTCCTCACCTGTTGTTTCTGTAACTCAAGTTGTTGTGTTATAAACTACATGTCCTGTACGGCGCTACGGAATATGGTGGCGCTATATTAAACAATAAATACTAATATCACTGATAAGACCTGATAAGACCATAGCCGGCCTGTGTCGGTGGTGGGATGGGACAAAGGGCCCCAAGATTTCTGATGGGGGCCCTGCTGGTAGCCAATCAAATCAAGACATCTAGGCCCTTCAAAAGTTTGGGGTCACATAGAAAATTCCTTGTTTTTGAAAGAAAAGCAAATTCAGCGCAGACGGGGTTAATGTTATAAATGACTATTGTACCCAGAAACGGCTGATTTTTAATGGAATCTCTTCATTGGCGTACAGAGGCCCTTTATCACTCCCATCACTCCTGTGTTCCAATGGCCCTTTATCACTCCCATCACTCATGTGTTCCAATGGCCCTTTATCACTCCCATCACTCCTGTGTTCCAACGGCCCTTTATCACTCCCATCACTCCTGTGTTCCAATGGCCCTTTATCACTCCCATCACTCCTGTGTTCCAATGGCCCTTTATCACTCCCATCACTCCTGTGTTCCAATGGCCCATTATCACTCCCATCACTCCTGTGTTCCAATGGCCCATTATCACTCCCATCACTCCTGTGTTCCAATGGCCCATTATCACTCCCATCACTCCTGTGTTCCAATGGCCCTTTATCACTCCCATCACTCCTGTGTTCCAATGGCCCTTTATCACTCCCATCACTCCTGTGTTCCAACGGCCCTTTATCACTCCCATCACTCCTGTGTTCCAATGGCCCTTTATCACTCCCATCACTCCTGTGTTCCAATGGCCCTTTTCACTCCCATCACTCCTGGGTTCCACTGGCACGTTGTGTTCGCTGATCCAAGGCTGATTGATTGTTAGAAAGCCCTTTTGCAAATTATGTTACAGCCAGGAATTTTTAAATGGTAGTGTAAGCGTGTATATGTGTGTGTGAAGGTGTGTATGTATGTGCGTGCGTGTGTGTGTATTTGTGTATGTGTGCGTTGTCAATCTATTATATAGTGATAACATTATACAGGAATTCTATGAGTGGGTAAACGACAGGAGCAAGGCATTGTGGGAGACAGTTTGGGGTGGGGGGTACAGGGGGCGACAGCATCTGTCTTCTTCCATCCGCCTCCTATAATTAGCAAGGCAGCCGGGAATAAGCAGGGACATCTTTAACGAGATTTTAGCTGCATTATGCCTTAAAGACCCTTCTCATCTTCCCGGGTGGGATTACGCGGAGCATCGGGGGGGGGGGCAGATCAAATACTTAAACTCATTATCAGCTCAGCTTCTGTTTTGCAGGAAGTGAAGGGTTAACCGATCCACAGTAAATCAACTACCCCCCCACCCCCACCCTTCTTCATTATCTCAAGGAGAAAAAAAAAATCTCTTAAAGGGAGAAGACAGGCGGCTTTTTGTCTTCACGCTGACCCAGATATCACGCCATCCCACGTTACAAGTAGAGTGGAAATTATTAGGCGCCTTGCCAAGCAGCGTTTGTCGAAATGAAAGACCTCGGCTGCTGCGGCGCATCTTGGGGTAGCCCTGAGTATGAGATATTCCTCAGCTGCTTCCATACTTGACACGGTGGAAAATGAATTTGGATTCTGATCCACATTTAGCACGGGGTCAGGACGGCATGCTGTGGGTTAATACGTGCGC
The DNA here is from genome assembly GCF_027358695.1 of Spea bombifrons. Taxonomy (NCBI): domain Eukaryota; kingdom Metazoa; phylum Chordata; class Amphibia; order Anura; family Pelobatidae; genus Spea; species Spea bombifrons. The sequence continues at coordinate 105,637,405 of NC_071090.1, read as the reverse complement.
TCATTTAAATCACACCTTCGCATGGGGGTCAACTGAGTACCCCACGAGCTGACCCTGAGAAATATTAACCCTTTAACGGCCCATCTTGAAGTTCTACGCAGTGGCTCGCCCCTATGCCTCAAACACCAGTCCTCTAGGAAACCTTCCTTATTTAAAGACAAACTTCACTGAGTCACCTGCATTCAAGCAGGGATATCGGCCATGATATACTGGGAGCAGGAAGCACCTGTTGGGAATCTTTATATATATATATGATGACAACAGCGTAGAATAGGAAGGAGTCATCTGCAGACTGTGTGACCCTGAGAATTTACCCCATTCATCCTGAGATTGGGGCAAATACCCTGAGACGTAGTGTCACATTTTCTGGCTCACACACACATATACACGCTTACACTTCTAAACCACATCCAAACATTCCGGAGCACGTTTTTTTTAGTAATATCGTTTTATTTAATATAGATAGCTGTCCAAATAAAGGATTGCATTTTTTTGCGTGCACCGTTTCTCTTGTCAATAAACCTCTCGGTGGCTTTGCCTTTCCCTGGTTACCGCAGCTCGTTGTGTCATCTCTAAGCATCCTGTATAATGTCAAGTGCTGACTGAGCCACTTGGGGAAGTGCGGCCCCATGGAAACCGCTATACCTTTATGCTAACGGATAATTAAGAAAGGGGGGGGGCGATAGACGTTCCTTAAAGACAATAGTAGGGCAGATGTACCGGGCAGGGGATCGGAAATTACCCCAGCGACCCCACTGGCAGATGTACGCAAACTTCCAACAAAGCTGTGTGGTGTGCGAGGCACTTTGTGCAAACTTTGTGAGGTTTCGTCTGTTGCTCCCGGTAACTATATATATATATATATATATACAGCAGAGAGCCTCTGAAATATACCCGGGGAGGGGGGAGAAATATTGCAGATACCCTGCAAGGTGATATTTACTCCCTCCGGCAGCCAAAGGGTTCCCTCCCCCTATACTTGTACAACTCCTTTACTGACATCTGCCTCCATTGGCCCGAAATGCCCCGTTGCCATAGAAACAGAGCATCCTCCGATACGAGCCGGAGCTCCCATACGCCCAAGTTGCTAACCTCCTTGTCAGCGCGCGGCGCATGCTGACGGATCTAACGCATGGAAGCTAAACAGTGTCTCAGCCCTATTACCATAACATTCAACTTGATAAATTAAAGTTAATAAATAAAATACAGCCTGTTTTAATAAAAATGCCGGGATTAAAACCAAAGTTTGGAAACGTAGGTTAAATCATATGTTTGCCTTCCGTTTGCATGGATGTCATTTCTGGCCATACGTGTCTATGTTACGTGTTTATAGGGGGCGGGGATCTATATCACTGGGTTATATAGTTGGGCTATAGGATCCGAGCGGCCAAGAATCGTTAAAAAAAAAATTCCATTTCGGAAGCTTCTCTTTTGTCTCCGTTTTTGTATATCGACCTAACCGGCTATTTCTAAAAAAATAAATAAAAAAAATGGCGGAGGATGGGGGAAACGGTTATCAGAGCCAAAAAGTGGAAAAAAAGAGAAAAATAAAATAGAAGAAAATGGAACGGGGAGAGGAGTGCTGGAGATTCCACGGCCACAATGGGTCTTTCACGTCAGAGAGGTCTCGCCGCCTGACACCAGCGCCGGATATCATCGTACATCTCTGTATGGGCCAACAATAGCTTGCCCTGTGTGCCGTGCAGACTGGCACTACCACGGCCCGCTGCGTGCATGCGCTGCCTGCATCCTACCTGCACTGTTCGGAGGTCTTTTTTCCTCCCCTGATCCCCCTCTTTTCTAGGAGCTCGGAATGTTTGCTGGGTATGAGGGTATCGCAGGGTTCTACAGCCCAAAAAGCCCCGATAACGTGTACAGAAACAGCATGATATGGGTTAACAAATACATTTTACGCGAATAAAATACATCCGGCCTTTACTTAGTGCCGTTAGTTATATGGAGAGTAACGACCCCCTAAAACAAAATTGCCCCTCCTAGGGCAGATGAAATGTTGGGGGTATATTATTAAATGAAAGCCTTGAGAAATAAAGTGTTAAATGTCACGACGCACTGTGATTGGTCCTTTTGGGCTCCTACGAGAGGGCAGTCTATATATATATATATATATATATATATATGTCAGGTTGCAGAGGGTTAGCGTGTGTGATGGGTAGGCGGTGTATCCGTATATATATGTCATGTTGTGTAGGGTTAGCGTGTGTGATGGGTAGGCGGTGTATCCGTATATATATGTCAGGTTGCAGAGGGTTAGCGTGTGTGATGGGTAGGCGGTGTATCCATATATATATGTTATGTTGTGTAGGGTTAGCGTGTGTGATGGGTAGGCGGTGTATCCGTATATATATATGTCAGGTTGCAGAGGGTTAGCATGTGTGATGGGTAGGCGGTGTATCCGTATATATATGTCATGCTCTGTAGGGTTAGCGTGTGTGATGGGTAGGCGGTGTATCCGTATATATATGTCATGCTCTGTAGGGTTAGCGTGTGTGATGGGTAGGCGGTGTATCCGTATATATATGTCAGGTTGCAGAGGGTTAGCGTGTGTGATGGGTAGGCGGTGTATCCATATATATATGTTATGTTGTGTAGGGTTAGCGTGTGTGATGGGTAGGCGGTGTATCCGTATATATATATGTCAGGTTGCGGAGGGTTAGCGTGTGTGATGGGTACGCGGTGTATCCGTATATATATGTAATGTTGTGTAGGGTTAGCGTGTGTGATGGGTAGGCGGTGTATCCGTATATATATGTCATGTTGTGTAGGGTTAGCGTGTGTGATGGGTAGGCGGTGTATCCATATATATATGTCAGGTTGCGGAGGGTTAGCGTGTGTGATGGGTAGGCGGTGTATCCGTATATATATGTCATGTTGCGGAGGGTTAGCGTGTGTGATGGGTAGGCGGTGTATCCGTATATATATGTCATGTTGTGTAGGGTTAGCGTGTGTGATGGGTGGGCGGTGTATCCGTATATATATGTCAGGTTGCAGAGGGTTAGCGTGTGTGATGGGTAGGCGGTGTATCCATATATATATTTCAGGTTGCGGAGGGTTAGCGTGTGTGATGGGTAGGCGGTGTATCCGTATTTATATGTAATGTTGTGTAGGGTTAGCGTGTGTGATGGGTAGGTGGTGTATCCGTATATATATGTCATGTTGTGTAGGGTTAGCGTGTGTGATGGGTAGGCGGTGTATCCGTATTTATATGTAATGTTGTGTAGGGTTAGCGTGTGTGATGGGTAGGTGGTGTATCCGTATATATATGTTATGTTGTGTAGGGTTAGCGTGTGTGATGGGTAGGTGGTGTATCCGTATATATATGTCTGGTTGCAGAGGGTTAGCGTGTGTGATGGGTAGGCGTTGTATCCGTATATATATGTCAGGTTGCAGAGGGTTAGCGTGTGTGATGGGTAGGCGGTGTATCCGTATATATATGTCAGGTTGCGGAGGGTTAGCGTGTGTGATGGGTAGGCGGTGTATCCGTATATATATGTCATGTTGTGTAGGGTTAGCGTGTGTGATGGGTAGGCGGTGTCTCCGTATATATATGTCAGGTTGCAGAGGGTTAGCGTGTGTGATGGGTAGGCGGTGTATCCGTATATATATGTCATGTTGTGTAGGGTTAGCGTGTGTGATGGGTAGGCGGTGTCTCCGTATATATATATGGCGGGGCGCTAGCTCCGTCGGAGTCTACGCCGTCTCCGTTATCCAGGTGAATGCTGGAATTAGAAGCGAATAAAAATAACTCTTGTGTGTAAAGCCGGCGCGCTAAAATAGACGCTCCCTCTTTACGCTTCAACGGAGCAGCCTAAGAATAGAGAGAAGGAATGGAGGGTGACGAGGGAAGCTTTAGTGCGAGAGAAAGGAGGCAGAGAACGCAGAGAGAGATCCGGAAAGAACAGATACCACGGAGGGGGCAACGGCCAAATCTACTCCACCAGGCGTGATATTAAGACAACGCAGCCCCTTATTGAGCAATATTGTAGGAAACGATCAGATTATAGCATCGGAGGACATGCCTCGCGCATGGACAGCTAACCCTGACCAAAGGTGACAGCGTCAAAGTCCACAACCAATCATTATTCAGATTAAACACATTTTCAGGAACTGAGACTTTTCTCAAGACTCTAACATTCTTCATTGAAACTCTTTTAAGTATTGAAGTCCATCACAAAGATTCTGCTGCAGCGACTCGCTTCTGAATGAAGCCACCTGTGTTCAAGCAGGGGTTTCAGCTGTGATCATTAAACCGGAAGAGTATTGGAGGCTGTGTGACCCTACGAAGCTGCCCATCATTCTGCTTTATTAATATTAATATTCCATGGGTATGAGGTCAGAACTCCCCCTCTCCCATATTGCGTGATACGTTGTGACATATATTGAGAAGGATCCCCATCAGCCACCGACCGCACGGCACATAATCCTGCGCGGCCTCCGGAGGTCACAGCGCTCCAGTTAAGTGTTATTGAGAGACTCTCAGCATGCGGAGCTCATTGTGCCGGCTCTCTGTCACAGAGAGGATGATGACGGTAATTAATCTAAACAAAGCTACGCCGTTTAATTAGACTGCTTGGCCGTTGTGTGGAATCTTGAGCAATGAGCTCTTACATGTATCCCTATTCACCACCGACGGTCCCCGATCTCCGTCTTTTTCCTCCCCCGATGTTCTATTAAATCTCTAAGGAAGTCATAGCATAGAAGCGCACAGCGGAGGAGGCAGGGACCGAACGCACCGCATTACAAATTACCCCCCCACACACCCGTGCCAAGAGGACCCAGAATTCCTATTTTACGGGGAAGAAGGAATTTGATAATAACTGGGTATAGAAACAGCCTCAAAAAATTGGTGAACTTCAATTGATATGCATAGTTGCCAATGGGTCCAGTTTTTGGGGGGCAGTCCTGACACGTGGACTTGTATCCTGGTTGGCTACTGCCTGGGCCATGGACAGGATCATTGTTACTTCTGATTGCTGATGATGATGGTTGTGAGGTTTGTAGCGTGCTGGTGTGGGTACAGAACCCCCGACAAATCACACATTACAGTTATTTACGGCATTATAGCCGATCTCTGCCTCCTTCCCCAACCCCAATGCTCCCTCCATTTTTCTGCCACCCCATTGTCTGCCACTCCCCTCCCTCCATCTCTCTGTCTTTAGCTGCCAATATTCCATTGTTCCATCGCTCACCATGAACAGTTTGTTCTCTGTATCCCATGCAGTTCCCAGCCTTCTCCTCCCTGTCCATATTCTCTCCATTCCCCCTTCCCTTCCGTCCATCTTCCCTCCATTCCTCCTTCCCTTTTCCCCATCTTCTCTCCATTCCTCCTTCCCTTCTCTCCATCTTCTCTCCATTCCTCCTTCCCTTTTCTCCATCTTCCCTCCATTCCCCTCTTTCCTCAATCCACTCCGCATCTCGTATCTCAGATCTCTTTGGTCCTCCCCCTCTCGCCATCTCTGAATCAGAATAGGCTCCATCACTTCGTTAAAGCCCCCATCATTCTCTCCGTATATCTCACGATCAAACACACTATTCCCCTACTCCCTGCTGGACCCACAGATCCCCCACACGCTTCCTTTCCATCCATCCATCGCTCACCTCGTCAATGGTCCCCATCTCTCTTCTTCCCTCTAATCATTATCCCTCACCCCCACATCCACCTTTCCCTACATTTAGCTTTCCACCCTCCATTTGATGTTTCCACATCCACCTCCCCATCCAGCTTGCTTTTCCTCTCAGTATCCACCCTCCATTTGTATCTCCTGCCGTTCCTCTCCTCCCTCCTCATTGCAGCTTTTCACGAGACCTCCTTTCCTGCACACAGCCGTGGAAGCGCTCTCTCTCTCTCGTACTCTCTCGCTTCGACTGTGTGTGTCTCGCTCTCTTTTCTATGTGAAGCCAAAGGTAAAATAATTGTGCAAAAAAGATGGATATTCCTGATTAACACAAGAGTTAAAGGATTAAAGTCTCTCCCAAGATAAAACACAATGTATGTTACACAATATGACTCCAGGGAGAGTGCAAAATATCACACAGGAAGTGTCATTTTGTCAGTGTGACACAGGAAGTGTCATAGTGTCAGTGTAACACAGGAAGTGTGTGACGGTAATAGTGTCAGTGTGACACAGGAAGTGTGTGACAGCCATAGTGTCAGTGTAACACAGGAAGTGTGTGACTGTAATAGTGTCAGTGTGACACAGGAAGTGTGTGACAGTCAGTGTCAGTGTGACACAGGAAGTGTGTAACGGTAATAGTGTCAGTGTGACACAGGAAGTGTGTGACAGTCATAGTGTCAGTGTGACACAGGAAGCGTGTGTCACATAGGACAGGTGTGACAGCCACTGCCCTTGGCACTAGTTCACACTCAGCACAAGGCTCCACTCGCTTTTTGTTACTATATATATGTAGAGCTACAAACTACTTGTATGTTGTGTCTGCCACAGAGTGCTTTAAACTGCCTTGGGCGCTGTGTGTGGCGCAGGGCTGCCTGCCGGGTAGTATATCACCAGTAGAAGACACCGTGTGATACATAACTGGGAGTCAGAGTGAGTGACATGGGCCAGCCTAGGCCAAATAATGTAAGGCATGGGTCACCCTAGGCTAAATAGTGTAAGGCATGGGCCAGCCTAGGCTGAATAATGTAAAGCATGGGCCAGCCTAGGCCAAATAATGTAAAGCATGGGCCACCCTAGGACAAATAGTGTAAGGCATGGGCCACCCTAGGCCAAATAGTGTAAGGCATGGGCCAGCCTAGGCTGAATAGTGTAAGGCATGGGCCAGTCTAGGCCAAATAATGTAAAGCATGGGCCAGTCTAGGCTGAATAGTGTAAGGCATGGGCCAGCCTAGGACAAATAATGTAAGGTAGGCCGGCCTAGGCCAAATAGTGTAAGGCATGGGCCACCCAAGGCTGAATAGTCTGACTGCTCTGTACATACTCAGATTTAGAAAGTTCAAACCATAAACATAAGACATAGAATGTGACGGCGGATCAGAACCTTCCGGCCATCTAGTCTGTAAAAACTCCAAACCTTAATCAGTCTTTGGTGTCGTCTTAGATTCAAGTGACTAGATTTGTACAATTAATACACGAAAATGGCGTATATTAAATACAAGACGCTGACTCTGACACTTTAAATATTTGGAACCCAAATCTTACGCTTGCAGTTTTTAATTGAGAAACATGGAAGCTCTGATGTATTGGTCTTTATTATTATTATTTATTGTTTTATATAGCGCCATGATATTCCGCAGCGCTGTACAATGGTTTATCAGTGTGTCTGTCTATGGGGCAGTAGTGTCCAAGGATCCACGAGGAGCCCCCCCCCCAGTAGGGTGTCTGCCTGGGGCTTAATAAATAAAACAAAATTAATACAATTCAGACAGAAATACCAAGAAGAACGCCTGAAGAAATATAAGCTTTAAAAGACCAAGCCCATCAAGACGCCTCCATGGCATGTTCATTGCTTGTGTTTCATAAAGGACACATACCCATCATAGATTCCCCCAAACAGGCGTGCTCACACGCGTGCTCAAGCACACGCCCAAGACCTGCCATGTCTCCTCTATTGTTCTCAAGAAGCTTCTCTCCTCCTCTCCTCCACCACCCCCCCCATGCGCCTGTGGGTACCAGCCGTAACGGGCAGGGTATCTGCGGGATCTGCCCAGTTCCAGCCGCCTTCCCCATCCAGCACCTGCGCCTCCAGCAGTACAGACGTGTATGCGAACACATACGTGTGCCATACGTGTATCGAGACCCGTTCAGATTTACAGAAAACACCCAGATCAATCTTTGTCCATCCATCCATCCACCTGTCTCTCTCCATCGATCTATGCATTCCATCAATAAATTATAATGCCTCCCCCCGTAGTAAAGCAATACATATAATATATTTACACATATATATATCTAATGTATGTATATCGGCGGGGATATGTGAAGTCGCATAGCTGCATAGCTATAGCCATAAGCTGTGTGCAAGGTCACACTATGCGAATCCATCATTCTGTATCACTGCTCTTTTCTGTGCCACCAAGGACATGCTGTGCATCCTTGTAGCTCTGGCCCCCTCTCTTCCTTCATCCCTCTTGTCTCCCCCCACACACACACCACCACCACCTCCCTCACCACTACAACACCAGTCCTTTTTCCTCTACTGCATTGTAAGACGCATTCAAGTCCCAAATGGGACTCCCCTGGGATTTCTCCCTGCCTCCCTCCACCCTTCTGTCCTCTTTTTTTTCCCCCTTTCCTCCTCCTTTAGCGCAGAGCCTCTGTAACCTCCTTCTTAACCCCCTACTACACAAAAAAGACACAGATCAAAAGAAATCAGTAGGTATGGAAGAAAAAAAAAGATGGCGGCACTTACAGTCACCATGCTTAAGGAACGCAGGTTGGACCCTGTAGATTTTCGGTTGCGCCTCTCTTGCCGCCGTGTCCCTTTCTTCAACGTTCTGGCGTCCGAGGTGCGCCTGCCCACCCCGCCGCTCCCCTGCCCCCTCCCGGCGGCCGTCACGGGATCGAGACAAGAAACCGGAATATGAAAAAATATATATATCGAAATATTCCCTCAAATTGGAAAGGAAAAAATTGGGGAACAAATTCCAAAAAAATGGATCAGCCGTGAAATAAAAAATATCCAAAAATAGAAATATATATTTATAATCGCATCTAAAAGCGAATGGTGCAGAAAGCCGCGGAGGCGAGGATGAAGAGGTAGTGGTGGTACGGTGGGAGGGGGGTCTTTGTCTGGAAAGAGTAGGAGGGGGGGTTCTAGATTTTGGAAATAGGGAGTGAGAGAGAGGGAGAAGGGAGAGGTCCTAATTGTTTGCCAGTGTCTTTATCCCAAAGTGGTGTCACCTCGGTCTCTCTCTGCTTCTGAACGACCCAGTCCCCCCTCTCGTGTCTTATATACGGTCCTGTGCATGGTGCAGCTCATTCTGCCATTGGCTGAGAATAGAAGGGGGGGTGCGAGGATAGGAGGGGGTTGTAGGAGGAGGTAAATCTCTCCCTCCTCTTTTCTTGTGATATATTTTTTTTTCCCTTTCTTTGCTCCAGGCCCCCTGAGAAGAGGGATGGAGAGGAGGGGGTCTGTCACACCTGCCAGCCAGCTTTTTATACCTCTATACATCTTATTCTGCCTCCCTCCATCTCCCATATACGACCCGTCCATATAGCTGCCCCCAAATCCTGGATCTCTTGGTCCTACTTCCCAATATCCTGCATTCTTTGCATCCGCTTTCTCTTTTGCGTCTTCTCCACTCTCGCCCCATATTTTGTTCCAATAATTAATTATCTGTCTTGTTCCCGTTCTGCCCATCTGCCTTCTTCCACTGTTCATCTGTCTGCCCATCACCCCTTCAGCCCATCACCCCTTCCTCGTCACCATCGCTCCTTCTTGCGCTCCTCGCTCTATTCTAATCCATCAGCGATGTCCCTTACCCTCCGCTCCCTTGTTCTTCTGCCTCCTTGCCCGCACCTCGGTTTTTCCCGTTGATGCATGCAAAGGAGAAGGTGTCAGTGAAGAAGAAAGAGGAGGGCAGGAACACGCTAATTGTGTGTACACGGGAGGCCGTGGTCCCGTGTGTACCGCTCTCGCACACTCAATTTAGAGCAGCGGAGTAGACGTAAAGGTTCCAGAGCCGCCTGAGAGTGCGGCATCTTATTATGCAAGGCTGCGCTCTCCGGGCCGGCGCGGCCGGCTCACTTTGATTGATATACATAAAGATGCAGAGCTTTGCAACTTGGCCCCCCAACCCCCACGTGCAGACACACTCCCCGCAGAAGGCTCAGCATTGTACTGCGCACAATAGGGGGCACTGGCCGTGGAGGGATGGGGGTGAAGCCCATTCATACCCCAGCTGTATCACTCCAATATAAACTCCCTTGGCAGACACCTGCCACTCACCCCTCTCCTTCGCATGCACCTCATTCCCATTCATCATTCAAATGCAGATCCTTTAAAAGCTGAGATTTAGCCCCAAAAAAACCCATAGAAACCAACTCAGTTCCTTCAAAGGGCTCCGCTAACTTTAAACCAAATAGCAAATCGCAGTAAATCGGCACACGCTGAGCGGAAAAGGCGAGAAGACAAGATATTTTCGGGCGTATGAATGATGACGGGGAACACATCCCCCGCCTAGCGGTCATTTTAACAATGTTATGGGGTCTTATAGCTGCTGTTCCACTTAGACAAAACATTAATCGACCCCTCTCGTGTATGCTGAGCAAAAAAAAACAAAACACAACAACCTCACCAGATTGATTATTTCCCATTAATCGCATAAAACAACAATGAAGCCTTTAAGAAGCCTTTTCCGTGGCTACAACCTATCAGTGCCTGTTTTCTGTGTCACGTGACAAATAAGGGTTGCCGGCAAAAATGATAAATGAAGCAAAGTCTTACATGATTGAAGAATTCATTCTTCTCTAATTAATTAATTCTCTGCCTTGGACATTATATTTATTTTGTTTTCACTCTGTTTTCAAGTTCCTGAATTGTCTCATCTACTGGAAGGCCATTCCATTTACGCACACGTTTCTCATTCAGAAGTCCTGGTGATCCAGCCTTCAGGTGCCCGTTCAGAGAAACATCTGCTCCGCTGGAAGAGCCTGATCGACACGAAATGAACTCTCATTTTATGCCAGAAACCCCTATCTGAAGTTCAATGGATTGCATTTTTTTGTTAGGCTTGATTCCCCACGGTTGCTTTTTCGACCTTGATAATCTTAAAAGGGCTAATATCACATTTATACTGAAACGCCGTCTACCGACGGACTCTTTATAGAATTTCTTTATTCAGTACCATCAAAAAAATGATATTGCAATAGAGGCTAATAATCACGGAGAACCCGTTACCCTCAACTAACATTGTTTAACCCAACTGCGTTTACTAAACTTCTCTCTATTGAATGTGTTTTTACTTCTCCGAAGACAGTTATATGGTCAGGTTCCAAAAAGGAACTCCAGGCAGCTGCATATCAGTTATCTGATCCAAATCTACTAGACAAACATCCCGACTCCTTCTCATACTGCCTGTGGGGAAACAATAGAATGGCTCAGTGTTAATCACCCAGTCAGACACTCTGACTGATGAAATGTATGTAGAGGAACAAGCATCGCCATAAAGCATCGGCTCAGTGTGGTGTCTGAGGTGGGAAAGTCACCCAAAATATCACATGACTGACAGCAATGGCCGCCTCCAGGTCTGCAGATAAAGGGAGTTTATTGGAAGAAAATGAGGTAAAACCAGGTTTTTGACACTGACCGACATTACTGCATACAGCGCTGGGGGTTATATTACTGTATACAGCGCTGGGGGTTATATTACTGTATACAGTGCTGGGGGTTATATTACTGCATACAGCGCTGGGGGTTATATTACTGTATACAGTGCTGGGGGTTATATTACTGTATACAGCGCTGGGGGTTATATTACTGGATACAGTGCTGGGGGTTATATTACTGTATACAGCGCTGGGGGGTTATATTAATGTATACAGCGCTGGGGGTTATATTACTGTATACAGCACTGGGGGTTATATTACTGTATACAGTGCTGGGGGGTTATATTACTGTATACAGCGCTGGGGGTATTACTGTATACAGCGCTGGGGTTATATTACTGTATACAGTGCTGGGGGGTTATATTACTGTATACAGCGCTGGGGGTTATATTACTGTATACAGTGCTGGGGGTTATATTACTGTATACAGCGCTGGGGGTTATATTACTGCATACAGCGCTGGGGGTTATATTACTGTATACAGCACTGGGGGTTATATTACTGTATACAGTGCTGGGGGTATATTACTGTATACAGCGCTGGGGGTTATATTACTGTATACAGCGCTGGGGGTTATATTACTGTATACAGCGCTGGGGGGTTATATTACTGTATACAGCGCTGGGGGTTATATTACTGTATACAGCGCTGGGGGTTATATTACTGTATACAGCGCTGGGGGTTATATTACTATATACAGCGCTGGGGGGTTATATTACTGTATACAGCGCTGGGGGTTATATTACTGTATACAGCGCTGGGGATTATATTACTGTATACAGCGCTGGGGGGTTATATTACTGTATACAGCGCCGGGGGTTATATTACTGTATACAGCGCTGGGGGTCATTACTGTATACAGCGCTGGGGGTTATATTACTTTATACAGCGCTGGGGGAGTTATTTAAGCTTTTCATACTCAGCCCCCTTCTTATTCTCTCAGGGTATGCTGAATTCTGGCCTGTGGTCATAAAAGAGAGCACTGGTACGTTGACAGGTATTGTTGCCATATCAGCAGGAAAACGTACAGATTTCTATGTTGTATGCAGCAGATTAAACTTTCAAGGAACAGATCTGCTCAATCCACAGCCGTTCCTCTGATCTTCTCTCCGGGCAGGTAACTCTTCTTGAATTATTACATTTGTTTTCAATCTTTTTCTTCCAAGCGCCAAAAAAAGCCAAAGCCCGCTGAACCCCACATTGTGTTTGCTTCCGCGGATGGCTCGTTAGCCGGTGGGCAGATCCCAGCAGGGAATCAGGAATCCAGCCCGTAAGAGATCACGTCGACGGCATGGAACGTCCAGCAAAATGAATAGTTATGGAGATATGATATTAGAATATACCCCGTGTATGTGTAACCCCCCCCCCATCAAACAGATGTTCCTGGCAGCCATCGCTGCAACCGGCTACCTTTACTCATTTGACACTTTGACCAAGTTGCAGTTTCCTCTGCTTTCTCTTTTTTTTGGGGATCAGATGGTCGGGTCCTTTCCTCCCACCCTCCTACGGTTGTGGTTAGAACCATATGCCACTAATTACCTCTAGGACTATACATCTGTCACCCCCCCCCACACACCCTCTTCAATCTGACCACCCAGAGAATCTCAATCAGGCAGGAGGGGTGTGGGGGGGGTATATTATATTAAGTTATTAACCTTCCTTCTCTACTGTAGCAGGGGCTTCAGACTCTGCATCTATCGATCTATGACTATCGATGGATCTAATATTAGGACTTATTGTATCTGTGCAGATAACCAGCTCCCTCGTCATTACTTCTTATTACCCTGAGAGGTAATTATATAGTCAGGCCTCCTACCCCGTTGGACATCTGTTCTCATTATCATATATTACAGCCTGCTCTGCGAATTACCGGGGTATATAATTATTATATTTCTCCGCGTCGTTGTGTATTGTTCACGCATACATCGCATATTCGGCATTAATAGTGCATTCAATAATCCGCACGACGCGCCCGGTGGCTGGTAAAATAACGAGCTTTGGGATTTATTAACTTTAGCGTTAATCTAGTAAATCGGTGATCCTTTTAGGTATTGTTGTGGGGTCCCCTATAACGAGACGTACTCATTGGGAGGGGGGGTGATTTACGAAGGTGTCGCTGGGATCCGGAATAGCGATAGAAAAATGCAGATCTGGGCGAAAAAAAGGGGGCAATCATGTCATAATAAGGACAAAATACACGCGCTGTAGCAATCCCATTAACATCTAAATGAGACGAAGTATGCGTGAGTTGAGTGGCAGCTGAACGTGTGTGATTGGCTGCTGCTCTGCTTGCAAGTGTGTGAATAAAGCTGCCATTGGTTTGAATAGGAGCGCCACAGGAAGCATACTGAGGTACACTTCCTGCTTCGGCTGAAGAAGTCAGGTGGAGGAGCAACAGTGAGACGGACATGTCCTTTACAAGCTACCATAAAAAAAGAGAGTGCATGCGCCGGTTTGCATGCCTTCTTCCCTTATAAATGTTAGTATTTTTAAGCTTTAGTGAATATAGCGCCAGCAGATTCCGTAGCGTTTTGGCAATAAGGGAAGGTGAAAATTACCAATAGTTGGATAATAAGATTATCGCAGGTTAAGCCCAAACATTTATCCTTTTGGAATAGAACCTTAATCAATCTTAGATTCAGGAGCTGTATGTCTGTCCCATGCATGTTTAAGTTTCCTCACTGTATTAGCCTCTACCACTTCTGCTGGGAGGCTGTTCCACTTATCTAGCACCCTCTCAGTAAAGTAAAACTTCCTTACATTCTACGCTTCTGACCCTCTAGTGTTGGATTCTGGTCTCTTGTTGTAACTTTTCTCCTCTTTTGGAATAAACGTCCCTCCTGCACTCGGTTAAATCCCTTTATGCATTTAAACGTTTCTATCGTACAAGAATCAAAGCCATGAAATTGCGTCTAAAATGCCATCACGCAACAATAACAATAAAAACGTTCATTACACTGACAGCTTTATAACGAGGACACAATTAAAAAATACTCTCATCTGGGACTTCATTCTAAGCATAAAACAACTGAAACCAAACGACACGAAGTCCAGATCTTTAATCTAAAACTACAATCACAGAGAGTTCTTCAGAGAGCAGATAAAAAAGCCACACAGAAACATCCGGTCCATCCGTCTGTAAAGACTCGGTCATTGGGCTCGACTTAGATTCAGGAGCCGTATGCCTCATTGTATTATCCTCTACCACTTATTCTGGGAGGCTGCCCCACTTATCTATCTCCTTTTCAATAAATTACAGAACATTCTCTCTAGGACTTGATTCTAAGAATAAAATTAAAATACATCCCAAGTACAACTTTTTAGAAGAATTGCCATGCGCCAAACACTAATCCTAGTGGTCTAAGGGTAGTAGATACTTGGAATAGCCTTCCAGTAGAAGCGGTACAGGCCAACGCAGTAAGGGGTGTACGCAAAGAATACCAAAACATTAATATGGGATTTACAAAAGGCCTGGAACCGAGCAGTAAATACTGTATACAAAAGCGATTGTAAGCTCCTTTGAGCTATGCTATTTACTACTTGTTATGTCTTGTCTACCCACTGTACAGCGCTACGGAATATGATGGCGCTATATAAATCAATAAATAATAATAAAAACAATAATAATTACATTCTGGTGCAAAGTTTGAAAAGTTTTTTTTTTTACAACCATTGCAATCAATGTCCCTGCTGATTGGACCATTGCACTGGTTGCTACGGTGATAAGACCAGTTTACAAGCTTTTGCCCCGGAATCAGTTTTTTTTATCCAGACCCCTCCATTAAACGTACGTCCCATCATGAGTGGTATCACTGCTAAAAACGTGACCCTGCCCTGCTTAGGGCATTGTTTATATGTAAATCTCATTATAAAGCAGTTTGCTGACAGAAGCCATCCCTGCGATCTCCCGGGACCCCCCACGTCATCTGTACGGCCAAGATGTCCCATTGTGTGAACACAAGCCCGCTCTGTCCGGCGTCCCCTTCTAATCCGATTGCCATTTACTAATTTTGTTGGCCATTAGTTAACATTTCCTGTCTGAAAATTGATTTTATTAGGCAAAAAAAAGAATTTTCATTAATTATCGACGATGTCCTGCCGCAGACTTTAACAAACGGTGTTGTATACCCTTCATTCCCATCTCCAGACGCCTTTCGGCCTCTCAAGTGGCTTTCATACCTCCCAAGTGTCCCTTGTTAGAACCCAATTCCCTCTCTCCAACGCTGATGCCCCTCTTTTCTATGATCCTAGAATGTTTGCTGGGTAATGTGGTTCATAAATGGAATTCTGTGAATAAAAACTCATTATTTAATGTATAAATATCATACTAATGTTATAATAATAGCTCTCAATAGTTTACCAAGTACCATGAAAAGTCTTGGCAAAGCCCCACCCCCAGACAGGCCTCTAACCACACCCCCTAAAACAAAATTGCCCCTCTGGCCATCATGTTGGGGGGGATGTGATGTTCTCTCGTTGCAATTTTCCATATGATCCCTCTTTGCAGCATCCTCCATATGCATTTATTATTAGATCTATTATATATGGATATATAGCGCCGTCATATTCCGTAGCGCTGTACAATGGATAAACAGGACATAACAAATAGTGCATCACATAACAATTTGGATTTATAGAATCGCTACGTAAATTGTTATAGATATAAACAATATATATAAATAAAAGATAAATAAAAGGTAATAATAATAATAATAAATCCCTCGTATGTAGTAGTAGATGCGTTCACCGGAACACATCTCTTGGCACAGGATATACTCACCGCCATGGGGCTGCTGTAGAGCTGGAGCTGCAGCTTCTACCTTAAGCAAGTCTTTTATCTATTTAAATTTGCATTATTAAAAAAAAAAGTAATTTAAAATTTAAAGAAATGTTATTTTATGGCGCTATATAAAACAATAAATAATAATAATAATAAAGTGCTTTAATATATATTCTTCTTTGGTGAGGCTGCTAGGGGCAGTGAACTTTCCCTTTAATATATATTCTCGCTTCACCTTCCGTGGGTCGGTGGGATGGGGGTCTCCCGGCGCTGCCATATAGCAGCAGATGCCTAGAGGTCGGAGGTTATCGTCACTCTGCCGGCACATCTGTCTGTGTGACGGTGACCTCCTCTAGACACAAGTCTTCACATCCCCACCGCCTTTCTTCACCGAGAGCCATTCGTTAGAGAGACAGCGATGTTTTAGCTAATAGGAAATGTAGAGAGGATGGAATTTATGGTGTAAATTTTATGGGGTTTGGGTATTTTTATTATGCTTGTTCACAGCAGATGGGGGGAGGGGGCTGCCATTAGCCTTTTCCAATCTGTGTATTATAGTGATTTGGAGCCTATATTATTATTATTTATTATTATTCTTACTTATTAAGATAAATATTGTGGAATATGTTTGTATTCTTTAGTATGTTTGCTATAAAAGGTTTAATATATTAAGTTTTATAAGTGACGCCCGGCGAACATGTTCCCATCCAGCCATTCTGCAGATTACTCATTTTATTTATATTTATTACTGATTATTTTTTTTTGTTTATTTACGATTTAAACGGGAGTGCTTTCCTGCCACTGATTGGCTGCTGTAAGCCAATTAATTATAATGATAGAGCGGATTCTCTAGTATGCAAATAAACCTGAGTTGATCTTTCACCTTATTCAGGTTTAATAAAAAAGTTCTTTTTTTTTTTTTTTTTTTTTTTTTGCTTCTATGGCAGCAACCAATCAGCGTCTGCTTTTGTGTCATGTGTTCCTGGTAGGTTAAACGGGGCATTTAAATCAGTGCAATAAAGGGTGTTGGGTTTTATGGCTGGCGCGGCTTGACGTAAATGTACTTGCCACGCGGGATGTTGAGGCAGAACGTGTGATATGATGTCATATCCATCCGCACAGCTTCATTGCGCCTTAAAGTGGCCACATGGGAATTGTGATCTGCAACACAGACTTCATTTAACTTTAAAGCTTGGCAGGCTGACCAGGATTTCCTTATCTGTCAAACTCAAAATTGGGACTGTCTTGCTCGCTGGTACCGGACCCCTGAAGCGCTTCATGGCGCCTTTCCGGATGTGTCCAATACCTGTTGGAGGTGCATGGAGGGGGTGGGTACGCTGCTGCATATTTGGTGGGAGTGCCCGAAGATAGTTCCCTTCTGGAGAAAGATTCATGAGCTTTTACCGAGGTTCACGGATTGCTCCATTCCTTTTTCACCGGCTGCCTTCCTTTTGCATAATACCACTAGCTCGATCTCCAGTTATAGGAAGTCGGTGGTGCCTCATCTTTTTAACGCTGCAAAGGCGTTGATTCCGCTTCATTGGAGGGACCCCGTACCTCCTTCCTTTAAGGAGTGGATTGTGAAGGTGGAAAGCATTAGAACATTGGAGGAACTAACTATGTCCTCTGATGATCAAATTGAGAAATATAATCGAACGTGGTTCTATTGGATGGAGTATGTTGCAAGCCCTGATGCTCGGGCCATTTTGGGACTCTAGACTTCAGATGTATGTGTGGCCCTTGAGGTGCTGTTGGAGACGCTTTTCCTTCTTCCCTTTTTTTTTTTTCTTCTCTTTCTCTTCTTCTTTCTCTACCCTCCCTCCTCCCTCCCGTTCTTTTCCCCTTCCCGCAATCCCTTGTCTTCTCCTTTCTGTTCCCCATGTGTGATGTCATTCAAACTAGTCAGCTCATTCCCTATTGCTGCCAGTCACGGGTTGTGCGTTGAGTATGGTTATCAGCATGTACTACTGTAGTTTTGTATATGTATTTTCTTTTATTTTGTACTGCCTGTGATCTTCCTTGGTGACTGTATTACTCGCTGCTAGTCCCGCTGCGTCGGGACTTCTTTTTCACTTCCCCTTACCTCTCCAGGTATACTGTACTTCCCCTCTACCCTCTCCCTCATTTAATGTTTTACTTATACTTGCGAAAACCCAATAAAAATATATTACCCACAAAATTGGGACTGTCCTGCAGAGAGTGGGGCGGTTGGGATGTTGTGATCTGATGTCTATATTATGAAAGCTGCCTGTTTTCTAAATTCACATTCAGTATTCATCCCCATTTAGCTTTCCCCCCTTATTGTTAAGCTGATCATTGTTGTCCGGGCAGCCTTGGTAGGGGTCGGGGCAGGAGAAGAGAGAGAACTTCAATAAAGTAAATCTCCCCTTCCATAAAGTGAACTGAAGAGACCTTTCCTTTAAGGTGAATATATGAATGAGAGTTCCAGGAGCTGTGGATTAAGCTGTTACAGATATATATATATCACATACACATAAATGAATATGTGTGAGTCACTATCCGTTTTATTAGAAGACCCGAAGGCCTCACACTATAGTGTCACTGTACTGTTCCTTCATGGCCTTCAGTTTAACACAATGTTCTGCCACACTGTATCCTCTCGTGATACATGTAGCTAGAACAGACTCATTTCCCTTTCATTTTAGATTTAAAGCCATTTCTTGCTGTTTCTATTCACGTTATTGGGACTTTTAGGGCTGCAAAACCCTGCGATACCCTCATACTCAGCAAACATTCTGAACTCCTAGAAAAGAGGGTTATATATGGGGAGAACAAACAGGTAGCAGGAATTGGTTACCAAAGAGGGACTGCTTCCCTTAACGACCAATGACGTGCCTGGCACATCATGGCACTAAAACAGCTTCTTCGGTTATACAGTGTTGCTGTCGACTAAATTAAAAAGGCCGGCTTCAAAGATGTCCCAAATAGGACATGGGGACATGATTACCAGATTTGAAAAACAAAACGCTAAATGTACTTATTCCCCTATTGAACAAATAAAACACAAAAACAATGGGTATTTCTAAACTCAGGACAAATGGTAGAATATATTTAGCAGCGTTTTTTTTTATTAGATGAGTAAAAGATTTTCTAAATAAAAGTGAGAAAAAGTGTGTAGGGGGGTCAATTCTTTATCATATTTTATTATTTTTTTAAGTAAAATATTTAGATGATATGATCAGAATAATGGCATCTAAAGAAACAATATATAACTTGTGTGGGTTCACTAAACGTAGAAGAAAATTAGAGCTAAACACGAGCACCGCAGGAATGTTAGAACAGCCTTTCAGACTTTCAGTGCAGAAAGGTACAAAAAGAAAAAAAAATAAAGGGGTTAAACAGTGACACTTCAATAGTATTGTCAGCCAATCCTTCCAAAAGACTGTTCTGCAACATATAGAACGTACAGGTCCTCATAAGGGATAAATCATACGGCGTAGAGAGAGCGGATGGAAATTTTATACCAGAGAAAACAGCTTCGATTGTCGGAGACATGTGGAGACGACTGATAAAGAATGGGATTTCTAATACAGAGATGGAGGGTAGAATTTCTATAATAGAAACACTCGGGGGGGTAACGTGGAGAAGATATAATTGCAATAATGGACACGGTGGCTGGACTTTAACCAAATAAAGCTCCATGTGTGGTCGGTTTTTTTTCACGTGGGGCTAAATTATATTTCTGCTGTAAAAAAAAAAATAGTAATTAGGAAGAAAAAAAAAAGATCATTTATGGCTAGGTGGGGGCCAGAGTATAACAAGCGATGGGTTAAAGAATCTCAGCTTCAAAATCAGTCAATGGATTGATCAGTCTGAGTGCAGCAGCAGATAACCCATCCAGCCCCAGAACAGCAGGGTCATGAATTATTGATCAGAGCTAATGGCTGGTAATTGAGAGAGGAGAAGAAGAAGATGGTGGAGAGGTGGGGATATTAATTATTCAGGAGAGAGAGAAAATCTGATTACTTTACAGACCTCAAAATATAAAATAAAGTAATAATAATAATAATATTGTCATAAAGCGTCTAGTTCCGCTCTGATTAGGGGATGTTTAATGGGTTAACGTGTCTCCAAACGCCACTAGCGGGTCTGATTATTACATCCTTATTGTGGGAACTGGAATTTCGGGTTCATTATTAGGAATTTGAGTCGAAACAGTCGATAGAACGATTTTGTAAACTGCGAATTGTCAGACATTTTTTCGCACTTAAACTGCCGCCAAACTTTGTAATTCAATAAAAAAAAAAGTGAAATGATAAATAACACGCGAAAGTATTTGTTGCTAAGGGGTGACGGCTGGTAGGTGCGGCCGCATCGCTCATCTCTTGATCTAAACGAAGGCAGAAAAAAACTTCTCATTCAGTATTGTTACAAAGAGTTAAAACAAATCCGGTCTCCAAAGGCAATCAGATTTTTCTTTGGGTGAAGATTAACGAAGCTAAAGTTAAATTATTATAACCCTGGACGCCTGTGCTTGCCAGACAGACGTGAGAACATTATTAGAAAGCATTAGCTGAATCCACAAAACACACTTCACTTCCACATCTTAACTGCCCTGACTGTAAAAATAAAATAAAAAATAATAATAATAATAAAATAAATAATTGGACCCCCCCGTAAGCGTCTTCTCTCTATATTATTAAGAAGTCCGATTTGGACAATTGAAGCAGCTTCGGAGCCAACAGATTCTATCAAGGTTTGTGTTACTATTGTGGGTCACGCGCTCTTGCATTCATTCTTAAAGGGGGATGGGGGCGAGCAGCTTAGAAATCTACGTGTAACGAAAATAATTCTAGAGCGATCAAAAACATATTTTATACTTTATTTCATCGCAGCTATACTGCGTGATATACGGGAAGATATTGCTGCATGGTACTCAGGAGAGGAGGGGTATTCACTAACCTGGATGATTATAAAACATGCAACCTTCCCTCCTCACCCCCCCAACCAGTATCGTAATGAAGCCCCCCAACATGCCCAAGCTGCAAGATCAACACAGAATTCCCCATCACGCAAGCAGTCCTCTCCTACCCACCCCCCAACCACTTAATAGATTGTAAGCTCCTAAGAGCAGGGCCCTCTTCTCCTCCCTGTACTGGTATGTTATGTTAATGGAAATTAAAATTGTCTTTTGTTAAATATTTTCACTGTCCCCTATTAACAGCGCTATTGAATCTGCTGGCGCTATATTAATGTGATGTACAGGAGAGCCATAAGGACCTGGCCCATATAACAAGTACTTAAATCAGTGAGATGCCGCCAGAAACCTCCCCCGCTATCCGTTGTGCAGCTACTCGGAAGAGATTGGGGACGGACCTTCATAACGCAGAAAAAGTCAAAGAGCGGAAATGTTCAAAACTTCTACAATATCCTGGTGCCGTGGGGTGCTTTTTCAGAAGGGGTGCTTTTCATCGGGTACGTTGTAGAGTAGGATCGCACAGGTAGTTGTGGAATTTGAACAGCTTAATTGGGGGGCTTCTTATGGAGGATAGGTAGAAGGGCTGAACTTGATGACTTTTTGAACCTTAATGTCTATGTTGCTGGGAAGAGGATGATGAAGAACATAATGACAAATGTGCCGACGGAGAAACACAGCAGAAGATAGACAGAGAGGACTTTAAAACGTCCTTGGCCACAAAGAATTCTGGGAGTACTTCACCTCCCCCCTTATTTCCGTGTTCCTTGCATTATTAATAATGCTAAATTATTTACGTGATTATTCAATCTCTGCTATTTAAAGAGTCTGCGGAGACAGGCAGCGGGGCTGACGGCGTTTAAGCGCAGCGCCTTAACAGGCGAACGCAGAGCCGGCAGCTTTGTGCAGAGCCAGTTGTCCTGCAACAGAGGTTTATTTAAAGGCGGTGTTTAAATGAATGGCAGCAGAAGTGTAAGAACAAGGTATACAAAGCGTTACAACCCCCCAGGGAACAAAGCCTGTAATCTCCAGAGTAGGTATATTAAGCTGTAAGATACTTGGATACAGAGATAATGGCCAGGGGCAGGTTGACGGAGCCTGGATTGCGGGCAGATGTGAGCCTCCACTCCCGCCGTACAAGCAGATTTAGAACCTAACACCGTCCCCAGGGTGCGCTGAAAACAGAACCTTTCTACCTACCGCTGGGGCAGATATAAATGCTCTCTCCCCAAGGCTGAGTCAGGCAGAAGGACAATACCATGGGGTGAGGCAAATACAAAGCCCCTCCGGACGAGGCCGCAGATACAGAGCCTTCCTGCCCCAGGCATTGACTTACTTGTAACGTTGGCATCAAAGATATTCACTGTGGCGTTGAGAGTGTCATACATACCCAAGATCTCACCATTTGTGTTCTTTTTCTAACTTATTAAATTAACCTTTTTATACTCTTTTACACACCCTCCTCATTATTATCCTTAATCGCCTGCTTATATTGTAAAACTGCCCTGACGGGTCACTGGGTGTAAAATTGAGGGGTTGGGGGAAGTTGCCACGCTTAGCAGGGTTTCTAAACACAGCCCCCAGTTGTAAAGATACACCGAGTGGCTTAATCCTCCACCCCTGCCATCTGCTATACCCTGGGACAGAGTCCCAGCTTATTGCACCTGCTATATTGCTCAATATAACCCTATTGGAGACCGTGTTTGTTACAAGCTTATTGCTAAAGAAGGTTTAGAGCTCCCCCTGCTGGATACCATAAAGTATCCAAAATACTGAATAGATACCCGAAAATATACCATAAAAGCCATCACAACTGGTTTTGGAATGGAACAGGCTGGCCTAAGGAGTCTAATTATGTGGCTAAGCCATAGGTTACCGATATGTACATTCTAAAAACCGATGATATTGTGGATCTTTTAATATCCACATAAATTGATATATGTTTGTTTGGTTTTTTTTACATGGGAAAAAAAAACAATGGTGTGAATAATGCTTGAATTGCAATTCTGCTTGTAAGTAATAAAAGCGGAAAAACGCAAAAAAAAAAATTAAAAACAGTGGGTGAGAGGGAATTACATGGATGGAGGCCCAAAAAAAGACAAAAGAAACGTTACATAAGAAATGTATCGTAATTTATTTAAATAAAAAAAGCCGATTCACACATCATTTGGAGATGAAGAAGTAGAAAGCACAGGAAGTTAACACAATCTCCTGTGAGGTCTGTGGAAATCTACAAACCTTGTCTTGCCTTCCTCCTCCTCAATACCATGAGACGGGTCGACAGATCGCCGGGAAGGGGCGATGCCGGGGACACCAGCTGCTAGCTCCGAAATAATAAAGTGAAAGTGTGTCGCGCATGGTGTGGAGCACTGCCGTAGCGGCGTGGCTTCTACCTGGAATCATAAATGGTGATTGTTTTAAAAGTTCAGACGAGGCAGAAGTCGATTCTTCACAAATCCTTAGTCTCCTGGCAACCACAGAAACACAGAATTTGCCGGTAGATCAGACCCATTCTGTCGTCCATGCTGTCCATTATTCCTGCTGTAAAGACTCAGACCTTAATCAGTCCTTCGTATCGTCTTAGATTCAGGAGCCGGGCATACTACCTGTCATTAACCCTTCTTTCACCACCAATGTTTTCAACAAAAAAGTATATTCCTGGTGTTCACAGATCTATGAGTACTGAGTTAAAAGCATGTTTTAAAAACAGCATCTGGAGAGGAATCACATTGGATTTCACCCAGGAATTAAAAGGGCCGCACAATGGCAGCATAGCCTCTGCTTCTATTGGATGCAGTGCCAGATTGGAATTGGACAATCAATGGCAGCAGTACTGGAGACAACTGCCGTTAAAAGCAGGATTGTATTCACAAATCCCGGAGAGGTGGTCTCCATTTAGTTTATGGGGTCCAGCACAGCACCTTCAGAAGTTTTTCTGAGAGTCCTTATACAAAAGGAGCTTGCCCACGTTTTCAGCTGCCGCCAGGGGCTTACACAGTCAATAAGAGCCGCTTTATCACAGAGACGACACCACGTCCCCAGGTCACGTCATCCTTCCTTCCGGGTGGCTCTTGAGTTTGTGGAACTTGACGCTGTCCCTCTTCTCAAAGAGTTTCCCGCAGTGCTCGCAGGAGAAGCTGTACTGGATCTCTGCCTGGTGCTTCTTCATGTGCCAGTTCAAAGATGCCCTCTGTCTGCACTGGAAGCCACAAACCTCACACCTCCGGGAGAGAAGAACAGGACGTCATGTACACCGGTAATATACTTACAGATGTGCTGGCTTAAGCCAGAAAGTAAAGCCAGGATTGACCAAATCATCTGCCAAAAGGGGCCAAAACAATGAGCAAAAAAAGAGTATTAAACCCCATTGTGATTTAGTCCCAATGCTAGGCACACCTTCTTTGTAAAACTGGAAGCCAAGGGTGGCCAGTGTTATTTTCAATCCCATCATTATTAGGAACCACAGATTATTCTAACGCCTGGTGCCTCATGCTATAGTGCAGATTTAGACATTATCCCGCGCACAGATACTTTTAGTCAGCAGCAATTATATATATATATTTTCTTACAGGTTGATACTTTATACATTGTATACGCAGTGTACGTGTACTAGCCTCTCTACACACATCGCTGTAGATTTAAATGTACACAAAGCAGATTGTGCTGCCAGGTACATTGCCAATCCCAGTATGGCTTCACCTTTACACCCTGTACATATGGATGTAGAGCACGAGCCATCGCACTCTTACTGTAACGGAGTCTCCCCGGTGTGTGTTCTTCGATGCACCTCCAGATGGCTTTTCCTTTTGAATGATTTCCCACATGTTTCACAGATAAATTCTCGGATGCCTTGATAAACAGAAAAAAAAACAGCCATTGTTATAAAAGGCAGCCACGTTCCATGAGAGGCTAAACATACAATATATGGATACCCAGAAAGTCTTAAAATGCACATATACCACAAGTGCCCTTTCTGCAGTACCTGTATGTATGATCATGTGCCGGCGGAGGTGGTTGGAGAGGTAGAACCGCTTTCCACAACCAGGTTCAGTGCACACTTTGGTTCGGCCTTTTCTGTGAACCAAGTTCATGTGGTTCTGTGGACAAAAAGGCAAAATATGCAGATACTGAAGGACAAAGAGTAAAGACACACAGACAGCTCAACACAGAGGAGGAGGGGGTTAAACCAAATTTATTACATTTATTAAGGGTCCCAAACAAAGGAGACAATCAGATGTGGCTTCTACCACAAGAGCGCTTTCACCTCACATCAAAGAGTAATGGCAGTAAAACAGGATGGGCGACACGTACATGGAAGCTGTTAAGGGCGGTGTAGACCTGAGTGCAGCCTTCATACTGACAGTGAAACGTCTCCAGAACTCCATCTCCATCCTGTACCCGGCAGCGCCTGCTCCTCCTCCTGCAAGTTCAGAGAGCCATCCTTAAAAGACAATTTTAAAAAGCAATACTTTTTATTCATTTTAAGGCTGTAGTAAGATGGAATTCTCGCGTCACTATATTCAGCGTTAAACAGTAAATTTTATCAGAGTCACATCTCCATCATGATGTATGGAAGATCTGTGACAACCAGCAAGCAGTCACATTACCCCCATTACAATCAGACAAACTTTCCTTTTGTTACACTGGACACATCCTGACATTCATCAGAAAAGCTTAGACTGCATTGGTTACACATATTAAATGTCTGTAAAAGCTTCAGCCCAACTGTCTCATGCTAGGGCAATTGGGCAATCCCATTAAAATATAGCAGTTGTTATCTCAGCAAAGATTCAAAGAGATCAAGTCTGAATGTCTCCAGGGACGGCTGATCACAGCAGTAGCAAATGGGTGTTTTTCGACGATAACCAATAGATATTAGTTTTTATCATGAATGGGGTCGGCTGAAGGTTAAGTCCAGCTTATGGGCTATTTTATTCTTCTTGTGTTCTTCTCGAGACCTTGTATTGTTTTGGCATATTGGAAGCAAACTATCAGATATCAAAAGATGAATTCTGCATTTGATATTATAGATGCTACACTGTTTTTTTAAATCATAAAAAGTCATTAAAATGTTAATAAAAGCCAGTTATGTTTCAGCACCCAATGGAAAATGCATTACATCACCTTAAGAACCTTAATCTGTTTACTAAAGCACTTTCATTTGCACTGTCTGCAGCCCTGCCAAGTATTGTATAGAATATATTCTGGTGTAAAACGTAGCGCTATGGATACTTTGTGTATAAATATAATTTTGCACCCACACATTGTCCTTCCTGCACTCACTTCTCGGTCTCCTTTGGCGCATGCTGTGTAATGTTTGCCATGAAGTCCTGGACCAAGGCAGGAGCTGCCTGGGTAGGCTCTTGAGCAGTCTCACTGTCAGTCATGGGGAGATCAGGTTCTTTCTGGACTTCTACTTCTTCTCTCTGCAGTCCGTACAGCGAGTCCTCTTCTGAGCATAAACAGAGACACAAGCTTGTATTTGTCATTATGTCACCGAAAGGCTTAGGTTCCATAATACCCATCTACCTCTGTGCTGCTGCATAGATTACCTGCTACAGCCCCTTCTAGCTGCTGCTCCTCTACTTGGTCCTCCGGCTCAGTCTGTGTATAAGAAGATACAGCCTCAAGTGCTGTGCATGCGCCCTCCTCCTCTCCGTCGCTGCCTCCTGCCACATCCAGCTGAATTCCCTCTGCCGTCAGCGTCTCATAGCCGGATCCCGCAATGATGATTACCTGAGAGGGGCAGCCGGCTGCCACAACCTGACCCAGAGCTTCTTGTGTCACTCCTTCAAAAAAGTCTCCTGTTCCTGAACCCATGGGGACACACACCACGGTCTCGGTACCATCTGTGCATAGAGTCCCACCCTCTGTCAGGCTCCCCGAGGGTTGAGTGTAGAGTGTGTGAACTGTATGCTCTGGTGAGTGACAGATATCAGGAGTCTGCTCTATGGGAGACACATTGGAAGATGATTCACCTGAACTGGCTCCATTATCAGATCCTGCGGGAGTGAAATAGCATATCATTAGAGAACTTAACTGCCAGTGAAGTACTTGAATGTATTAAGCAGAGAAATGTCAATAAAACCCATCAATCCTCATACATTAACAAACAGACATGTCAAAATACAATTTATAGCACATTACAGATGCAGGTATGCAATAACAGGAAAGAAGCTTCTGATGTATTCCAGGGGATTTAAATATTTATGGGACAGGCATAAGCCGTTACCAAGGACTGAATAAGGTTTGCGGTTTCTACAGCAGGAATAAAGGTGCAGATTCGATGGGCTAAATGGCTCTTCTCTGCTGTCAAATTCATTGCTTTTATGACAAGCTCTGTTTACAGAGTAATAATCCATCTTGGCTCGTGTCCTTAGTTATGTAAAGGTCCTTTTAAGCGCATCCTTACCACTTTGATTCAGTGTCTTGACGGGACCCTGCAGATCTTGATAAAACTGATGGCCGCCGTGGCACTGCCATACGGCTGTGACATATACGACATGACTTGTGTCAAGCTCAGACAAAGCAGGTTCATGCGGGCATTGGTTTCTGTGGTTCTGGTACCATGTCACCAAGCTCAGCAGGCTGTTCACGCAACTTCTGTTATCTGCAGGGCCAAAGGAATACGTAATGTTAGTAAGAAGCAGCCGTACTCGGTATCCAATGGTTACCAAGATAACTCTCAACACTTACAATGTTTAGGATAACCAGCTGTATGCTTACTTGGTGGTCTTATAAACCATTCACTAAATGAAGCGTTCACTGGAGAGTCTGCCGGAGAGCTGTGGTTTTAATTAACTTCGTTATGCATTATCCAGAGGGAGCCCCAGTGATTTCTTCAGTTTTGTCACCCACTGAACAATATCTTATGAATCAGCAGCTCCCCGTTTAGCGAATAAACCCCCAGTGTCTCTGCCCCCCCCCTTAGGTAACTGGAAACTAGTCAGACTTTTGACCCCTGTTACAGGGCATCACGTACGCCTCAATACATAAAACAGCAGGACAAATATAGCGCTAGTGTGTATAGCGCAAAGGACCAGCACCTCAATACATTACAAACGCCACCCTGCACCATGATCAGCCATACATACGCCAACGTCTCTGCCCATCTCTATACTCCCCTGCCTACATAAATACCTAAAAGGAGATAAAGTACAGGAAGAAAGTTTATTTCAAAGGACGAGAAATGTTAGACGCCTCCAAAAGTCTTACATGGAACGCAAATTAGTTTTATTTTACCGAGAGGGTCGTAAATAAGTGGAACAGCCTCCCAGCATAAGTTAAACATACAAGGGGTAGACATATGGCTCCGGAATCAACGGCTGATTAAGGTCTGAGTCTTTACAGAAGGAGAAACGAGTTACTAGAATGGCAGAGTGCGACCGATCTGCCAGCACATTCCATGTTTCTATCTTTACATATGCCTTCTCTATAACCCACCCGGCCTCTTCTTCCCTAGTAATGCCAGTCCCAGGCAGTCAGGCTCCCGTGCCACCGGGCAGACTTACGTTTCGGGTGTTGTCCGTTCCTTGGTTTATCCTGGCAGGGTTTTCTGTAAGACAGCACAATACGACCTGAGAAATGCCCTCCTCTCCCTGACCACCATGTAACTGCCCTCCGCCCCCCCGGCCGTGTCTCACCCATCACTTTCCAGTGCCAGCAGGTAAGCCGCCAGCTTGGCGTCACTCCAGGGCTCTTCTCCCCCGCCGCTCTCCCTCCGCAGCACCCAGTCACCGTGCGCCTCCCCCAGGTACACCCGCCGGCCGTCATACTTCTTGCGAGACTCGAGCCGCCTCCGGGCCCGGTCTGTGTCCGTCAGCCTCGGCCTCCCTCGAGCTTTCCTTCCGGGCTCCTCATCCTCCTCGGAGCCTGGAACGAAAGCTACCGAGGTAGCCATTGCACAGCGGAAGTAGCGCGACTGTCACTTTCAACAAACTTTAATCAGAGTGACAGGATGGAACTTTTTTTTTCAATGAACTTTATTAAAAGCAAACTTGCTCTAGAAAACATACACATCAATAGGGTACAACGAGGTGACACACAATAATGTGTGTGAGTCTGATGTGTGTGTGTGTGTATATATATATATATACACACACACACACACACACACACACACACACATATACATAGCAAGGACTGACAGCAGGACTCATGCGCCTACAGTGCAATATATACATACAAAGATTTCCCAGACCTTGTAACGGGGTCACCCCACAAAATCAGAGGCACTTTAAACAAAATTTGTGAATTTCGTCAATGCCCGAAAACGAGGGACCCCCAATGAAAAATGAAAAGGAAGCACAGAGCTCTCACGCTCTCTCTTAACTTCTATCGACCTTCTCTTCGTTCTTCTGTCTTCGTCCGCTTCTTCCCGTGTCTTCTTTCTTCTCTGTGAACCTGGCCTTCCTCGCGCGAAGGGGTGGAGCCTCCTGGCACACCGATTGGAGGAACAGGCGTGAGGGCATGCCCGGAGGCTCTGCCCCGTCGCGGAATGAACCAACAATACGAAAAATGTATCCTTTTTGCCCCATTTTCACAGCTGTAATAGGAAGTATAGTGTCTTGCGCCACCAACCTTTGTGTCTTCTTGTCTTATCGGACCTGCGCTGTGGATTCACTGTTCGTTCAGTCCGCACACACATCTAGCTCCAAATCTCACATTTGGGGTGTTTGCGTTTTAATGGGTCTCTAGACATCCGGTGGATGTTAGTGAGGCGGGAAAAAAAACTATCCTATCAACACTACCCTTTTTAAACAAAACTCAGTAATAGTATGAAGTAATATAATAATACACAGAAAA
Source organism: Spea bombifrons (assembly GCF_027358695.1). Lineage (NCBI taxonomy): Eukaryota > Metazoa > Chordata > Amphibia > Anura > Pelobatidae > Spea > Spea bombifrons. Next base: position 105,607,581 of record NC_071090.1, on the reverse strand, counting down.
TACACATAAACGATTCTGTAAATTAAATTTAATAACATGTGGTCTTTTCTTTCCAACATCGGCTCAACCAAAACAATTAATAATCAATTAACGATTCATCATTCTGAAGACACAAATATTATTTACAAATAAATATGTATTTCTCCTTCTTGCACAGAAATATTGTTTGGTGGGCATTTCAAGCACTTTCTACATTTGGTGTTATCAAGAAAATTTAACAAATGAAGAAATACCTCATTTCAGTACATTTTGTGGACAGTAGTTATTGAGCCCAAAAGCTTTAAACAAAAAAAATGGTACCCACTAAAATATGAGTTCTATTATACGTTGACAAGTTACCTTCCTCCGTAAGCCTTCATTCTCCTCTAGAAAAAAAAAATATTTAACTGCTATAGTGTAAAACTACCATGTTTTATTAACATTTTTCATATATGTTTCTGTATATAGACAATATATTTTCTGTCTCAGAGCATGAAATCTCCGCAATGTACCTGCCCAAATCTCCCAACTCATGTTCTTGTTGTATCTATTAATCACCTGTAACCTATTCAGATATTTGATGTAGAACAGTTAATATATATATATATATTGTTTATATCTACAGACACAAAGTGACAGTTGTGATTATCTTGATGGTTCTAGATGGCGGGGGCAAACTCAATTCTGTGTATGATGTGTAAAGATCTGCGCGTGACCCACTATGTGGTTAATCTACAAAGAACCATCAACCAAATTGGTTAGGGACTACTTCAAAATGTGCAGGTTGGTGGGCATACGTCCTACAAGCCCTACAAGCCACCTGCAGGAGTCCAGCCACTTCTAGGACAGGTACGAGTTACTGCTCCATTCTCTGGCGCAACGGCCCGCTCTCCTCCTCTTCTTCCTCTTGCTCCTTTTTATTCTCTTTTGCTGCGGGGTCCACGAGCTCCTGGGGTCCTGAGTTTAGACGGAAGAGAACAGGAACTTGGGCCAGGATCGGGTTGGTCTCCTGTAGTCCTCGTATCCACCTGCCCAGTGTCCTCTCATCTCCGGAATTTGTCATGCACATCGCAAAGACAGAACCTTCCTCCACTGCGGACAGGGAACAAATCATTACATCATTAATCAATCATTACAACCGTACTCTAAGGGGAACTGTAAATATATATATATAATATATATATATATATATATATATTATACTAGGGGAACGTCCTCCTTTCTTCATTACAAGAATCACATAAAAAATACGTTTTCAAACATGTTGTGTATTTCTTTATATAAAACAGTTCTTTTTTTTGCATAATTTAATGTTTTTAGGCAGCTGCATTCTAGCCATTTGTATGTGTCTGCTATCCGAGTCCAATCTACGAGAAACTCACTGGGTAAACAATAGAATAGCTCAGTCTTAATCATCCATATGGACAATCAGATTAATGAAGGTCTATGGAGGAAAGGACTTCCTTAGCATTGCCATAAAGCATCGGCTCAGTGCGGTGTTTGAGCCGTGAAAGTCACCGAAAATATCACCACTGACAACAACAGCGGCCTCCAGGTCTGCAGATAAAGGGAGTTTATTGGAATAAAATGAGATAAAACCTCATTTAATGCCAACCTAATTTACATTAATGGGTTTTAGGCTTAAAAATATTTGTTTTTCCCTGAGACTTTCCCTTTAACATTATTAAACCAAAGTTCTCACTGGCCCTCCCCCACTGATAATGATTACTCTCCGGCACCTTTATCTAATCTCAGTGTACACGTTGGAGCTTTTCAAGAATTTCCCAATTTGTTATCGTTCCCTGTATTACCCAGAAAACGCCTGGCTGGCAGATTTCTTCTGTACTTTGCCTCAGTTAGTCAATACAGCGCATTATATCAAGCAAGCCCCGTCGTATTCCAGGCGGCAGTACAACGAGTACATACGGCACTACATGTAAAAACAATCCGAACGCGCATGAAAAGGTCTCTAAAACCAAGTCAGCACAATGCTTTTTTTTTTTTTTTTTTTATAATGAAAGCTTGGAACCCTTGCCAGGTTGCCCACGTCAGAGGCATATAGTCTGTTTGTTATTAAGGCCCCTCACCTTCATCCACATCAAAAGTGTCGTCATCACCAAGATCTCGGTCCAGGTCCAGGTCTAGACTTAAGGGGTAGTAAATGCTCCTCTCGGGATCCACCTCCTCCTGGAACAAGAACAAGAGCATTGGTTTAATAACGAGGGCATCGCCACCTACTCCGCGCCCCGGAACGGGCAGCCACACCGCAGCGCTCACCTCCTTGGTTTTGTTCGAAGGTTCAGCACGCAGCACGTAATAATACACGCAGGTTTTCCTCAGCCACAGGGGATGGGGACCCTCAACCATGACAGGCACACCGGGGTCATGTTCTGCCAGGAGGGAGACCTGGTCAGGAGACTGGATTCCTGCATCAATAACACAAGCGCCGGGATTCAGACAGAAGGCACAGGAATCCCAAGACAAAGATTCCACAAGAGATAAAACCCATCCTGTCTGCTCATGTAAACCGCTTAAACATTATTGGCGTTTGTAAGAAATCATTTTTATACTTTTATTTTGTTCTGCACATTTTAGGCCTGAATGCAACTCGAGTGCTAGGAACATATGGTATCAATTAAGTGACATAGCTTAGAGGGTCTTGGAATGCCGGTGTATCCTATGACTGCTCCAATAGGATTCCTTTACGTATACCCTAACCAAATGTAAAGGGGTATAAATTGGCATGACTACAAAGACAAGCTCTCTTTCTACGCTCTTTCTACGCTCTTTCCACGCTCTCATCTTCATCTCACCAAGATACTAAGCCTACAGTACCTTTTATCAACATTTGTTCCAGCATTGGTATTGTATGAATTCATAATTTGTCATCGAATAAACCTAATTAATAGACTTTGAAGCTGTGGTCTTGATTGCTGTTTGATCACTGGAGAAGCTTAGATATTCAAGACAAAGAATATTCTAACAAATTGACGAGCCAGCCAGTCTTTAGTCAGTTTTCTACGGCGAGCCTTTACTGCACGTTTGTTTTTTACTTTTCCTCTTCCGACAAAGGGGGGATAGTGTGCAGTTGTCTGAAGAGATCAAAGAGATCCTCTGACTAAAAACAAAAAAACCTAGCAGTGTGATCAGAAGAAAGTGTAATTCGACACTACCAGACCATTACCAGACCACGTGGTGAGAAGGAAGAGCATTCCAGAACCGTGCATCGTCCTGAGAGCAGATTGAGCAAGCAACTGATCTACGGTAAGTATGGATTTTATTAATACTTTGTCTTCCGGAAGTAAACTTGAATTTACGTTTGTTCCTTATACGGCTAGTGATTCAGCTTTGTGGCATGATTTATGGCGTCAATGTGAAGATGCAAATAAGAAGATAGACAAAAAGATATTTTCTGGGAATAAGGATAAACACAAGTTGAGGAATGTAATGAAAATGATAAAGATTTTTAATACATTACTTGCTGGTGGTGATGATCTGACTAATAATGATGTTAGTCAAAGTAATTCACAGAGTAGTGACATGGTTAAAAATGAGATGCACAATGTGTGTGCAATAGAAAAGGAATGTCCTAAATGTGATTTATTAACTGAAGAGATCTCTGATTTGGCGGATTGCTTAGAAATTAAGAATTTGTTAATTACAAAATTGCAGAAAGACTTGAAACAAGTTTGTGTAATTACAAGGGGGGATAGACAAAGACACAGCTTAATTCCAGAAAATGTAGAGGATGAACCAGAGGTCAGTTCAGAACAGGAACTCCAAAGGAAGAAGCTTAGAAATAAAGCAGCAAAACTAAAATTACAGATACAAAGTGAATTAATGAAATTACTTAAAGAAATACCGCCATATAATTCTAATTTGGATGCATTTGGTAATGCAGATGTATTTGAATCGAATACAGAGAAGCATAATTTGTCAAATGAGCTGAGAAACAGATTATTTAAAATTTGGTTACCTACATACATGAGTAGAAGGTTAGTAGCTCCAATAAGTTCTCCAATAGTGGAGGATGATAAAATCATCCATGGAACAGATAAGGATAGACTCCAACAGTTGATTAAGTTTACAACTGGAAATGAAAATCCAACACTTGACATACTAGAAAACCTGAAACCTAAAATTTCAGAGGATCCATTTTCTTTCTTGTTAAGATTTGAGCAGGCTTACAGATTAGTTTTTAACATTTCTGATGATCGAGACTATTAGAAAAGACCTCTCTTCCTTACAACTCCCTCCTACACCACTCACCACCACCCTCTCTACTCCTACTATACTAACTGCCTTTTCCCCTACAACCGAAGAAGAGATAGCCACTCTTCTTTCTTCCTCTCACCCAACAACCTGTCCCCTTGACCCCATCCCTTCACACCTCACAAAGTCTCTATGTCCATTCCTTGGTCCATCACTTACCCACCTATTTAATCTTTCTCTATCATCTGGATCGGTACCATCTGCCTTCAAGCATGCGCTAATCACACCAATTCTAAAGAATCCTTCCTCAGACCCCATCTGTTTGACTAACTACCGCCCTATCTCTCTGCTTCCTTTTACCTCTAAGCTGCTTGAACGGATTGTGTGCAATCGCCTCACTAACTTCCTCTCCTCTAATTCCCTCCTTGACCCTCTACAGTCTGGTTTCAAACCCCTTCACTCTACTGAAACAGCTCTAACAAAAGTCTCCAATGACTTGCTCTCTGCCAAAGCTAAAGGTCACTACTCTATTCTAATTCTACTGGATCTCTCTGCTGCTTTCGATACTGTTGATCACCACCTTCTTCTTGACCTACTTGCTTCTATGGGCATTCGAGATACAGCTCTCTCCTGGATCTCCTCATATCTGTCTAACCGTTCCTTCTCTGTCAGCTTCTCTGGCGAGACATCATCGCCCCTTCCTCTTTCGGTTGGTGTCCCCCAAGGTTCAGTCCTTGGTCCTCTGCTGTTCTCTCTTTATACTTCCTCTCTTGGCAAACTAATCAACTCATTTGGCCTCCAGTATCATCTATATGCAGATGATACCCAAATCTACCTGTCTTCTCCTGATCTCTCTCCATCTCTCATGTCCCGGATCACCAGCTGCTTGTCTGCTATTTCTTCATGGATGTCACAACACTACCTGAAACTTAATCTTTCTAAAACGGAACTCATTATCTTCCCTCCCTCCATCTCCACTCCACTACCTGAATTCTCTATCACCATTAACAACACAACTATCTCTCCTACTAACCAGGCCCGATGCCTTGGGGTCATCCTTGACTCAAACCTCTCCTTCATCCCTCACATTCAGTCCCTCGCCAGATCCTGCCGCCTGCACCTAAAAAACATCTCTCGTATCCGCCCATTCCTCACCCAAGAATCCACAAAAACTCTGGTTCATTCACTTATCATTTCCCGTCTTGACTACTGCAACACTCTTCTGGTTGGCATTCCACTGTCTCGACTCTCTCCACTACAGTCTATCCTTAATGCCGCTGCTAGGCTCATCTTCCTTGCACGTCGCTCCTCTTCTGCTTCCCCCCTCTGTGAATCCCTCCACTGGCTCCCAATTACCTTTAGAATTAAATTTAAGATCCTGGTACTGACATATAAGGCCATCCACAATACTGCTCCTCCGTACATTTCTGACCTCATTAGCAAATACTCTCCTACTCGATCCCTACGTTCCTCCCATGGGCTAAGGCTCTCCTCCTCACTCATCACCTCTTCCTTTTCCCGTCTACAAGATTTCACTCGATCTGCCCCATATCTCTGGAATCTGCTCCCAAGGAACCTTCAGAATTCACCCTCCCTCCCGACATTCAAGAAATATCTAAAAACCCATTTCTTCAGAGAAGCATACCATCTTAGCTGCTAGAACATCCTTGTCATTGATACCCCCACAATTCCTCTCACCCTTTCTCTATGCCTTATGTTTGTTTATCACCCCATTTTCCCTCTAGATTGTAAGCTTGCGAGCAGGGCTCTCTCCACCAAATGTATCGGTTTGTCTTAGTCTGTCAATTCTTGTCTTGTCATATCCCTTGAATTTATGTATTGTATTAAGCGCTGCGTAAACTGTTGGCGCTATATAAATAAAAGATAATAATAATAATAATAATAATAATGATGAATGTCCTGCCTCTATGATTCAAGTTTTTGTTAAAAAGTTTAACTACCTGGATCCTACTAGTATTGCAATTGCTTCTGATATGCAAACACTTGAGGATGCTGCTGCATTTATTGATAAAATCAGGAGAGAATGCAGACATGAAGGGGTTAAAATGAATGTGTCTGTAGTTAACATGGTTAATAGCAAGGATATAGGTAGAAAGGAGAGATCACATTTCATTCACCCCCCTTCTCCCCCTCAGGAATTTAAACATACCCAGATGCAGAATCCCAGGGGACACAGGTTTTGGAATAAAGAGTCTTTTCACTGTTTCTATTGCAAGAAACTGGGACATTTTAAAAGACAATGTCGCAAATTTCTCTATAATAAAAAATTAAAAGAGCAAAGAAAATCAAATGGATTTGTTTACGGTACAAATCCAAATGTATATACTAACAGGACTGTAACACCTCAAAGAGATTCACTTTACACTCCAATGATTAGGCAAATCAGGGAGATTGACGTTAATAAAGAAGATTTACCTAATACAGGAACTACACAAGAATATGTTTGTTGTAAGTGTCGTGAGAGTTATAATACGTAGATATATGTTGATTCAGTATACAGGGAGCTAGTATAGCAATTAACTCTAATTCGTACTGTATCCCTGCACTCTGTCTTCTATGAAGATGTTTTGAATAAGTTAATTTATTTATAAGAAAAACTATATGAACAACATCAGATGTGTTATATGTTAACGTTTTGTGTTTTGTTTTATTCTGTAATGTTATATGTTGTATATGTTAAACTGCAACTACATAGTGTTCATCGTTTGCGGAAGTACAAGTTAGGGATATTTCCTTTCTTGCTTCTCAGGTTGATTCAAAACCTTAATTTAGTTCATGAGAACAGGGTTTTGCGTCATGACTAAAAAGGATAACTATGTATTGTATTGTATTGATCAAATATGTTTTTCCATAATCAATTGAAGTATTAATTATTTACTATTGTCCATATTCTTAAATTCATCTCATGATCCAAATTCATGTGTTATAATTTGCTATTTGCTTATTTGATAAAATGATGCAGTCTTTAATGTTAATCATTTTAAACAAGTTCTTAAGAATCATATTAGAACATTACATCATGTTTTATAGTGAGGTGCTACAATAATAAAGGTTTTGTATCAGCTAAGATTTTGATGCTGCATATCTGTTGTGTTTTTTAGGTTGCATGTAAGAATCGAATGGACAATGCAAATCATTAAAAAGTTCATCATGGCAAAGACATCTGACATACTGATGATTGATGGTTCTAAGGAAGATCTACAGAGTCAAGAAGATCTACAGATTTGACAACGAATTTATAGCCAATTTAACAATACTCAAGGGTTCCCAGACATAATTAAGAAGAAAAGAGAAATTGATGATTTCAATGATCATGTGTGTTTTGGTGTAATGAAAGGGTACTTATTAGTTTGTAACATTAGAGTTAACGTCACAAGACAAAGTAATGTGAGGTTAAATGTTACGATAGGGCCTAAATATTTATTTAGTTGGACTAAAGGGACCTACACACAAGATGATAAATTTGGATTTTGGGAACATATCATAAACAAAGTAGTTTTATTGAGTATAGTAATAGAATGCAGTAATAATGTATGTGAAGGTACATGTTTAATACCCATGGCAGATAAAGAAGAAACATTATTCATTATGAGAGTATTGGGAGTACCTGTCAGTAGTACACAATTATTATTTTATAAATTAGAGTATCCTGATTTTGTTTTTTCCACAGATATGTCAGAACCGGAACAGTTAGACTTGTCTGCATGTTTACATTTTGGGTCCAAAATTATTTGTTACAGAAATTATGGCAAAATCATCTGTTGGTTCCGCTATCACCAATGTTTTGTTACATCCATTATTGTTTTATTTGTGTCTTTCATATGTATTATTTTTCAAATATGTTTATTATGTAGAATAAGAAAATCGTATTTAACTATTCAAGAAAAGATAAAGCAAGGAGAGATGATATTAAGGGAAACTTTAAGACGTAGGATGCATCAGTCTTCCACAGATTCTTTTTTATAATATTATCGTCTACATATCTTCCTGCACTCACTGAATGTGATACGAATGTGATACGAATGTTGTATGAATGGACAGCAAACATTTATTTATGGTACATAACCATAAACAGGGGGAAATGTAAGAAATCATTTTTATACTTTTATTTTGTTCTGCACATTTTAGGCCTGAATGCAACTCGAGTGCTAGGAACATATGGTATCAATTAAGTGACGTAGCTTAGAGGGTCTTGGAATGCCGGTGTATCCTATGACTGCTCCAATAGGATTCCTTTACGTATACCCTAACCAAATGTAAAGGGGTATAAATTGGCATGACTACAAAGACAAGCTCTCTTTCTACGCTCTTTCTACGCTCTTTCCACGCTCTCATCTTCATCTCACCAAGATACTAAGCCTACAGTACCTTTTATCAACATTTGTTCCAGCATTGGTATTGTATGAATTCATAATTTGTCATCGAATAAACCTAATTAATAGACTTTGAAGCTGTGGTCTTGATTGCTGTTTGATCACTGGAGAAGCTTAGATATTCAAGACAAAGAATATTCTAACAGCGTTAACGACCATTACTGCTGGAAAGCTAATCCACGTACCCACCACACTTATATGAAATGGTATTTCTGACTGTTTAGGTACCGGTTGTCTCAAGAGAAGACTGTCAAACCAGTCTTCTTCTGTTAGAAGGATGGATATTCTTATAAAGGATTGTAAGCTTGCAAGAGCAGGACCTTCCTTTCCTTCTGTATGTCTTAACGCATGCTATTCTTATTGTCTGTATATTGTCATTTTAATGTTACTTCTTGCAGTTGTTTTACGGTTGAATTGTCTTCATGAATAAGAAAGCTACTCTGCATTACTGAGTGCATGAAACAATTCTGAACATTTCTGGTCCTCAAAGATATCTTGACAAGCAATCGGTCTGAGTTAATCCCACAATGCTTGATATTGGTGGTAGGCGTGGGATTATTACCCCAGCCGTCAGTGCTGGTCTGTAAAAGGACATACCGACGAGGTGCGTGTTATCCAGCGCTGCGCCATCCTCACACTTCTCTGCTGAGGGCATCTGAACAAAGAACAATAAAGGATCATCAGCTCTCACACTAGGACAAGGCGAGACAGACAACGAAAGGACGCGAGCGGCACTCACCTGATACACGGTGACACGGGCACCTCTGTCCGCCGCTATGCGCTTCAGACACACCTTAGACAGTTCTATCGGGTCAGCTAACGTTGCGGGGACTACTGGGAATGGGTTGGTGTGTTTAAACCGGGGGAACCAGTACATTAACCTTTGGTATTTTCGGATAGGATGGCTGCGGTCGCCGAATATCTGCAGCAGTAGGAAACGTGTCTGGCTGTTGGGGGTGATACCTGGAGACAGGGAAACAGTTTGTCAGTGCCTACCGCGTTCAACGGATTGAACTCACACTGAATACACGTGGAAATACATCCTACTCCTACCATAAGACCTTAAATGAATAAAACGTAACACCATATTTGTGTGTTTTTTGCTACATTGATAGATCCTGTTAGCATCGTCTCTTTACTAATCCCCAAAACCCATAGGTAAGAGCCACGGCCTTTATTTATTTTTTGTACATCACCATTGAATGGGTCCCCCCAACTTCTTTGTGGATATTAAGGGATCCTCATACTTAAAGCCGGGCCGACTTCATTATTGTAATATACTAAAAATCATAAAGATCCCCCCTTTCACGTGCCACCATGCACGGAGTGAACTTCGGGGCACGTAGACGTTCCAAACATTACCGTAGTTTTCCATCTGCTCCAGAACTCTGATAGCGCACTCCTGCTGCCGCGGGTAATGGTTAAACATCCGCTGGATGTAATTCTGCGGAATGAACACCTCCTTGGGGAACACATCGAGCAGCTTGTTGTAAACCTCCAGATCTTTCTGCACCCCAAACTCCGGCATCCATCTAAGAGCTGCCTCGATCATCTCTATGTGACCTCTGCGCCTCACGTCCCGGTTACAGAACAGTTCGAGCACTTGGACGAAAGACTCCTTGTTCCTCTGTTCTCGGTCGAACACATCTTCGTATGGAGCTATAGATGTTTGCGAGGAGATCTGCGGAGGGCCAGCGGGGGGACGTCTATGGAGAGACCTGCACGCCTAGGACAAACAAGGCAATCATGTAAAAAAAAATAAAAAAAATGGCAGTTTTGTAATGATGTCAGAACTTAGAATGTCTTTAACTTATATCAAGACCTTTCTATCCTGTTAATAAAAGTGTAACTGCAGAGACACGAGGCGTATGAATCAAGGTCATAGAGGTTAACAACATACCGGCCCCATGTGGACAGAGTACATTCCTAACATCGCTGCACCCTTCAGCTATGAGATCTTCACTACAATCAAAGCACCCTCGTATAGACTGTCCCTCTCCTTCGGATAGACTGCGTCCCGCGTAGCGGTATCTCTTAATGTGGGTTAATATTATTATTATTATATATTATTGTAATAATAGTGCTAAGCGATTAACTGGCGCTCTATTGATAGCGGTTAATAAGAAGAAGAAATAAGACATCCAAGACAAGCACACCATATGGAATTCTGTAAAATTGAACGAATTCCTTTAAATTTGTCTCAGATGATGCATGCTGTTTATAATTAGTGTTTTTTGAAATAATGATATGCAGTATGTATATCTCACCTGAGCTTTGAAAGGTTCTGTGCCCAGCAGCCATCGTTCCCTCGGACACAGCTGGCGAGCTCGGATCAGACAGCGCAGGCTCTTCATCCTCACAGATCAGGATCTTGGAATCTACGCCCCTGCGCAAACATACGAACATATCTGACTACATGCTCAAAGCAAAACGCGCCCCGGAGGCACCAGCCTGGCAGCACTTCACATCGCAGAACATTACACGGACAGAATAAAGGTGAGCCATACGCTACCACGAGCCGAAACGTATAAAGGAGATTATAACACAGAGGCGTCTATATAAACGACACGTTATACCCCACCGATAACGCAGGTTAACAGAGCGCTTCGGTGTAATGAGATAGGGTCACTAGAATAAGGCTTTGGATCTAATCTCACGGTACTTTTTAGTTTATCAGATCAGGCCGGTTCGGCCGTCTAGTCGCCCGATTTTCCTGCTGTAATCAGTAGTTGGTCTCAGGGGGCATATACCTATCCCATGCATGTTTAAGTTCCCACACGGGTACCACTTCTGCTGGGAGGCAGTTCCACTTATCTACCAGCCCCCCCCCCAGTAAAGTAAAAACTGATCATGTGACTAGTCTGACAGCGCCATCAGCAATGATGTACAGCACTGCAGAATATACCTATATATATATATAAATATATATATATATATATAGACATTGTGTAATACTTTGTTACATGATGTAGACACACAAACATGCAAATTAATTTAAAATGCCGTAAACGGTCCCAGCTAGAGATTTAAACAGTTGGGTTTTTTTTGTGGACATAGCTTTATTGTCCATTTATCACACTAATTATCTGTTATAGAGCAGTAAATTACTGGCATGAAAAACAGAAGAATGGAGACAATGAAATCCAAAGCAATACAGGACAGGGGTGACTGCATATAAGGTGACCCGGAGTAATGGCTGAGAATGGGTCTTACAGGGTAACCGGGATGTATATTAAATATATCCGCCTATATATACGACGCGGAACGCGCAAAACTTCAATTTCTGTAAATTAAATGACGTATTTAGACAGAACACAGAGCACATGTACCTAAGAGGGTCAGTGTCATTATAACTCTCCGGGCGCCGCCATCTTGGGGATGGATACGGCCCCTCCGAGTGATGTCATTTCCGGACGGCAAATGCCAACCAGCAACGCTTTATCAGCTGAGGAACTACAACTCGCAATGGCCGCCGCCATGATTTGGATGATAGAGCATCATGGGTATTGTAGTTCAGCAAGTGGAGAAACTTCGAAAAAATGTATTTGTCTTTATTTAATACCCCAACTCCTGTTTATATCACCTAAACCTCCATATTCTCTCTTTAAAAGGCCTATATACAACTTCTTGTAATAAATGTCTGTCTACAACGCCCACCACACTCAGCCAATGCCAAAGACTGCAATCTTTACAAGAAGAGGTGTGTGTGAGAGAGATATATATATATATATATATATATATATATATATATAATTTTATTTATTTATATAGTGCCAACAGTTTACACAGCGCTTCTCATGTACATCATTCTTCTAGGGAATACTCAGTGTAGGGTTACTGTAGCTCATATAAGGGTTGTGGGCATGATGGGAATTGTAGTCCAGTGCATCTAAAACGTATAGCCGTCTGGGTGTGTTTACTCTCGTCTCCCCAGCCCCCCCACCTGTCACAAGGTGCGCACGCATTTGCGGCGTTATCTTTTGAAGCTGGCACGTCACCCGGTGTTATTCCAAAGTCCGTCAGGCAGGTTCGGCTCTGCCCCGACAGACCTGCTCGGCGGCTTTGCCCGGAAGCATGCGCCTCCGGCCTCCGCCCTGCGAGACTCCATACCTGGTCCAGGGTTGCCACCTTGGCTGCAGCCACCAGGAGTATGAGCCGCATGCGCAGTTCCTCAGCCGTTGTATAGAAACACACAGGTCACGGCTGCATATTAGAATGTTAGCTCTTCAGTGCCAGTTTCCCACGGTGGTTCTTCCTTTCATTGTTGTACCCGTAGCTTCGAGGACTGGAACGCGGACCCTCGCTGGGGTTTATTCACTAAAGAGAGAGTTGTCTTCCCACAGCCTGAATTAATTATACATTAGAAAGAACTTCCACGTCCAAATATTACTCCTCCGCCCGCCGTCCCTCTCTATTAGATACAATTCTGTTATCACTTTTATTGCTACATGTGGTGGGGGTATTAGATTGTAAGCTCTACAGGCCAGAATCCATTTATTTCAATAATCCCTCTCCTTATTATTTTGTTATCACTGCTAATCGATGCTCTCCCCGTACCCTGTATTAGCTCCATATCCGCACATGTGATAAGTTCTACGTGGCGGAGTTCTTTCCGGATTTTTGGGGGCAGAATGTAAGCTCTTTTAGAATTTCCATCCCTCCGGCTGATGTATTGTACGTTTTGCTCGACGATGTTCTCTGTATAAAGGCAGGTTTGGAAAACCATTTAAACGTTAAGCTGGTTTTGGAAAACCCCACAAGCCTTTCCACTCGCTCCCGGCTCAGCCGCGTAATCTCAGAACAAACCCTTCATTCTGGAAAAGGAATTATGATGTAAAACCCTTACATAAAAATAATGGATTTAACCATTTCAATGATTTTTTAACCCATAGTACAACAGAAAATTCTCTCTTCTAGAAAATATATGAAGATGCAGCTTGGACGTGATACAGACAAGTCATTCCGCCATTACGTTAGGTGGATACCGGATCTACCACGAAAGGGAGAGTTGTGGTTTCGGCTCCCTCGCTTCACTTTTCATCTTGAAGAACCAACACTGCTAGGTTCCTCAAGCTAGAAGAGCTAAGCTGGCCCCGTATAATGTATTATTCAATAGATGACAAGCCCGAAAAAAATATCACTGATTTAACTATACAGTAGAAAGGGCCAGCCGAGCTTTTACCGCGGCAGAAGCTCACTGGGAATGGACCTTCATAATGATATGTCAACAACCTCTATGCCTTGGTCTCCTTGGGTTGAACCCCAGACACAGAATGTTCATAGAATGGTGGAAACCTTCTGTGTTAATCTCACCCTACAGGGGGGTGGGGTGGAATCACAGTGCTTGAATCCTTAAATGACCGGTATTGTTCTAGATCCTGTTGGCACCCTCCCCCAGACATAATTCCAAGTCTTTAAAGAAGTCGTTAACTTGCCCACACCCTCACCCTAACCCTCACCTAGCACGGCTCTGGGTGGAAAGATCTGAGCTGACAGGTAGGAGTGTTCTGACCGACCCGTCCTTCTACTTCTTAGAGGGCTAGGATCCAATCTGACCAAACAGGTCCCGTTAAGAACCGTTGAGCAGCAGATGCCAAGAGTGCTAATTAATAATTACTGCTTCCAAATCTCTGATCAGTTATGAGTCATTGCAGACATCGTTTCTCCGTGAGACGGCATTCCAAACATTGACTCTTAATTCATAAACATTCCAAACATTGACTCTTAATTCATAAACATTCCAGACCCTGACTCTTAATTCATTAACATTCCAAACCCTGACTCTTAATTCATTAACATTCCAAACCCTGACTCTTAATTCATTAACACTCCAAACCCTGACTCTTAATTCATAACCATTCCAAGTCTCTTAATTAACGAACGTTCTAGGCTCTGATTTAGAAATGTGGGACGCTCTAATTCCTACCAAGTATTCCGTGAGGCTTCAAAATCCGGAACCTCCAACCATTGTTTTCAGTTTCTTCTCAATCAAGTTTTATTTTTTACGATATAGTTTTACGGAACAAATTCTGGAGCAACTCTAGGAGATAATGGAGATGCTCTAAGAATACAGGACTTCGTAGCCCTAACCGAGACCAGATCTACCAAGAAGGGCTTTTCTTGCAAGAATTTTTGCAACTAAAAGCTCGTTGTAGCGCGTTTAAAGATACAGAGATGCTGGCCCCGGCATTTACAATGAATTCATCAGGACTCATCATTTTCCCCGTGTCTCTGTGTCCTCTGCACCTTAAAGAGAAACCCACACCGTAGTTTGTTTTATGAATAATATCAATGAAGAGAAATCTTCCAAAAATGTTGAGAGCTGGGTATAAGCATTTATAGAATGTTAAAAAAAACTCCTGATAACAACCAATGGAAGGAAACCGAGTCACACAAACACACCAAGACCCCAATCTGGGCCAAGTGACTATAGTCTGAGTCGTCAATAGCAACCATAAAAATTGTTAAAGATTTCATATATTGCCGATCTGCATATATAATTTATTTGGTATGTTTTATTTTAATTTTATTTGGTATATTTTTTTGTAATTTAATTTGATACGTTTGTTTTTTTTGCCTTATATAAGGCAAGGGCATCAATGTAATAGAGATAATTCTACCGTATTTCTTAATGTTCTTCACCTGTTTACATTGTATATATTGTGTGTTTTTGTTTAGAATTGTTGTAACATGAATGGAAAATATATGTGTAAAAATAAAGAATGGGTAAAAAAACCCTTCATTTAAAAGATCCGTAACGTAATATAAACCTTTTACATATTCTCCATTTATTTTAGAAGACAAAAGCTTATTCTAGTGCAATGTTATAAAAGTGGTCTTATTACTATAGCAACCGGATATTCTGTAATGTTACGATTGTAATTATTAATAATAATACTGATGATGATAATAATAATAATAAATCATACATTATGGGTGTTATTCTGTTATAGTGTTTATAAAGAACAGAAAGTAAATGGAAGAGAATCCAGAAACAAGACACTTTGGGCAGCGATACCGGCAGCGGTCCGGTCAGTTATTGCTGATTCAGTGTTTGCTGACACGTATGTTGAGCGATTGCATGACCTCGCGGGAGATCGAGATGACCGCCAGTCACAGGGATGTAGTGGGTCAGGGGGCATTTCAGGGCATTAGACTGGCAGGAAAAGAGAGAGAAGAGGAAGT
This sequence comes from Spea bombifrons, assembly GCF_027358695.1. Taxonomy (NCBI): domain Eukaryota; kingdom Metazoa; phylum Chordata; class Amphibia; order Anura; family Pelobatidae; genus Spea; species Spea bombifrons. Next base: position 105,591,811 of record NC_071090.1, on the reverse strand, counting down.
GAGAGAAAAGAAGGCGATCGGACATTTTGTGTATATTTAACCAAAACCGGCGTTTGCGCCAGATGTGCGGGGAACGTCTCCCCCCAAGGTGTTTTCAGGGTGTTTTGTACCAAAACGGTAAAATCTTATAGGGATATTTCTTGTTCACTCAAAAAGATGAAACCTTTGTGTTTTAAGGGCCACCAGAGGGGGCTGGAAAAGTGGGGGGGTCAGGGTGGCACTTGCCCCCTGGGCTGATCTGATTTTTAAAACAATTGGGCGACATCCTTTGACAATTTTTTGCGTTTCACATGCAGTTTCCCTTATGGCCACCTAGGTGTCAGAGGTATCAAAAGGTATTTTAGCCAGCATTAACTACTTGACTGGATCCTTTCTATGCTCCATGCCTGGGCTTTTTACGCAGACCCTTTCTGTAGATGTGGACAGGACTGGTCCGTGCACATCGAGTGTGTCGTCTGGCGAAAGTGTTCTGCTTTCCGCACACACGGGACCCCCGGTGATGTTTGGAGCTGACTGCAAGTATATCACATGCTGAGGCATTTCCTGCAGGGCAAATAGAAGGGGTGGGGAACGGGGCAAATGCATATGGGGGGGGAGAATGCTGCAAGGGGCATGACTAAAAATAACCTCATCACTATACCCATTGTACAGCGCCGTGGAATGCGATGGCGCTATATAAAACAATAAAAGTACATATGATGGTTGAACTGTCCCTTTAATAGGGCTTTTGGGAGGAGGAAGTGTTAAGCTGGAGCTCAGGCTGCGTGTGATGTGAGTGGCAGCTCTTTAGTACATCTGCAGCTAACATAATGAAGGAACTGGCTGGCTTTAGTTGGCCGGACAGAAATCTAAATCAGATCTATACCGATAAACGGCAGGAGATATAGAGCGATATAACGGGCTGTTTATGTGGCCGGGTTTGCACCGTGACCCGCACGCGGAGATTTCGCAACCCAGAATCCGCAGACAGAAATCCCGTCCACCACTTTTATAATTTCAGACAACCAGGACGTGGGCGGGGATAACGTGACAGGAGGGCGTGGTTGTAGCCAGAGTGGGCGTTGTTAAATCGCAGGAAAGCGATTTTGCATTGAGTGGGCGAGCCTGAGGCGGGGCTGAACCCAGACTGGAGGCGGGGCTACATGTGTTGACGTGTTTGTTGAGTGCAGGGACTCGGGAGCAGGAATTACCCCCTGTGCTGTGGGGCGGTTAGGAGGGGATGGAGCGTCGCCCAGCCTGCCAGCTCTGGACTCGCAGCGCTGCATGGGGTAAGATCAGAGCTTTGTACCCCTTTCTTACCCTGCAGTTCACCCCACAAGGTTACAGAGACCCGCGAGTGAGAGATCGGACCCCATCTGTTGCATTGTATGTAAGGGATGAGTATCAGTGTGTGATGTGTGCCCTGAGCACCTATATAATAGCATGTCATCGTGTCTTATGAACATGTGTTAACATGTATGTGCAAACACACAGGGACTGCCTGGTGCTGGGAATTCACTTCCATTAGTTGTTTGTTGGTAGAGTCACATGACTTACTCACACGCTTTATCTAATTATAACTTATATTTACATTTTCAACACCGGCAATATGTATTATATACAGTTATATTAATTATAGTGCGTAAATATAATAATTAAAGTTATGTTACCAGTACCGCAGACAGCTGGTTTATTGTAACAGGAGCCAGCTTACCTTTAAAATGTTACAGGAGTAATACGGCACTCAGGGGCCGGGTTACTGTAATAAGATGTTACAGGGGTAATAAGGCACTCAGGGGCCGGGTTACTGTAATAAGATGTTACAGGGGTAATAAGGCACTCAGGGGCCGGGTTACTGTAATAAGATGTTACCGGGGTAATAAGGCACTCAGGAGCCGGGTTAGTGTAATAAGATGTTACAGGGGTAATAAGGCACTCAGGGGCCGGGTTACTGTAATAAGATGTTACAGGGGTAATAAGGCACTCAGGGGCCGGGTGACTGTAATAAGGTGTTACAGGGTAATAAGGCACTCAGGGGCCGGGTACTGTAATAAGATGTTACAGGGGTAATAAGGCACTCAGGGGCCGGGTTACTGTAATAAGATGTTACAGGGGTAATAAGGCACTCAGGGGCCGGGTTACTGTAATAAGATGTTACAGGGGTAATAAGGCACTCAGGGGCCGGGTTACTGTAATAAGATGTTACAGGGGTAATAAGGCACTCAGGGGCCGGGTTACTGTAATAAGATGTTACAGGGGTAATAAGGCACTCAGGAGCCGGGTTACTGTAATAATATGTTACAGGGGTAATAAGGCACTCAGGGGCCGGGTTACTGTAATAAGATGTTACAGGGGTAATAAGGCACTCAGGGGCCGGGTTACTGTAATAAGATGTTACAGGGGTAATAAGGCACTCAGGGGCCGGGTTACTGTAATAAGATGTTACAGGGGTAATAAGGCACTCAGGGGCCGGGTTACTGTAATAAGATGTTACAGGGGTAATAAGGCACTCAGGGGCCGGGTTACTGTAATAAGATGTTACAGGGGTAATAAGGCACTCGGGGGCCGGGGTTACTGTAATAAGATGTTACAGGGGTAATAAGGCACTCAGGGGCCTGGTTACTGTAATAAGATGTTACAGGGGTAATAAGGCACTCAGGAGCCGGGTTACTGTAATAAGATGTTACAGGGGTAATAAGGCACTCAGGGGCCGGGTTACTGTAATAAGATGTTACAGGGGTAATAAGGCACTCAGGGTCCGGGGTACTGTAATAAGATGTTACAGGGGTAATAATTGAATCTATGTGCCCATAGCCTGGAGTGGTTATATCCGTACAGAGGTCACAGGAGATAGCAGGATGAAATATTAATGATCCAGCAGCTCAAAGTACAGACGTGTTGAATAAGGTCGCAGTACAGTGAATACGTTTCATGCTATGTGACATGTATGTTGTCTGCGTGGTGTGTATGGATCTGTTTACATGGAACAAGCGCCGTACGGCAAACATTCCTGGCCTTCGGGGGAATGAAATTCTCGTTCGCACCTGAGATGAGACTTGGTGACGTGAGCCCATCTCATAGCCAATCCTGTAACTCCCATCACTCTGACCAATACAGCGCTAATCCCCTCCTCCACTTGTTAAACCCGCCAGTAATTTCAGCTGAAAGAGCCAAAAATCTACAATTAACAATAGTCAGACTAGTGTTAGTCTGTGTAAGTGTGTGTATATGTATAGGGTTAGAGTCAGTGTGTTAGTGTATGTTATTGGATAGTATGTGGGCATATGGTGTTAGCATGTGGGTGTAACTGTATGGTGCTAGCGTGTTTGTTAGCACATAGTGATGAGTGAATGGTGTTAGCATGCGTGTACATGAGCATATCATGTTAGTGTTTGTGTTACTGTATGGTGTGTAGGTGTATATTAGTGTAGGGTATTAGCATGACTGCATGTGTGTTAGTGTTTGGTGTTAGTGCGTGTGTGTGTGTGTGAGCGGGTGATGGTGTTATGAGTGTCTATGTCAGCATATGGTGTTAGGGTGTCAGAGGAAAAGCTAGGGTTATTGGTGCCTGGGAGAGGAGGTGGTATATTCAGGAATATTACATGTACAATACGGAGGCAGCGAAGACATTGAGGTCGGGTACAGAGAGAGAGAGATTACAATAGAGGCATTTAAACATATAAATTACGAGATTCCAGTAAGGGAATTTAAACATACATAAAGAAAAGTGATCCTGGCTCAAAGTTTGAACAGTTACCTTATCACCATAGCAACCAATAGACTGTCCATGCTAACTGGATAATTCTATTGGTTGCTATGGTGACAGCATCTGAATCACTTTTTTTATAATGTGATCTCCATGGTTGAGGACAGTGATGATTTAGGTGGTTGAATGGGTTAATAGTCTGTGATCATATCAAACAGAAGTGGGGTTATTTTTGAGTGCAAGCTCTGCTGCCAGGAATCTGTCAGCCTTTTAACTTTCGATGTTGCCTTTTTTTTACAGAAGCCTGTCACTGTGTTACCGGTGCGGTTGGGAACTGCGGCATGCTCACCCAAACAATATTACATATTCCGGTATAAACGCAGCGTATCTGCAGAGCATCGCAGCCGTGTTTTCAAAATCATTGGAGATCTCCAGGAAATCTGTTATTACGAGTTCTAGCCGGAACCCTGCAGAGTATCCCATCTTACTGTACTGTCTGTAAGTGACACTACTCCCTGCCAACAATGTGAGGCCTGCAGAGCATCACAACTTTTCATCTTAAAGGCCTGCAGAACATTACATCGATAGTTATTCCTTCACCTTCGTTGCAGACATTGATCTCCGGACGTGCTGCAGCGCGTTGCATCCTCACATTACGTCTCTGAAACTTGCAGAGCATTTCGTCTTCCACATTATCAGCCAGATACCTCCAGAGCATCAACTCTACTTTGTTAAGAGAAGACTTCTGCAGACTATTGCATCACCGCTATTATTTGATAAAGATCTGTAGACAATGCCTATTTCCATGGCTCTTACTGAGGTGTCCTTAGGCGCTCTGAAGATGGGGGACAGCGTGCTTTTGAGTTACTGTGTGGCCTTCTGTAGTTTTATTGGTTTTCAGATCCTCTTCTCTCTGGTCTCTCCCGAAATATCTGCCTCACTGTCCACAACGTACCGAAACCTCAGCCGTGGCAAGCAGTGTGAGTGGGACTCCAGGTAATATCCAGGGTCTCTGAGCACCTTTCCTTATTACCCCTGTAACACCTTATTACAATTACCCGGCCCCTGAGTGCCTTATTACCCCTGTAACATCTTATTACAGTAACCCGGCCCCTGACTGCCTTATTACCCTGTAACATCTTATTGCAGTAACCCGGCCCCTGAGTGCCTTATTACCCTGTAACATCTTATTACAGTAACCCGGCCCCTGAGTGCCTTATTACCCCTGTAACATCTTATTACAGTAACCCGGCCCCTGAGTGCCTTATTACCCCTATAACGTCTTATTACAGTAACCCGGCCCCTGAGTGCCTTATTACCCCTGTAACATCTTATTACAGTAAGCCGGCCCCTGAGTGCCTTATTACCCCTGTAACATCTTATTACAGTAACCCAGCTCCTGAGTGCCTTATTACACCTGTAACATCTTATTACAGTAACCCGGCCCCTGAGTGCCTTATTACCCTGTAACATCTTATTACACTAACCCGGCCCCTGAGGGCCTTATTACCCCTGTAACATCTTATTACAGTAACCTGGCCCCTGAGTGCCTTATTACCCTGTAACATCTTATTACAGTAACCCGGCCCCTGAGTGCCTTATTACCCCTGTAACATCTTATTACAGTAACCCGGCCCCTGAGTGCCTTATTACCCCTGTAACATGTTTTTGACAGGTGCGTCTCCACAGTCCACGCATTAATAGTGGGGTCTTTCTGCCTATACATTTTGGCGTTTGATGAAGCTGTGAACTCTGACCCCATATGGTAAGTATCTGAGGTATCTGCTGCATGGTTTTATTAATAATTCTCTCTGCGTTACAAAGCTGTCCGGGCTCGGCCCTCACACGTGGCTCTGCAGCCTCCTGTATTCCTATATCTATAAATGATAACATTTAGGGGTTTGGCGCTGTCTCTGCTATTTAAAGAGCTTGGCATTAAATGTCATGTAGACATCTCCTCTGTCCAGCAGTGACCTTTCTGCATGTCCTCTCCACCGCGATGTCCTCCATATGCACCCTCTCTCTTGCACACATCGCTTTCCTTATGGAGCTGTCCCTTTAGCTGTCACTGCTTCTCTAATCCATACCTCCCAACAGCACCAGTTTTCATGGGACAGTCCCAACTTTCAGACACTGTCTGGAGTAGCTGCCCCATTATCTCACGTTTGCAGGCAGTGGGGAGCGGTTGGGGAGATCCTCTGACCTCCTCTGACCAGCCCAATGAGTTGAAAAATCAACGGAAGCCTGGACACCGGAAATGTTAGGGGCATAAAATAATCACAATACACAATATACACAACCAGCTGTCACTGCTCCTCCAATCTGCAGCTTTCTGCTCTAGTGATCCCACAAATAGTTCTTTATCTGATCTCGTACAAAGCCTCTCTTATGCCGGATATAATAATGTCCTTTGTCACATGAAGTGTATAAATCTGCCCACTCCTCCCCTGTCACAACTCATGTGTTACGACTTAACTCATACCGTGGCAGTAGGCAGCACACACTACAGCGCCTTACCCATTTGGTATTGTTTAAGTGTATCTCCTGCTTTCTGAGCGCTTACCAGTTGTGGAACTCCTATCAGTCACAGCAGTGGACACCCCCGATAAACACCCAACCCAAACGAACTTACATTGGATTTGCAAATTTCAGACCGTGGGTCTAAAAACATTTTTCAAACATACCACAGAAAGGAGCTCAGAAAAGATCCAGTTGCAGAGTAAATGCAGCCTAACGTCCCTTTTTATGCAAGACATCCCCCGGTGTCGGTTTGTAGAACTGCAAGTAAAAACTGACGTGTGTCCAAAATCTTTGAATCAGATGAGCTGTGGGAGAGGAGAGGACCGATGCCTTCCCACCTGCCCTCTCCTTGGGGGTGGTAGGGGCAAAGGTTCGGTATAAAACCAGACCCAGTCTTTGATAAGCGGCTGACAATTACCCCACTACTGTGCAGTGATGGCTCAGCATGCATCTGCTGGGGGCCCCTGCCAGGCGAGACCTTTGGTGTACCCATGCCCAGTAAGAAAACCCAGTTCTTGAGTTTGGAAAGTGGTCTTATCGCCATAGCAACCATTGGTTACTAGTGTAAAGCAGGACTTTGCACCAGATTGACGTGTTAAGCGTAACTCCTATTATATTATATCGGGCTGTACGATGAATCCAGAGCGTATCCGGATCAACGTGCTGCCTCTTCCTTCTTTTTCTTCTTCCTTAATGTTTATGTATTTTAGGGGAAACTTTGACGGCGTTTATTTTTCGTTCCTTATTTCCCTTTCGATAATATCTTACGATGCCGGTAATCCGCTGTTCCAAAGCATTGTGTACGCGGGATATATTAACCCCCTCCCGGTGACAGCTGACATATCATTTTAATGTACAAACAAAAGAAAAGCCTTGGAGAGGATGAAACATGCGAAACGCGTGTGACTGAGACAAACCTTTGATCTTTAAAGGGACAGAACGCTTTGTTTTAACCCTTCACCAGCTTATCTGACCGTACATTCTAGAACTGTCTTAGCCTGTCTGTGTTTGTTGCTCCAATTAAACCCACAAGGTTTCTTATTGCCCCCGACGGTTACCAACATGGGGTAATAGACGAGATGAGGGCATATCTCCTCACCAGACATTTGCCTCCCAGTAAAATATGTTAATTGCGCAGGGATGGAATTAACCCAAATTTCTGCATTGGGCGTGGATTAAAATTGGAGGATTAATTTATATCAGTAAATTTTATCTGACCAAACCCACCGCCTGTGGCTACGAGTCGGTACATAGTGATATATTCAATTTACATAATGTTATTAAGAACTTTTGGGGCTGTAGTTCCCAACAAACATTCTGAGTTCCAAGAAGAGGAAGAAGGATTTAGGTTGCAAAGAGGGACTGCCCCTCTAAAACAGTGACGCTTAGGAAGTATGTCGTGAATTTTGCTGTTACTAATTTGCCCCTGGATCACATAATCCAGGGGTGTCCAAGCTGCGGCCCTCCAGCTGCTGCAGGACTACGTCTCCCATAATGCTCTTTCAGCTAAGGGGCTGGCTGAGGAGTATGGGAGATGTAGTCCTGCAGCAGCTGGAGGGCCGCATGTTGGACACCCCTGACATAATCTATGCTTCCAATAGAAATAATTTTCAGTATGTTCAGTCCCAGAACCCCGCTGTGTATGTTGTGCTCTTAATTAAAATACATTAAAACCTTCCTAGTGACAGGCTGCAGCTGGCCCCAGGGCAAGTAAGAGCCTCATGGGCATCCTTAGTATTCATCGAACACCCAGAAAGACAAATTACATTTTCTTCCACGGAAAACTTGTGGCTTTTTACCCTTTAAAAAACATAGCCCAGAAACGCGCTTGATTGCTGCTTTTGCCACCCCACTCACTGGCGCCCCCTTCCTACTTTAAAAAGGTGATTTAAGCAATCCGCCTTCCTCTACATCTTACTTACCTCCCATCTTCTGTTTCATGCCCCATCCTCTTACGTTAAATAAATCCCTAACACATATGTTCTCGTTTTAGGGGGGACCCATTCCAGGTGAAACTGAATGTTGCAATCACATGTGGATATCTTATTTATGGTAATACTGCTCAGCAATATAGATCGTGTATAGCGCTATAACGCTCCGGCACCATATAATTCAATCAATAATAATACAATATATATATATATATATATAATGTGTATATGTGTGTGTGTGTGTATATATAATGTGTGTGTGTGTGTGTGTATATATAATGTGTGTGTGTGTATGTGTGTATATATATGTGTGTGTGTGTATATATAATGTGTGTGTGTATGTGTGTATATATATGTGTGTGTGTGTGTGTGTGTGTATATATAATGTGTGTGTGTGTATGTGTGTATATATGTGTGTGTGTGTGTATATATTATGTGTGTATATATATGTGTGTGTGTGTGTATATATAATGTGTGTGTGTGTGTGTGTGTGTGTGTATATATAATGTGTGTGTGTGTGTGTGTGTGTGTATATATATATGTGTGTGTGTGTGTGTGTGTGTATATATAATGTGTGTGTGTAGTGGTTAGAACTTTAGCAACACGTATGGTAATTATTTTAAACATGAATAAATACCAAGGGAAAAAGGTTTTGACTACAACATGGCTATGCTTACATTTTTATAGATACTTATAGATGTTTTTTGTTTAAAGTATAGTAAACTATGAAAAAGTAAAAGTTACCAAGTAAAATTGAGTAAAAAAAAGTTTTTTGGTGCCTACTCATCACTCCACAATATAACATCCCAGTACATACTGGGAAAACTTCTAATCTATATTATATATATATATATATGGTACAATAAGAATTCTTTAAAAATAGACATGTTAATAGTATGTTTTTATAATTTAACAAAATGCAAATTGAGTGAATTGAAGAAAAATGTAAATCACATTTTTGGTATGACTACCCTTTGCCCCCAAAACGGCATCATTTCTTCTAGGTACACGTGCATAAAGTCAGGGATCTTGTAAGCATTATTGATTAAACATTTGTACCAAACAGGCGCTAATGATCATCGATTTAATATGTAGTTTGAAACAAAATCATTAACAGAAACAGCTGTGTATGAGGGATAAAACTGGGGGGGGTGGCATCCAAACTCAGTAACTAGGTGAGGTACAGGCAGATACTTATCTTCAGTGTAAAGAAGAACAAGGAGTCCTGGAAGTGATGGTTTGGCCCCCACAGAGCCCCGATCTCAACATCATTGAGTCTGTCTGGGATTACATGAAGAGAGAGGCAACTGAGGTACCCAAATCCACAGAAGAACCACAGTTAGTTCTCCAAGATGTCTTGAAAAACCTGCCGAGTTCCTTCTAAACCGTGTGCAAGTTGTCCTAGAAGAATTGATGCTACTTTGAAGTCACGCCAAATTTTTCTTCTGTTTGCTCAATTTGCATAAAACAATCTATTAAGCATGTTATTTTTGAATGCGTTCTTACTTTACAGCACCTGCCTAAAACTTTTGCACAGTCCACGTATATATTACAGGTATGCTAAGGGTATTATTCTATAACGTTATCTTGTTTCTTAGAACTTCCCCTGGAAAATCCAGTATTGAAGAATCATTATTAAACGCTTTCCAAATAACCCCTCTCCTCCTGAACCTACATTATTATCCCTTATCTATTCTATTTTGTTAGTTTTATAATTGCCCTCATTGTGGGGACCTGCTGGTGCTCTATACATACAAACTAATAATAATAATAAAATAATTCTTTATATACATAACCTTATACGGTTACATTGTATATACAGTATAACAAAACAGGAATGGGAAAGAAGGACCAATTACAATCTAAAGCTCCTAAATATATATTTATATATGTGTATATTAAGCTATATATGAGCACACCCCAGTTTATTAAATCACACACCCCGCTTATTATTTCAGACTTGCTGCTTCTGGCCCGTTTCTGGAAAGTTATGAGAGATCCGTATATAGTGTGTCACCACTTGGCGGTGCTCTACGCGTACGGATACGTGCTGGTAAGTCCGGACTGGCTCCGCGGTACTGTCTGGGACTTGCAGTTCTGATTTTTTTTCCCCCTGTTCTCTCTCTCCGCCTGTGTCTCATTCTCTTTTCCTTTGTATCTGTGGGTCCTTCCGCTGCATGATCTCTGCGGTGCACCCTGCAGTCCAACAGGGACAAGATCGCCTCTTTCGTCCTTATTTCTGATTATATAGCCATAAAGACCTCAGAGTATGGACTCTTCAGTCCAAGATGATATCTCTTGTTGGGTCAATAATTTACGTAAGCTTTCATGACTTCGGAGATCTAAAGAAGAGACCTCTGAAGTCCCAAATACCTATGTAACTTTATACCTTTTTCTACGCTAGTCCAATAAAAGGTATCGACTAAAGACTCCATGCGCTCTGTATCTACAAAGCATTCTGAATCCTCTGGTTCTGATCTCCACGTTCAGTACCTGCAAAGCCTTATGGGCCAAATGATCCTCCCATCCGCAATATATTCCGTTCCTCCGCTGGTTCTCGAATTATAATGCAATGAGGTCCTTGTGTGATATGCTGTTAGTAACCGTATTGATTAGCAGAATGTTCCCAACTCATACTAACGATCTATTCCTTCACAGAATCGTGGGGTTCTGCCATATTTTGCCAATTTCCGCCTGATTTCGGAGCTCTCAACACCGTTTGTAAACCAGAGGTGATTAGAACGTCCGCGTCACGACTCCACCTTTCTCTCTCTACTAGGACCTTCACTCCAACTTGTTGAGTGGGACATCAGGCGTCTCCAAGACTAGTTGGAGCCTTCAGAGTTAGAAACAATGGAAGACGATTTGTTGTCGCTTCTTTTCTATCTCCAAACTCTTTGTAAATATATCGAGTTATCGTGTATAATGTAGTCTGTCTCTCTGAACAGTTTTCTTGAAGGCCTTTCCTATTCCCCATGCCGCCCCTCCAAATTGCCGTTATGTCTGAGAGGTTCTTAGTGAAAGAGGTAACGGTGATTCTTCTTCTTCTTCGCAGGTGGTTCTTTGACGTCACGGGGGTGCCGCGTTCCTCGTGGCCCGTCTTGGTGAACGGCTTCGCCATGGCCGCCGTGTTTTTCCTGGTACGGATCGCCGTGATTCCCAGCTATTATTCTCAAGTCTTTGCCACCTTTGGCACGGAGGGCTATATCAGGCTGGGCATTGGGCCGCAGGTGGCGTGGATTGTGTCGTGCGTCATTCTGGACATCCTCAATGTCTTCTGGATGTACAAGATTGTACGTGGCTTTTACCGTGTTGTGAAAGCCAAGCCTGGGGGAAAGCCAAAGAGAAACCATGCCGACTGAAAAGGAACGGACTTCTGCAGCCATGTTTCCTTTTCATGAGGCCGGTCCGAAGCATTTAAAAAGAATGGCTCAGTTAGAACTTCTGTACTGTGGACAGACTACATTGTGAGGCTTAGTACCGCTTTATGGCAGGCAGTGTCCGCCAATACCATTTGCCAAGGATAAGACCACTAAAAGGATTAATGGACGTATTCTGAAGAAGCCCCTCCCACTCATGTAAGCTCCTCCCACAAGGCAACTTTTTAGCTCTGAGCCTTAATAAATATGTTTACATTAACTCAACCCCTTTTACCATTTGCCTTAAAGGGGCAGTTTAATGTCCCCTACAGACTCGCTACCCCGTCTGTGCTCCGATAATCGTGGAGGGGTCTCGTCGGACCCCCTGGAACTCTTCCCCAAGTTAATTTGAAGGTTAATTTTAATAATTCAGATGAGAGGAGAACGAGGAGTCGAGAAAACAACACCGAATAGCGGAACACATTAAAATAATTGTTTGGTAAAAGTAAGAGAGTCACAAGTGCCTTGTTGTAATAATGTGTGGGGTACCGGGGGCCCCTATTTCTAAAAAAAAACCCAAAAAACTTTCACTGTGATTGCTTGAATTCTATTTGTGGAATAAAATCTCTTCCTTTTACTCGGTTGTCATATCTGTGTCGGTTTGGCGGTAACGAGGACTGACATCATGTTACCGGACTCCGCAATAAAACTTTTATTAGATAAAATAATATATATTTCTTTTGGATTGTTAAACTGACCCCAAATAAGTTGGATTTGTTCTATAGACTTTGTGCTTTGAGATCTGCTAACATGTTCGGGTTCCCTGCGCCAGCCTGCTGTTCCAAAGCGGCTTCGGATGGATTTTTGCTTCGGTTTTTATATCTTGTACAGTCTTTTATGAGTCCCTGGTGCTTTTGATTCCCATACTGAATTTATATTTTTCACGATTCCGCCAATATCTGAACTTGGCTGAACATTCCTGCGAATGTGAGAATACATTTCCCTTCCTATTATCTGCCCCATCGCCTAATGCATGTGAATATTAAAGAGATCAGACCCATCCTGTCGTCGTCGGTCTAGCCTTAGATTCAGGAGCCATATGCCTATCTCTCACTGTATTAAACTCTACCACTTCTGCTGGGAGGCTGTTCTATTTATCCGCCACCCTCTCTTCAAAGTAAAAATGTTTTGGATGTAGTTGTTATTGCCTTAAAATTTACTTGTTTAAATTTTAAAACTATTAGTTCCCATACCGGGAGTCGAACCCGGGCCGCCTGGGTGAAAACCAGGAATCCTAACCGCTAGACCATATGGGAATCTCCTTTGAGTCACAAGTCTGACTGATAAGTGTGATGTCATCGGTACTGAAACGATTGGGAATGATTTAAAGTGCCACAGCCTGGATTTTTATAAAAATAATTGGTTAGATAAACTCTTTGGTGAGTAAAAGGAAAGCTAAGGGAATATATAGACTCTGTTGCCGAGGTGCAGTCCACGGCCCCCTCCATGGTCCTGTTTTGAAATTAACGGGAGCACCTTTTGCTCATGTGCAGGGGTCCCCTTATACCCCTCGGTACAAGTCACGGCTGGCTGGTGGTGAGTATATCTGCCAGTAGGAAACATTGGAGGTTTCATGCGTTTCAAATTTAAAGCTAGTCTCAAAGAACCATGTCCTAGAGGTTCTAAAGACATAATATTAGGTTCTGGAACTAGAATTTCCAGAACCTAATAAATCCATTTTCCAAAACGGGGGAAGAACAGGTAGGGAGCTGCCCATAGGCAATGAAAACTGGATCTGCTGCCGAACATGCTACACCTTTGATAAGGTCATACTTAGCACACACATATAGACCTGCTGGAGCGTATGGACGCGACGCGTTCTGTAGCTGCGTTGGGTAAGGCTGTGGACCAACCCGGTCCTAAACACCCCCTTCCTAAAAACACCTGCCAGGACGTTGACCTATTCCCAAGGGCTGCCAGCGGAACCATTCATTGGTAACTCCTCACCATTGGCATAGCTGTCCGTAAACACTAGGTATTGGGACCAACGATTTCCTAACCTGGGCTAGCAGTTCTACCCATTCATAAATTCCCCCCTCGACCACCCCATCAATAACCTGTATATGTTTAGCCCAATTCCCCTTGACCCTGCGCAGGTGGCCTGCTGGCTGGAGATACCCCCGGCTCTGTCCCTGCAGGGGGCACACAATGTACAATCCTATTAATCTGTGGGATGAGTATGACGTGTCCTGTTTGTCCTCTGTTACACGGCCCGGTCCTATTAATCTGCAGGATCAGTGTGACATGTCCCGTCCCTGTCGCTGTGACACCAACGATGTGCATTTAGAAATACCGTGCCCGCTTCTCCATCTCCTCCTGGTGCCTGCCCTCCCAACCTTTCCTCTTTCCACCGTCTGCTATCCCCTCCCTCCCTACCCCGATCTGAACGAGCGCCTGCTTCAGTGTTTAAATTGTACGGTGATGATGAACAGAGGCTCTGCGCTTCTTACATTGTACTCGCTGCTATGTGGGGCTTTATTATGACTATTTTAGGAAAAGCTGTCACCCTTTATGTAAGGCTCACCCCCCCCCCTCCATTACATGCGCAGTCCCTAGGCTCACTCACTGGGAATTTCTGTGTCTGACAGACAAAGGGTGGAATGTCAGACCCTATGACATCATTTGTCGGGATCCCCGCATTCAGAATAAAAGTGTCCCTTACTATAGTAACCATCCTGTTTAAAATATGATATGAGAAAAATAGGGGGCAGCGAGTCAAAATCTTATTAACACAGATAAACATACAATTTTTTTTAAATAACAAAACAATTCTTTGTGTTTTTTTGCATTATTGGCTGAGATTTCTGCGCGTTCAAACTGGTGCTTTGCTCACTGCTACATTACAGCCGAAATCCCTGCTTGAACACAGGTGATTTTTGAATCGCGTTACCTCCTGACGATTCACGGTTTTCACGAGGACCGTTATTAGAACCATTTTGGTTGCCACCATTAGCAAGTCACTAAAATCTCTGTGAGGGGATATGAAAGGGTTAATTTAAGTTGAGGGGGCAGTCTGAGTGAGTCAGGCTGAGTTTCGGGTCTTGAGGATGGGACAAGACATTTCAGGGCTTTTAGAAGACGATTGCAGCTGGATAATTAAGATCATGGTCTTGGGTTCTGAAGAAGTGGCAAAAAATGAGAGGAATAACTTAATTGGGAGAATTATGTTATAATAATAATAATAATAATAATAATGTTATAAAATCATTTTGCGCATATTCTATGGGAGCAGCCATCTTAATTTCCTGTCCATCTTAACTTCCTGTCCATCTTATCTTCCTGTCCACCTTGACTTCCTGTCCTCGGGATCTGAATGCTCATTCTTGTTATTATTAAGTTGCTGATTGTTGTTGATTGGCTCAGGCAGTCATACAATTATTGGGGAGAAAGGAGAAAACTTCAGGGCCAGAAACTCTTCTTCTTTTGCCCCTAATATATATATTTTTTAATTGAATATGAAGGCAGCTGGAGCCAGTAATTTCCCAAGCACGCCCGCACCTGCCTCCACCGCTTCCAGTCCAGCTACAGAGCTGGTCCGCCGTTGTTAGCACGCATACGCGCCAACATTTAAAATGGCCAAAGCAGGACACCTTTGTCTTGGGGGGTGGGAGCAGGGCTTTACCAATACTTTTTATGTGACTTTGTGACCCATTCCCGCTGTCGCTGTATAATTTATTGTAGGACTGCAGAGCTTTGTGATACCCTCATACCGGGCAAACATTAAGAGATAACACAAAAGAGGGGCGTCAGGTGGAGGAAAGACAGACTGGGGGGGTCCGAGGCCTAAAGAGGGACTATCCCTCCCAAGAAAACACACCATGGAGTTATGGGCTGCCTCATAATTGGCCGATTGGGATCCTGATCACCCGATCAGGGCTATCTGCCCCTTGTTTTGCGGCAGAGGGGCTACTGTCCTAGGCCAGAACATATTATCATGTTACGATTCATTGAATATGGCCTGACTGCTGCATTAGATCAACCGCAATGCAGGTGAAAGCCAGAAAAAAATAAAATAAAAACTAACTTGCCCCAGTCTAGGTCAAAGTAAGACTTGAAGGAGTTGAGTCTCACATAGAAAGGGGGTAACCAGACCCTTCGCTTCCTTCCAGACAAGACTACCTTCCTCTAGGACCGTTATAGTCCTTCTCGGAAATATTCAGAGTTTCTCCCCACTCCCCACCACTCTTTTTACATCCGCAAAACCAATTTTCTTTTTGCAGAAATATTTGCGGCCGTTAATTTTACTTTTGTAATATTCTCCCTCGCCCCACCCCACAAGAAAGAGTTATTATGTTACCCTAAGAAATCCCTGGCGATTATACAATTATAGCTAGAAAAAATGTATACAAATCCATAGCAACACGTGACACTCTGAATGAATTCTTACACAATCGGAATTAATTTGGAATTTGGGCCTAGGGCTATAAATACCAGTATAAAATTGGTTATAAAGCGGAAGAGATCAGATGCCCCCTTCCTCCTGTACTGGGGGGTAGGCAGGTCAAGGCTCATAGTTTCTAAATGGGGATTCTGCGCCCTGAGGGTGACTCTTGAAAGACACAAAGCCAATTGTTCAGAAAAATCTCTTGATCCAAAACTTGTGAAATATTCAGCCTGGAAGACAACGCAATACTTTTTTCTTGCTAACCAGTACTCCCAATACAGTAGGAGCTGGGTTTATGCGCAACTAGGCATATATAATGGTCTCAAATGTTGGGGTCCCCCACCTGTGGTGAAGCGTATCCATGATTTAAAAGAGCAATAGGTCATCCATTGAGACGCTAAGAAAATCATTTTCACCCAAAGCAGGGAAAAGGGATCTCTACAGTAAGCAGGCGCCATCTTTAGTGGGGCAACCTGAAAGAACACGATAACTCTTTCTTGTATGGTGGGGCGAGGGAAAATAGTCCCCCGTTGGGGACAATGTCACATAACCACATGAGAGAAACGCTGAGAACGTCGGTGACTTCCCAGCTAACAGGGGCGCTGCAAGGTTTCAACAAGATCTGGGGCTAAAACCCAATGGCGATTGCGACAACTGCCACTTTTTGCATGGTGAGCCGAAAAATTTGTACCTACCCTTTCTGCGATTTTTTTTAGTTTATATACCTGTAATTATACATATTATTTACTGAACACAATAATATTATTTTACATTGAAAAACAAAGATAGCTGAAATTATAGCAGAACTGTATACCTCAGGGGCCGGGTTACTGTAATAAGATGTTACAGGGGGTAATAAGGCACTCAGGGCCGGGTTACTGTAATAAGATGTTACAGGGGTAATAAGGCACTCAGGGGCCGGGTTACTGTAATAAGATGTTACAGGGGTAATAAGGCACTCAGGGGCCGGGTTACTGTAATAAGATGTTACAGGGGGTAATAAGGCACTCGGGGCCGGGTTACTATAATAAGATGTTACAGGGGTAATAAGGCACTCAGGGGCCGGGTTACTGTAATAAGATGTTACAGGTGTAATAAGGCACTCAGGAGCCGGTTACTGTAATAAGATGTTACAGGGGTAATAAGGCACTCAGGGGCAGGGTTACTGTAATAAGATGTTACAGGGGGTAATAAGGCACTCGGGGCCGGGTTACTATAATAAGATGTTACTGGGGTAATAAGGCACTCAGGGGCCGGGTTACTGTAATAAGATGTTACAGGGGTAATAAGGCACTCAGGAGCCGGGTTACTGTAATAAGATGTTACAGGGGTAATAAGGCACTCAGGGGCCGAGTTACTGTAATAAGATGTTACAGGGGTAATAAGGCACTCAGGGGCCGGGATACTGTAATAAGATGTTACAGGGGTAATAAGGCACTCAGGGGCCGGGTTACTGTAATAAGATGTTACAGGGGTAATAAGGCACTCAGGGGCCGGGATACTGTAATAAGATGTTACAGGGGTAATAAGGCACTCAGGGGCCGGGTTACTGTAATAAGATGTTACAGGGGTAATAAGGCACTCAGGGGCCGGGTTACTGTAATAAGATGTTACAGGGGTAATAAGGCACTCAGGGGCCGGGTTACTGTAATAAGATGTTACAGGGGTAATAAGGCACTCAGGGGCCGGGTTACTGTAATAAGATGTTACAGGGGTAATAAGGCACTCAGGGGCTGGGTTACTATAATAAGATGTTACAGGGGTAATAAGGTAATCGTGAGGTTGGTTACTCTAGAAAGATGTTATGGGGTAATAAGGCACTCAGGGTCTCAGGTAACACAATATGATGGTAAAAGTAAAAGGACACTTAGGAACAGGGCTACTTTAGTAAGATTCCAGTATTATTATAAGGTCTCTGGAACCTCTGTTAATTTACTCTCGTGTATTTTTTATTATGGGGTCACTGGATTCAAAATCTAGAGCACGCTGGCAACGCTTGCCACACAGGACCTGCCAGTGGATCCGGCACCACTATTAATATGTAAAGGACCGATAGACGATTCACCAGCACCAAAGTGGCCTAGGCACGACCACAGAGGGGCCCTTACCTGGTTTGAAACCTGAACGGGTGTCCGTACCATGCAATGAGATTCCAGACATGGAAAAAATGGTATAAGCGTCAGTCACATAATGATTTGTTGTAGTTTTTACTTAGTTGATTGTCAGCTCCTTGGGTGAGATTTTTCGTGGCACAGATTTCAGGGAAATGGTGCGTGCGCCAAATTTTGGTTTGGTGACCCTCAGCTCCATATAAAGACTGAAGCCGTGGCGCATTCATCTGTTTACAAAAGTAGGTTTAAAGAGAGGAATTTATCTCGCTCTGTATTTCTCTCTCTCCCTCCCTCCCTGCGGCTCGTTGCCAGGTTCTCTCTCTCAGCTCCTGCTCTTCAAGCACTGCTACCAGATTTATTTAAGTGTAAAAACTCTGAGATTCCCGGAGACGGACTTATAAGGAGTGGGATGAAGGGAAGATATAAGTGAGCCAAGAGAGAAATACTACACACAATCAGACTGCTACTTGACATATTCTATAATACCGAACGGCAGAACGGCAGAGCTGATGTATTGTTACAAGATGTTACAGGATAAAACTGCACTCAGGGGCCGGGTTACTGTAATAATCTGTTACAGGGGCAATAAGGCACTCAGGGGCCGGGTTACTGTAATAAGATGTTACAGGGGTAATAAGGCACTCAGGGGCCGGGTTACTGTAATAAGATGTTACAGGGGTAATAAGGCACCCAGAAGCTGGGTTACTGTAATAAGGTGTTACAGGGGCAATAAGGCACTCAGGGGCCGGGTTACTGTAATAAGATGTTACAGGGGTAATAAGGCACTCAGGGGCCGGGTTACCATAATAAGATGTCACAGGGGTAATAAGCAGGGACAAACTTGCGATGAAAGGGCAGCCTGGCACTTTAAGGCCAACGGCTGCCTGATGATGTAAGTGTGGTTGAAGGTTGGATATATGTGACCGCACACTATGTTTGTATGCTCTTGTAGCTGCTGCTGGAATGCAGTGTGGTGCTGTATTTCAGATGGTCAATCCAAGCCTTGTAATAAGGCACTCAGGAGCCGGATTAGTGTAATAAAATGTTACAGGTGTAATAAGGCACTCAGGGGCCGGGTTACTGTAATAAGATGTTACAGGGGGTAATAAGGCACTCAGGGGCCGGGTTACTGTAATAAGATGTTACAGGGGGTAATAAGGCACTCAGGGGCTGGGTTACTGTAATAAGATGTTACAGGGGTAATAAGGCACTCAGGGGCCGGGTTACTGTAATAAGATGTTACAGGGGTAATAAGGCACTCAGGGGCCGGGTTACTGTAATAAGGTGTTACAGGGGTAATAAGGCACTCAGGGGCCGGGTTACTGTAATAAGATGTTACAGGGGTAATAAGGCACTCAGGGGCCAGGTTACTGTAATAAGATGTTACAGGGGTAATAAGGCACTCAGGGGCCAGGTTACTGTAAAAGATGAGTTACTGCAATAAGGTGCTCGAAGCTCTGTAGATTTGGCTGTGATCTCTTAGCACTTCACTAAGTTAAATAAATAACGATGTATATAATATAGGCGGACAGGGAATTCCAGACATACGCTGTCCTTATAAGTACAGACAGATATATACAGGAACAGCGCATGGACAGGGGTAACAGAGCTGGATGGTCCAATTGGTTGTGATTATGACAAATTAGAAATTATTTTTCCACTGCTCATGGGTGCAGAAACCCCCCAAATCTTGGGGGAGGGGTAAATGTTTGCCTCGTCTCATAATGTAATGTCGGGGTGATTTGTACCCCTAATCCACTCAACTGATTCCTGCACCCATGCATTAAGGAAGCCTTCCTCTCCACACCTTTCTGCTGCACCACCTTACCTTTAACTTCTCCTTATAGTCTCTTTATATCTCCCTTCAACCTCACACCGTGCCCTCCTCCCCACCCTTCATTCATTTTCATCTTATTATCTTTGCCTCAGTCCCTCTGACTCCTACCCCCACCTCAAGCCATGTAGTTTTTATCACTTCTCTCCTGTTTTTTTCCTCTTGCGTTCTACCTCCCCCCCCCTCGCCTCACTGACTTTTTTTCTCTGACTTTCCTTTCTTTCCTCCCTTAAATCTTCCGCTTCCTATACTTGCCTAACTTTCCTCCTCAGTTTATGTGTTTCTCTAATCCCTATCACTTTCCTGCACTTTCATTCTAGCACTTAAACTCTCATCTCACTTCCACTCCTCTGTCTATTCCCCCGGCCTGCTGCTCTCTCCTTTAATTCTGTATTCTCTGCCCTTCTCTCCTCCTGTCTCCTATAACTGCCCCCTCTCGGCCCTTCTCTCCACCTGTCTGTCTCTCCTATAACTGCCCTCTCTCTGTCCTTCACTCCCCCTGTCTGTCTCTCCTATAACTGCCCCCTATGTGCCCTTCTCTCCTCCTGTCTGTCTCTCCTATAACTGCCCCCTATGTGCCCTTCTCTCCTCCTGTCTGTCTCTCCTATAACTGCCCCTCTATTCCCTTCTATCCCCCAGTCTGCCTCTCCTATAATTGCCCCCTCTCTGCCCTTCTCTCCCCCAGTCTGTCTCTCCTATAACTGCCCCCTCTCTGTCCTTCACTCCCCCTGTCTGTCTCTCCTATAACTGCCCCTCTCTGCCCTTCTCTCCTTCTGTCTGCTGCTCTCCTATAATTGCCCCTTCTCTGCCCTTCTCTCCCCCAGTCTGTCTCTCCTATACCTGCCCCTCTCTCTCCCCCCTGTCTGTCTCTCCTATAACTGCCCCCCTTTGCCATTCTCTTCCTTTGTCTGCCTCTCCTATAACTGCCACATCTCTGCCCTTTATCTCCCCCTGTCTGCCTCTCTTATAACTGCCCCCTCTCTGCCCTTCTCTCTTCCTGATCTCTCTCACTCTGCACTCCCCACCTGCCTTTTCACATCTAACTCCCTCCCTGCCCTTCTCTTTCCTTTTCCCCTTCATTTCTAAACACGCTCCCCCCTCCCTTTCACTCTTCCTCCTCCTCTTCCATCATCACCCCCCCTCCCCGAAAAAATCAAACTTGGAAAATCTGACACAATCCTGATATGTCTCTATATAAATATATATATATTTCACTTTTTAATACCAACGCGTTGACATCACAGGGAATGCCACCTCCTGATTGGGTAACAATCGTCCAATGGGAATCCCCATATCTGGACACACATCTCCCAGAGGATGAGACATTTAAAAAGTTGAAGGAAAAGTTTTTGGAGTATCTTCTAAGGGAGCGAGGGAAGGAGACAGAGGAAAGACCCAACTATCAGGATGTCAGCAGCTCACTTCAACAGGGGCCCGGCTTATGGACTCAGCGCCGAGGTCAAGAGCAAGGTGAGGGACTTGGTCCAAGAGCTTACACTCTCAACATGGGTTTGGTAACAGGTAACTGCATGGTGGAAATCAGAGTAATCTATGATTCCGTGAATATATACTGTATCCTTACTGTATGCGCTGTCACATATATATATATATACTAATACTACACAACCACAGGAGCTGACACTTTAATCAGATACGAGCTTATCACTCTGAGGGTTCCGGGCTCCTTTTGACATTAGTAGCACTTTGTTATTATATTACTTGAGTATATATATATATATATATACTGTTTAGAGAGCACTTTATTTTGACATTCACATGAACCAAAGAGCTGACACTCTAAAACCATGCCTCTCCATCTAGTAGGAGACATGTAAATGACTGTGTGATCTACATGTGATCCGTTTGTTGACGTGCTTCTTTTGAAGTTTAATTGTGTGACATACATCATATATATAAATCCATACGTGTTGAGACTCCTATGTGCCGAGGATTGGGTTTAATATATCTTACTCTATGTCAACTCCCAAACTCATTTCCTAACCACGGGAGCTTACAATTCAACTGAAATGTCTCAGCTTGCTTCTGGTAACGCGTTGGTAGAAGAACTGACAGGGGCAGCAGATTCTGTACCCAAGAAACCCCCGAAGATTCTGCCAGCTTCTGTTGTAACATCTACAGGGGGAAGTTTATTTCTAAAGAGGAATCAGTTAGAACAAGAAGTTAAAAACTTAGATGTAACATAAGGAAGTTTTACTTTCCCCAGAAGGTCTTGGATACGTGGAACAGCCCCCCAGCAGAAGTGGTAGAGTGGCAGACGAGACGGCCGAATGCCGGGAAATCTTATGTTTCTTTTACGCGTTAGCTGAAACCAAAACTTGCTTGAGGTGATTTTATCGGATTGATTAGTGAGTTTACTTTTCAGTGACATAAATATTGGGGAAGACCCAACTCCCCCTAATGTCCCCTTAAAGGGGTATATTACTCCGCTCCCTTCTCCGTACCCCCGCGCCTTCGTCAGGACACACATGGAAAGAAGCGGTTGGGGGGTTAGGGGATGTGTTTTAAATAATGGAGAGAATGGGCTTTAGATAAGATGCAGCAATGATGGACTCACCAGGCTTTCATAGATGTTCAGAGTCTTCAGGGTTCCGTGTTAACTTAATGAAGAGCTGTGAGGAGCGGATAAGGGTAGCAGGGACCGGCGGATACTTACAATGAATGAGTTCACACTCAGCCTACACTTAGCTCCACAGGAGCCTCAGGATTCCAACATCCAAGCACACTCTATCAATCAATCCAACAGTCTCCGAGACGGGTCCAACTGTGCTAACAAAAGAACCGCTTGTTCTGCGAGGAGATCCTGACAACCTCATGAGTTTAGGCATTCGAGGGTTCACTCTGACAAAATAACTTCTACATTGAGCTTTGGCAACAGATGATGTTTTAGAACAAGTCTAGGCACAAGACCCGAGCGCAACTATAGTTGTTCTAGATCAGCTCACCACACCACTGCTGGTGCTCTAACAAACTGTTGATGTTCTAGATTGGGCCGTGTGTTTGTTGTTCTATATCGCTTTCGAGGATGTTTTGATCACTGTTCTAGATCAGATTGGAGTAATTATAGTTCTATAGCATATTGTATCGTATAAGATGTTCTAGGTCACGTCAGGGCATGGTCAATACTGTTCTAGGTCAGGCTTTGAAAGAGTCACAGTTGGTTTGGAGAAGGCATGATTATTGTCTGTTGAAACACTTTTCCAATGTCTAACCCATAGGCAGCGGTACCGTATAAGCTGCTTCTTTGCCCCAACCGATCCTTGAGGACCCCACATATTTACTGTAATGTCACATGGCGATGTGCTCCTTGTATGTCGTTTCTTGGGTTATAAGTGGGCCCTCTAAATCGAATTGGGTCAGGGCCACTAAAACGCAGACCTGTTCCGGGTCTAGCATCTCTCCGACCGACTGATTTGCTTATCTTATCTACAATGATCTATTTTAGAATTACGAAGATGCCCAAAATCAGAAAATAGTCAAACACCTTATGTGGAATTCTCTGTGAGTTCTGGGTGTAGAAGGCGTACTTAGTGGTTAATAGACATCAAATACGCTTCCCGTA
Source organism: Spea bombifrons (assembly GCF_027358695.1). Classification (NCBI taxonomy): domain Eukaryota; kingdom Metazoa; phylum Chordata; class Amphibia; order Anura; family Pelobatidae; genus Spea; species Spea bombifrons. The sequence goes on along the minus strand of NC_071090.1, from coordinate 105,568,347 downwards.
CTCGCAAATATTTGAGTAATGATGCAATTTATTTACGGAGACACAATGTTTTCCCGGCAGAAAGCAAGAAGTCTGAGTGTTGTTTCACTTCCAACAGCAATCTGAAAAAAGAATTGTTTCATTTCTGGTGTCTTAAAGAATAAAACACATTTCTTCAGAATAAGAGCGAGCAATGGGGCACGGACTCTGCCCCTCCCACCGCAGGGTGACAGACAGGAGGGGGCCATGGGGCACGGAGTCTGTCCCTCCCACCGCAGGGTGACAGACAGGAGGGGGTTATGGGCACGGAGTCTGCCCCTCCCACCGCAGGGTGACAGACAGGAGGGGTCTATGGTGCACGGAGTGGGATTTATATTCGGCGCTGCGTTGTCACACTCGGACACACACAGCAGTATTATCAGTGTAGCTGCAGCCATCCTCTCACCCAAACACAGCTGCCACCTGGCTTATATTATACACAGCACAGGTACACTGTTGGCAGTGTTAGTGATGCCCCCCCCTTCACTGCATATTAAAAATATTTTAGAATTAAAGCCTAGGGGCGAATATTAGCATGTTTTGGCTTGTTTAACCCTGCGTGTGCCAGCCGCGTGCTGTAGAGCTCTGCAGACTACATGCTGTCTGCTGGGATGGAGTCGGAGCTCGCACTCCATATAAGGCTGGCTGTGCTGGTCCCTGCGCTGCCTCTACTATATAAGGCTATGGGTGAGCTCCGGTCTGTGCTGGGGGACAGGTCCAGGTGCGGAGGACTCCCTTTACACCTCACACCCCCCTCCAGCTCATCCCAAAACACTCCATTCATATTTTCTGCCCACATTTGTTAATTAGAAGCTGGCAATTAATTGGAATCGTCTAGGAGAACATTCCTGCGTGAAAAGCTCTTTATTTCAGGCTGGAGCTATTCTTGGGTCTGTGAATCATAGATTTGTTACTTTTGGGGATATTTAAAAAATGTGGGTATGAGAAGAGGGCATGATCAGTGTATAGATACTCGGTATTATTATACAGCGCGGGGTTCATTATCAGTGTATAGATACTCGGTATTATTATACAGCGCGGGGTTCATTATCAGTGTATAGATACTCGGTATTATTATACAGCGCGGGGTTCATTATCAGTGTATAGATACTCGGTATTATTATACAGCGCGGGGTTCATTATCAGTGTATAGATACTCGGTATTATTATACAGCGCAGGGCGTTCATTATCAGTGTATAGATACTCAGTATTATTATACAGCGCGGGGCGTTCATTATCAGTGTATAGATACTCGGTATTATTATACAGTGCGGGGGGTTCATTATCAGTGTATAGATACTCGGTATTATTATACAGCGCGGGGCGTTCATTATCAGTGTATAGATACTCGGTATTATTATACAGCGCGGGGTTCATTATCAGTGTATAGATACTCGGTATTATTATACAGCGCGGGGTTCATTATCAGTGTATAGATACTCGGTATTATTATACAGCGCGGGGCGTTCATTATCAGTGTATAGATACTCGGTATTATTATACAGCGGGGGGGTTATTATCAGTGTATAGATACTCGGTATTATTATACAGCGCGGGGCGTTCATTATCAGTGTATAGATACTCGGTATTATTATACAGCGCGGGGCGTTCATTATCAGTGTATAGATACTCGGTATTATTATACAGCGCGGGGTTCATTATCGGTGTATAGATACTCGGTATTATTATACAGCGCAGGGCGTTCATTATCAGTGTATAGATACTCGGTATTATTATACAGCGCGGGGCGTTCATTATCAGTGTATAGATACTCGGTATTATTATACAGCGCGGGGTTCATTATCGGTGTATAGATACTCGGTATTATTATACAGCGCAGGGCGTTCATTATCAGTGTATAGATACTCGGTATTATTATACAGCGCAGGGCGTTCATTATCAGTGTATAGATACTCGGTATTATTATACAGCGCAGGGCGTTCATTATCAGTGTATAGATACTCGGTATTATTATACAGCACGGGGTTCATTATCAGTGTATAGATACTCGGTATTATTATACAGCGCGGGGTTCATTATCGGTGTATAGATACTCGGTATTATTATACAGCGCAGGGCGTTCATTATCAGTGTATAGATACTCGGTATTATTATACAGCGCGGGGTTCATTATCAGTGTATAGATACTCGGTATTATTATACAGCGCGGGGTTCATTATCAGTGTATAGATACTCGGTATTATTATACAGCGCGGGGCGTTCAGGAGCCATGGGTACTCAGAATCAGTATACAGAGCAGAATCATTCTGGGTATAGACTTAATATACAGAGTAATATATACTTATCCTCATTCTGTGTGGAGTGTAGTGGATACAGGGCACAGCTCCGTGGTACTGGTGGGCCGGGGGTTAGGAGTGGCCCCTTCACCCTCTCTCTGCTCCCCTGCCTAGTTTGGTAAATTCCTCACACGAGGGGCAGATCTGTCGATGTTTAGGTTGGCAAAGAATAGAGAGAGATAGGGAGGAATTATTTGACAGTCGGCATGGGCGGCTCTGCTATGTCCCGCTGCTCCGTCTCTGTGCCGAAACCTCCTCGCCGTACTCGTTACCCTCTTACTCTGCTGCTCCAGTAGCCCTTCCTATCCCTGATGCCCCTCTGCTACCCCCGACGTGGGGTGTAGATACACCCTGTGTGCTCAGTATGTGTGTCGACATTACAATCACACTACAACCAGACCAGAGCATGGCTGTGACCACAGCCGCCATGTTTTCCGGGGCAAGCATAATTTTTCCATATTGCTGCCCTGCCCAGGTAAAATGCTGCCCTGCGATATGTGGGATGTATAGACTTATATCCATACCTGGGAACTTCTGGGCTCCGGCTACCCGGAGCCTTCCCCTGTGGGACGTGGCCAGGACTGCCCACTGACGTCGGGGAAACACCCCCATTTAAAGGAAAAATGGGCGGGGAGTGGGGCATGTCAAGACCCCGCCCCCGAGACCCGGAGGATTCAGGTCTGGACCTGCAGAAGCAGTGCTTCACCCAGCAATCTCCGGGTCAAACCCGGAAAGTTCCCTAGTATGCTTATGGAAAGGAACCAATTGGTCAGTTATACATCCTCCATACTGCAGGGCAGCATTTTATCTGGGCTGGTCAGCAATATGTACCAATCATGTGACTCCTGGAAAACATGGCCGACGTGGTCACCCTTCCGTAGGTCCTCTCCATCACTTTCACAGCAGTATTGTGTGCTTGGTTGTTTTTTGCTGATTGAGTGTTTTATAGCCTAGAGCGATCTTCTATGTCGGGCAACAAACTGGAGTCATAAGGACTGCTCTCTGAAACTAGTTTGCAGCCACCAAAACCAGGCAGTGCGGCTAACAAACGCCCCGGTGGCCTAATGGATAAGGCACTGGCCTCCTACGCCAGGATTGGGGGTTCGAGTCCCCTCTGGGGTGCTCTTACCTGAGCAAGAGACTCGTTCGGCCTGGTGCGATGTCATTCCCGAGACATCAAGCTTCTTTTATGACAGGAATCCACTCGAAATCCATGTCCCAAAACCACCCCGGTAAGCCTGGCTCTAGAAGCTTGCACAGGAATCACAAAGCTTTCCACAAAACCAAACAACTGGCTTGTGGACTGAAAAGGCTTGAAGTGAACTTCGGTCAGAGCTACCTCTCTTAACGTGCAAGAAGCCTTTTCATCAATTCCCGCTGTCCTGCAGAGGAGCTTTCAGTTTGCAATGAATATTGTAGGGAACTACAACTCCCATGATCCTCCACAAGCCCGGCTGTTGATGATGTCACTCAGCTGACGTTTGTCTGTATTAATCCCGATTTATCATTTTCAGATCCAAGCTATCTCAGTGACCCAAGATGAATATCCCCGGGGTTGTAGTTACGCACACGAGACATAACGCCAATTGCCCTAGCGGTGCTGATGTGTGGTCCTAGCGGTCTGGCACGCAGTGAATGTTGGCACGCTCCTCGCGTGATTTGCCACATAGCTCTACACTGAGATTTACTGGGTCATTGTTCTTTATATAAACTACACAGATGCCAGGTTTATACCCCCAAGGGCTGGAATCTACCCCCTCCCTCCCACTGCCCCCGTCCCACCACACACGGATCACTATTCTACCCCCTCCACTTCGTATGCCCCATCCTTACCACCCACTCCGGATTACCACCCCAGCTGGAACTCAGTCTATGCGGTACAAAGATCTACACGGCGTGAAGAAACATGGATATCAGCGGCTTATTCGTTACTATTGCTGTACTCTAGCTCACAGCATCCTCATCCAGATTACATTTTCTGGATGAAAAGTTGCCGAACCACATAATTTGAAGGCGAATGTGTACAAGACCGCCATTAACTGGTGGCTGCCTGAGACTGATGAGAGTCCCACCCTGCTGAATTTAACCCATTTATAACTATTTGTGCTTCAGAAAGTTCATTACAAGTAAAATTGACCCTCATTCATAATGTTGCTGGGATCACTTAGTTGTCATGTGGCACAACATCAGGAGCTTATTGGTTGTTGCCGTAGAAACTGAAAAAGGCTTTTTGTTATCGTGTTGTTATTCGTGATTCAACCGTCAATAAAATGAAATGCTTTGGCTCAGTGGCACAGCACCTTAAAATAAAAGAGAGACTGGCTGGGTTCATATGGAGACATGTATGTGACCCTGTGGGGGTAGTGACAGCTCACACTCAGAGTGAGTGCTGCACTAAAGGTAAAGGCTCCGCTCGCTAGGTAAGAGGGGGGGAGCTGTACTGTAGAAGGGAGAGGAAGGAGAAATTAGAGAGAGAGAGGAAGAGACAATGAGAGAGTGTGTATATGTACGTGTAACTGTATAGTGTTAGCGCGAGTGTGTGGGCAGCCACGAGGGACAATGGGGCAGTGTTTGGAAATCTGGACTGTGCCATGAAAACCAGGACACTTGGTAGGCATGCTTATGTCCTATATTCGGCGAAAGCTTCCAGAACACTTCCAGTTAGCAGCTCTTCAGAGGCAACACGGAGTAAAATAATATAAATAAACATACAGAGGAAATTTACATAAACACTATGTATTAGTGACCCACCATGTATACCGTGGGAGCAGCCACCTGCGTGATTATTCCTCCCCGATAAGTTCTCTCTCCTTATTGTGAAGTTGCTGATTGTTGCTGATTGGTCCACGCAGCCTTTGTAAGGTAGGAGGGGTGAGAAAAACGGAGAGAGCCGGAAATGAATTAGATAATGCTGGCCCTGCCACGGGCTGCCAATGAACTTCATTTCCCTACAACCATTACATTGACTTAAAATAACAAGCTCTAGACAGTCAATCAATCCACCGCCTTACGTTATGAGTTGTGATGGTGACCGGTCCCCTAGGGGCTTTTACTATTCTGATTTCTTATCGGATGTTGTATTTTTATCTGGGGATCAGAGGAATATCATGGTTATGAGAGAATCGGCTGCGCTCGTTTGGCAGTCACACCAGCTAGCCATGGATTGTGAAAACGACTGAACTTTATCGGGAAATTTCCATCCTTCTTCTCCATGATCGAGTCCTGGCTGCCGTCTGAGACCCGGAGCTTCGGATGAGTCAGATAACCCGTCCGACTTATATTGCTGTTATAATAAGACAACATTATTAAATCTTATAACAATCTTATACATCAGACCATGTGTATATATATCATGAGAAAAAAATAGATCAATTTCTATTTGCACACACATATATATATATATTATATAATCTATATATAATATAGATTATATAATATATATATTATAAATATATATGTATAATATATGTGTATAATATAATATATAATATAAAATGTAAATCTATATATAATCTATGTTATACATCTATATATAATCTATATAATATATAATATATATATATATTATATATAATATATATATTATAAATATATATATGTATATATGCAAATAGATTTTTTTCTTTTAATATATATATATAATTCTCAGGAAGCTTTCATTTTAAAAAGGAATTTTCAAAGACAATAAAACAGAAACATAGAATGTGCCGGCGGATCGGACCCCGTTGGCCCGTCTAGTCGCCCGTTTTTCATGATGTAAAGACTCAGAGCTTAGTCAGTCCTTGGTCTCGTCTTAGATTCATTAAAAAATATTTTTTTTTTCTTATGTAAATCATGGCTACCAACAACGCATTTAGTAGTCCGCGGATTATTATTTTTTAGGTAAAATTCCATTTTTGTTCATTTTTCTCATGTCCATTGCGTTGTGATGATTGCCGAAGCTGATTGCGAATCTTCTGTTGGGGACGTATGAACGGGGCCGTGTTAGTTAAATAGCTGCGCACTCATGTCTGCCACGTTTGACAGCGCTCCAGCCTCCCTGCTCCGAAACCGTCCTCCAGATTGGATAATTGAGGCACAGAGCTATTTGGGAACGTTCCCAATTGTCCTATCTGTCACCCCGTAGCACATCTATATTAGGGAAGAGAGCGTTCATGCAGCTTAGCGCGAACACCCGTAAACCAGTAATTGGTTTATTGGATAACACGCGTGGAACTTATACCCATATATGAACTAAAAGCGCGCAGAAAGCATGCCGCCCGCGGCCCAGGGGCCGATACAGAGCCGGCCGGCCGTGAGACCGCCGCTGGGACTTTGGGTCGGGTCGTAGGACGGTGTTGTGATAGATCTGTGCCGTCTCTTTTCAGTTAGCTCAAAAGTACGACGTCCACAGGGAGGCCGAGCTCAGAGAATGGATCGAGTCCACCACGGGAAGAGCCATTGGAAACAAGTTCATGGACTCCCTGAAAGACGGAATCATCCTGTGCGAGTGAGTCCAGCGGCAGCGCCCTCCCAGAAGGGGCGAGCGCGTGTTGATGGGGCATCAGCGGGTGGGCATGGGGCATTCCTTTAGATGTTGGGGAACTTTATAGTTTATTACTGAAAAGCTTCGCCTAGACCTAGCTGCACAAAAGCCAACAATGTAGCTTAAAAAAAGTTATTAACGCGGTCTTAGTCGTGACCAAGAGGGCCGCCGTACTAACACAGCAGTAACATAATGTCCCCGATGCTTTTGTGGGGTTGATGAGGGAAACTTGGACCTTCAGCGGGTTTATCAGCTCTTTTATTTCCCCAGACTGATTAACAAGCTCCAGCCCGGCTCCGTTCGGAAGATCAACGAGTCGACGCAAAACTGGCATCAGGTGAGTGGCGCCAGGGGACTCGAACCTTTTAAACGGACTGTTACATGCGAACAGGTGGACACTTCCGAGTAATCATCCCACGACCAGAGATGCAACTTTTAAAAAGGAATTTTACTTAACCAGAAGGGTAACTTTTACAATGACTGCTACAGGCGTACCTTTCAGAAAGACTGCCCCTCGAGCAAAGAGAACCTTAAATGAAAGATAAATGACCCCAGGGCAGCGGCTCCAATACGCCCCGGCCAGTTTACAGTCTAGTATTACTCTGCGACTCTCAAAGATGCTTACAGGTTGGCTGAGCATAATGAGAGCTGTAGCCCTGACCAATCTGCTCCTCATGCGTATGTATTTGGCATGACATAGTGGTGCCACCTAGTGGATCTCTAAGGTAAGTTCACCCCAAGTGGAGTACTGTATACTTATTGATATTATATATTTATATATATATATAAATATACGGTTTATACACACGCACCAGTATATATATATATTATTGGCAGCTTATTCCATCATGATTTAAAAGTCTTTCTATCGCTTTGCAGCTGGAAAATATCGGGAACTTTATTAAAGCAATTACGGACTATGGAGTCAGGCAACACGATATATTCGAGGCAAACGATCTGTTTGAAAACTGCAACCTGACGCAAGTTCAGTCCACCCTCCTGGCCCTAGCCAGTGTGGTAAGTTATACGAACACGAAATAAACGTCACGTGCAGGGAGTTAAGACGTCTCGCCCCGCATTACCAAGGGCCAAATGTGGACAACTTGTCAGCGGTGAAGCTAAAGCACTGGCTATAGTTAGTTTTAATAAACACAAAAGGACTTAATAGCGAGGACAGGAGCAGCAACGATGGGGGAGCATAAAGGAGTACGTGGAGCTTCCATAGAATATCATTCCCATCATCCGCCGGAGACAGGAAAACAAACCTTACCCTAAACGGGGAATAGAAGAAGGAAAAAAACGATATAAAAGGTAAAAGACATACAGTCTATAACTCCACACTTCTCCTTAATATTACAGGCCAAGACAAAAGGCGCCAAGGTGAACTTCGGTGTGAAATACGCCGATCGCCAGGAGAGGAAGTTCCAGCCCGAAAAGCTTAGAGAAGGAAGAAACATTATTGGACTGCAGGTAACGGGAATGGGGTTAACATGCGTGTTTACGACTCACACGCCAGCCTTCCACACGCCCCAAGGGCCTTTCACGGTCAGCCTAGTCATGCACATCTAGCACTTTCTTTAAAAATTGTACAGCGCTGTGGAATATGATGGCGCTATACAAAACAAAAATAATAATTCCTGTTTTACAGTTCTATACACTAAAAAAAGATGACAATCTAATCTAATCTTACTTTTTGCGACTGACAGATGGGCACCAACAAGTTTGCCAGCCAAAAAGGAATGACGTCTTATGGGACGCGCAGGCATCTGTATGACCCCAAGTTGGGCACCGATCAGCCACTGGACCAGGCCACCATCAGCCTGCAGATGGGCACCAACAAGGGAGCATCCCAGGTGAGAAATAACACGGGAGGCAGACATCATACCTTTAGAACCGAGCTTTCTACGCTCCCCTACCCCTCACCCCCTATTCACAACCAGCATCTCTTACTGCTCTCTGCTCTTCTCTCATCAGTCTGGCATGACAGCCCCAGGTACGAAACGGCAGATCTTCGAGCAGAAGCTTGGCATGGAACACTGTGACATGCAGACCATCTCCCTACAAATGGGATCCAATAAAGGGGCATCTCAGCAGGGCATGACTGTGTATGGCCTTCCGCGCCAGGTCTACGATTCCAAGTACTGCCTGGTGCCCAACTACGCCACTGTCGGAGATGAAGATGGAAACTACGACCACAGCCATCAATATTACAACTCCGAGTAACACTGCAGCCCCTCCATCAATAAACCCTCGACCCTCACTCTGTGCCAGTGTGTGCCGGCAGCTGTGGCACAGAAAGGGGTTTGACGATGCCCCATTCTGTGCCAGTCTGTGCTTGCTGCTCTGGCAGAGGGTGGGTTAACGCTGTCCACTGTCGGTGTTTGCCCCGCTGCCCTATGCCAGTGTGCCCGCCACCCAGGCAAAGAATGGGCCGACTCTGCCTGTTCTGTGCCAGGGGCCAGCGCTAGAATGCAATGCTTCCCATTCTACAGCTGCAGCCGTGGCAGAGAACAGGTTAACCGTGCCTGTTCTGTGCCATCGCTTGCCCACTGCTCCGGCAGCGAAGGGTTTTGACGATCCGTTTTTCCTGACACTAGTTTCCAGAGACTGACTGGGGAATCGGCTGCCTGCGCATCACTTCTGCAGAACATCTCTCCCTTTGAAAGCTCCTCGCAGGAGAGATGGCCTGCAGACAGTCTGAGGCTAAATTAACCTTCATAAGGATGCCTGCAGATCACTGCTCTCATTAACTCACTACTAGGATCCCCTAGAGAACGATCTCGCTGTGACTGCGCATCTACACGAGGCTGCAGATCATTGCACCGCCGCACCGGTTGGCATGCTTGCATCCACTCCCTGCAGAATATCCAGACCCCCCATGCCCTCCGCATTTAGGAAGAGGGAGTTTTCTGACCATTGAGAGATACGTAAACATTCTTTTTTTTTGGCCGGCAGATTCCATTGTATTCTAGAAAACTCACTTTTAAACAATTTGAATGCTAGAGGGGAGAATAAAGGGTGTTTTCTGACTACAGTGGATCATAATATCCAATAACAGGCATGAAACTGTTAAAAAAATATATAATAAATAACGTAAAAGGAAGCAAACCGCCTTCTGCATGCGCAAATAACTTAATGCACCCCTGCCAGGTGATGGGAGTGATTATAATGCAGCTACGCCTGTTTTTGCCAGGCATATAATAAACACACATGGCAGGTACAAGAGTTATGCTTTTTTTTGGGGGGGGGGTGTCTTTATTGGGTCTATGTATTTTCGCCCCTAGCACGTAAAGAGTTAAAATGACCCTCTTTTTCTACGTTTCACAGTTCAATATACTTAATAAACCTGCATGACGGTGTTTACAGATTAATGTAATTATTACGGATCCGTCAGAGATCTGCTTGCTGCTGGAGGCGGCCATTTAAATCCCCCTCGCCCCGAATACAGCCCTTTCGTTTGGCGGAAGCTGATTGGTTCTGACAGCCTAAAGAAGTAGTGCGGACGGATACCCACAGCTGGGTTGCTGTGTGTATATGTAGATTGGATAAGAGGGCTGCAGAGCATTGCTCCAGATGTGGGAATACCCGGAACGTGTTTATTATGGACCCTGCAGAGCATTGCTCTGTTCTGCAGCGCTTCATCAGCGGGGAAAAGAGTCAGAAAGTCGTCAGCAAGCGATTTTCTGCTGCAGGCGAGCCGGATAGCGAGGGCTCCGAGGGCTCAAGAAATGATGGGAAAGGGTTAAACATTTTAGAATATTAAAGGGTTTTCTACTAATAAAAAAACAAAAGGACGTTCTGCAGGTATCCGGCCGAGCAGGGACTAAAGGCATGTGGTAGGAGGCGATATCGCTGGGGGCAATGCTCTGCAGTCATGGTGCTACCCCCCCCCCCCATCACCGCAGTCAAAATATTTCACGGCTGCTCTGTGAAAGAACCGACCGCAAATACATTTCTATATATATATATATTTCTAACCTGCCTCCGTATTGTTATTTCCACCAGAATCGTAATAAATAAAAAGAGCGGGTAAAGCAGCGTAATACTGGGATTTATAGAACGCGGACGGGTTAATACATCACGCCTGCGAGGGATACCGCAGCCTTCATGTGCATGGGATCTGCGCGTCCCCTGTGCAAAGGCATAGGTGGGGAGAATGGCGCAGAACCCTCTAATATACCCGTTTTATTACATATTAAAGCACAGAGGATTAGGGTCACTCACGCTTTACTAGCAGGGACAGCTCAGAAAACAGAACTAAAACAAACACCCCGTCTCATTATTATACTGCCTCGGGTAAATAATAGAATGGCTCGGTCTTAATCAAGCAGCAGTCCTCTCTGGCTCATTTAAGTCTATGGAGGAACAGACTTTATTAGCTGTCCAAAAACATTATGCGCAAACTAGAACAGTATTTTTACTAATAGGATACAAATAATAAACATACGGTGGGACTGCCACTTTAAAAGGGGTGACGGCCACCAGTGGCCTCGTTAAACGTTTCTTCGATCGCTTTACACTACGAGCCGCCATAGACCAGGAGCAGAAAACGCCTGCAAACTCTTTGAAATCAGCCGCCGTACAATAGATTTCGAGTTATAAAATAGTAAACGTAAAGGGTACGTGGCAAAGATAAGAGCTCGCCCGGTGATGCCGCAGGGTAACAGCGAAGGGTGCGTGGAAGTATACTGGGCAGATGCTGCGTGGATCTGGAGGAACCAAGGCCCTCTCTGCGGTACGAAGAGGAGTCGACCCCGGTACGAAGGGGCTTTAAGAGTCGCGGTCATCAAATTCTCTCTTTTTGAGGGCAATGGGTAGAAACAACCATTTTCATGGTTCTCATAAACCACGTACGTCTGAACACCGGACCTTGGCTCTCAAGAACTACCACCTTGGTACAGTAATACCGGCTCCCTGGACCTTGTTCCCTATCACCAAAGCCAGGTTCGGAAGGAGGAATTTACCCTAGAAACACCTCATCAAAAACATAAAAAAAACATAGAAAGGTAGATTATTTTATCTGAGGTCAAGCAAGAGAACTGTCGCACCATTTATAATACAGTTGCATGAGAGAACTGATAAAGGGGCATGAATGTTATTGGAATACCCAGTGTGCGTGCGCAACCCGCGCCCCCCGCATTACAAGTCCAGGCAACACAGAAGCTACACATGACAAGTATACTAGCAGAGCCCCCCTATATGATTGGTTGGGCACGCAACAAATTAGTAATTACCATAACACGTGGTTCACGGGCCTTTTCACAAATCCCGGGGTTAAAAGAAAACCAAACCCAAAATAATCCCAGTATAGCAAATCCGTGCAAAGGATTCCTCGCAAAGCAATATAAATAAATAATAAAAAAAAGCCCAGTCGGCCCCCGCGGAACACGCTGACGTTTATAAGAACACTCCGCACACACAATGGTTTCCAAAGAGGTCATTTTATAACAAGTATTCACAAAATATCCACCAGACCGTCTCAATATCCGTCTCATTGAGAAGCTTTAGAGCCCGGAGTCCCGATAAGCGTTTGCCGTACGAAGTAAAGCAGCCGCTCGCCCAGAGCTCCGGCCCCCCGGATTTACGGACAGAAAAACTAATGTGATTCCTAACCCAAAGGACAATTCGTGCGTCCGTTTCAGACAAAATAAAAGAAAAGATTGTCTCTACTTGCTTCCCATAAACGTGTTCTCAAGTGTGTAAAAGCCACGACCCCCACCTTGAACTCGTGAAAATATGCGCAGCCGTGGAAGTTTAATTTCGATAAAAATAAAAAAAAATCAGAATAAAGAAATGCACATAAATATTATGATGCACAGAGATCACGGGCTTTCCCTTTGCCGACAGACTTCTTGATTAAAAAATAATAAAACTTATCACATAATTTGGCTTTGCTACTATTTTACAAAAAAAAAACAAAAACACTTTCTAGTAATCTGGACAAACACTGCGCCCCCCAAATATACTTTTCTTTTCTTTATTTTTTTTAGTAGCATCTGTGGTCCTTTAATGACGACTACACAGGCTCCGTATTTCTAATCCTGCGTATCTCGCCGATCGACTCCCCTCGAGGCGCGGGTGGTGAGACTCGACAGACCGGGACGTGAAGGGACAGCAAGCCGCGAGGCTGTGGGATTTACTGGTGTTAACGGGGAGAAAGGTCCTGCTACTGGTTAGCAGCTTCGCAGGCATCAATCCAGTCGCTGTAGACGTCTACGGCCTCCGAGAGGTCTGAGGTTTGAGTTAAAGAGGAAATAACAGAGAGAGCGGATCGAGATATTTACCGGCAGATCTGGAACACAAGAATAATCAGTTGTTATTCCTAGTATTGCACAATAACCCCCCCGCCAGAAATATATTCCCCAATAGTAAAATTCTGCCTCATTCACAGTTTTTTTACCGTGTCATGTGACACTAAAGCAGACATCGATAGGTCCTTAAAAGTTGGTTTTTACATGATTTAATCTTTAATTGAAAGCCAATTGATTTAACATTCTTGAGCAAAGCAGCTTTCAAAGTCTGACCCCCAGTTTCTGATTCAGCGTCTACACTGCCGGAACATAATGACAAAAACACGTCTGCTAGTCTGGCTGAAAGGATACATGTTATGGGCGTCTGGAACTCCTCCAGACAGACCGTGCAGGAGATGACTCCCGTGTTCCGTTCTCGATCCCTACAATAAAAGAATGGAAAATAAAAAGTTAATGTTTTTACATAGATTTCCACCTATCTGCCAAGACACTCAGCGGCAGAACAATTTAAATCACATCTCCATGATTTTCACAGCAGTTATCAAACAGGGACATGGTGCAAGCCTGACAGTCATGTGATATTTTTGGCGACTTTACCAACTCAAACACCACACTGAGCTGACGCTTTATGGCAGTGCTATCAAAGTCCTTTCCTCCATAGACGTTCATTGATCAGATCGTCAGGCTGGGCGATCGGGCCTTTCTATTTACCATAGGGCAGTAGGATAAGGAAGTCGGTGCAATGTCTAGTAGATTGGGTTAAAGGGACACTAAGACAAGAGCCGCTTGTGATAATATGCAGCTGTCCTAAGAACCATAAAAATGAGTTAAAGCGTGTTGTTGGCGAACACGGGATATACACTCAGGTGAGGCAACACTTTCCGGAGGGAACGCGCATCGCAACTTACATTTTCACATCGCAGGACTTCTCGTGGTTACAGAAGGGACAGGTGAATTGGGTGTCAAGGTTTCCGGTCATCTTCTTCTTAGGAGGGGGCTTCCTTTTTGACTTCCTGCGTCCCATTTCTGCCTAAATAACAGAATTACCAACTCACTTATACAATATTTATAAATAAATACAGCAAATACGGTGCAGCGACTGCCCAGCCGAGCACAGCATAGGAGTTCTACCAAATCCCAGAGTACGTGAGCCTGGCAACTCGAGACATGGCGGCTCCCCCCAAACTATAGGGGGGCCGAGGAGCTGAAACGTATAACAGTCCAGCAGGCAGGTGGGCAGGTTGGTGCCTCCAACAGTCATGCCTTTCCTCTCTCTATCCGCCCTGCAGTAGCGGCTCCGAAACGCGTTACCCCTAATTTATCATCACAGACGTAAGAAAACAAGCAACCCACACGGCACATCCATAAACCTCCAGTAACCCAGATTATTGCATCCCGAACAATTTCATTTCAAAGTAAGGTTGACCCTATATTATATGTATATTTACATACACACACACTATATATAATCAGCCATTAATGGAATCTTTTGAGACATTAATATTTTTTTGAGACATCCAGCATTAATATTTATTGGTTACTGTGATAAAGTCTAAGCGCAAATAGGTTTCTGGTGTTTAAATCGGTTCCCAAACAGACTCCAAGCTGCAGATTCCAGACTGTGTCCCGGGATTACATCATTCGGCTAACTTTACTGACACAGAAAACAAACACACTCAGGGACACGGGTCAAGTAGATATACATTCCCAACGGCTGATTCGCCATTCTTAAGCAAATAATAATAATTAAAAAAAATAGAAGGCTCTCCCATTATTATTATTATTATGTAAATCACATCACTCGGTGCTCCTCATTCACAGGAATAAAGGCTGAACTTGACGGACGCATGTCTTTTTTTTCAGCCTATGTAATATTGTTCACAATGTCATACTGCGTATTAATCAACCTCCTGGAAGCAAAGGGGTTAACTGGCTAAGCTACCAGCACAAGATCAGTAAGCGGCCACATATTGCGCCTGATCTCTCGCCATCTGTTTCAAGAATACCTAACACCGTACGCAAAAGAGCCGCTTGTAAATAAATAAAACGTCCGGTGAGCTAGTTTGAAAACCAGGCGCTGACTGCAATGATTGGCGTTATCACGGTTAATTACCTCTCGTTTTCCCGCCCTGTGCGCTCTGTGCCTCCGAGTCCTCCTTCGCTGCTCAGCTCCGTGCAGAATTTGACCGGAAGCCAGCCCGCTCACGGGAATTCCTGTATCCGGCCACCGCAACAAAATCAACCAATCAGCTGTGCTCCAGATCCACTGTGCCCGCCCACCTTGGATCCTGATTCAACGAATGCGAAAAGCACGTGGACAATCTAAGAGTTCGAATAACTAGAGATATAACGTCCATTGTATGGTGTTTATGGGGTATAACGGAATGTCGCCATATTTGCAAACATAACATTTCAAAATCGGCCTTTGAACAAGAGACGCGGACAAGTGTTTACTTTTTCAAGGCTCTATGATCCTAGAGAGTTCAATCTATTTTGGAGTCACGTGATGGGCGGAGTCTACGTCAGCACCAACTCGAGGTTGCTATTGGTAACAGAAGGAGACGAGGGCGCTGATTTAGCTTATGGTTTGTTTATGGAGGACTATGCCATGAGGCGATAGTTTAGTAAGATTTAGTAATTATATATTTAGTAAATATTTGTATCCGCCAACAATCTGTTTTTATATATATATATATATATATTGCGCGTTTAGTGGCTGCAGGAGAGTTGCAGTATCACGTCAGATTTTGAAGGACCAGCCCCAGTAAGCTACTGTTCCAAAAATAGCCTTTAAAGCACATTAAAGGCCGGTCACTGATTGAACTATACATTACGCAGGGTCTGCACAGCCCTCTTACAATGAAATTTGCCAGGGAGGTCCCTTTATGATGCTTTGTGACTTTGGGGATATGGCAGCAAATAAACCCCCTTTTCACAGGAGAAGCTCACTGGGGTCGGCCCCCGTAATGCACTGCGAACAGCTATAAGAGTGAACGTGGGCTTCTCCCTTATAGTGAATAAGCCCCGCTGTCTATCAGCTTATGGAAAGAAGTACCTTCTCAGCGGGGCTGCCGAACCCTGCAGCCTGGAGAAACACGCAGAACGCACACCTTTTTCTATGCGTGTCTTTCACCGTAGAGTCCTTGATCCCCCTCAATGAAACAATTTCTAGCGCAAGATTACATCGCTCGCACCAATGCTCACGCTCTTTTTACAGCTAGCGCTTGCTTACAAGTTGGAATCACGGCAGCGGCTGAGGTCGTAAGAGGGGTAGGAAGCAGAGAGATGATGAAGAACGTACCTTTGGTAGCTATGGTAACTGCACAACTTTCCTTCAGAATTGCTCTCTGTTTAGGAGCCTCCTGTTTCCAGATCACCTTAATCATGTTTCTGAGAGCATTCTAGAAGATCGGGGGACAAAAGACTAAAGCGGGGTCTAAGATATATATATTCTATACATTGGAAACTCAGCCTTCCATGGGAGCAGTCATCTAAGCTTCCCATTCTCCGCTATGACTTGGACTCCTCTACACTTCCCGCGTTCTAGAATATACATTTCTGCGCATTTGCTGGAAACTTTATAAAAAAAAAAAAAATATCAAGATTACTTGATTTTTGTTACATACTACCGATTGATTTTAGACTATGACATCACATATCCCAATAACGGCTGGGATGCCCATCACGCCGTATGGCATCCTGGGAGCAGCCGCCTATAAAAAGGTCCGCATGCTCCAAATCCATTGCTATCGACACCCAAAAGAAAGACAAATAGGAATTCTGAAATGGTCGTCGTCATGACATTTTATTTCTATATAATATATGGAAAAAAACAAAACAAACAACAACATGTATAAACTGACAAAAATACATTTTTTTTTCATTAAAACTGAAAAGTTGTCACAAGAGTAAAAACCAGCAACTGCTGCTCCAGTGCAATTTACGGAGAAATGTTCCCGTGTAAGATTCGGCCTTCAAGTTTTCAGAAATGTACAGCGAAGCGTAATCTTTGAAACACGGCATTCTCAGAAAACACAACATTTAAAATTTTATTTGTAAACACCGTCTACTATATGAATATTGGGTATTTAAATTTAGCAGGAAATTACCAGAGTATTTAAAGTATCATAAAAGCCTGGACCGCAACAGATTATTAATAAAAAAAATTGGTAATTAAAATTTAAGCAAATTCAATTATTTGAATGGCGATTGGTTGATGTGTGCGGCCGGCACTAAATTGGTTAATTTTTAAAAGCCACACCAAGATTTGCAGGAAGGAAAGGAGTTAAAGAACAGACCGCGCTGCCAGCTATGTTCTATTCAATAAAAACATCTTGGAGATTCTGATATTTTGGGACTTTTGTCACAAATTCAGACTAGCTTGGCGTTCAGGGGTTGAATGCACTTTTTTTTTTTTAAAGTGATGATGTCATCACAAAACGAAGAACCGAGATGTTCAGGTTCTGCATTCCTCATGCTCTGTCCGATGATGGATCCGTGGGTTTGTTTTTTTTTTTTTTTTTTAATGCCCAGAACTTTTTCTCCTTTCCCCAACGTCCAACTTTAGTTTAAAAACCCAGAATAAAAAGGAATTCCATAAAAATAACCGGGTGGCTGGCGCCATCCTTGCTCGTGCTAAGCAAAGCGCGGCGGCAGGGTGGTCTGGAACAGGCTCTTGCCCCCAGGCTGTATGTACGTGATGTTCATTTCCTTAGGGGTGACATTTACGTAGACGAAGCCCCCCATGCTTTCGGCATCGCCTTGGAAGAAGCGTAGGTAGCCTTCCGGTACCTCGTCTTCGTGCTTGCGGGAGTTCTCCATGAAATTGCCTGCGCCGCTAAGTATGTGACCGATACCGGCCTCATCCTGGAGATACTGGAAGAGAAACAAGTTTATAAATAGTGAGATTACAGAATGGAGCGATGATACATTATCTGCCGCGCGCCCTCTAGATTGTAAGCCTATGAGCCGAGTCTCTCTACCTAATGTATCGGTTTGTCTTAGTCTGTCACTTCTCGTCTTGTCAGACCCCTTGAATATATGTATTGTATGAAGCGCTGCGTAAATTGTTGGCGCTGTATAAATAAAAGATAATACGCTGCATTACGGGTGGAGCGCTTCCCTCACACGGCCACCAGCAGGCGCCAAAGTGACAAACATGGATTCATATTTGGAGTTATAGAACTAGGTAAGTAATATTTGTTATCGTTTTATATAGCGCCATCGTATTACATAGCGCTGTACAATGGGGAGACAGGGCATTAGTAGTATAGAACACATTCATTTGAATTACAGAAACAGCAGGTGAGGAGGGCCCGGCTCAAACCAGCTTACATGCCTTAGAGTAAAAGAATTGCTCTATTAAATTTGTATGCATTCTTTAAAAGATTTCCTTCCAGAGGTGTTAGGAGCGTTTCTGTCTTTCCCCAAGATATTTAATTTTCTCACAGAGAGCGGGTGGTGTTGCTGCGTCACAACTCTGAGAGGTACCAGACCTGCAAATCTGAGGTGAGGCGGGGGACACGGTGCCGCGTTCACATAACATGGCGCATCCGTTCCCCTTATAGCGCGTACGTACCTGCAAGTTGTGATCGTGACCGCACATGTAGGCCGTGGCTTTGTACTTCTTCAACAGCGGGTCCACGTGATGAATTAAGCAATGGGTCGGGCCGTGCTCCGCCACGGACCAGACAGGGTAATGGCCGGCGACCACCACGTATTGCTCCTGGGCGCCGCTCAGCTTCTCCTCCAGCCACTCCAGCTGCTTGTCGGCGGTCCTCCTGCTCACCGGGCCAGCCGGCTGCCCCGTCAAGAAGTCATCGGAGTTCCCGCACAGCGTCACCGTGTCCAGGAGCAGGAGACGCACGGAAACGTTCGTGCCGGGGACCGAGAACACGCGGTCGTAGTACAACTCGGGGTAGTTCCTGCAAACAATTCCAAAAAGACAGGCCATCTCATAAACGCACTTTATTAAGCGCCAAAAAAATACACAGTGCTGTACAATGTAATTGGGGCAGCAACGTATACATAACAAATATATGTTAATACATACGGACACATCGGGAGTTGAGAGTGGCCATCTAGCCTTATAGTACTTGATACAAGGTTCCACATATACATACACATATATATATATATATATATATATATACACACACACACACATAATATATACATATATATATATATATATATATAAATTGCCGACACTGTTGGATCTGCGCTCAAGTCACACTAGGTTGAGACTCAGGCTTACATCACATTTTTCTTTTACCACTAAAACTACGACAAGATGCTTCCTTCCCTTAAAAGAAAAAATAGAATAAAAAAAAAAAAGATTTTAAAAATACAGAAAGCAAAATAAAAATAAGAGCAGTGACCGGGAGCGAGACTCCATTTACAATTCCTTTTCATTTTTAAATCAGGCTCGTTTCAGATCACCCGTTTCCCAGATGATGCGATGTAAGAGCCACTTTACACACATTTGGCGAGAGAGGTTATAAAAAGCCCCCCCTCCCTCTTTTGGCCAAGAACAACTCAATGCAGGGTTGTTATAAACCCGTTTGATTGCGTGGAGTTACCACGCCGGGTCAGGAGATCCCAGGAAAGCATTTCATGGACTTGGGAGAGAGGGGCTTTTTTGTGAGGGTGTTTGAAAATCATAAAAAAAAAAATAAAAAAAAATAAAAAATAGTATTTTTGGGGACTTCACCTGTTCTCCAGTAATCAGACACTTGACCGGAGTCACCCAAATTCACGTTACAATCCGCTGGGAGTAACAACCCCATCAGACTAGCACCAGCGCAAACCCGTTACTTTTCTTTTAGATCAGCTAAATATCTCCCGAAATGACCATGCGCAAGAATGTTCCCACCACCGGGGTAAGGAGAAGGCAAAGCACTGGCGGGATTTACAGATAACATTCTAAAGAATATGTTTACAGTAAATTAAGAGATTATTCGTTGCACATAAATCCCAGAGCAGGAATTACCAGCGAGCGGAGACGTTGGAGTACGCGATCTGCGCTGAAACGTTCCCGTTGTGATCGTGGTTTCCGGCGATAACGTACCAGGGCACATCGAGGAGGGAGTCGGCGTTATACACGGACTCAAACGTAGCCTGCGGGGAGAAATAAAAACACGAAACGCAAACTAAAAATCATATAATAATAATAATAATAATAACATTCATTTCCTGCATCACGTTCAAGCACCGTATTGGCTCGATTATAATTTGAATATTAGAAAAAAAGGAAAAGCCTGAATATAAGACGACCCTATAAGAATTTTTTTTTTTTTTTTTTGTTTGTTTGTTTGTTTTTTTGCTGACCAAAGTCAGTTACCCCGGGTGTTCTCACGGAACTCGGGCTACAGCTTTCCTTTCCCACCATTCCATTTTCAGGACAAGAATCCTCAAGGTTGCAAGATATTTTTAAAAGGAGAATAAATGACTCAGACTTAAGTTTAATTTGGTTTCAGACCATTAACGATGTTTGGTTTTAATTACTAATACCAGCTGCGCCCCGGAACCCGGCCACCAGCGCCGCTGCGCAGCAGAGCGCGAGCTTCACCTTAAACCTGGGGTCCGTTACGTCTTGGACGCCATCGTAGTAGAAGTTGTCCCCCACGGAGAGGACGAAGTGCGCCCCCCAGCTGTTCACAACTTTACCCATCTCCTCCGCCACCAGCGTCTCCTGTTTTGTGTAGAAGGGGGGGAGAGGTATCCCACCCCAGTCACCAATGACCACGAAGCGCAGGGACGGGAGCGGATCCGTCAGAGGAACAGAGAGGACCCCCAGGAAGACGGGGGTCAGGATGATCAGCGGCACAAGGATCTTCTCCATTTGGAACCTGGAAAAGAGAAGAACGTGAAAAGTTATGAAAACATCCCTGTGGTATGCAGCAGGACAAAGATCATTATCAGGACCCCGCTTGTATCCTCAATACACCCCCCATACTTATCTGTCATGGTTGCCCCTACCACCTCTGCCAGGAAACAATTCCACGCATCCACCATTCATATGCCAAGAAAACCTGTGTTTGCCATCACACTTAAGAAGGACTGTTACGTATAAAAATAAAACCTTGAGTAATCTATGTTTTTACAAAGTGTTACAGAAAGGGTAGAGCCTGGCCACAGAATGGTTAATAATTAGAGAATGTTTCGCCATTCCTGCACGGTCACATGACTGCTGACTGCTGCACAAGTTCGCTTTATCGGTCAGTTTTACAAACACGGTCATGTGACCAGCGCCTCTACCAGGTCTGGTGGGTGATAGAGATTACTATGTAGCAGGGGAAACCTGCGCTAAAGAGACGCTCCGGCCATCATATACACTTTTATACATACGATAGAGCAGCAGTCCCTTTAAATCATCATGTGGTTCCCCTTGAAAGTGATTGGGGTGTTTCTCACAGGCATGCCACTTTCTTTACACCCCAAAAAATAAAAAAAAGACATCCCCCGCTGGCTGTGCTCATTTGGGATCAATTCACATAACAAATGTCAGGAAGGCTGACTTCACCGAAAGGGTGGTAGAAAAGTGGAACAGCCACCCAGTAGAAATGGTAGAGGTTAATACAGTGAGGGGATTTAAACATGCATGGGATAGACATACGGCTCCCGAATCTAAGACGAGACCAACGACTGATTAAGGTCTTTGCAGCAGGAAAAACAAGCAGACGAGACCACCAAACGGGTCTGATCCGCCAGCAGATTCTGTTTCGATACACGACATGAAAGTAAAAAAAAAAATAAAGGCTTAACTAGGACGGTCTCTGCCAGTAAAAGCGCCCTAAACTTTATACATTACCGGCAGCGCATCCGTCACGGATACACACAAAAACCACTAATTATTCAAAGAAACAACGTTAAAATTAACCAAAAAAAGCTGCATTTCCCCCTACAAAGAGCCGGCAGCGAGCAGCCCCATGCGGGGGAAAGACACAGCGGGGAGGGGGATGGTCTCACCTTTCAGGACCCGGCAGCTCAGCTCCTCTGTGCCTCTCACTCCTCACACTGAACCCTTTACCCTGTTTGAAGCAATACAATGCCTGACCCCACACCCTCCTGTCTCAAATTACTCGCCCTCCCTGACACCGCAGCTTCCTGAACACACGCTTCACTTCACTATCAACCTTTTAAATGCTGCAACACTCACACCGTCCAAACACATGGGGCAAGACTGCTGCCCCAGAGGATTCTGGGACGGGACACAACTGCCCCCCCCCCCTCCATTGTAATGAGGACCACTGCGGATGGCAGAGTCCGGGTAATGGGTGTCAGGCAGATAGATTTTATTACAGCTCCAAAATTAAGTCACCTAACCCGCTTATTTCACGAAAAACGCTTTAAAGTTTTTGTTCGGCTCGGTTGAAATTGAAAAAAAAACAAAACCCTGCAGCTATGAAAATACGGACACATCCCAAAACTCTCTGCAGGACCCTCTTTATCCAAAGTACGGGGTCTTCTTGTTGCGTCGGTTCTAGTTCTGTCGGACCCTTTGAATGTAGGGACTGTAAGAAGCGCTGCGGGAATTGTTGGCGCTATAGAAATAAAAGATGATAATAACTCACTAAAAACTGGAATTCTGGGCGCAGACATGCAGATAAGGACGTTTTAATTCCGGGCCCGCTTGTTTTGTGACTTATACTTTATACGTAGCTTCAGGCATTTTTAGATTGTAAGCTCCTCTGGGCAGCGTCCTCCCTTCCTCGTGTCTCTGTAAGTCAAATTGTTATGTGATGCACAACTTGTTATATCCTGTTTATCCATTATACACCGCCATGGAATATGATGGCGCTATATATATATATAATCAATAAATAATTATATCACAGGAGGGAATTACAGGAGCCAGTGTTCTACCTACACACAGCTGTTCCATATATATGAGGACAAAAGTATTGGGACACACCTCACCTATTCATTATTAAATTCAGGTGTTTTAATCAGACCCTTTGCCACAGGTGTATTGACAAATATTTGTGTGAAAAATAGGGTGTTCTTAAGAGTTCAGCGAAGTCGGCGCAGGCGCTGTGAGAAGACCCCGTAAAGTCACAGAGCGGGGTCACTGAGTGTCGAAGTGCCCAACGCTCTGCTGATTCCAAACTTCCACCGGCTTTAAAATCGTCACAAAACCTGCGCGGCGGGGGCTTTGTGGAATGAATGCTGCGTACGAGCCTCGCGTCTCTAACTACAACGCAGAGCGTCAGATCGAGTGTCGTAAAGCGCGTCGCCGCCAGGCTCCGAAGCAGAGGAAACGTCTTCTGCGGGGTGATGGATCACTGTTTTTCAGGGTAATCTTAATGCTTCGGTATACCAAGACATTTTGGACGATGTTCCGCTTCCAGCTTTGTGGGGACGGTTTGGGGAAGGCCCTTTTCTATTCCAGCGTGACTGCGCCCAGCGCACAAAGCAAGCTCCGTAAAGACACGGATGGATGAGGTTGGGGAGGAAGAACTTGACCGGCCGCACAGAGCCCCGACCTCAACCTCATCCAACACCTTTGGAATGAACCGGAACGGAGATTGTGAGCCGGGCGTCTCACCCAACATCAGCGGCTGACCTCACAGACGCTCTACTGGATGAATGGGCAAAAATCCCACAGAAAGCCCCAAAATCTTGTGGAAATCCTTCCCAGAGAAGCCGTTATATCTGCAAAGGGGGGACCGACTTCATATTAATGTCTATGTATTCAGAATGTGATGTCATCAAAGTCCCCATTGGTGTAATACTCACATTATATGTACAAAAAGTATCTTATTTATCTAGCCTCATACATCAGGGTAACAGCAGGATCACTGTCGGTATTTTACATTTTATTCCGGGCGTTTTGCGTTACGGGTCACCTGATTGACTCCGCAGACACCTGATGCTTTTATGACCGCAGGTAAGCCCTATGTAAACTTTAGAGAGAAACGTAAGCCGTAGGCGATAGTCTGAGCGCATCTGGGGTTTTTTTTTTGGGGGGGGGGGTTATAAGGTAACTGGCCTTCGGACCTTCTGTTTATCTGCGTATGGAACGTGGAGGATTATTCTTGGAAACACGCAAACTGTTTAGTTTTATTTATCTTGCACGAGTTTTCTCGGAGCTCAGAATGTCCGCTGGGTATGAGGGGATTGCAGGGTTCTACGGCCTTGTGTATCGAAAGAGCAGGGAATGGGCCTATAAATGAAACGGAGAAATAGAATCCATTACTTAAATGCTTTACTTAAATACACATAAACACCGTGTGTCCTTTCCGGCAGGACTACCAGTGCCTTGCCGCGGTCAGACAGGCGCATCACCCATTTACACGTGTAATATATAGATTATGTAAATACATAGGACTTCCTGTTGCGAAGTTGTTTCCCTTTCTCTTCTCTCCGCCCTTACAAAGACTCTGATTTCAAATGTGGAGAATTGTTAGACCAAGAGGCAATAATCTAAAACTAGAGCATCAGAGGCTTAGATGAAACGTGTGAAGAGGGTGTTAGATAAATGGAACAGCTTCCCAGCAGAAGTGGTAGGGGCTCCTCTAAGACTGATCTGCCGGCAGATTCTATGTTTCTATGCAGACCTGAGAACGATATAAAGTATAGCCGAGGGGGGGGATTTGTTAAAATTCCACGTCCCGGAGAATCACCTTTGCGCGCCGGCTTTATTTTTGTTCCACTCAGCAAAGATAAACAGCAGAAGAATGTAAGGAAATTCTTTAAATGGCTCCTCTCTGCGTTATGACGTATAATTAGACTGACACACTTTGAGCTCGTCGTATAATTAGACTGACACACTTTGAGCTCGTCGAGGTCACCAGATGTATTTTTAGCAGGGATATATGATATATGATGACATGTCGCAGATAAACGGGTCAGCAACGGAGGAGGTCAGCAAAAAACCTGGAAATAATAACATCACAGTAGATGTCTTATCGCGGTCACAGAGGGTTTATTTACTAATTGAAATAACTCTTTGCAGTCGCTTCAGTCATAGCAATTAATCTCACTTTTGCTCCTCACCTTTCTGTTCGATGACAGCGGCACCTACTTTTTATGACATCATAATCCAACTCCGTTGCTGCCTGGGGGGCAGTGAGACGTACACAGCTGTTGCCGGCTTCATTCATTCGCAATGCTAAGGCTGGAGCGACTGGCATTCTTGCACATCTTTGGGCCGATGTTATGTCTCATTGCAGCATTAAAGTAAAGAACACCGGCTATAATAAATGCGTTGCCTGGTTAAATTAGTACCGCCGTACACACGAAAAGCCCCACTCAGGCCCCTGTGGCCAGTGTGTTTTTAAGAAGGGCAGAGGGATGTCAGTCAATGTAAGCAGAGACCTCCTGCAACCCCCCCTTCACCTGAGAAACCCAGGTTTGCCATTTAAATACCATTGACTTCATCATTTAAAAACCTACATTAAAAGCAAAATAACGCGTTAAAGATGCCGTTTCACTGATCTAAAACAATAATTGCACTAATACAGCAGGCTAGCGGGAAAAAACACTTTGCAGATCGGACACCTGACCTAACCTTACCAAGAAGCTGCAGCTCTGTTGCTGCAGCTACCCTCTCCTCTGTGCTCTGACATCATGCTCCTGACTGGCTGATTCACTGTAGGAAAGCGCCCAGCATACCGGGCACATGCCATGTGCACACCTGCCCAATACGCCCCAACGCCCTCCACATTGTAAGCTCTCTTGAGCTGGGCCATCCTCAACTATTGTTTCTGTAGCTCGGATTGTTATGTTATAGACTACTTGGCATGTCCTGTTTGCCTTTTGTACAGCGCTGCGGAACATGATGGCGCTATATAAAACAATAAATAATAATTTCTGGCTGTGGTGGGTCTCCAGCAGTTTTTGTGCCATCATTGTCCCAAGTCCACTTTATGATAAATGGCTACATTCGACTGAGACTTTATGCTTAAAATTGAAAGCGGATACGGAATAGCATTGTGGAAGTCCCTGTTAAGTTAACGAGGCCCTTATTTTTAATAAGAAATGATCTGGTCTCGTATTAACATATGGCTGCGGTCTCTCCCTTGATCAGCTGTCGCTTTCCGACTCCACCGTCTCTGCTGAGAGTCGGATGGAGGTGAGAAGCTCACGTGACCGAAAGAGTAAACAAGGTCTTCTCAATACTCCAAGTGCTGCTTCCAAGTGTGAGTGCTCGTGCCAAACACGTGTTTTATTCTCCAGCGTAGCCTTTCACTAGAGAGCTCCGGCGTGTTTTCTTCGGGTTTGGATGTAGGAAGGGCTGGAGCCGGTCAGGAAGACACGGTAACAATATGTTAGGTGAAACCTATGCACATGGCAAGAAACACAGCACTCACATGTTGAGCAAGCGAACAAGGCTATTCACACTGTCCACCTCTTTAAATATGTTACAAATGGACTCCGATACCGTAGTTAATAAGCAATAATTAGCCTTGATTCTTAATGCCTATGGCTTTCATGGTTAAAGTAAGCCAGGGTTTTTTTGTGGGACAGAGCCTGCCACCTTCTGGTTAGTATGAATATTACAAGTGTTTTTTTTCCATGGATCCTCAGAATGCACACAGTAGTTATTAATATTATTATTGAATGTCATATCCTTGCTTATCAGACTCTCTCCTTGGGGTCTATTTACTAAAGAGAGAGTTGACAGGAGGTTTGCGGTTTGCACTCCTTGGCTTCAACATGAAGGCCCAATCCCAGTTAACTTCTGCTGGCACGGTCAACCCTGTATAATGTATACATATATTATTATATGATATATAAGTATATAATAAATCAGTGAGGTTTTTTTTAGTTTCCTTATACAAGAGAAACTTGCTAATATTGGCCCTTCATAACGAATTATGAAGTAAGACAAAACCACAACTCTCCCTTTAGTGACCTTCAGTCCAAAACATATCTTAGACTCACACTTTCAAGAAGATCTACCAACTAACCAATGGATGCTTACCCAGCAAACAGCACTGCTAAATATGCAATGATAACAATATGAATAATAATAATACTCAAGGATTACGTTTTCTGGAACAGCACTGCCACCTGCTGGTATATGAGAATATTACAAGTGATTGTGTTCTGCGCATCCTCAGAACACATAGATATGGTTACAAGAAGGACAAACAAACATGAATAACAAAGTTTGTGCACATTTGTTTTGTGTTCTTTGGCTGGTAGACAATTTGGGGCACTTAGAAAAAGAGAGAATGTAGATTTGGTGGTAGGGGACAGGGGAGAGTGAGAGGGAGGGGGATTTGGTGAACTGGACTTTGATTGCCGGTGGTCAGGACACATTTTTCCTCATGCCAGAGTTACACTTAGGTAACAAACATATAGATAGTTTACACTTCACTTATACACATGCATACACTATACCACCAAAAGTAAGTGGACACCCGTCCTAATTATTGCGTTTAGGTGTTTCAGCCACACTCATTGCTAGCAGGTATATAAATACAGCACACAGGCGGCCGTCTCCATAGACCGAGATCGGCAGTAGAACGAGTCGTACTGAAGAGCTCAGTGACTTTAAACATGCATTGTCATAGGATGCCACCTTTGCCACAAGTCAGTTGGTGAAATTTCTGCCCTGCTGGATTTGCCCCGGTCCTCTGTAAGTGCCCCTCTGTGCATCGGAAGCTTCATGAAATGGGTTTTGCGAGGCCGATCAGCTGCATACAAGCCACAGATCACTGTGCACAATGCCAAGCATCAGCTCGAGTGGTGTAAAGCACACCGCCGCTGGACTGTGGAGCAGCAGAAACGCGTTCTCTGAAATGATGATATCATTTTTTTCTTGATATCTGATGGATGAATTTGGTTTTGGCGGATGCTACCTACTGAACTTTATTGTGCCTACTGTTTGGTGGAGGAGGGATAATGGCCTGGGGCTGTTTTTCAGAGTTTGGACGCCTTTGTCTAGTGAAGGGTAATGTTAATGCTACAGCATACCAAGACATTTTATACAATTGTATGCTTCCAGCTTTACAGCACCAGTTTTGGGAAGGTCCTGCTTTCCTGCTCCAGCATGACCGTCCCCCTGTGCACAAAGCAAGGCCCATATATATATATATATATATATATATATATATATATTATTTTCTTACAGTTAAGCTATTCAGAGAGCCATACTCTAAAACGAACCATACAACCAATTTTATGGTAAAAATAGAGCCTCCCCCCAAAAAAATATAATTTTTTAATCTCTCAGGAACCCTTGCTATAAACCCTTGCTAGAAACTATAAACACCATTAATCTGTAAGACGTTTAAAGGGATTTATACACCGTGCCAGATAGAGCTGCACCACACCTCTAGTGTCTCAAGCTAGAAAAGCAAACCAAAAAACAACAATCTCGTCAGTAACTGTCTGTACAGGCGGGGACAGACGGTTCAATCCATTCGTCGCGGATGAGATTGGTTATGGGACCAGATATACGTTCTGCTATGTGACAGCTTTTTTTAATTATTGAATTAAAATGACTGTATCTTTTTATTTGTTGGTTATATTTTACTGGAGTCATCTTCGAAGAAGAAACAGTTACCCAAAGGGTCTATAAGTGAAAAGGGAGAGCAGTGGTCTACTCTAAAGAAATTTTCTAGCGCACCCTACCAGTTTGGTTGTTTGTTCCACTAACAGCCACTAGATGGCAGCACTACTCACAGTCCTTTGCAGCCACTCCAGCCAAAGAAGCCACTTTGGATTTGGACAGATATTTTGGTGTAGAATACCGTAATTTAGATCCATAACAATTGTGGAATTTTGTACTGTAGGTTTACCAGTAGCCACAGAATGGCGAGTATCATTTTTACTATATTTTCAGATGTGGCTGTCGGCCCCTTGACCTTAAACGCTTAATATAGCAACTTGCCACCATACTACCAAGCCACGCTAACCGTAGCCACCAATACCCTTGGTCAGATGGCGTCAGATAATTCAATTACAATGTAAGCGAACGAAAGGAAGAGGAAATATAACATAAAATAATAATTAGTAATAATAATAGTAAATAGATATGGTCTGAAACCCATCCAAGCTGGACTGAAAAGCCAGTGGTAACAATGTTTTAGATGTTTTAGTTCAAGCTCTGTAAGGAAAATATAAATATCAATAATAATTTTAGTGTTACAGTATGGACTGCAATTATAATAATATGACCAACCAGACCCCTTCATTCATTCATTCATTCATTATTGAGTACATTTTAAACTTATCACAATTTAAACATAGAATTTTCCTGCACATCAGACCCGTTCGGCCATCTATTCTGCCTATTTTTCCTGCTGTAAAGACCTTAATCAGTCGTTGGTCTCGTCTTAGATTCAGGAGCCGTGTGTCTGTCCCACGCATGTCAAACTCCTTAAGGACCAAAGTTATTTTACACTGTTTTCAAAAAATAACCAGAGCAATTTTCATTTTTTTTTTCTCTTTTTGGGTCTTTATTTAACGGTGATTGCACTCATTTAGTTCACCAAAACAAATAACAGTTTTTTTCAGAATAATAATTATATATAAACAATGAAAACAATATAAAAAAAGTGGGGGGAAAAATAAGAAACAGAGCCTCATTTTTCAGTTTCACATACAAAAACTATACATGACCAGTGGAAATGAAAAACCAAAATATTATCTGGGCACCACCTCTAGTTGTGTTCTCCGATAATACACTAGGTGGCGCCAGGATAATACACGAGTAGCAAATGTACCACATTTATTTAGGTATTTGTCCTGATTTTGGAAACACTTCATGTGCCTGGTATTTTCATTTATTTTGGTAGTAAAGAGGCTAAATATGAATGCTAGATTCTGTAAAAATGTGATATACTGGGAGTTGCAGCAGCAGCAAGGAAAACCAAAAGCGATGAACAAAAGTATATTATACGTTTTTTGAAAGTTTACTCTGGGTATTTTAACGCTTTTTATTTAACCATTTTATCTCTAATCTATGGCAAACATTGCTGCCTATGGTTTACCGGCAATCGCGGAGCCTCAATGATCGCATTTCGCAGGAGCGATCAGAGGCTGGGGGGGGAATTGGGGCAGTAACCCCACGATCGCCGTGACAAAGTCACACTTACCTCTTACAACTTACAAGCCAAGGCTGGGCCAGCAAACCTCCCATTGCTAAGCTGTCCATCCTTCTTTGTTTTTTTGGCCCTGAATAGACAAACTTGGCCACAAATCAATACGAAAGCTTCCTTTAGATTTTTCTCTTGACTTTTTAGACCTTTACATAGGTGAACGTGGGAAACCACAGTTGCAACACAGAACTATTAACCATTTCCCTCCCATGCCACGAGGACACACAGGACATTTCATCAGTCCCTCTCCCTCTCTCGCTCATAGGAAGCACCTGGCCAAGTAAGGGCAGTGAAAGCTGCTTCATCTGTTTCCTCTGCATCTTCCTGCCTTCTGCAAACAGGAAGCCCAGAACTGGGCAGGTGGTGCGGAGAGATGTGTCCTGGCCCTGCTAAGTCAGAGGACTCCATGCTGTAGTAGCAGCAGGGACTGCAGACTAGTGTGGTGGTGGTCCAGGAACAGAGCATCGTGATGGGTCCGGTACAGGAAAGTGATGTGGCAGATGTGAGACGGGGGCCGATATGGACAGCTCTGAAGGATGTGGAAGAGCTGTCTAAGCGACAGGGGACAGTGGGAACATCTAGAGGTCTGCTGGGTGTCCAAAGGCTTGCTTCTGCCTTGAGCATTTTTGTACATGCTTTCCTTATATATTAATATAACACAGAGGGCTTTATTCACTAAATAATAGGTTGAGAGTTTAAACATTCCATTTCACTGACTTCTCTATGAATTACTAAGGGATGAGAATCTCCCGCCAGAAGTTGCTATGAGCTTTGTCAAATCTTTGAAGAACCCTTACCAGGGTTTGGCTCAAGAAGTCTTTGTAAAACCAGCGAGGTGAGAAAGGAATAACATTGATAGATATGCTAGGTTTGCTACATTCGGCTTCACTGAAGTAAAACACCCTCTTACATTAAAACCAAATATCTCAAGAAATGACTTCCCTTTAAACTGTCAGCATTACACCCCTGCACGTTCCATAGGCAGGCAAGCTGCCCGTCAGCGTTGTCCTGGCACACAACCTGGGTCTTCATATCTATAGGTAGATTTTCTGTCCATCCTGCCATCAGAGCGCCTCGTACCCTCTTTACTGACGTTACCTGCCTGCTCACTATGGGTACCTCCACCTGTAGCCATCGACTAGCACCTGTTAAGAAGGCTAGACATGTCTCTGGCCCGTTTTCCTTGCTCAGTCATACTTTTTCTGTCGAGATGGCTACTTGGTGTTGATTCCCTGCCTGGTTACCCAACTACAAAAACAATACCGCCTGTCACTTAAGAGTAGCATAGAATCGGAATACTCTGTCCATGTGCTGTAAAAACACAAACTGTTTTTGGCCCTTGGTCTTTTGCCAAGATACCCATTGCCTATCCCATGCATGTTTTAGTTTCCTCACTGTATTACCCTCTACCACTTCTGCTGGGTGGTTGTTTCACTTTTCTACCTTTTTTAATTATGTCTATATGTAACAATCCATGGAATCTTGTCTGACTATACTGTCAGTTTATCCCACTGCCTGTTACCTCTAGACCTGCCTACACCTATATAATATATAATGTGCAAAGCATGACACAGGCTTCACAGCCATGAAATACGGCCCTGTGGGAAGCAAGGAGGCTTGGGAGGATTTAATAAATTTACTTCTATAGGATAAAAAAGATGCAATCACATTTAATTCCTTCCGCAATAGGGGACATAACTAAGCCTCTGAAAAGTCTAGCTTTAGAATGAACCATATACCATGGAATATTCCAAGCACGAAGAAATACAACGATGGCCTCAAAGCCGCCCGTGTGCCCAAATATCTTGTTGATTTTGTCCAGCGAGTATTTCCTGCAGAATCTTCAAAAATATTTTGTGATGTAATAATGGGTTTCATGTGACTAGCAGAGTCCAGTTATACATCACTACAGGTTTTGAAGGGCACGCTATAAGGTTTTATGCTGATTTATCAGAATCTACATTGTTTAAGTGAAGAAAAAGATCTAAGGGCATACGGCATTTATATATTACGTGGAGAATTCTACCGCTTCAGTGTAGTCGGATGAGCTCCATGGTGCGGCATGCAGGTCCCAGTGTTAGCGGACCATCAATAGCATGTAATTTCTGTCCTACCTGTTTATGGTCCGGATGACAGAATAATAACACTGACCATTCCTATATAAGCTTTGGAAAAAGAGTCCTAAAAAGTCACTTTGAAGAACCCATTTCTTATGATGTCACTTGTCGAGATACTTCTGATTCCATCATGAGTAATAAAGCTGGAAAACACCTCTATGGCGAGCAACCATGTTACATCTCAGGTGTTTGATAAAAGGGGCTTATGTATAAAAACAACCGCTTAAAAGGTGGATGTATCACCATAGCAACCAATGGAATGTCCCTGCTGATTGGACATTGGCATGGGTTGCCATCAAGGCTACTTAATTGGTACCACAGTCACTCTTTCTACATAATCCCGGGTGGTCTACTACTGTTGGAAACCCAATACTCAAAGGCAAATCACAATGTAAATATCCCTATTTTTAAATTGTTATTAAGTATGAACTGGTGAGTTTAGATGAGGAGAGTATTTCAAGTTCTTCTGGGAAATAAATAAAATTCACAATTCCATAAAAAAATGTTTCTGTATTTATTCGACTCGCCATGCTAGTAGAGGACTTGTTTTAGAACCCCCTGTTACAAAGGGATCGCAATAATAATGTACTTTATTATACTTCATTAATTATGCAGTAATAACGCAGAGAACTCTATTTTCACACTTTAAGCCAAGGCAAGCCCAGCACAACGGTCTTGACTTTTATTTTTGCCTTTAGATTTAGAAAAAGTGGGAAAAGATTTTAAAAAAAATCCCTGCAGCTCTTCTTTTTTCTTTATATATATATATAGCCTGGGTAAAATATTGTGAAGGTAGCCATTTTTTTTATTCTGTCGGCCACTATTCCCAAATGCCGTAGGAAGTGATGAAGCTTTCCTCCATGTGAGAAGTGGTCCTGGTGTCTGAGTAACGCTTTCCTGGCACAGGACAGACACAGAAATTCCTTGTGTGTACAAGCGATACTTCATATCCTGCTATTCACTCTCTCCTTCTGTTTGTCCCCTTTGAACCAGACATATTTCTCGTACATAGGCGGAGGGTGTATAATAAATCGGTGCTTGCTTCATGATTTCACGCACTGCCGATATAGCGAGGCCATTTGGACGGCAGGTCTTCTGAACAAATTCCAGGGGGCTATAAAACAGTATGATGTATGCAAATTTTTAATTTGGTTGGAAAACTGATATTTCTGCTTCCATTATGTGTAATTGTATGAATTGGCAATTCAAATTACAGATCATGAGCTAGTGTAGCTTTCTGCTGTTTCGTTAGACATCATTGTGACTTGCAGGGCTGTAGAACCCTGCGATATCCTCATTCCCAGCAAACATTCCGAGCTCCTGGAAGGACATCAAAGGACAGAGGCACATGGGATTTTATAGAGGGACTGTCCCTCCTATATAGGGGCACTTGGGAGATGTGTGTTTATACTCACCTAGAGCTGCCGCTTCTGAGCAGCTTGTGTCTTGTTCGGAGCACTGTGTATATTTTGTCCGGTCTCGTGTTACTTTGCCTGCTCTTTGTGGCGCAGTCTAAGTGCCGGGCACCGTCTGTCTTCTACCTGTGCTTTGTACAGAAGGTTATTGAGTTAAGCTCACTGCTTATCTCTCTCATTCACCGCCTGGGGATTAGATTGCTGCGGCTTCGGTATCCACACGTTCTGCCAGCGGGTGGCCTGTGCGAGGTGCATGCGGCAAGAGTGTTACGTGCTAAACTCTAATTACCCCCTTCTGTGTTCTCTCCATACTAAGAGAAGGTAGGTAGGGAGGAGAAAAGATTAACCCTCTAGAACGGCACAAAAGCTGGCCACATACAAGGTACATGTTTAGGTAAACTAAACATGGAGACGGGTATTCAGAGCTGGGTACCCCACACATGAAACACGCGTTCACTCCAGCTGCCATTCATTCGGTGTCTTTAGGACGTACACAAGGAATTGACCTTTCCGATCCTAAAGCAGGACAAAGACCCCACAGGCTGGATCTAAATGACAAATTCAGAAAAGTTTGAAAACCTGGTCGCTTCGAAGAGATTTAACGGCAAAGCAGTGCGCGGGTAACATGCAGACTGGCATGTGCGTGTAGCATTTCACCATTCTGCCTTCTCAATGGGGATTGCCCAGTTTTTTAGATGGTGGTACAGGCGTGTGTCAGTGGGGTAGCGAGTAATGTGTGCTTAGTGGGTAGCTGTTATATGAAGCAGTGAGCTGGAAAAGTGAACCATGTTTCAAAAGTTTTCCATGGGTTACTTCCTGGTTCCTTTGCCGCTGTATCTTCTTTCTTCGCAGCACTTCAGCGTCTCTTGGTATCTCCTCCGGCGACATCAGATGCCCAACGCAGAAAGCCACGTATTGTTGAAAATAAGGCCGCGTTTTGGAGCCATTGCGGCTTCTGTATGGGACGTCATGGGACATGATTGCGTCACACGTTATGTTGTTTGAGACATCATCTCTGGAGTGTTCCGAGCTCCAGGAGGCTTGCAGGTCGCAAGGGCAGAGGTAGCAGAAGGCCAGAGGACCTGGGGTAGGTGAGGTAAGGCATACTAACATTTTAAACACTTTTAGGATAAAGCATTTCGTATACGATATGACTGCATGTATTTCTTCCAAGTGGGCTGTACAGGAGTCGCGATCCACTGTCACAGAACGCAATAACCGCCAGGCGGGACACCATACATGTTCTAGTGATTCCGCTCTAGAATGCGTACGTGAAACTGAATACACCTGATGTAAAGCCTGTTATCTACATCTCTTTAAACGATGGGTCCTCTTTCAGGACCAAGAGAGACCCGGATTTTTTTTCTCCATTCCAAATCATGCTGACTCAATCTATAACTCCTGTTGTGAACAACATTAAACACGTCAACATATTTGAGAGTTCCTCTCGGTGTCTTGCAGGTTTAGTCGGTGCCGTAGGAGACATCATTAAATATATATTTGTTTCCAGGTTTGGATGAAGTGGAGGGAGGGATTTCTCTTATCAGTCAGGACAGACCGGACCCCTGTCCCTTATCTACAGCCCCACACTTCCTCTGTCCATGGAGAGAAGGAAATGTCTGCCCCCCCCAGTCTCCTCTATCCTCCCTCCCCATTGTAGACGAACGCCACCTCCTACTCTCGTTATGCGGGTTGTAGATTTGCGCAGTCGTCGAAGGAAAAACTTTCCAAAGCCTTAGAAGTTGGGATCAAAGACTGCCCATCTAACCGTCATCCTCATCTCCCCCTTTCCCGCGCCATTGCGGATTAGGACGCGTTGTCGAGGCGTGTGCGGGGTATGACATGGGTAAGTTCGGGGCATTTTCGCCCCGGTACCATCTTATGACTGTTGTAACAGTGTTGTCACACGTATCTAGTTATTGGAAATATTCGTTCTATCCATTCGTCTGTTCATCTATCGTTCCAGACGATGTTACAGATTCCCAGGTTTGTGTTGGTGTTGTGTATTTCTCTGTTTATGCCACGATGTAGCCTACACTTATGGGCAGCAGGGCTGGATATACCGCGGGGCTTTAATAGCATTAACTATTTAACATATTAACATACAAACACGAATAATGCTTCGGTTTACATGCACTGGGTAATACACCTCTGTATGGGTAAGATGCCGAATCGTTTTTCTTTTGGCACAGATAGAGACGTGTTTATTACCAGGTGGATAAAGTGGCTCGTGGAGACTCGTGTGTATGTATAAGATATGTATTGCTTTGCATATGTACATGTATGTGTGCTCATGTTGTGTAACGTATGTGGTTGGTAAAAATCAGAATGTCGGTGAGGTCAGAGCGAGCGGTGTCCTAAACGTTTTATTCTTCGAGAAATGGAGAAGTCCCGGAGGAAGTGTCACTTGTGCACAGCATTCAGCACTGTAGGCCAAGTTGTTTCTGTACATTCCGTGATTTCATGAACGCACAGGGGCCGACAAGCACTATTCACAGACCGACTACATATTGTTAAAGGGTCGACATGCACGAACAAAGCATTTCCACATAAACACTGCACTCACGTACAGATGCAGTGACACTGCACACACCCTGTACATACGCAAGCCTCCATATTCACTGCACAATCACGTTTCCAGACAGGCAGTGTTACTGCAGTTTTGTTTGATTGCAGTTTTAGTGTGTTTAAAAAAAATAATGTGTGCAATGAGCATTACACAGCCCACCTCATTGTAAAGATATGAATGATTCTGATGTGGTATTGGGGTCTGGCTCATCACTGGTGGGTTTAGGCATGACTGGTAAACATGATAAATACTCTAATGGATATATATATATATAGACAAAATGTATATCCTTTACACGTCCTTTATTGAAGCAAGCGATTCCCAAATTAGACAGATTTTATTTAGTTGTATGATGATCTCCTATTAGATGTAGAATCTATCTGTGCACAATAACTGAAATAAATAATCTGTGCACAATAATTAAATAAATAATATGTACACAATAATTAAATAATCTGTGCACAATAACTGAAATAAATAATCTGTGCACAATAATTAAATAAATAATCTGTACACAATAACTGAAATAAATAATCTGTGGACAATAATTAATTAAATAATATGTACACAATAATTTAATAATCTGCGCACAATAACTGAAATAAATAATCTGTGCACAATAATTAAATAAATAATATGTACACAATAATTAAATAACCTGCGCACAATAACTGAAATAAATAATCTGTGGACAATAATTAAATAATCTGTGCACAATAATTAAATAAATAATATGTACACAATAATTAAATAATCTGCGCACAATAATTAAATAAATAATATGTACACAATAATTAAATAATCTGCGCACAATAACTGAAATAAACAACCTGTGCACAATAATTAATAAATAACCTGTGCACAATAATTAATAAATAACCTGCGCACAATAATTAATTAAATAACCTGCGCACAATAATTTAAACGCGTGGCTTTTGGCTGTTGCTGGTGGTTTAGAATCTCCAGTGAGTTTTGGACAAGGTAGATGATTTGGTTGTGGTAACAGATTGCGAGATTAGATGAAAACCAATTGGCATTTACAGACTGCCCATTTTCAGATTTTGCATGTATTTCCGGATCACATTTTCCTTTTGTTGTGTTAAATGATTGACATATTTTTTAGTTCTAACTATTCCTACTGTAAACAGATATATAACACGGAAACACGGAGTGTGCCGACAGATCGGACCCATTCGGCCGTCTAGTCGGCTCGTTTTCTCCTGCTGTAAATTTGGGTCAATATTTCTATCCCATGAATGTTTAAGTCCCCTCATTGTATTACCCTCTACCGCTTCTGATGGGAGGCTGTTCCATTCATCTACCACCCTCTCAGTAAATATACTAGTATTTAAAAACAAATAATTTGTACAAAATTTGTACTGTCCACATATGAAAGCACCGCTGTCACTGCTGCTTATTACTCTGTTCTGTGATTATTTACTTGGACTCCATTCCATTACATTTATTTTTTTTTTCTACCCATCTGGCTTGTTTTATTTATTTATAAAAAAAGCACATTTGATATAAAGTTTGCCCTATATATATAATATCATAACTAAACCTGCTCGCCCTGTAAGGTTTTGTTTTTTATTTATTTGGGATATATTTATTATTTGATGGTATACCCAAACATTTGATGATCTGCCCAGCGCTGTAAGGTTAATTAAGCTTAGATACCCAGTGCAGATAACCTGGTATATTTCATGATAAAATACATTATGTTAAACCTGATATAAGGCCGTCTGTGTCTGCGCAATAAATCGTAACAAGAATGCGATCACTCGCTTATCAATTAGTTCTGAGTTAGGTTGGCACTAGTGGCCCGTGGCTCACTGTTTTAACTTGTGCCACGTGGCTACAGCGCATGTGCAATACGTGCCTTGCGGCCATACACAGGCAAAGCATGACTGTCTGCTTTTAATGTCATGTGGCATTGTACAGCGCTACATAAAACAATAAATAATAATAAATTGGGTCAAGAATGAAAACCTCTCTATTCAATTCCTTCTAGGGGTTATCGGCGTTGTTAGGACTATCACTATAGACTTGTTACTTTAATAGCTTCCACGCCTAGGAGTAGAAGAATGTTCAAACCGGACTGCAAATTGCCTCCTATCTGCCGTCACATTCTATGCTCCAAATTCCAAAAGAAAAAGAAAGAAACATCACCCAGTGACTTGACATAGAAATCCACACCGGTCTCTGTAAGCGTGAATTTACTTTCATGCTTTTCGAATGTCCTACTGCAGCTCCCCTCTTCCTCCGCCACGGTCCGGCCATTATTACCACTGATCGGCTGCTTTAAGCCAGTCCCGGGGCATTTCAATATGGCTGCCGGGGTGCTGTGACCGTATGCACGCGGAACATGCCGTGCGATTAATAACGTAGAGGAGTGCGCACGTGAAGTGTACGCGGCCAACCTTATCCCCATCCAGATACAAGGATGGTGAATACACAGGAGTCAAGGTTACACTCCGCATGGATAATATTTAACACAAGCTTTCAGGACACTGAGGTCTCTTCTTCACACATGTTTGAAGAAGGGCCCCCCATGCTATGCTTGTGTTAAATTCTAGTGATCCAGTTAGCCATTTTTTTTAAATCCGCTTTTGTGACTTCTTTATTAGAAAAGTACCGTAACTGATATAGTGTATTATATTATATTATATATAATATTACATATTATATATGTGTATTATAACACAGTGATTGCTTTCTCAAACCGAGGATGGCGTAAGACTTAAAACTTTAGTAAGTTAACCAATAAATCCAAGTACTAACTTACTATTCAGTGCGTTGAA
Source organism: Spea bombifrons (assembly GCF_027358695.1). Lineage (NCBI taxonomy): Eukaryota > Metazoa > Chordata > Amphibia > Anura > Pelobatidae > Spea > Spea bombifrons. The sequence goes on along the minus strand of NC_071090.1, from coordinate 105,529,296 downwards.
GCTGGCTGCAGCGTTAATGAAATCAGCCACTGAACTGGGCAGGATCGTCCCGTGCGTTACGTTATCGGCTGTGCAGCGCGTTTCAACCACATTTAAAGGGAAGAAATATTATTTTTAGTTTAAGTTATGGTGTGGTTTAATGTGGGTGTAGGTGTCACGTTTGTTCCTTATTGTTACGTTACTTTATCTGACATGGGGGGGGTATTTGGGTGTATGCTGGGTATCACTGTCTAGAAACATCAGAACATATTATTATTTATTGTTTTATATAGCGCTTTCAAACTCTGTAGCGCTGTACAGTGGGTAGACAGGACACAACAAGTAGTAAATGACATAACAGTTTGACTTACAGAGAGAACAGGTGAGGAGGGCGCTGATCAAACGAGCTTACAATCTATTTCTATGAATTAAGTTGTGTAAATAAAATACATTCTTTATTTAGTCCAGCTACAGACCCATCTCTTGGGGGTCCTCTGCTGTGATTTCTATTTCTCATACTCTGGAATGCCTTTCCCTGACCCGACTCCCCCCTGGCTTCAACCGGACACAGAGTCACATAAAAGGCCTCAGTGAAGCGCTCCACCATTGCTACGCCTCTAGCCACATTCCCTAAAACAAAGGTGTCCCTCTGGCAATTTGTAATGTAGGCGGCATGTTAAGCTGTAACACGTATGTGAACTTGCCCCTAATTGCGGTGAGTATGTACGGCACCGGTCTGTAAAGCTCCTGCTCCTACAGTATGCTTTTATCCTCTTTGCATACTAGTCCCAAAATACACTGTGATAGCTTTAGGTTTGTTCATATTCTACCACATAATAAACTCACCTTTAAGTGTCCAAAAAGAATACGCGAGTACTGATAAGGTGTAGATCAGGACTTTAATCTCGTCTGATTCCTCTGCAGAAGCTCGGCGTCCTCATGTGTCCATCTGATCACAAAGAGTCACAAAGCAACTGCACCGATGTCAGGATGCAGGGAAAGGAAAGCCCTTCAGAGAGACTACCGCCTGCGAACGGCACCACGGCCCTTATGCCCAGCTCTTCCCCCGAAACCCCCACAGAAGAAAAGCGGGCACCTGTGGGGACGCAAGACATTCCCGCACATGTACCCGTCATCAGCCTGGGGCACAGCAGGGTGACCCTGCGCCCTGAACTCACTGCCTTGCACCCAGTACCCTCCCTGATGCTTGCACTGCCTGGAATGCGAGCGCCTTTATTCCCTCCGCAGTACCACCCTCATCCCTTCCTGCCAAGGTAAGCAATTACACAAACCACAGCTTCATCCCAGCCTTAGCTTCACCGGAGCCTTTTTATCTGATTGCTTGCATTGTGCATGCGGTCACACTATTCCCGAAGGGTCACGTAACACCCGCCGTGCTGGGACATCAGACTGAACCTTTAACCAACACACTTGCCTCTTAAATGGCGCACCCAGCATCCACCTCCTTCTTATTTTCTCAGTTTGAACTATTATTGATCTGCTTTATAACAGGAGGACATGGTTCCATTGTATCCTAGATTCTGTAAATTTACCTAGTAGGTTTATGATGTTTGATTTTACGATAAGCGCTGGTATTTAGTAAATAGCTGAAATGAATATATTTTATTCTACTGTTTTCCCTGCTTTCGTTTTTACAGTCCATATTTACACGCAACCGGGTTGATCCCTATCTTTTCTGGACGCTTCAAGAGACGAAGCCCCCAAAATATCATGGAGCCACCTTTCATAGGTATGAAAATAAGCAAAATTAAGATTCTTCCTATTCATCTGCGCTTAAAAAAAATGTTGGTTTTTTTGGTTTGTTAAAAAACATATATTTTAATATTTAGAAAAATAGCGTAATGTGCGAGTTTTAGCGGCGACATCCATTGGGTGCCCCGTACATTGCCTGTAAACCACCGGTCTGTCTGTGAGGAGCTGTGCATTGTTTTAAGTTTGTTACGCTGTAGATCTGTACAAGATAATCCGGGGTGGCAGGCTGTGGGGCGGTTAAATTAAGGAAGATGTGGGTTGGGTGGATTGGCACATTCTGTTATCTATCAATCTTGTTTTCCACGCCGAAGCCTGCGAAGTGTAATACATGAAAGCAAAGCAGTGGTTAGAGGGAGAGGAGTGCGGGGAGTCTGAGGGCACTGAGCCGGGAGCTCTCAGTGAAGGAGCAGCATTGGGATGTGAAGCCGACTTTTTAAATGTGTCAAAGAAAAGTAGATTATGACAGCAGGACTCTATAAATGGACGCATGTCTTTTTTCAGCCTAACTATGTAACTATGTAGCGCAGTCACCTCCACTATAGCATAACCAAGCCTAACCAGCAAGAAGTAGCTTGGGAATTTCTAGATGAATCTCTGCAGTTTGGTTTTATAACCATTATTATAGTACAGGAGCACATTCTCACACTCTCACATTCATTCTTCCGCTTAGTACAGTTAGGGCAGAGTAAGAGCCCCGGCCAGCGATACAAGGGCAAATCCCGAGGTGTCTAGGTGTAAGTGTTCAAAGTCTTGTTATGCTGCGTGTGAATGTTAGTGTATTAGTGTCAGAGTACGAGTGTGTGTGTTTGGGTGCATGTGAGTGTGTGTGTGTAGTGTTGAGCGTCTGGTTGTGTATTTGTGTAAGTGTCTGTATGTATGTATGTTTGTGTGGTTATCTGTGTGCATTTGTGTTAGTGTGTTTAGGCATGTAAGTGTGAGTGTCTGAGTGTGCACCTGTTACTGTGTGCTAGTGTTGAATGTCTACTTGTATTAGTGTCTGGATGTGTGTGTTAATGTATTAGTGTGTGTGCATTTACATTAGTGTTGAGTGTGCGTGTAAGTGTGAGTGTTCCTCCCAAGGCAGTCTCTGTAACATCTTAACATCCCAACATTTTGTAAAAACAGCTTTAATTCAGACAGTTCCCAAAGACCAGCCAGGAAGGACAGTCCAAAACCTAGCCTTCTGCTGCTGATATCCATTCACCTATCTGAGAGAAGGATATATAACCATTTCAGGGGTCCCTGCAGGCAAAGACCAGTGAGAAGAAGTGGAGAGGTTAGAGGAGAGGTTACTGAGAGGTGGAGGCGTTTGGGACAACTATACTGGGCAGTAAAAGGAACGGCTATACAGATATAGAGGGAGGTTATATTGGATGTTAACGGATTCTGAAAAGACTATATTGAACAGTAGCAACGGTGAAATAATATTAATGGCACGGTGTTAACACAATATCTTACTGTTCTAGTGCGGCAGCCTCAAAAAGTTGCCCGCCGCGTCTTCACAAACAGTCGGGAACGATGGAGACAGCAGAACGTGAACGGAGCCTTTGCTGAACTACGCAAACTGATCCCCACGCACCCCCCGGACAAGAAGCTGAGCAAGAACGAAATCTTGCGTCTAGCCATGAGATACATCACCTTCCTGGTTACTCTGCTCGGTGACCAGCACAGCCCTCCTCCCAAACAATCCCCTGCAATAAAGAGACTGTCACCCCCTGTACGGGATCTTCCTCCGAAGGGGAGGGAGAGCCCCACATTCAGGATTCATGGCGTGAAGGATGAACAGAAATGCCTGGCTTATGGGGAAACGGCATCTCCAATGTCTGGAAGCTGCGGGGACAGCGTGGAAAGTGAAGAGGATGATGTGGAGAGACGGAGCGTTTCACCTCTCCATAGCACTCCGAGGACTATGATTATGTCAGAGGCCGAAGGTAGTCGGTGAGGGTTGGGGTGCCAGGGAAAAAGAGCAAAAAATGGGGGTACCAGTCCCAATAGGGATATGAACCCACATCTCATTTCCCTGTATGAGTTAACCAAACCTCCCTTTTAAGCAAGGGAATAAGCTGTAAATAATGCTCATTTAGTCCTAAAAAAACCCAGTAAGAATTAAAGATCTAGGATTAAACATGGCTTGATGATTCCCATGCGAGCAATACGAAAAACGACCATAGTGTATAGAACTATCTCTCAATTTGCAGTATCCTATAGTAGCTCCAGGCCTCGGGGGCCACAACCAGGACAGATTTTCCGGATAGCCAAGCAGGAGCACGGCAGCTTCAGTCAAAATCCTTGGAACGGAATACATCGCTTGTGTTTAAAGGAAGGGTTTACAAAAACCCTGGTCTGTTTGTGGCCTGGAGTTCCACAGTCTTGCTATAGGCGATATTTCACATAATATATATATATATACTGCTGCACTAGATTTTCAGTGCGCACTCCACACAATGCACAGTTTTTTAGTGTGCACTCCACACAGTGCATTGTGTAACCGGGTTGTCAGTATAAATGTTTCCATAAGGTGAATTAAGTGGAGTACAATGTACACGTTTGTAACACCGCCCTCCATACTAGAACATTAACCCGCACCAAGTTTTCTGACACAGCAGGACTGGATACAAATATTTCAAAGCTACCACCTATGACATGACGCCAGAATATTGCACCAATTCCCATAATACATAGCAACGCATGGGTTTCGGAGTGCTGCATCTTCCATAACAGACGTGCGGACTGGATATAACTGGATTGCGAAGCAGTGAGGCGCTGTTTTATGCTGGGTATGTGTTTTAACTATCGGAACCAAGATGACTTGATGGGTCCTGGTGGTTGAAAATAATGTGTAAAATAAACAATAAAAAACAGAACGTACAGCTGTGTACTTGCCATGAATCCTAAAATAATCAAGCTGGCTACTAAAATGATCAGCGTGGTGTCTGAGTTCTACATAGCCGTTACCATCCTTACCGTAAGGTCTAAAAAGGGCCGACACATCTGGGTGATTTATAAAGGTACTACTAGCACGTGATACAATGCCTGTCTGATGCTTGCAGCATAAAGATCTATGTAAAAACATAATTACTAGCCCTTCTCCGCAGCTCCGTTGCAGATGCAAAACTGTCACTTCAGATGTCTTGGCTAATTCTAGTGTATACCGTATTGGCTCGGATATAGGCCGCCCCGTATATAGGCTGCACCATAAAAGTTTGGTGCTTTTTTAAAGAAAAAGTTTTTTTCTTTAAAAAAGCACCAAAAAAACATGCTGCCACTCTGTCCCCCCCCCGAGATATGCTGCCACTCTCCTCCCCCCCGAGATATGCTGCTGCTGTCCTCCCCCCCCGAGATATGCTGCCACTGTCCCCCTCCCAAGATATGCTGCCACTGTCCTCCTCCTCCCCCCCCGATATATGCTGCCACTCTGCCCCCCCCCCGACTTACCAGAGCAGACTCCCAGGTGTCTTGCGGGGCCGGCGTATTGCGTAGGTGTCCCCCGCCGGCCCCGCAAGACACCCGGGAGTCTGCTCTGGTAAGTCTTGGGGGCAGAGCTAAAACGCATCGTGCAGACGGTCACCGGCCGCGGCGATGCGGGTAAACAACCTCCGCTGCCGGAGGCTGTTTACCCGCATCGCCGCAGCCGGTGACCATCCACACGATGCGCTTAGACAACCTCCCGTGCCGGCACCCCCCTGTGGAAAGTGCTGGCAGGGGAGGCTGTCTGAGCGTATCAGAGAGTAGGATGCAGGTCCCCTGCACCGCTGCGGGGGATCTGTATCCTAACCGTGCTGCCTGCCCGGCGCCCGACCCCGAATATAGGCCGCACCCCCACTTTAAAGACTTAACGTGGGGGAAAAAAGTGCGGCCTATATTCGAGCCAATACGGTATATATATATATATATATATATATATATATATATATAGTATGGTACTGATATATATTTATATATATATATTATATATATATAATGCATACATAAGTATTTTGCCAGACTTTGCACCTACAACACCTTTACAAATCAAACTTCATACTTGCTAAACGTTCTATGGCATGTGTTGCCTGATTCCATTGTTATCCTTTTTCTACCATCACTTTACTATTTATTTAGTTATTAAGATGTAGAAAGTTCGGCTCCACTAACATTTTGGTTGCCGTACGAGTATCAGGTTACAAAGATAGTGGAGCGCACAACCTAAAAAAAAGCATAAAAGGCCTAAAAATTCTAAATCTCGGCTCGCTGCTAGAATAATAATGAGCAATAGGTACACAAAGCAAAGCAAGGACTCAGCGCATGCCCAATGAATACCATTAAAAAACACCTAAGGCATAAATATTGGGGATTCTGTCACAGGATTTTGGGGTACTTTGACGTAGGGGCCGGCTAAGCAATATCTGGCCATATAGAGTGTGTCGGAATCTCCAATATTTATGCGCTGAATTCTTGCTTTGTTTTGTGTAATTCTTCTCGTGCCCAATTAATATTTAACCTCAGACTTTTCTGTACACGGCCTGCAACAGCAAACAAACTAGACTTGGCTTATGTTTTAAAGAAAAACAAAATGTGCCACCTGTATAGCCCAAGGATATCAAAAATCATCAAACGCATTAACTATTCAAGAAAAAATATATCTGCTACCGATATACAGGATCAAGTCCAAGTCTCTTTCACCTTGTAGAGAAGTTTCTTATACCATCCGCTTGGAGGGTCATCAATAAGCCACATTGCAGACAATCTACTTGCTTTTATATGTTTTATTCTATTTATAGTTTATAAACTGTAGTTCCGTTTATATATATATCTATTTAAATAATGTAGTCGTCATGGCAGCTGAGAACCGTATTCACTTACTTCCTGTTAATGCTATACAACTTAACGTGCAATCCAGCAGTAAATCCCACACACCCTCGTCGCTCGATCTCTATTTACTGTATATATATAACACACAGCGACGCCTAAAACATATCTAGCGGGATTTAAATATAGCAAGGGAAAACATGTATACAAACCAAATCACCTGCTGTGTGACATCCCAATGCAGCTGTATATGCAAAAAAGAGGTCATTTGCATGCCAAGACTTGTGATTAGACCGCAAAAGGAGGAATTTATACGCTTCTCGATGATTCTACCATAATGTAAACTACTAATGTGTACTCCAAACGCATGCAAACACCGGTCAGACGAGACGACCTCTTTAGTAAATGTAACATAGCCTTTTAATTTGCCCCCCTATTCATGCCAGAATTACCCCATTTGTATTATTTAATCCGCTTTTCATGTTTATATGTAAACTGCCGACCGGTATTTAGAATAAATGCACTGGTGAACAAAGTTGCCCTAATATAACTTTTACAAGTTATAAGTTACAAGTTGTAGAACTAAGACACGCGATTTCCACCAGAAAAAAACATATTTGCTTTAAGATTAAAAATATGTAAGTTTACTGATGTCATGATTACAACATAACCCGTCAACAAAAATAGTGGACTCCATATGCTTTAACAAGGAGCATCGTGACCGCTGCATATATAACAAGCTAAAAGGGGTGTGGGGTGCCTTGTTGTAGGGCAGCCATATTGGTCTTTTTGTTCCAGGAAACATCATTTTTAGCGTGTTGCTGACGTCCACTCTTGTGGTTAATAAAAGAAACAATAAATACACGGTTTTTTTTTTAAATAAAGAAAGATACAAAGAAAAATAGTTAAAAAATAAATAAAAATGTGGTAACATGTAAAATAAAAAAAGTCCTAAAATTAGAGCTGTACCTTCAAAAAATCCTGGCACTTGAAATACCCATGGGGTGTCTAGTTTTCAAAAATGTATAATTTAATTACTTAAACCCAACAAGCATATACCACTGGCTGTATGTTCATACCTGAATTACAATGTGTGTGAAAAATACACACACACAAAAAGAGCACAAACTTTGACAAAGGATTTGAAATACCTTGGGCATTCTAGTTTTCAAACATGGTTTTATGGCATGTCCCAAATAGGACATGGAGGCAGAATGACCACATGTCAAAATTCCACTTTGAAAAACTGCATTGTTCGTGTTCCGAATGTGGCCTTTTAACCCCAAACAAACCAACAAACCCATGCATTGCTGCTTATGCTGTACTTAGGAGAAGTTGCTGAACACATATTAGGGTTTTGTTTGGCAGTGAACACATACCAGGAGCTGTAAATTTATACCTAAATCAGAATGTGTCTGAAAAAAACAAACATAAACCACGGCAAACTTTGACAAAGGCTGGTGCTAACATATGTGGAAAGGGTTAACATACTTGCATTAGAAATACCCTTAGGTGTCTAGTTTTTAAATATATATGGATTGATGGGTAAAATTAATGGGCCTGCTTTAAAGACGTCCCAAATAAGACATGGACACATTATGAGACATTAGATATGATCAAAATAATTATATCTAAAAGAAGCCCTTCTTGTCCTGAAAAAAAAATATAACTTGTGTAGGTACACTAAATGAGAGAGAAGAAAATTACAGCTAAACACGAACACCGCAGAAATGTTAAAACAGCCATTGTCACAAATTGTACAAAAATATAAAAAACAGCTCTGACCATAAAGGGTTAAGTAATCGATTTCCTTCTGTGAATACATACATTCCACATGCTGAAGGAGGGCAGCACTATAAGTGGTGGCCAGAAACATGTAAAAAATGTTGCCCCATACAAAGTATAGAACTTCTAGTTATTTCCATGTCCGCCACCTTTATTCCTTGTCTGCCGGAATGGTCTTGGTTAGACCTGTTTAATTTAATCATGAAAGATGCTCCCATAGACTTGGGTAGTCAGATACTGATCGTGGCGAACTTCATAGTACAAAAGAACTTGGGAACTTATTAGAGGGAGTTCTCACTTGCTTAATTCAAGGATGGTTTAGTAGTGTTGGTTATTCGGGATGCACTGATATATATCCGCTGAAAAGTGCATTATCGGCAAAATGCGAAAAAAAAAAAAAAACACGACCGAAAATAAACGTCCACAGTGGCTCTGCTGCTTACCTGTGCATTGCTTGCACAGTGTGCGAGCAGCGTTGGGGGAAGCAGCAGGGCCCCTGCGGAAGTCTGTGAGCGAGATCTGCAATTCAGGTAAGGGGGTGGGGGAGGGTGTATCTGTGAATGATTAGTATCTGTGTTTACGCCAGGGCTCGACAAATCCCAGGCGCCAGGTAGCCATGGCGACAGAGAATTTTGTCCTGGCGCCTATGTTTTGTCAGCCTCTTACATCCAGAAAAAATTGTGGATGTAAGAGGCTGAGTCACCACACGGGGGCGCTGCTGCTGTCTGCCCAGGAGTCTGGGCAGACAGCACAGCCACTCAGAGCCCGCCCCCGAGCCTGAGATCACTCCCACGGAGTGATTCTGTAGGCTGAAAACGCGGTTGCTGCAAAACCAGCAATCGTGTTTTCAGCTGCCACAGGCAGCTTCAGGGAAGGGGGTTGTGTGTTGATTGGGGCCCCCACACAAGTGTGGGGACCTGACCCAACACCACCCTGCTGTCTGATCGCTCCATGAGAGCGACAGTGCAGCGTTAACCCCTTCAATGCCGGCATTTTGGGGTTAATTCCCGTTTTGTACGGGGCTCTGCTGCTGGTGGTCTGCCTGGAAGCCCAGGCAGGCCAGCAACAGCAAAAACGAGCCTCCATAAGCCCTTTGATGACTTCTGTAGGCATGGAAGCCCACAGCAGTCCTCAGAGAGACCCCCCCCCTGCAATAGCTGGTCTATAGACCAGCAATTGAGTCCCAGCTGCCAGAGGCAGCTTCAGGGACAGGGGGAGAGGGTTCTTTGGTCTCCACATGAGTGTGGAGACCAGCCCCAACACCCCCCGCTGCCTGATCGCTCCCTGAGAGCGACAGTGCAGCGTTAACCCCTTCAATGCCACAATCATGTATGACACATTCGTGACATTGCAGAGGTTAACATTTGTCCCCACAAGCTTGTTGGGACTAAATATCAGTCAATGCTGTGCTCCAATGGAACATCAGCATTGAAAGGGTTAAAATAATAATAATAATAAAAAAAACCCAGCACTGACCTGAAAGTCCAGGTTGCTTCCAGGTCAAATGCTGTGAGTTTAGTAAGCGGGCTGATAATGATCAGATCACTCCTAACCAACTGTTAGTTTAAAAAAAATCCTGGCTCCTAACTTTTTTACCTGGCGCCTAGATTCACAACAAATTTGTCGAGCCCTGGTTTACGCAATATAGCACACTCCTATCATGCCCAGGCAACCAGTACATGCTGGATTGCTAACAGCAAAGTTGGACAGAAAAATCCAATAACAATATTAATATATATATATATATATATATATGATTGTTATCAGCAATCACACTCCTATCATGCCAAGTCAGCCAGTACATGCTGGAATCTGGGTATGCCTGGGCATGATAGGGGTGTGATTGCTGTTAACAACCATATTTATTAATATTGTTATTTAATGTTTTTTGTCCAATTTTGGTGTGTTACTTTTAATAAAAGGTGGTGGTGGTGGGTCATTTTCGGCCAAGTGAATGCTGAATTTTCGGTTTCGGTCCAGAATTTTCATTTCGATGTATCCCTACTGGGTATATCACAGTTAATGTTTGCATTAAGCAGTGATCAGCATTCCTGCCCAAATCCAGCTTTTCTCTATCTTTGAGAGATAATTTGAAAAAATATTGGCCTCTAGTTGCCTCCCCCTGGACAAAAAAAACCAACAAAGTTGTGATATTGTGGATAACTTATTATTGAATTACCACACTGAGCACATTTTTTATGGTAGTGTTATGAAGTCTGCTCCTATATAGAGTGGGGTGGTGTTGTATGCAAGTGAATCATGCAACATATCACGATTTGAGTGGCATTTCATGAAAAAAATAAAAAAAAAGGAGTAGCTGAAAGTAAATTAATTTCAGGTCACTGTAATACAGCAGCACAGGTATGCAAGCCCAAGAGAGGAAATCCAATTTAAAACAATATTTCTTCCAGTTTATTAAAGCTAAATCCTCTGTCTTGAAATATCTTTAGTGCTTAATGTATGTTGGTGTCAAAACACAACCATAGTGGCAAATCTATCCCACGCCACACAGTAATGGTGAACCTCTGTGCCTATACTGGATCATGATCTAGGCAGCTCCACAAGGCATTTCAATTGGGGCAGCCTACTGTAACAACATCATTTAAATCCCCTCCTGCTCGTCCACTCTTTTAACTATTGAACACGTGGATTTCCAGCCCTGACTAGAGTAATCTTCAGAGGCAGGTCACTTTAGGGTAAATTATGATGTCATTAAGAGGGTCATCACAACAGAGATGCACGGATCAAAATAATGGAGGGAGGAGATGATATAAATGGCACTGGGGGCTCTAAGTTGCCTCTTCATATTTCCAACGTATTGATATAAACTTCCACTACAACACATAACTATTATCGGCACAGCCAAGGTCATCAACCGGCACTATCGGTCCACAGCGGAAATGTGAGTGGAAGTGGAAAGGACATGTCTCCACATTTTTTACGCGGTTAGCAGACTTGTCATCAAAACTGGGTTTACGCAAGCCTGTGGTTTTGCCGTTTGAATTACACAAGAGAGGAAGACAGAGTTGTATGATTAGCTAGTGGGGTGGAAAATGCAGGACATTGCATCAAGAACTAATGGAGAACAAACAGGAAAAAGAAAAAAACAGCAAATGCAGAACCAAAAGATCACAATTTGGCTGAAAATATTCTATATTTATTACTTACATATGATATACATTCATAAACACAAACATAATTGTTACCTAGATGTGGTCGAAGTGCTTTGCTTCCCTGCACTTTGAATGACGTGGAAACTGTATAAAGTTATTTTCTTCTGTGAGTTTATACATCCCACATACTGCAGGGTGGCGCTACAGAGAGTCCTTAGCAAGAAGTGGCTGTGTCCTGGAATAAAATTCTGATTTTTGTGCGGTATACAAAAACAGTTAAGAAACACACAGTCCAAGTGGACTAAAGGAGAAAGGAGGAATAACAGAGAATAATTACAAACAGGGGGAATAATTGATCATCAGAGTGATTGGTGAAAAAATATTGTGCAAGTGCTGAATGAAAAGGTGTCAGAGGTTCCGGAACTTCACTGATGACATCAAATAAGATCACATAACAGCACACAATTCCCTTTACTGTGTTACTCCACACCTGAACACCGTTCCCTAAAGTTCTGTTTCATACCCTCTCCTTCTTCCTAGTCCCGGCTCTCTCTGACTGCTGCTCACTCACATATTACTCCCTGATTAAACCCGACTACTGTCCATTACTCCCTGCTGCTCACTCTCGTTACTCCCTGATTAAACCCGACTACTGTCCGTTACTCCCTGCTGCTCACTCTCGTTACTCCCTGATTAAACCCGACTACTGTCTGTTACTCCCTGCTGCTCACTCTCGTTACTCCCTGATTAAACCCGACTACTGTCCGTCACTCCCTGCTGCTCACCCTCGTTACCCCCTGATTAAACCCGAATGCTGTACGTTACTCCCTGATTAAACCCGAATGCTGTACGTTAGTCCCTGATTAACCTGACTGCTGTACGTTACTCCCTGATTAACCTGACTGCTGTACGTTACTCCCTGCTGCTCACTCACATATTAATGCTTCTCTCTCTAACTTTTACATTACTCCTATGACCCTCTCATTTATATTACTATGGCCCTGTCCTTTATATAACTCCCATTATGTTACTCTGTGCCTCTGATTACTCTCTTTGTTGTTACTCCTAGTGACCTCTCTGTTATATTACTTCTATTACTCTACCCTTTATATTACCCCTACTACCATCTTCTTTTATATTACTCTTACCACCTTCCCTTATATTACTCCTACCACCATTCCCTTTATATAACACCTCTTACTATCTCCTTTATGCCACTTCTACAACCTCTAATTTATATAACTCGTATGACCCTCCGCTTGATATCACTCCTATGACCCTGTCCTTTATAACACTTCTATTACCATATCCCCGTATTCACTTGTATTAAATACTCTCACCAAGCTCCCACTTTCTCCATTTTACTGACGCCTTTCAGTCACCTTCTCCTTACCTCCTGCTCTCCTTATTGAACTTGTCAACCTTCTGCTTTCCCCAGCCCGCTCTCTCCCTCCTCGTAACAGTAGTGGCTTTGACAGTTACGTCATACAATGCCGCAGCATGACTCACGATATCTGATGACGTCAGCCAGCGGCAGTGCAAGTAGTGGCGGTACGGTAAGTTCCGCGGCTCGGCGGGAAAAGCCGTCGCGTGCTGCTGATGGCTGGGCGGGGAAAGCCGTCGCGTGCTGCTGATGGCTGGGCGGGGAAAGCCGTCGCGTGCTGCTGATGGCTGGGCGGGGAAAGCCGTCGCGTGCTGCTGTTTGCTGGGCGGGAAAGCCAATCGTGTGCTTTTCTGTGCGCGCGGATCTCGTGAGGCAGTAACAATTCAAATACAGCTAATAACCGTCTCACAGGGCAGTTACCTCGTTGGGAATACCGAAATACCCCGCAGCGGTTATACTGATACCAACCTCCAAATGGTAGCATTAGAGTTCAGTTTTCCTGTCACAAAAACAGAGGAATATTATACAGACTCCAGAGAGGTGAGGTATATGTTTATAAAGAAGGTTGTCCATCTACTATTTAATTGTACTGCCCTGCGGTGTTTGTTTGTCACACACACACACATTATATGTATATGTACAGAAAGCACAGCAATTAATAAAGTAGTTGTACAGCTTTCTAGTCATAGTGGGGCAGATTGTGTGTACCACTATGACCGTATAACTACTTATATTGTATTTATGTGGAGTATAGGAATCTAAATCAAATCAATGTTTGGTGTGATGACCCTTTGCCTTCAAAACAGCATCAGTTCTTCTAGGTACAGTTGGACAAGGTCAGGGATCTTGCAGGCGTATAGCTAGGTTTGATTAAACATGTATACCAAACAGGCGCTAATGATCATCAATTTAATGTGTAGGTTGAAACCAAATCATTAAATGAAGCAGAAAATGCTGGGTTGGAGGAATAAAACCGAGCGAGGAACATCCAAATTCACTGACAAGATGAGATTGAAGAAGACAATGGCAGGTCAGTGATAAATTGTACAAAATTCAACACCTAATAAATATATTTTAAATTATTTTTATCAGGTTATACAAAAGAAATATGTGTGAATGAATCCTTATTGAAATATAACGGGAGACTTAAACTTTACAAACTGTGCAAAAGTTTCCATGGTAACACCCTGGCCTTTTGAATCTATGATATCAAGGACGGTAGCCCAGAACTGCCAAGTTGTTCTGATTTTATTTTAATACCTGTTGAAAAGTGGTGTGGGAAGTAGTTTACCCATATTTAGTAAAGGGTAGCACTTATATCTGGGCAATTTTTACACCATCTTCGTGTTATTTAAATTATAGGCATAATAGTAGAATATAGAGCACTTCGCCAACAGGAGGTGCTGGCAGTAATATTTTAAAATAAAGTTTCTGCCTTGTATGTAGAATACATGAAAAGATGACACGTCTGCGGCCAACTCAGGAGAGTGCTACAGAAGCCTGGGTGCATAAAAGCTAATAATGAGCACATGGGAGGGGTGGATCTGGCCAATACTGGGACAAAATGTTCTTTTTTTGAAATTCGAGTTGGATGTGAAAATTGAAAATGGTCCAAGGGAAGTCAAACACGAGGGCTTGAGACAGACTCATTTTCCATATAAAATCTCAAATAAACCACTACAAAAAAGCCCAGAAATGATACAGAATATGCTGAAGTATGGGGAGTATGGGGAAATTCCAGCTTTTACTTTCCCTATTACTTTTCTGCATTGGAACATGTTTTAAGAAATACCACGTAGATAGAAACAAGTAAAACTCATCAAATTATAATTTCAATTTGCCTTTTTACTTTGAATTTCTCTCGCTGGTTTTCCCCTGTGATACGTTGTTACAGCATCCAGTTATACAAACTGCAGCAGAACCGCTGCACGTGGACCCACAATCTGGGAAAATCCCAAAATCCAAACCTTGCGCATGTTCCAATTCTGACACTATAATGCTCTAAATAATCCGCCAAACCAATGCAGATTGGACCTAGCTGTACTCTGGGGACGTTGCCGAGTGTAAGGTTTTTTGTATTTGCACATCTGAAAACTTGAAAAAATGTATGTGAAAACCTCCTTTTTTTGTCTGCCAAATTTGGAAGATGTTAAATGTGAACACTCCAGTATGAACCATGCCACTATGCCAGTCGTTAGATACCATGTGTTGGTTTATTTAATATATAAATATATATATATATCTTTATGCATGCTATATGATCAAACGTATGCGGACACCTGACCATAGCACTTATATTCCAAAACCAATAGATGGAGTTTCCCCCCCGTCCCCTTTGCAGCTATAACAGCTTCCACTGGTCTGGGGAGACTTTGCACAAGATTTTGGAGATATTCAGCCAAAAGAGTGTTTGTGAGGTCTGGCACTGATGTTGGACACGAAGGTCCAGCTCGCAATTGGCGTTCCAGTTCATCCCAAAGGTGTTCAGTGGGTATTGGTCATGGCTCTGTGCAGCCACCCGAGTTCCTCCTCACTAAACTCCTCAAACCTTTGGACAGTGCTTTGTGTGTAGGGGCACAGCCATGCCTTCCCCAATCTGGTGCCACATAGTTGGAAGCACACAATTGTCTAAAATATCTTTGTATGGTGTAGCATTAACATTACCCTTCATTGGAATTAAGGGGCGCAAACCATAAAAAACAGCCCCAGACCACTACCCCAAACTTTACAGGAGGCACTATGTATTTCAGTAGGTGATGGTCTCCTGGCACCAGCCGAAGCCTGGTATTAATTGGGATCTTCAGCTGGCTTCATGTAGCTCCCAACACACAGTGATTGTGCCTGTTTGGAACTCTAGTGCCAATGTTTATCGATGGAGATTGCTGCCTATGTGCTAATTTTATATACCTGTTAGCAATGGGTGTGGCTATACGTTGAGTTCCACCATCTTGGTATGGAATAAGTGGCATAAAATAAGCCATTTTATACTCATAGACATGTTTAGTTTTCAAAAAGATATGCTGATATAGAGACCAGGTAGCCGATGGAATTAGTATGTTACTAGAAGGTACATAACAGTGTATATATATGTTTATACGTTTCCTCATTCCCGGCTGCCAGGTACTCCTTGTATAGAAAGAAAGCAACACAGATCTTTATTTTCAGGAAATGATTTTTATTTCACATACACATAATAATAGCCATCCAATGGGGAAGCATAGGGAAGAGTTGGAAATGGGGCAGGGAGAATCTGATGCGATCCGGGTACGAAGAACGATTAAAAAACGTATCAAAAAAATAAAACTGATAATATCTCAAGCAGGGAAAAATACATTTGAGAAGTGGTGGAAAGAGAAAGAAGAACTGAAAGGGTTGGGAAGACAGAAGAAAGAGTAATGAGAAAGGGGTAAGGTTTGAAGAGGAGGACAGAGCCTTTGGGGAAAATCGGGAATAAAAAGAGGATGGAGCAAAAATGAAAGATGAACGATTATACAAGTGAGAGGCACAGAGAAGGGTGAGGAAAGCTCAGTAATATGGACACGGGTAGCGTATAAGGGGGGTTACGTAGATTGAGGAAATCGTAGAGTAAGACAATAGGGTAAAGTGGAGGGGGGAGAGAAGGGGTGCTATACTGACAGGCATTCCATTTAAACATTCGGTAGAGAGCAGTGGAACATACACAGTGGTAATATGTAGAAAAAGTAGGGAAAGAGTATGGGGATTGAAAAGGGGCCAAATACCAAATGAGGGAGATACGAGGGATTTCCATTCTGGATATGCAATGTAATGATATATTTATAGATATATATATATACGCTGCCTTTCTTATGAGCTACAAGAAACTTGTACCTTCTGCGGGAGGGGACAGAGAGCTGTTGCAGGCCTTTGTAGCAGGAGCTGCATTTGAAGTGTTTGCCAGAAATTTCTTGATATAACCATTTGCCCAATCTTGGTAAACCCCCCACTTATTAAATCACAATAGGAAACACATAATGCATGATACAGAGCTACCTTTTAATAATACTGTATCAAATTACTTTTACTGTATAAATCCCAAACCACAGGAAAAACTCATGGTAATTAACATAACTTATTGCTTCTGGGGCAGGACCCATTCGTGTTTCTTAGATTCTTAAATTCCCAGCTCCTCCTCACATATCCAGTACGCAAAATTATAGAAAGGCACTATTCAGGCTGGTATAAAATTGAAGCTCCTTACCATCTTGCTGGGAGAATTCAGAGATAACTAGCAATAAGGGAAATATCCTCAAAATACGTTTCATTAGGCCTAGAACCAAACAAATGATCTGAATAATGTTCTACTAAAAAAACTCCCATTGTTCCCAGTAATTTGAAGAAAATGCGCAGAGGCAGAGATAAAATGAATAGCGGTGGCAATAACCACCCCACTCCTCCAAAGGCCGCACAATAACTTTCTGCCTCTCCAAGGACCCCACGCTACTCACACACCCTAAAATCCTCTAAAAGTGGGAGAACTGAATGTAAAAAAAGTGCATCGATGCTTTAAAAGTTGGTTTCCAGACAATTTCACTGAAATAAAAGCAAAGCACCAAAGGGATGAGTTATTTTTGCTTTTAGATCCCAAAATCTTACATCCACTCATTAAAGATATAGGTTAATCAGCAGCACATAATGTAACTCTTCCAGCACTTCCCAAAACAAAGTATATGAGAGGATTATTCATAAAGGTGCAAAAGAAAAAAGGACCCCCCCCTCGAAATAAGATATCCAACATGATCTAAAATTATGGAATTAATAGTCAGATTTACAATTAGTGGGCAAAAATATGAAAATACTTTCATATCGTGTTAAAGGGCAACTCTGCAGCAGAATTTTGTATGTAGAAGTAAGCCATCATGGGATGTATGTGCAAAAACTTTCCCTCTTTAACAAAAAAATGGATATTTTACATTTGCCCGGAACCCTTCTTATTTCGTGTGTTTACACATGCAATAGAAAACATTTAACATTGATTTCTGGCAATAAAACACGGCAACTCTGCCCGCACCGGTCGCTGAAGGCCGGTTATGACGCATTGCCGCGTTTTAAAGATGCAGAATTTAGATCACGACGTATATACTCAACTTTATACCTTTTACTATGCAATAATTATAAATGGAACATTATGCAATACTAGCGCGTAAGTAACGTATATAACTCTTATTTCCTATAAATGTGTAACATAAATAGGGAGAAAGTCATTAAAATCATGTGGCGCTGATAGTTTTGCACCAGTGCTACTGTTGCACAAAAAAAAGACTAAATCCCTTGATAAAATGAAGA
The DNA here is from genome assembly GCF_027358695.1 of Spea bombifrons. Classification (NCBI taxonomy): domain Eukaryota; kingdom Metazoa; phylum Chordata; class Amphibia; order Anura; family Pelobatidae; genus Spea; species Spea bombifrons. Next base: position 105,511,170 of record NC_071090.1, on the reverse strand, counting down.
TGCTGAATTATATCCTCTAATATAACAGCAGGAGATGAATACATTATAATTTGATTTGTTGTTTTTTTTATACTTAGGAATGTTTTGCAGAATTCTGCTTATATGATTTATCTTTGAGTTATGCATTTAAAAAAAAAAAAAAAGATTTTTTTTTACTGTAAAGAAACTTTGCGTGGATATCGAATTAATTTCAAATCAGCTGCTTTTACTTTTTTTTTAAATGTTTCAAGCAACGGTTTTCTTTTTTTTTTTCTTTTTTCTTTTTTTTTTTGAGCATTTGTAAAATAGTGCAATGGGGGAAAAACAGATACTAAACACAGAAACTCTAAAAACAAATAATTCAAATCTTTTAGTGCAAGAAAAAAAAATCCAAAAAAAGTTAACGTCTGAAGACAGACAAAGCTCCCATTTTTTTTTTTAGAGTCCGCTGGGAAATTTCAGGACTGAGAAACGAAACCAAAAAAAAATCTGTATTAAAAAAAATAGAAATGTATTCTGTGCATTTAAATATTATCCTTAAAAACGTTCTAAGCTAATTTTAAATCATTGCACTTAAGTTGTCATTGTTTCTTGCCTATAGGCCCAATGCAAAATTGTTTGTTTTTTTTATACTTTTTTGGAATATGTATAATGTTATAAAAGGCTAATTATTTTAAGATTTAATATTTTTTTTTTTTGCTAAATGAAACATAAATGACTGAAAGTAAGAGATGGAAGTTTTGTGGGATTCTCCTGCTTCGAATGAAACCTCTTTTACAAACCACCCAAAAGAATTGTGACATTTTCTAGGGTATACAGTCAACTTTTACATAATTTTGCCCCCCCTGTGGTTATAAAACAAGATATCCGTGTCCAATAGCTTCTTCCGGTATGTATCAGCATGTCACATGTACCAGGAGGGACATACATCCCATACCTCTCTCCTGACCGTCACTAAGTCATCCTCCGACACGAGGCACAGACATTGTGACCTGTAGCTTATTCCTGTGTCTCTATACAGGTGGATTCTTGGAGGAAAGCGGAGGGCGGTGACACGGGAACAAGCACTGAAAAAAACACAAGGTGGCTGGGGTGGGAAGTGTGGGGTAGTTGGGGAGTGGCATTATCCCTTCTCCGCCAGAGGGTTGTTAAGCAACTCAGACGTTTAAAAAGTTCTCCCCAGAAGGTTTTCTTTTTCTTCCTATTGTAGATATTATGAGGAGAGTTCTGTTATTCCAGACGTGTTGAAGGTGTCCACTTGTAGTCTCCTGTCGGGTGTTGGCGTGTGGAGGGCGGGGGGGGGGGGTCTGTGTCAAGAATCTTTGTTCCTTCCGCTCGCAGATTTGCAGCTTGGCGGTAATGTAGTATCAAAGGAACCAGGACTGAAAGAGACAAACACGAGGGAGGGGGGTGAAGCAGATATAAAAATAGGTGGGAAGAGAAGAAAGTTGCTCTCAAGTCAAGTCACATATATTTTTAACTTTTTAATTTCTAAGCCAGCCGCACTACTCTGTTATGAGCTCTGTGCCCTTATGTTACTGTAATGCAGTTCTGCGGTGCCCTGTTGTGCGTAACACATGTCGTAACACACTGTCTGAACGGCAGTTTGCATTCCACTCGCAATACAGAATAGGATTGTACCATGCTGGCTGCTGAAACAAAGATGGGGAAATGATACGGTAGCCACTTAATCGCCCGAATTCCATCTGCAATCAAATCACTTCTTCCCCGGACAGTAGGTGGCAGTGTCCCCTAATCATAGAATCTCTCCTAGAATATTAAGATTTACTGCTGATAAGTAGTAGGGCACCGTGACAGTAAATAATCATGCCACGCTGTTCCCTTCTTTCTTAACCAGTAATCGGCCTGACATGACCCAGCGCATAGCCATTCAGTCTTTATTTGTAAGGGAAGCATCATAATATTACAGATTATGAGACAAGACCTGAGTGCAACGCTTTTGGTGATTTAGCTGAACCTAAACGTTGTTAACGGATACAGTGAATCAAACAAGAATCATTTTTACTGCCTGCAATGCAAATATATGTGCCAGGAACCAGTTGTAACAAGTACTGTTGTGTTCTTGTAAAATGAATTAGGTATTCAAAACAATTATGATTCATAAAGTTATTATATTTAGAAAGCTAAGCCGCAAACCATTTTGGAACCCACATTATGCAACACCAGATTTCCCACTCAATTGTCTTAACAATGAGCCATAATCTTAAATAATAATACATCTGTCAGATAACATAAAGTAAAACCCTGCACATATCTACATATTCACGGGCGGCTTAGACCAAAACATGCTTTTGGACACGTTTATAAATAATAAGCACCATTCTTAAGGAGTAAACGTTTCTTTCACTAATTGTGGTAATATATTAGGAAGGAAGCATATTTTGTTCAGATAAATGTCTGTAGATGTATGGGATATCTCTTAAGTGAGTACATAAACCTCCCAGCATTCTAGGTGTCTAAACTGGAAGAGCTGTGATGGGGTAACTGGCAGAGCTGTGATGGGGTAACTGGCAGAGCTGTGTTGGGTTGTGTGGCTATAGTCGGGGGAGGGGCAAGGTCAGAAGTACGACCCCCACCATACTCAAAGAGCCACATTGCATGCTCAGGTATAGAGCATCACAGGCAAAAGAACCCACATAACTGCATAGCACTGGTAGCCCTAGATAGGAATAGAGCTTAAATGCATGAAGATACAAAAAACATACTACCGTGTTTCCCCGATAGTAAGACACCCCCGATTGTAAGACGTATCGGGAGTTTCAGAGGGGTCGGCTAATATAAGCCGTACCCCGAAAGTAAGACATATGTCTTACTTTCGGGGAAACACGGGGGATTTGCCGGGTCCGCCACTCTAAGGGGCCGGGAAGTCCCCACCAAGGCCGGCCTTACGTGTCTGCGGCCGCACAGGATTTAAATTAAAACATCGGGGTTTTTTTTTAACTTTATTTAACATCCTCCATGTTAAATAAAGTTAAAAAAAACTTTATTTAACATGGAGGATGTTAAATAAAGTTTTTTTAACTTTATTTAACATGGAGGATGTTAAATAAAGTTGAAAAAACCCCCCGATGTTTTTATTTAAACCCTGTGCGGCCGCAGACCCCTAAGGCCGGCCCCTTAGAGCAGGGCCGACCTTTGGGGTGTGCGACCGCACAGGGCGCCACACTCCAGGGGGTGCCAACCTGCGGCACCCGGCACCCCTCCAGAGACGGACAGTAATGTCCGCCGCTGGAGGAGCAGGCTCGCAAGGGAGCGGTATCGGAGGTCTTTAACAGACCTCCGGCTCCCTTGAGTGATTTTAAGCCGGGTTCAACCCGGCTTAAAATCACTCAAGGGAGCCGGAGGTCTGTTAATGACCTCCGATACCGCTCCCTTGTGATCTGCGCGGCAACAGCTGTTGTGCGCCGGGGTTTCTTGTCAGATCCCGGCGCACAACACTGAAGCCGCGCCCACCGCTGTCCGTGCCCTCTGACCCGGAAGGAGACAAGAACTGAAGAAGAGGAGCGAAGAGGAGGAAAAGAAGCTGAAAGAAGAAAGGAAAGGTAAGAAAGCATTAAGTGAGAGTGGATTGGTGTATATGTGTGTGGATTGGTGTATATGTGTGTGTGGATTGGTGTATATGTGTGTGTGGATTGGTGTATATGTGTGTGTGGATTGGTGTATATGTGTGTGTGGATTGGTGTATATGTGTGTGGATTGGTATATGTGTGTGGATTAGTGTATATGTGTGTGGATTGGTGTATATGTGTGTGTGGATTGGTGTATATGTGTGTGTGGATTGGTGTATATGTGTGTGTGGATTGGTGTATATGTGTGTGTGGATTGGTGTATATGTGTGTGTGGATTGGTGTATATGTGTGTGTGGATTGGTGTATATGTGTGTGGATTGGTGTATATGTGTGTGGATTGGTATATGTGTGTGGATTAGTGTATATGTGTGTGGATTGGTATATGTGTGTGGATTAGTGTATATGTGTGTGGATTGGTGTATATGTGTGTGGATTGGTGTATATGTGTGTGGATTGGTATATGTGTGTGGATTAGTGTATATGTGTGTGGATTGGTGTATATGTGTGTGGATTGGTGTATATGTGTGTGGATTGGTATATGTGTGTGGATTGGTATATGTGTGTGGATTGGTGTATATGTGTGTGTGGATTGGTGTATATGTGTGTGGATTGGTATATGTGTGTGGATTAGTGTATATGTGTGTGGATTGGTGTATATGTGTGTGTGGATTGGTGTATATGTGTGTGTGGATTGGTGTATATGTGTGTGTGGATTGGTGTATATGTGTGTGTGGATTGGTGTATATGTGTGTGTGGATTGGTGTATATGTGTGTGTGGATTGGTGTATATGTGTGTGGATTGGTGTATATGTGTGTGGATTGGTATATGTGTGTGGATTGGTATATGTGTGTGGATTAGTGTATATGTGTGTGGATTGGTATATGTGTGTGGATTAGTGTATATGTGTGTGGATTGGTGTATATGTGTGTGGATTGGTGTATATGTGTGTGGATTGGTATATGTGTGTGGATTGGTATATGTGTGTGGATTAGTGTATATGTGTGTGGATTGGTGTATGTGTGTGTGGATTGGTGTATGTGTGTGGATTAGTGTATATGTGTGTGGATTGGTATATGTGTGTGGATTAGTGTATATGTGTGTGGATTGGTGTATATGTGTGTGGATTGGTATATGTGTGTGGATTAGTGTATATGTGTGTGGATTGGTATACGTGTGGATTGGTAGGTGTGTTGATTGGTAAGTGTGTGAGAGTGATGGGTGTTATGCTGTACCATTTCCAATGTCTTTTTCATGATCTAATTATGCTCTAAAAGTACATCATAACTCCCATCACTCTCAATTTTTTCCCAATATAAGACATACCCCGAAAGTAAGACATAGTGGGGCTTTTAGGGATAAAAAGAAAGTAAGACACTGTCTTACTTTCGGGGAAACACGGTACAATTCTATAAAACTTAAGAGGAATTTGTGTATATTTAATGGGTTTTAAGTTCTGGATGCATAAATACATTTGCATATTTTGTTTTTACAGCATTACTTATTATATGCTGTGTTCTTCAATGGATAAGCTGACTACTTCATGGACATTATTGGCTCCGTTGACATACAGCTAACAGGGATCTCAATTAAATAGGCCAGTGATCAGGAATCGTATGGTATAGAAATTCCCCGCCTGGTTTAAAATAGAGCTTGACATGGGTCCTGTCCTACTCTGGTTTAATTAAAGATGTCATTATGTTACAGCTTCATTTTCAGGTGTCAGAGGGGTTAATCTTTGTAGAGATTGTAGTAAAATGCAGGAGGCTGAGAAGTTTTTACACCTCCTGTGCTTGGGAAGGGGGGAGCAGGGAGTGTTTATAGTGGGGAGGGGGCAGTGCCCCCATTGTTGTGGAAGTGACATCATGTCTGGTTGTTAGGGGATACCAGACAGGTTTATACGTGACATCTTTAATTAGGGGGATCCCATATTTGAGCCCCCCTCTTATACTATGTTTCCCTGCTTCTTTTTACGTAAAACATGTAACTAGGCCTGTGTAAGATTTAGCTGTTGTAACTAGTAGAGGACTAGCAACAGCCACATGTGAGAACTTTAGATCTGTGAATAGAAGTGTTTGGCTTAAGTGATTCTGCTTATTAATATCAAACAGGTAAAACGTGATTATACTGACATATATAAAAGCTAAATCTTACACAGGCCTAATTACATCCCTATTAGTAGTATTCAGTAGTTGGATATACTCTAGTTGTTTTTAAGACAATAAAGACCGCTAGCCTGCAATAGAATATTAGGCATGATACAAAGGCAATAAGGCACCCAGAAGCCAAATTACTATAATAAGATGTTACAGGGGTAATAAGGCACTCAGGGTTACTGTAATAAGATGTTACAGGGGTAATAAGGCACTCAGGGTTACTGTAATAAGATGTTACAGGGGTAATAAGGCACTCAGGGTTACTGTAATAAGATGCTGCTGTGGTACTACCTACTATTAGATTATAGTAGTCATGGCCATGAAGCAGGTTTCCCTGTATGTTAATGCAGCGCTGCGTTATAAGCGCCTGTTCCCCAGTAAAAGGGAGTAACTGGTATCGGGGATCGTGCAGCTGTTGGGACGGATGAGCGGCAGAGCCGTTTACAGATTAGAGAGCTCAGTGTGGAATCGGGAACATCGCTGACCGCTGCGTTACTAGAAGTGCTTTCTTACAGAGTAAACGTTATCACGTCTATTAAAACGCATTAGACGCTGTTTTAATTATTATAATGCGCTTTGTTACAAATTAGTTGCTGCTTTATGTGCTTCTAAAGTGAACCGTACGAAACACGGGTTTATGGTAGGGAATTCTTTCATGCCAAGAGCTCTGTTTTATTTTTCTTATCTTGTACACATAATTCAACGGGATAAAACCCAGGGACAAGATGGGAAAGAATGAGTCTCGCTTACTGTTGCTAGGACCATGTGCTAATTAATTCCCACATCCAGTAATGATTGTGCGCACAGCACTTTGCTGGCTTTGGTACAAAGAGCCTGCGCGGTCACTTCTCTATGTATTGTCACACACTATGCCGTATATTATTTAACCTCTCGAAGCTGCTGTCGTGTCCGACATTCTCAAATCTCTTATTTTGAGCTTGTGTTAAGAAAGTTGTGTAAATATTAGGCAAATGAATATAAGAGATTGTGCAGAAGTCCAGTGCATGTGAATATAGAAATGTTTGCAGTGCACCCATTTTAGCCTCTTATTTGAAAAAAAAAAAAAAGTTGTCAAGGTATTTTTGATAGATTGTCGGCTTGTGAGCCGGGCCCTCTTTACCTAATTTATCCCCACGTCTGAGTCAGTTCTACTTCGTTCAGACCCTTTGAATGTGTGGAGAAACTGTTAACTCTCTATAAATACTTAAAAAGATATTAATAATAATGTGCAAAAAAATGATCGACAGACCTGTTTCAGGCTGCAAGATTTATTAAAAATAATTTCAGTAAGTGAATGATAGTTTAAGGGTGATTTTTTTTTTTAGTTTTAGTGAATTAGCGAATGTTCATGCCGCTAAAAAAAAAAAAGTGGTGTACTTGTCCAAGCATTTTAGTAAAGTGACCTCTGGCTTAATACATGACTCTTCTGCGGAGGCTCTTACACTTGTAAGTGATATATCTGATTTAAAGACAACGCAGTATTGTATTGGGCTTAATATTGTGCCACTCTGTGAACACTATTTATCAAACCAACATTGTCAGTTCTGATTCAGAGTGCTGAAAGCAGAGCAATCACTATTAATGGTTTCACTGATTGCACCAACGTCAGCATTTTACCCCAGAACTGCTACAGTTTAATGCTACCTTAATGCTAACGTGAAGCCTTCCCTGTTCCGGCAGCGTGTCACTTCCTGCAAACAAAACGTACTTCCTGTACTAACAAAATGTAAGAACTAATTAAGGTCAAACCTTTATTGGGCATTTCTTATCCCATCGTATAACTGCTTCTGCAGATGGAACCGGTATTAATCTGTCACACGTACTTGAATAGCTGTCCATAGATTGTAATGGGGAAAATGAGATAGAAATAGTATTTTATCCCAGTTAATGAATCCGGGCCAATATATCTCTATTCTTATCTCATTTTCCCATCGCCATCTGTGAGGAATGACGTTAAATTACTTCTCGTTTTTTTTTCTCTGGCATTGAATTCAGCCCGCTGCGTTCTGTTACTATTACAAACGTAAAAAATAAATGCGGCTACCGTGGATTTGGGATCCCGAAGCTAAACTTACAACGAAGCTACAGATTAAAAGAGTGCCACAGTACGGAGGAGGGAAGAAGTCTGACTTACTTGAGACTGCTGGGGGAGGTTCAGAAAGTTGCTGTCTCGTGATCCAATTGTGACAAACCTGTTGGACCCGGCGGGGGGAGGCGCTGAGAATGCTACACAACAACACACAACAGCAACACAACACGATGATGTATGACGGAAACAGTGACATTTATCAAAGACCGCACGTTTAAACAACACGGTAACAGCATGCAATAGAATGATATACACGTCAAGATCAAAATAACGACATGGAAAACGAACATGGATGACAGATGTTGCACATAAATACGCAACACAGTACACAACGATGGGCACATTGTAACACACACACAAAATAAAAGAACAAAACACATGGGGAAAAGAAAGAGAAGAGAGATAAGCAATCAAACACAAAACTAATACAACACACTTTCCTTCACAAACACACATATCTAAACACACATTGGACACGCGTGTGTACTGTCTGTTAGATGCACCTTAATAATCACTCTTATGTGTAAAACATTTCTTTACATGTTCATTGCCAAAAAATGAAAATCCAATATATATGTAATTAATATCATGTTTTTGTCATTGAACACATAACCGGGGTCATTGTTTGGGAGTGCTTGGCTTGTTAATGAACAACTCGTCTCTTTTTACCTGCGCTTACCACTATTTCAATAAATTCTCTAGCTCATTCTTTTGTATAATTAGTGTTTAAAATATAGACATTTGTGAGGCAAAACTAGATACATGTTGTATATTTATATATACAGATTTTCATTCAGCCTGTAGTGATCTAGTTCTGTCCTAGTCTCTGACTATGCGATGTGGCCGTTCTCGGGTTAGCGTTCTTTGTTTTGTCCGTGTCAGCGTGTTGCTCACCCTAACGGGCAGACAGATCATGTCAAAGGTCTTACTGACCCAAAACACTGATATGTTTTGGCATTGGATGGGTGAATTATAGCATGTCACGGGTATATATCATGTTCTATCGAGTACTGCAGGTTATGTGCTGGATGCTGTGCCGGGCACTCCTCACACACTATTATTGTTGTCTTATGGAGGAGGAATCCAGCCTCTAGGAGTCATCTGTAATATTTTACTTTTAGGAGTAGGGGAGTCGCCTGTTTCATTGCTCCATCCTATAGAAAGCTGTCACGGAGCTAATCTTATACTTGTCGCTGTTTTCCTGGTCTTACATATATCTGATACTCGCAATACCCTGAAATGGTTTATTCTAGCTTACTAAGTAGACATCACCTCAAATATTTTTAGCATTTCATATATGGTTAAAACCAAGGCCTCTCCAGTCAATCGAATGCAAATAGGATATTGCCTCCCGGGGACTAAATGAAAAATAAATGTTGCTCATCGGTAGGTTTATTGCATCAAGCAATGCAATCATACATTATTATTCTTAAGGTTATAGATTGTCAGCTCTTCTGGCCTCATGGTTGTTCCTTGTTTCCTGGCCTCAACATTCCAAAGCGATTGTTTCTTATGCTATTATTATTATTATTATTATTATTATCGGCTTACTCCTAGATCAGGGCTTTCAATCTTCCCTGAGCTGCGTCGGCCGGGGGAATCTCATGGTAAATTGTTTTTCGTACTGGATTTGTTTGCAAGATTTTGATTTGAAATAAGGCAAGGGTTTTTTTTAATTATGATTCTAACACTGAGCTCATATTAACTGCTGTTTAAAAACACTCGGTGCAATCAAAATGCCAATTTATAACACACAGGATTCCTGGTCACAAACAATAAGAGCTGCTAAGGTATCAGCATCGTGGAAACGTTGGATGAGAACAGTAATTAACATCTAATGGATGATCATTTCACTTCTTTTGAAGTTACACTAACTGTTATTTGGCTCTTTCTCTACGTAGAAGAGGAAAAATATTCTTTTTTTTAATTTTTGGGTTTGAAAGAGGTATATTGTTTAATGTATTCATCCTAATACGCGTTTTCTGCATATAATATACTCATTCTTTCTAAACAACCTGCATATTAGTCCTATAAGATTATTTTACTGTCGTTTTGTTACCAAATACTTTTCTGCCACTGCTTGTTTTCAAACGTCTCAATTTTCTTTCCAACTCTTAACTCCTCTTTTTATTCGCTTGTTTATTAATTTTCTTATTCTGAAATCCTTGTTTGTTTTGTGCTAATGGCATTATTAACCTCCCTTTATCTTTCTCTCTCCCCCTCTGCTCTTTTTATTCTTTTCACGTCACACGCTAAGGCGGGATGGAGAGGCTGGGTTGACCTATATTGACTGGGAGGATCGGGGTGATTAATGTCACTTACAGGGCGATGCTGGTGCAGAAAGTCCTCCTTCTGGGACAGAGGTGTTGCTGGTGACAGGTTTTGTGTCTGGCAGGGGAAGGGGGACAGGCCTGGCCACAGGTGCGGGGGGTGGCAGCAAAAAGGAACCCGACATTTTCCCCTGGGCCCCGCTGCTGGGCTGCGGACAACATAAATAACAAAACGAGAGTAAATGGAGCTCAGAACAGCCCCTCGCCCGCACATAACCTAGCCTTTTTTTTTTTTTGCCCAAAAACCGTGGCAAAGAAAAAAAATGTAAAATATAAATGTTTAAAAATTAAAAAAAAAAACTTAAATAATTTTCCTAAAGTAGTTTTTAGAAATTAATGAAATCATGGAAAATGAAAAACTTATTAAGATAGAAAAATGATACTTTTTGAATAACATAAAAATATTAAAATCAGTTAGATTAATTATATAGATCAATTAAAATAGTCTAAAGGGGTGAAAAACTGTAAATGTGTTTTCAATTTTAAATTAGTTTGAAGTAAAAAAAAAATATTAAGAATGTAACAAAAAAATTACAAAACATGTGGGAAAAATACTTTCTGAGCAAAATTAAAATCTAAATTGTAATTTAAAAAAATGAAAAAAGTGAAAATGAAAACAGAGCAGCAGCAACATCACTTGGGTGGCCTGGACAGAAGAGCTGACAATCGAGTTAATGGAAAATTATACTGGTTAGGGGATACTTTAAGAAACCGTTATATCTAAAAGTTATAAATGTGGAATAGTAATGGATTTTACACAATGAATAAACATGTGAAAAGATAATAGCGGCAAAGGCGTTACAGAGAAAACTATAAAGATCTTTCTCTTTTCCCTAATCGGTTTGCTGATGTATGGATACGATATATATATATTTTTCCCCTCGTTATTTTAGCCTCTGCATCTCTAGTGTTGTGAATGCATCCAGCAATTAGGAATGATGCGTTCGCAATCCGCGTGCGTTTGATGATAAAACGAATTTTATCCCAAAAGTGTTACGGTGTAAAAACTTTTACACATAGAATAACAATCTGACGAATTTACCAGACAATGGCAATTCCGTGATCTGGAACTACATGTTACAAATCCTTCTCCTATCAAATAAACTGGAGATAATACATGAAGTTTTGGGTTTTTTTTAACTGGAGTATCGAAGCGATGAGTTTATTTACTAAACGACAAATGCAAACGAGGCTAAATGAATCTTTCATTCTAACTGTTCATTGACGGGAATGGAGGTGAGAGGAACATTGTGTGTGTGTGCATGTACGTGTACACGTGTGTGTGTGTGTATGTACGTGTACACGGTATAATGAAATGGTCTGCCAGAGACGCTCTTGTGATACAGAGACGAGGGAGGTCAGCGTGTTCTCTGTATGTGAAATCACACAGCTGTCGGTGGCTGTGCAGCGCATGCTATCGTTTCGGGGAGATAATCTATTTTCTCGGATGCTGTTTTAGTGAACTATTCTGTGTTGTTTTCCCATAATGGCCTTAAATATGTTCCTTAAACATCAATTGTCCTTCTCTATCATGCCAAGTCAATCTGTCACTTTTCCACTGAAGGTTTAGTCACATGAGGTGGTTTTCAGTTTCTGTGACAATAATTTATAAGGGACAGCTTTTGTGTCACAAGACACAGAAAAATGATAAAAAAAATTAACATAATTAAAGACTTTTCTGGGCTCGGTCATCTCACAATTTAAATATTAAAAGGTTCTGAATGAATCCCAGTGTGATGCAGACAGGTGAGGATTAAAATTAATTAAATTAAATGCCTTTAACCGTTTATTTTAATTTATGTTTAAAACCGTTATAGTAAATAAGCAAACCAGTAATCTACAGAATATTCAGCTGCAGAAAGATTTGAAACTTGCAGCCCTAATTTGGTCCTATTTAACGTTTAAATGGCTGTTCCTTTATAGCGCATCGTAACGCAGGGTCAAACGTGAAACGACCGACAACCGTGCTTTAGACATAAATATATATCGATCTATCTATCTAGCTATATATATATATACACACACATGAGCTCGGGGCAACTTGGCTCTGGGTTTCTTCATACAAACACACGCAGACACACTCTTTGAATATTTAGATATCTAGAAAAAGCATTCAAAGTACATAAGCTAGTATTTCTACATATCTTTGTATCTTTATCTAGGTCCACGTACATGTATGCAAATGTATTAAAAAAAACTATGATCACAATGAAAAACAATTTTTATGGAAGTTAAACCATTTATGTTAATTGTTACAAATTGTGATTAAGTATTTTTATTGTTCCCTGGATTTATAGTAATTAGGTAATGATTAATATCATTAAAATGAAAAGGTGTTTAATGAACAATGTGTTTTGTGATTCAAAATTAAACATTTCTACAAGTACTTACTTAAAATGAAAGAAAAAATTAAAAATAAGTATAAGAAACAATTGGTTACTGCTGTTGCGTAACACAAATTGACCGCTGACACTGTTATGTACAGCAACAGAGGAGAAGAGGAGGTCAGGATTGCTATTCCTAATAAAAGTTACCCAGATTCAGGGCTCAGAAAAGATGCAAAGCAGCAAAAACACAACGCACCCCTATTTTCTCTGATCCAGTAGTTGAAGTAATAACTACTCACCTGCCCTGCTCCCTGGCCAGTTGTGTCCGAGCAGACAAACTGAACAAACTCTTTGAGAGAGTCCTGGCTGTGATGGTGATGATGGTAGCGTATTGTTGGGTGGGTGAAGTAAGGACTGGACTGCTGGATGATGGATGTTGAGGGAAAGTGTAAAGCAGATGCAGATGCCCGGGGGCTCCCTGAAAATAAACACACAAGGTTGGCATTGTTGTTTGAAGTTTATGTGCTTTCATATTATGATATATTTGTATTTTCATTATAAGCACCAGAAACTTTACTAGAGATGTAAAATGTCTGGAAATTTTGAAGCCAAGAAAATTGAAAAAAAAAAAAATACATTTTACAAATTTAAAATGATTTTGTTACACTGCAGTATATATAAAAAAATCTTGCTTGAAATAAAAGTACAGCTTACTCAGTAAATAATAAACCAACTTTTTAAAACTCTATTTTTTGTTGCAAATGGAGCGACAAGGTCTGTATAGTTTAAGAACATTTCAACTCTTCATGAGAACAGGGGGTTACCTTTCCCTCAAATGCAACAAAATAATCGAAGAAAACGTTAAAAAAAACTAAAGATCTCCTCTAATCCTCCTACATGGATTGGACGGGGAGAGCGATCACAATCGCCCAATCAGATCTGCTCCCTAGCGCCAATTGAAAATGAAGAAGTTAAGTAACTGGCATTATTTGTGGAGACGTTGCATCTTTCATAAAGGTCTTCATGTAATATAGTTTGAATGCCATGTCATAAACATATTATTTATCGTTGTAAAAGAAGATATTCCACACTCCATTTTGTTTAAATGTTTCCAGAAAAAAAAAACAAACAAAAAAATGGCTTTGGGAAAAAACATAAAAAAAGCAGCCCCCCCCCAGTTGTTCTGATTTTTCCCCTCAGACCTTCTCATCTCTAAACTTAACACTTTGACCACAGAAACAAAACACTTGTACTTAACTTACGAAATTAGTTACGGCCCTACTGACAAATCTGAGCCACTATGCAATCAAGAAGGATTTTTAACCCCTGTTGTGGCATAATTGGTAATTGCCCCAAGTAGGAGTTTGTTGCCTTCTGTTGGATCAACTTTAGAGCTTTAGAAGTGGGTATGTGTGAAAGGCGGAACTTGATGGACTGAAGTCTTTTTTCAACCTACAATACTATAGTATACTGTGCTATACTAACCCATTGTGCACATCTAGCACTGAGAAACCTTGAAGTAGTCCATTCTATTAAAAGAGGTTATGCAAAGGTTTACTTAACCAGTCTACAATTTTACAGGGTGCTGAGTCCAGAAAGAAAGATATTCTAAATTAAATTTGACAGCAAATGAGTACCATATTAGGATTAGGGTGACTAAGAATGTAATCGGCAACCTGGTTCACGCAGAATCCTCTGTTCCCTTTTTTATTGTCCCTTACTTGATTGATCCACGACTCACCTGGTCTCACAGGTAGCACGGGTAGAGGGTGATGAGTGAACGCCATGCGAGAGGAATTCGTCTGGGAGGAAAGGGCACTGCAAAAATCTAGCTTGCCTGACTTCTTAAGAGATCCGGGTCCTATGAAGTGATAAAAAGAAGGATCACTAAATTGTCCAACACAAACTAGCATTAAATGAATGAATGAATGAGTGAAAGAATGAATATAGGGGACACTGTGATTGAATCTCTGATACCACGGTGTGAAAGAAATGTTTATGGGTAATACAGGTTGTTTGTAGCAGCGAAACCTGACAGACTGGAGAAAGCTGTAGGCCGCGTCGTCTGATGAAGTGTACATGAAATGATTGTAACTGTAATGTATTAATTCCATATCATAGAATTGAGTCTGACAAGTAGAGACTTACTCTGGTGTGACTGCGTTAAACCAATGGTTAGAGCGCTACTTGGGTGCTTTGTTTAAAACAAAACAGACCCGTCACATTCTTCAAAGGAATTAGTAACCAGTCTTGCTATGCTAGCAACTAGCTAAAGATCACCCTTTTAACTGGGTAATGTTATTATAGAAGAAATGGTATATGTCATTCCAGAAGAGGGAGCCCCACGCTGTACAGGGACAGGCGGCTCTCTTTTTTTTGCACCAGGGGCTCCGGTGTTTTCGCAAAAAAGTCTTAAGGGAATTGTGTTATTAAAGTGGTAGGTAAGCTGTAGACGTGTACACATATTAAATACATGATATTAGACTTTAATGTGCCATTAAAGGGTGTGTTTACAGCACGATTATGTCCTCGGGTTGTAGTTTAACTGAAGTATAATCATAACAAGCTTTTGTAATTGCTTCCTGACTGTAGAGGAGCACATTTGGAGTTTGGGAGCTGGGATCAGGGTTTTATCCCAGGAGTAGCTGTGAAGTTGGTTAAACATTTTGAAAATGCATTTTCTTGTTCTGAAGGTCAGACCTGATATAATCTCAGAACTTGTGTAATTAAATCGCAGAATACCTGGACTGGTCATAACTACAGAGAGATACTTTATCTGAGACGTTGGGAGACGTCTCATCACATATGGGTTGGCAAGATTTTCTTTGCAGTAATGTAAACAACATCAGCTTTGACTACACGTAAAGTATGTTCTTCAGGTGTCACTAGGAAGGAGATTAATGTCTGCAGCATTGGCACTCTACAATGTTACAGAATGAAGGACACGCGTTATGCATTAGTCACAAAACAAACAAGAGAGGATGGTTACCTGTGTCAACATCATTTTGCCAAACACTAGCTTGGCTTCCCCCAGCGGCAGGTGACCGGCCTGTGCCGGGGTAGAACACGTCATCCACTGGACTCTCCATTTCGCTGTCATCCAAAGACTTGGGACGCTTGGTAGAGCTGAGAGAGACAAAGTCATTGGCTAGCCACAAAAAAAGTACAAATACCACATCCCATAGATTTCTCTCACTGCACGTCCCTGGGTTGATTTTATACCTTTTGACCTTGTGGTTCTTATTAGCCACATGTCCTCTTAATACTATACATACAGTATGGCATACAATAGCCAGGCTATTGAATGGCTACCAGCTGTTATCATCTACTTCAGCTGGGTACGACGTCTGTCTAATAGGCTGAACTGCTATACAATAAAAGGATGGCAGAACAGTTCTCTTACCTGCTGGAAGGAGGGGACGTTAAGGACCGCCTGCCAAGTGTCACCTGGTTTATATTGTAGTAACTTGGGCTTTCCAAATCCGCCAGCGAGAAGTTGGGACCAGATGCTGTTGCAACAGGAGCTATGAGAAAAGACACACCAATGACCAACGCGCCACCGTGACGCTCCGCACCCAGCCCTCATCCTCTGCGAACCCATTCTTATCTGCCCGTCCCAGCAACTCACTCTGGGACACGCGCACGAGCTCAGTGACATTCCACACGCCCGAAGTGACAAAGCAGTCCTGGAAGGACAGGTGACCTGTCGAGAAATGAGGAGGGCTTTATATTGTAAAGAAGAGCAAATAAATGATACATTGATTATAAGGAGGCGGTATAAGAAGCAATATCCAGTTTTACAGGGAGGGGTGTACAGGTTAGATGGAGAAGGTTATAGAGAGTGGTCATATGGAGTAATAGGAGGAGTTATAGGGAGAGGTAATATGGAGTAATAGGATGGATTATGGGGGTAGGTTATATGAGTAACAGGAGGGGTCATGGAGTTATAGGGGAGCGTTATATGCAGTAGAGAGGGGTTATATGAAGTAATGGGAGTTATATGGAGAAATAGCACATAGTATAAGGAGGAGTCTCAGGTTATACTGAGGAATAAAAAATAGTTATTTGAAGGCATTAAAATGGTCAGTATGGGGTGTATTGTATGTGTTTAGGATCTACCATTTGGAGGGGGCTTTATATCCACTTCAGTTTGCTGGTTTGAGTTATCTGACTGTCCGGAATCTGCGGAGAAAAAGGATTTGTTTGAAAAAACAGCATGTAATTCTGGCCTTAAATAGATACAAATATCTTAATATAAAAAAACATTTGAGATTTCTACAGACAGTAGAGCCTGTGGTGCTCATCAGGGGCGAATTTATCAAGGCAGTCACTGTTCAGTAGTTATGGTCGTAGATCTAAATGCATGCAAACTGCCATCATATCAATTGGTCTCGAGGACTTTAAAAAAAGTCACCGTTTTTGGCTATCCCAGCCTGCGCACCGGCAACTCGGTGAAAAAAAAATCATGAAACACTTCAGGCAAGGAGACACAGAATTTCTGCATTCTTTGTAGCTGCGGAGGCCTGGAGTTGAGCATGGTTGATACAGATGGAGTTCCTTCCTTGGATATTTAGCTCCTAATTAACCCTTTGCGACGCGTTATTACGTCCCATAGAACATGGTCTTGATGGCCATTAAGACATAATTTTACTTCCTATGTTTTCTGCACCAACTGGTACGGAATCAACAACGCTGTGGGGATCAAAGTAAAAAAAAAAACCCAAAGGGATCTCCAGTCAAAAAGTTTTTCAAGTCATAAAAAATAATCATTAAAAACGTCAAAATAGGCGGCCATCCCACCCACTAGAAATCTCCTTCCCCCACAGGGTGGTTTACAATGTGACCAAAACAACACCGGACAATAAATACTCCAGCGTGGCTTTTCTCTCACTTTGTGAAGTCTGAGAAACATTTAACCAGAGCCTTACTAATTTGTAGGTTTTTTTCCTCTGGTAAAAAGATCGAGATTTCCCATCTGGCTCAGAAAAAGCAAAGATACGCCAACATACTCTGTAGGAAAAGGGCACGTTTTCCGCCCTGCACTTTCCTTTATTGCACTCATTTGTTTATCTGTTTCTGCTCAATCGAGGGTATTTTGAACTGTCGATAACATAGTTTTTATTATTAATGGTTCACCGGGGGAAGGGGAGGTAGCGTGAGATATGGATGAAAAAGATCGAGCGGCTGTGAATTGCTGGCAGCCATTTTAAAACTTGGCAGCCATTTTAGAGCTGGCTCTCGGCGTCCATTTCAACCGAAGCAAGAAGGGGGCAGTGTGGAAAGTCAGTAAAATCACTAAAACAAACCGTTTCCTTTGAGGTTTTGGAGCAGTTAATTACGGCAGGTTATACATATTTTATAATATATAAAATAATGTATATAATTATACATCTATATGATTTCCTTTTTCTTGCAGGATTTGTAAACGTACTCCTATACTCACAATTTTTAACTGACGTAAGTAATAAGAATGGGTGAGCTAACGCGTCGTAACAAACAGGCATTTTTTGTACTAGTAAGATCACAAGCCACAAATGATTATGTTTTTATAACATACAAACGTTACTCGTTTACATGGAGGATCTACAAATGATGAGTTGGATGCATTTTCTTTGCGTCAATAAGCTCCCCAATACAGTTAAAAAGCATGATTGAACCTAAATATCCTTATTGTCATTTTACAACTTAATTCCCAAACCAGGTACTTTCCTAGATGGGGCTGCCTCAGAAAAGGGCCGCACGGTGTACCCATGGAGCCACAGCACGCTTCTCAAGATAATAAGCCCATAAGTATGAATAGAGAGGAGAGATTTTTACCCGAACCAGACCATCAAACTCTCATTTTCTGGATCTAGACCTATTTACCCTATTTCAAGACTTACCTCAAATTCTTATATATTACCCTCAATGAGATCTGTTTAAAAACCGGTATTATAACCCTACTTCTTATCACAACAAGTGACTTGGGAGCCTCACACCATATCCACTGATGCTCATATAACAGCATCTCTCTGTAGACATTAGACATGGCCGTCCACCAAAGACCACTTGGAACTACCTTCCTATCTCACTGGCATAAGTATGTACGTCATTCATGGCAAGCGCTATACTATATATTATATATTATACCTCACAGACAGCCACCCTAACCGTTACATCTCCTTAATGATAACAAGCAGGTGACATTAATACAAGAGCACGAACTGCCGCTCCATGGGTCATCAAGTGACATCGCTAGGTGGTGCACTAAAAGTGAAAATGGAAATAAATGGGGAAGGTTTCGGGGTCCCATTGCAGGTCAATGACATTTTATGTAGTAGTCTGACAAATCAATCATTTTCCTATAATCACCTTCAGACAAAAAAGTTATGACAACGATGCGGTCTTTGCCAAAGTTCAAAGGTATGATTCAGATAAGTCAAGAGATCAAAAGTGACTTAAGATTGCAGCATTGAATATCTAAAGAGTGACATAATAAAGTTCTTAGTCAGTCTGGCTGTCCCCATCAGCCCCCTTCTTGCTGCAGAAGCCATCCCAGATGCGGCCTTTAAGTGCCTGTGGCAAGCAGACGTTTAATATCATTTATACTTTGTGTTTATTAAACAGCAAATCACAAGCAACAAATATGCTTCCGCAGTTTTAATGGATGTTGTACCAATTGTCTTTTTCACTGATGTGGTGGCAGTTGGCTGTTTTGAAGCCTTTGGCTGGGGAGAATGTTATGGCGAACACAATTAAAGAAGCAAAGACGCTGCATAATATTCCAATCTGGGACAGTATCGTGCAGTAGCGCCTGGAGCGCACTGGAGATGTCGCCTCGAAGTCTCACCACCCTCGCGCTGCCACAAACATCATCATACCCCACTTATATAGCATGCTACTGACATGCTTTGCCACACCGATGCAAAGCTATATCAAACCCGGTATATTTCTTGCCACGGATTCATTTGTGGACGATGAAAGAGCACTAGAGACGTTAAATATACACTCGCAAACACCTTTGCATATTACATGACCCTGCCATAGATGTCTGTGGGTGACTGGCTTCCAAACCAAACTCAAGATCTAATGATACGGCTTCCATGTCCATAGATAAAGTGATCCTTCGCTTTAGTGATGAAGGCGTAGGCTTTGCCGCGGCCGCACATGTTTATTGCTCAGATCAAAGCCACTGGACCAAAACCACAGAAGCTAAGCGTAGGAGGACAAAACGGTGATAAAACAGGCTGGCGTCGAGGTCACGGAGGCGATAGTTCAGGCTGCACAAACCTACAAACTGCAGAAGACAAACTCTGGCCGCAGACGTTCTGCTATACATCTAGGATATTGGTTTCCAACTAAAAGGACAGCAGCAAGAATGAAAGAGGAAAATGGCGGCGGTAGAAGCGATTTGTCAGGAAGAGAGATGGAAAGATAGGTGAGCAGAGAGCAGACGGGAATCTACAAGAACAAAGACATGGCGAACGCATGAAATGAAACATAGTTTGTTGGCAGATAAGAACCATTTGGCGCATCTACTTTGCTCGCTTTTTGCCTGCTGTCTGTGTTTCGGCATAACAAATTGTGTTGTGTCCAGTAAAAGCCTGCAGGTTTCGCGGTGGTTAATACCCCACGGACGGTGGAAGAGGATGGATTATAGGTAGCACAACGCAGGTTGGGGTAAAACTGGCAAATTTCATTTACAATGAAAGGCAGTTTAGATTTTTCTAGCGTTCCCTAATACGCCCGCTGAGCGTCTGTCAGAAGCGGAGCAGGATTATGAGGCCCAAACCATGTTTCAGACACGTAGCACAGAGATGTCAACATTATGGGGCCAAAATGCTGTGCAAATACACAGCAGTGATTGTTGGGCTTACAAGCTGTCCACAGATGGCCATGTTGGCAAAGGTTGGGAAGAGGGAGGTGGATGCTGCACCTGATGCTCTGTTTAGCGGGGGATCTGTGGTGCAGCTGAGCTCCCCTTGCCAACAATACCCCTATATGAGAAATAGCCCTGGTGTGGCAGAAAAGAAATAAGGAGTTATTCCTCCTCATGTCAGCTTGTTGCTGGTATGACGTCTTCAGTCTACAAACGCCATCTTTCTGTAGCACCTCATGCCCATTAGTACATTAGACGTAAAGCTCTGCAGACCAGGGCTGTCTTTTGCCCATGTATCAGCATCAGCTGGCGTAATGTATAGCGATACTGAGTACTCCCTGGTGGTGAAGCTGTGACGGGTATAAATAAAATGCAGTGAATGTGAAGTGTTGGTCAGGATCCAGTTCTGCATCTGTTTGGAGTGGAGCCAACATTCATTCTGTTTAACCCTCTGCGGCTGAGGAGAAAGAAGGGAGGGAGAAGAGGGGTGGAGCGGGAAGGAGGGGATAGATGGGTGAGGAGAGGTGTGAGGGAACGTGAAAGAAGAGATGGGTTAACTCATGAATGGAAATGGGAAAGAGATATTGGAATGAAGGAATGTGAGGGAGAGGAGGTGGAATGTGGTCTGAGATAGGTAGGCACCAGGAGGGGTGAGGAAAGTATGTTAAGGAAAGCCGTGGAGTAGCCAAGTGGACAAGTAATATGAGGGAACGTTTAGTGTGGGAATATGGAGAAGCCAGTAGGCACGTGAGGTAGAGTCACGGGGTATTTAAAGTGCTCGGATATGAAATGTAGGACAGAAGTGACTGATTTTATCGAATAAGGAGAGGATTAAGTTAAGAAAACTGGACAGGGTTGTGGGGTGAAGGCCGTGAGAGAAGTTGTTTCATCGCTATAATCTGTAAGATTTGTGACTGCGTTCTTGCGTCTGTTCTTGCATTTCTCCATTATTCATTTTCAGCTGTCTCCCAGCTAGAGGTGGACAAGCCCTTGGAAAGTCCTCACGCGTGTCCGTATAGGCATGTGTGAGAACCAAAGCGCAGAGGTGTCGGGTTATTATTATTTAGTGTTTTATATAGCGCTGTTATATGCGCAGCCCTGCACAATGGCTAAGCATAACACAACAAGTAGTCTGTTAAATAATTCACCTTATAGGAATGTGAGGGTCCTGCTCAAACAAGATTACAATTCAGAGGATGGACACACTCTCACCCAGCTATATCCCAAGCTGTTCCCAGCAGATTCTCTACTCTTTCCTGTTCTTGTGTGTTGTAATCCTGATAGACTGCGTCTTCCGTTCACTCTCATTCCCTTAAATCTTTTAGCATTCTTCTTCCTGTTATGCTATCCCCCTTTCTTCACCATACAGTATATTAAATACATATACCATACGTAGTAAATGGGATTAGTTTCCGAGTATACAAATATATAGTGCAGCATTATTTCAGTGGGTACAGTGTATCTCTACATGTGTATCAAGTCTACTGTGCCTTTGGGGTACAACAGACCGCCCCGACAATAATAAATGCACTACCAGCTGCGTACACTAGAGGGAAGCACAACACAGTTTAATCCGGTTTAAAATAGAATCAACGTGATGTCTGCATGTATATTTACACACATGTATACCGAATACATTCTATGAGATGTAATATCTCTATACTGCACATTAAATCCAATGCACTCAAACAGTATTCCCCAGGCCTGAAAAAGGGACTGTTGGTCGGTTTTTGGTAAATTATAAAAATGGTCTTTTGAGAATAAATACAGAGTAGTCAGAGAGTGCAAATGCATATATAAATGCCATGCCAAACTCTTTCACTTTTTTCTTTAGAAAGAAGCCTTTCTGTATAGTCTTTACACTTATTCCCTTCCTTCCTGGATCTTTGATGAAGCTACATACTCTATGTATAAATCCTAGGAGAAACTCCACTAAAACGGGTAATCAGCTACATTCCAAATCCCCATGACACTCACAGCACCTGTTTATGTCCATATAGGTAGTTGAGAGATTGGGGTGAAAATATTAAAGGCATACTATATGAAATATGAGAAAGCTATCTTTTTATCTTGTACGTAACAAATGAAAGCATCAGAATTACACTAGCCAGTTGGGGATAAACGCCAACGATACTTGACTGTGTATCTACATTTCTGGTTGAGAAATCACCTCCCTTTGTAAAAGCAACATGCTTTGTAAATTACTTGCGACATTCTGTAAAACCACTAGTTCTTTGCCCTCCTTTCTCTGTTGTCCTACGGTGAAAAGGACAGCTTGAATGTTCTGTAGCTCCCCCCTTGTCTGTGTCACCCTGCAAGGGAAGGACAACCTTCATGTCCCATAACCCTCTCCTGTCTGTGTCACCCTGCGGTGGGAGGGACAGACTCCGTGCCCCATAGCCCCCTCCTGTCTGTGTCACCCTGCGGTGGGAGGGGCAGACTCCATGCCCCATAGCCCCCTCCTGTCTGTGTCACCCTGCGGTGGGAGGGGCAGACTCCATGCCCCATAGCCCCCTCCTGTCTGTCACCCTGTGGTGGGAGGGACAGACTCCGTGTGGGGACATATTCTGAAGAAAAATCAGTCTAGAACATATTACTATTTTGCATGGGCCCTCCTATTTATGTCTATCCTAAGGTGAAAGTGAAGGACTTCGTCAGGTATCCATATGTTAAATACAGATACACGTATATACAAATATAGGAATACACTTTTAAATCTGCCTATATGGCAGCACAGACACGCATGCCAAAAGAGGCACGGACTGCCATGCACGCATTTGAATGCATGCAACCATGACACTGCACGTGCAAACTAAAATACATGCGCTTGCCGCGTGCACTCCCATATCCTCCTGCCGCTAATAAGTGGGTGACAAGTTTTAAATTGTTGTTTTCGCATAATTAAATAAACAAGATTCATATATTCATCCCCACGCCATCTTCCCTCACAGCTGGCATACCTCCCCGTCAGCTTAATCCGCTGCCCCGATCCTTCCCCTCCCGACATGAAGCGGGATGGTTCCGGAGTCACAATATAAGCCATACAGCGCTGTGTACTCATCTCTAGACAGAAAATGCTGCCGCTTCCAAGACGTGAAACATCTATCGCAACAAATAGTGCATTATCCTGCCCTGCAATCTATAGCGCTCGCTGCTAGACCTTCAGAGCTTTACACCAAGCCGACAAAGACACGACAACAAGGAGCCGCTGCGGCGGAGAGATTGCAACTAAATGAGGCCAACAATGGGAACTAAAGTGGGAGCGAAAAGAGTGTGAAGAGGATGCGATGTACAAATGAGCTGGACGGAGAGCATCCCTCGAGTTCCTTGAAACTAGCCGCTTCACGAGAGTCCAACCACTATTTGGCGTTTGCGAGGCGCTGGTATTTGTAATTTGCGCGTTTTTATTTACTTACCTTCCCTATTTTAGGCCACTCTGTATTTTTTTGCAGAGTTTCTTTTATTGCGGATGAACACTGCACCCCCCCCCATTGGCATGTTTCAGTCCCCATTTAGTAAAATTCCCACATTATTTAGATATTACACAGCAGTACCACCGTTTCATGCGTTATTTGGTGCGCGTTGCTCTCGGGTAATGAATGTGCGATCCACATACTGTGCCCAGTCATCGTAATGACTTTTAATCCAAGCCAAATAGTTGCTTTTAATAATTAACAGTAAACATTTCCCAAATAGTATCTAAACTTTTATTTGAAAGAATGACATATTCTTACTATGAGGATTCCATATGGACAGCCGTTATACGGAGAGGGCCATGGATTTTGCATATACTGTATATATATCCAACAGTTTAACTTTAGTCACAACGTGGCGACCGGCATCAAGAAATGCCTTGCATAAAATGCTCCTTCTTGTAGCTCACGTTCTAAACAGTGGAGACGGCTCCTCTTATAAACGATAAACGAAACCTTTTAGTTCTGTTCACTATTAGGAGAGGGAGATTATGATACCCGGTGCCCCTCCACCGCATGCGCTCGCTTGTTTACATAGAATAGAGTCTGGAGATGGTAACTTCGACTGGCTCAGTACCCCAGGCAGCTGCCCAATTTGCTCATTGTTGGCCCGTCCGGACTGAGCAAGCAAAAGCAATCTCTCCTATGGTGACTTTTACCCATGAAACTCCTCCATAGTAGTCTTTTTGTCGTGAAACTTTAGTCTATACATTGAACATGTTCTATATATATAGATATATATATATAACCCTCACAAACCATACATGGCAGATCCACAAGAGTTTGAACGTTTGAATTTCCTGAATTCTGGATACATTATAAATGGCCAACAGCAGCCGGCCGGAACGGCTGCCCGGGGGCCGCATTAACCAAATAGGAAATTCACACTTTGAGTAACTCTTCCCCGTTACCGAAGCCTCGCATAACCCTGACTAAAAGGCCCAACTCAACTGCAGATTCCCAGCTTAGTGAATACATTATACAGGCTTCTTACCTGCTTAGAGGAGCCTCTAAATGACCTGATCATGTATACTCCAGATCATACACTCTAATTTACAATTTCTATCATTAATTATATAATTATTGTTTGTTTTGGGTCTCGAAGATATTTACACCGACCAAGCATTCACACAATGGTGCTTCTAGAGAATAAATCACACATGCGGAGCTCATATATGACTGGAAAATAGTTGTTTGCAAATTATGTAAGCAGGGCCCGAACTGGCCGTCTGGCACACCGGGCAAATGCCCAGCGGGCCACTGGCCGATACGGCTACATTCGCTATCACTCCGCCCGACGATGTGCTGCAGTGTGCGGCCACCGGCATTAGGCGGCCGCTGGCCTTAAGGTACCATGACTGCCTCGTCATCACCAGGCTGGCCCTGTGTGTAAGTAAATGCATGTTCATGCTCATTAGTAATCACATTCACATACACCTTAAACCCCTAACATGTATATAAACTAAGGAGGAACAGCTATAATGTAAGCTCGGCCCGCAGTAACAGAGCCGTCTGATTTTTACAATCATTTGTAAATAATATGGTAATTATACATTAAGACTTACATTACTAAATAGTGCTCCCGATAATTACACATTAACACGCTCCATTTAATTAAACATACTGTATAGGTATCTCTCATCTGCTTATATATACACAGCTAATTGTCCACACGTTATCACATTATGTTTGTGCATTCCCGCACATTATCCAATTATACTCGTGCTAAATAAATATCATTTGTGACGATGAACATGCGCACCGCTAACACATTTACAAACGTGGCTAATCTGTAATCAAGTTCGTTTTGCATTTGCGCAAACCACAAAATGATTTCGTCGCCCTAACCATACAAGTCGCATAATTATATTCTCTGAAATCCCGCACTCGCACACCTATTATTAACGTATTCCTAGAAATGATACTCGCTCGATGCGTATCCGTTCTACAAGCTCAAACCTTGAATATATGTATTGTATGAAGCGCTGCGCTGGATAAATAAAAGATAATAATAATAATGCTTCCCAATTCACCTACCTCTAAACGATGCTCTCAATCGTACGGCCGCTGCTGCGCATGGGGCGATGCCCGACATTAAACCTACAGGTGCATTTTAAATCACTTTTTTTTGTGTTTTTTCTGTGTACACATTTTTAAGAATTAGTTCGGGTAAAGAGGAAACAACGCAGAAGACCACAAAACCCGGGGAAAATGATTTACCTTCCGGATTATATAAAAAGGAACGGTGCAAAGCAACCAAATATTTAGCCCACCGATTCCTTGTAAGTGTTTGATGCCGGCGGTTAATTCTCCCTCGGATACGAGATATTCAGTATTAAAGAAGCGCAGGAAGCCGGCAGCTGAAGAGTTATCCGCTGGGTGAAGGCAGCCTGTGTAATTGTGGTGTTGGTGAGCTGACAGCCCCACATGCTAATTACTGCCCGCCCAGACGATAATTACTCCCCAGCACTGACAGTGTCACCAATCTGTGCCCTCTGTCATTAGCGTGTCACACCGACACAAACGTGCTGAACTCTCGCGGCTCTGTTTTGAGCGTTAAAAGTCTGTAAGTGCTTGACAGGCTTCCCTGGAAAATTGCCCCCTGATAGTCCTCCCTCCTTATGTATTTACAAAGTGTAAGCTCTGCAACCAAGCACCTCCCCCACCGTGTAGCCGTTCCCAATCAGCAAATCACATTGTAAAAGTTTGAATATATTTAACTTAGTAGCAGCGATCAAAATGACAACAAAAAAGTTCCATATGCGCTCTGAGCTATGTTTAATGTTTGGTATTCTGCATTATATTGATGATATTATTATTATTGCCATTTATTCCATACATTTTTTATATATATACATATATTATTTTTTTCTATTAGGGTGTAATTTTGTTGGCACATTTCTCTACTTATCCTCTGTGTTCTTGGAATATAAGCTCTGTTACCCCCTTTACTGTCTCCATATCTTATATCGGAATTGACGTTCCTTGGTTTAGCCTTCCCATTAAAAAAAAAAAAAAGGCCAGATGCGCGAGTGATCCGACACCCAGCTGCTCTGTGTTTGAAACTGTTAAACATGGATTTGCAGGGGGTGACAGAGGAAAATGTTGAGACACAGCCACCTGCGGAGAGGGGAGGGGGGCAGCACAAGCCTTAGGCCATGTTGACACAGATTAGTGCAAGAGTGTCAGGGGTCAACGAGACAATGATTGGGAGGTCATGTCAGCAATAACACGGGCACGTGTCAGAGTCAGAGGGGGGCACCTCGCTCCAACATACACACGGATGTCACGGAGAAACATGCTCTGGCACGTAAGCCAATAGTGAATGCTGCCATATCTACTCAAACCTTATTTTTAAATAAATGTCAGAATTACTACTTACTGCAGTGACGGTTTTATGTTAAGCCCATTACGCTAACAAGGCTGTCTCGCAGATATACATAAAACACACAACATGTAGCGGGTCACAAGTGTGTTTGCACATATATATATATCTATCTATATCTATCTATATATATATCCAGTAAGCAGAACGTAATTCCAGAATTTAAAACCAAGGTAAAATGTGTTCATTCACAGTATAATTAATAAAATAAAGAAAACCCCAAAATAGGTTTTGCAAGCTTTCTAGGAGAGGCTTATTGAGGTCTAAAATACATGTTTTTTTCCTTTAACTTTTGCATGAATAGGCTTAGCCTCCTAAAACTGATGAGGGGCCATAGGCATAGTTTATGGCCCCGAAAGGGCTGGAAAGGATTTAGGGCCCATTTCAGCTGACCTAGCGGGACTGTATACTAGAATGGCAATAGTGAGGCAGGGACCACTAACGGATGTCCCGTTCCCATGGGTCAGTAGAACAAAGCCGTGCGGATGAATCTCCATTTAGCATGTCGGACATCTGCTACCGACTGATTCTACGCATTAACGTAACACTGAGCGATAATGCATCTTTGTCCTACAGAAAGAAGAGTAAGGGTACATGAGTCTGCCCACCCCCCACATGCCGATATAGGCATAGACCTCCACCTTTTATCCTTGGATAGTTTAGAGACGTCCAAAGCACAACGGGCCAGGCTTTAGGTCATGAGGAACAGCCATAACCCAGTATTCCAAGTGCCTAAAGAAGCCCAGACATTATTATTTATTTATTTATTTATTTATTTATATAGCGCCTACAATTTACGCGGCGCTTCATACGATACAAATATTCAAGGGGTCTGACAAGACTAAGACAAACAGATACATTAGGTGGAGACATATCTTCATACCAGTATATATATAGAGAGAGTGAGTGAGTGAGGTGCGTGGAGCTCGTGCTCACAGAGCCGCCTGCCTCGCAGAGAGGCGTCCCTGTACTCGACTGCAACATTTATTAGGCACCTTATGCAAAATGACATACAAAATGTGCGATTTACAGAAATTATGAACGCAGTGGACTTAAAGAATATTCCATTCTATTGTGGTCAAGTTTAGTACGACTCCTAAAAGGATCCCCCACAGCAGTTCATTAACTTTGTGTGTCTAATAACTCTTTCAGTGTCTCCATGCGAACCCAAAGCAGCGGTGATATACTGTTACTGATATACCGTATTTGCAAAGTTAGAAAAGGTACATGTCATTATTCAGTCCTTTCCCTTTGATTATAATAAGCGCAGGTGACAGGCTGGTGTAACAGAGAAAGGGGCCGTTTAGAAGGAAAAACCCCTGCCAACAGCTCAAGGACCTTAGGTGTGTGCATGTCTGTGGGAATCTGTATAATGTATAAGGATAAGCGCAATCAGCCCCATAGTATAATAAATAGAAAGGGACTCCTTACTCAGCTCGGGAATGCTGCCAAGATAGGAAGCATTGATAAAGAACAAAACAAGACTCTTCATATAAAAGTAATAAGTGGAGGAGAGGAAGTCTGAGGGATGGTGATGCACGGGGAGGAAAAGAGGAAAGTACAGAGTCAGGTAAGGGAAGGACCTTACAGTGTGAAAGAAGAACTCGAAAAGCAGGAGAAATCTGAGAAGGGGAAAGAAAAGAGAGGGGAGGGAGAGAATGCGCATGAAAAAAATAGAGAGAGGGAACAGTGAGGATGTGAGACATAAAAACATTCAAAATGAAGAAGAAAGAAGCGGAGCAGAGACTAAGAAGAGGCCAAAGAAAAACAACTGAAAAAGGAGGCGCGAAATAGTAGCATGGGGGGAGCAAGCTACCCAGAGGGAGCAAAAGGAATGGGCAAGGGGGGTTAATTTGCAAATAAACATTACTGCAGCCTGCACAATGCTCCTCTGTGTAAAAAGGAGCTCTGCCCTCCTCCATATACCTCTGTACTCCTCCATATACCCCCCTCTGCCAGAGCAAACACACACAAGGTAAACCAACAGAGGACAAAGCAGTGACAAATGTCACCTACAGGTGCAGGTGATTGTCCTCATCTGACCCCCTCCCACAAAGTTTTTTTCTCTTTTGCTCTAAATTCCTATTACAGTAACCCGGCCCCTGAGTGCCTTATTACCCCCCTGTAACATCTTATTACAGTAACCCGGCCCCTGAGTGCCTTATTACCCCCCTGTAACATCTTATTACAGTAACCCGGCCCCTGAATGCCTTATTACCCCTGTAACATCTTATTACAGTAACCCGGCCCCTGAGTGCCTTATTACCCCTGTAACATCTTATTACAGTAACCCGGCCCCTGAGTGCCTTATTACCCCTGTAACATCTTATTGCAGTAACCCGGCCCCTGAGTGCCTTATTACCCCTATAACATATTATTACAGTAACCTGGCCCCTGAGTGCCTTATTACCGCTGTAACATCTTATTACAGTAACCCGGCCCCTGAGTGCCTTATTACCCCTGTAACATCTTATTACAGTAAACCGGCCCCTGAGTGCCTTTTACCCCTGTAACATCTTATTACAGTAACCCGGCCCCTGAGTGCCTTATTACCCTTGTAACACCTTATTACAGTAACCAGGCCCCTGAGTGCCTTATTGCCCATGTAACATCTTATTACAGTAACCCGGCCCCTGAGTGCCTTATTCCCCCTGTAACATCTTATTACAGTAACCCGGCCCCTGAGTGCCTTATTACCCCTGTAACATCTTATTACAGTAACCCGGCCCCTGAGTGCCTTATTGCCCCTGTAACACCTTATTACAGTAACCCGGCCCCTGAGTGCCTTATTCCCCCTGTAACATCTTATTACAGTAACCCGGCCCCTGAGTGCCTTATTACCCCTGTAACATCTTATTACAGTAACCCGGCCCCTGAGTGCCTTATTGCCCCGTAACACCTTATTACAGTAACCCGGCCCCTGAGTGCCTTATTCCCCCTGTAACATCTTATTACAGTAACCCGGCCCCTGAGTGCCTTATTCCCCCTGTAACATCTTATTACAGTAACACTTCCGCCCTCACATGACCTCCCTGACTTCTAGTAATGGAGGCGGACATGCTCTTTAGTATTTTTATTGACACTAGTTACCTGGAACCCCACACAACAGAATAAATCTTCATACCTGTGATCATTCAGTGCATCGTCTCCTTTTGTGCAAAAACATTTTTTGCTAATTATACAGTATATGCCAAATTAGCTAAATTAGCCTTTTCAGTGTAAACCTGAATCATTTGTATGCATTGCATGGAAAACTTTGAACCTATCAATTATACTTGTTTGACAGAATTTTACAACAAAATAACTGTTTCCGAGAAGGTTTTGGACATCGCGCTGCGTCGAATGTAGAGCCACATTTAGTTACAAAATTACTAAATTCAACAGCGTAGATAAAGCGACCTTTACGACGGTAACAATTATTCAGAACCATTCATATTCAGCAACTAACCAGGCTGATTATTATTATCACGGAAATATAGCACTGCTACTTATGGAATTATAATAAATAGCCACACATGGAGGGGGAAAGTAAGACTAGAACTGATAAAGAAGCTCGATGCCGTTTAATGTTCTTCCGTACTTTCTAAAAGTTTACTGTTCATCTGGCCTTGTGGAAGAGAGCTCATTCATAAATAGCTGAGACGAATGTGACGTAGGGGCCCCCACAACAATAATCTGGAAAGTAATATTTATTACTCATTGTTCTTGGTGCTAAGCAATTGGCAGACAGAGAGCGTCATTTACTACCTATTGCTATAAGTAGACTTGAACAATAGAATAGAGGACCCTTCTTGTAAGTAGAAAAGTGTTTCGCTTCATGTCCTGGCAGCGCCGCTCTGGCACTAAAAAAATAAAAAACCCTGTTTTGGAAATGTTTAGAAGCGGAACTGACCGTCCGTTTCCCGGCCACCCGCTGCATCATTACTGGACTGGTGAAAGGTTAGATGGAAAAGCAGCCCAAAACGCCAGAGCCGTCTCGGCTCAAATTAGGAAAGGGCGCACGTTAGGAAATAGGGCGCTCTAAAGTGAAGTGGAACGCTTACGTTTCTCTTAGGAATTCCCCGTGATTGAAACCCAGTCAAGTTTCCTTCCATTTTTGACCTTTTCCAATTTTAAGGAAATATGTGACTATAAAAGATGGAGCTTTGGAAAAAGGGTGTATCGTATCGCTTTGTAACATATATATATTTAGTGGTTTACGTGAAGCTCAAGGATAAATAAGTTATTAGGTATTGTGAAGAGAAGACTTGTTAGGCTCCTCACACACACCTCTGGGGTCTCTCCTTTGGTCTGTCCTAATCTCCCCACCCCCATCATCAGGAAGGGAGGAATGCCAGAGTCCCCATCCTCTGTCCCCAGCGTCTGTTCGATCGCAGATGTCTCCGTGAGAGGAAATTCAGCTGCTCCCATGTTTATTTGGCAAGAGAAAACTTGGAACAGAGAGCATAAAAACAGAAGGGAGGAGAGGAGTCACTCATTCACTGCCAGGGGTCCCTAAAAAAACCAGGGGGACATTGTACAGGGAGACTGTGATTATAGTATGGGCAGGCCTTTGGTATGATGTCATTCCTCGGAAGGAGCTCTGGGACACCATGTTTGCCCTTTCAGTACACAGGCTGATGTTCTATAGAAATGTATTTACCTTGAAACAAAGTAGGAAGCTGGAAGCTGTGAGTTATGGAATGTGACAAATACAGTTAAGGGTAGCCATGGGGCACGGAGTCTGCCCCTCCCACCACAGGGTGACAGACAGGAGGGGGCTATGGGGCACGGAGCCTGTCCCTCCCACCGCAGGGTGACACACACAGGAGGGGGCCATGGGGCACAGAGTCTGCCCCTCCGACCGCAGGGTGACACAGACAGGAGGGGGCTATGGGGCACGGAGTCTGTCCCTCCCACCGCAGGGTGACAGACAGGAGGGAGCTATGGGGCACGGAGTCTGTCCCTCCCACCACAGGGTGACAGACAGGAGGGGTATGGGGTATTTCAGCCAAAGGTGGTACAGACCGTATTATACTGTGTGGGTTACTTCAGTTGGTTCTAAAGGTGCTATAAAAAATATTGCCAGTTCCAAGGATTGCTGTTATTTGATGCGAGGATCTACATGAACCTGCTTTGGAGAGAAATGTAGAAGAATGCTGTGACATGAAGTATGTTTCTTCCACCACTAGGTGACACAGGCCTCCGTCATATGAACAGATCCGGTCGTTTAGAGAAGTACTAAAGATGTGAAAATACTTTTTTCAATATTTTATTCAAAATCTGAGCCTTTGTTTACTTTTCCATTATAATTATTTTCATCCATGTATGATATTGGCTGTTTGTCTTTAAAATACTCGTACATCGTACTGAAAGTGAAAAGAGAAAAGTCCATCCATCATTTTCACCTGCCCAGGTTTTGGGTGAAATGAATTTTCCGTGTAACGATAAGACACCTGAATTATAGATAGGATGCAGCTGGAACTGATGTGACGACTTCCCATCTGCAGACATTAAAGGAAACTCGCTAGTGACACCCACAGGATGGAGAACTTTGGGGCCGCTGTGTAACCGTTTATGTTCCATTCTTCTAAAATGTATCGCTTAGCATACTTGAATGCTTGGTCTAAAAATGTTAGCGTTAACCCTTCTGTATCCTTAAACAGGATAGCCACAGATCACCGGCAGGAGCCTTTCGTTTTTACCTCATCACATCTGTTGAACTATACATTATGCTGGGCCATCTCAGCCTTTCTTTCCAAATCCCCAGTTTAATAAACCCCAGAGGCATAGTCAGGACAGCTCAGATCTACAAACTAAGTTCAGAGTTGAAAAGGAGTCTGTTTTAGCCAAGTGACAGATTGAAAATGACAAGAATGAGCAAGGGGGTCATGGAGTCTGTGTTTCCCACCACAAGGTCAGACAGATAAGAGGAAGCTATGTCACATGACGTCTGTCCCTCCCGCCGAAGGGCGACACAGACAACAAGGATCTATAGGACATATAGTCTGTCCCTCCCACCGCAGGGCAATACAGACCAGAAGGGGCAAAGGGGCACGGAGTCTGTCCCTCCCACCGCGGGGTGACACAGACAGGAGGGGGCTATGG
Source organism: Spea bombifrons (assembly GCF_027358695.1). Taxonomy (NCBI): domain Eukaryota; kingdom Metazoa; phylum Chordata; class Amphibia; order Anura; family Pelobatidae; genus Spea; species Spea bombifrons. The sequence continues at coordinate 105,477,898 of NC_071090.1, read as the reverse complement.
GGGCACGGAGTCTGTCCCTCCCACTGCAGGGTGACACAGACAGGAGGGGGCTATGGGGCACGGAGTCTGTCCCTCCCACCGCAGGGTGACACAGACAGGAGGGGGCTATGGGGCACGGAGTCTGTCCCTCCCCCCGCAGGGTGACACAGACAGGAGGGGGCTATGGGGCACGGAGTCTGTCCCTCCCACTGTGGGGTGACACAGACAGGAGGGGGCTATGGGGCATGGGTCTGGTTTACATGTCGGAGATGTCCACACTTAAGGGAGAGATTTGAGCTTTGTGGCATGTGGGATCAAAAATCAGTGCAATCTGACTTCTTTCCCCTTTAACCTCTTTGTCAGTACTGAGTGATTTGTTTCCTATTAATTGAGATAACGATTCTCTTTATGTTACAATTTACACAATGTGCAAATCTACCTTGTACAGCTTTTTTGTAACCCAAACCTCTCTGTCCCTTTTTCCTCCCCTGATGTCCCTCTTTTCTAGGATGTCAGAGTGTTTGCTGGATATGAATGTATCGCAGTCACAATGTAAATATAACACCATATTCTTTTTTTATAAATATAATATTAAAATATATAAATAGTTATCAGTAGGTCACATGGTCAATAAAAAGGTCTTGTTAAAGTCCCGTCCTCTCACCGCATGCCCTACAATAAATGTGCCCGACTTTGGCCTTTTAAAAATTTGGGAGGCAAACCTAATGCTTCCTCACATGCCTGCGTTATAGGATCGTCCCTCCATATATATCGAAAAAACCCATCAGTTCCATAAAGAAACAATATGTTCCGTGACATATGTTAAGGAGAGTTTACGCTCAGGAATGTACATATCAATCACGCATACATGTGAGCTATTCCTCCCCAGCAGCAGCAGCAAAATACAACATATAGATATATTTATTTATATATAAACTAACAAACCTGTAGACGGTTATTTGTAAATGTATTCTATGCAGATATAAACATTCCTCCTAATGAATCCGTTTCTAAAACGATTTGGCCTTCTACAAATATACACATTGGGGACGCTAACACATTCGAGAGGAGTCCAACAGGGATTATTCACTAACTCATCGCTTCTAGGGTATAATAAACCAACAACCACAGCTTTGGAAGCATTTTCTAAAATTAAATTATTTTTATTTATATTTTAAGAACTAAATTATCTAGAATGATGCATTTACTAATACCTGGCTTAATAATTATAATAATAATAATAATAATAACACAAAGGAAATGTGAAGAAAAGGATTTGGAATTACTAGAAAAGATATAGCTGGGATCTGGAATATTTTTTTGAAATGCCTTTACAATAACAGGTTTATTCTGAAGAAATACCAGGGGAAAGAAGGACTTGTCAAAAAAGTATTATTTTCCTACCCGTATAGACCGGGTCCCTCTATTATTTTTAAGGATTTATTTAGCTGATAGGTAGTCACTAAACATGCAATAAGCTTTAACTGCAAGTAAGGGTGAAAAATGAATATATTTTATATGTCGCTATCTGTGGATTTTTAACGCGTTTTTATGTTCATGCCGATGCTTGTGGAGCTGCTGAAAGTCATGCTAAGCATGACTTTTTGTTGTTTTTTTTTAACTCATCGTAAACTTGACATTTATATATTTATATATATATATAGATAGATAGATAGATAATGTGTGTGCATATATGCACACAAATGTGTTAGAAGTTAGTCAAACGAACCCACTATCATATAGCTAATTTAAGCATCTACCATAAAATGAAAAAGCATTGTCCTTATATGTCCGTTTATAGAATTGTGATTATTTTTAGCCGCCAATGATTACACTGTAACTGAATTTCCCATATGCCAGGTAATCCAATTTTTTTTTTAAAGGGTTCTCTTTAACACATTTTCATTTTTTTGTTAGACTCAGTATCCATACACGACAAAGGAATCCACAAAGTTGGCCTCTGTATCAGACAGGCATTCGCCTCTATAGGCTTCCCGATGTGCAATCCAGGTAGAATTTCAGCATTCGTGACGACGTTAAGGCCTAAAGAGAGCTTGCACCGGCTTGAGGAAGCGCGGCCCAATTACTGGCGGCCCCTAAATAGTTTTAGTTGTACGTGTGCTTGGAAGAGGACAAACGGTATGTGTGGCCCCTCCTAGCTACCTACAATATAATATATGTTAATATAAGAAAATGAAATATATGTGTGTGCGCAAACACACATTATAGACACACATACACAAATTTCGTGTATATATAATATATTCATATATGTGCATGTATAATGAGGAAACGCAGATCTCAAATACGCACAAGAAACATCATTTAAGAAACTAGAAATTTGAATGCGCCAAATCAGTTTTAAGGGTCTGCTGCATGAGTTTAGGTGCAAAGAACCGCACGGCATCGACTTACCAGGTGTGTGGACGAAGAAGGCCAGGTAGAGGTCCAGCTCTTTAATGGACACTCCAATGTGATGGGGTTGGACGCAGAGCCCTGGGTTGGAGCACTGGGGTGACTTGTAGAGGCGTTCACCATCTGTGCTCTCCAGCGGTATCCCCTTAAACAGGATGACCATCACCAGGTCCAGCCTCCACACCTTGTCTGCCTGGCGAAGGCAGTCAATCCGTCTGATTTTGCCTTTCTGGTCTGGGTTCGAGAGGACACAACATGGAGCCTTCTTCCCGGTGATGGTAAGGACAAAGTCCTCTCGGAACTCTGGCCGGATGTCCTTCCTCAGCTTGGCCAAGAGTCGAGACGCCCACTTCTGCTTGATCTCTGGCTTCTCCCCCAATAATTCGTCCTTCACCGCCCTTTCCTCGTCTTTTGACATCCGCTTTTCGTGCTTCTTAAAATACTTGCGTTTCCTTGCCTGGAGGTTGAACCATGTGTAGGAGAAGGCGCGGACATGGGGCAGAAGGGCTTCGATGAAAGGGTGAAATTCATCCTTTAAAAAAGACAAATGTACTTTTAGAAATATTGTTTAAGCAAGTCAAGGAAAGCGATAAATAAGTAATGAAGCAAAACAAGTAATGCTTTTATTAAATTCCTCTATATTATTTTTTTTTCTGGCACTGACTTGTGCGTTACTTAAAATATTTTGTCAGAACTATTGGGAAATACAACAGATGTGAATGGGCATTAAAATAAAAAGGCTGATCGGTAACGATCGCACGTAGGAACATCTAAGGCTGGTTACCATCTCTTGGTGTCATATCGGACTGCCGGAGAAACTTATAACCGTCCAAACTCGAAGCTCAGCAGAATTATAGAGAGGAAAAAAAAAAGAGCAGAACGGCAGCGCTATATAATTAAAAAACAACAGAGGGAATAGAGGGACGGTTAAAGCACACGGTGGGGCAAATAAATATTTCAAACGAGAGGGCAGTAATCCCTTCTCCAACGCAGCGAATTTTGGAATCGCATCGAATATTCAGCGTCGAAAGTAAATATTATTTGCGCAGGCCGGTAATAATACACCCTCAAAAAGTTAATGACCTCAGAGGGCCTAAAACAGATCAGATACAAAGCCAAAATAAATGTCAATTTAAGGAATAAGAGACAGCGACGCTAAAAAAAAAAAAAATGTCTGGAAGAACGCTGCTAGGAGGAAAATCTAAAAAGAAATTGCTTTGTGCCCGTTGAAAAATTGCCGAAAAGAATTTAGGGGAAAAAAAAAAAGAGGAACGGCGGAAGAAAGGAGAAAATATAAGGGGAAGGGGGAAGGATTTTTTTCTGGAGGTAAGGAGCAGTAGAGAAGGAGGTTTTTTTTTTCCTCTCCGCTTAAACTCTCTTTCGTTCTCTCTCTCTTGCTTTCACTCTCCGTGTTGAATTGGTGGCCAGCATCGATGCCAGGGAAAAGAGAGAGGAAAAAAAAGAGAGAGAGAGACTGATTCGGATGGACCCACCTTTTTGGCAAAGTGAAATGAAAACGCTAGCCAATGGCAGAGAAAAAGGGAGGGGAGAGAGAGAGAGAGAGAGAGAGAGAAAGAGAAGGGAGGAGGGAAGCGGAGAGAGAAATAGAGAGAGCGTGAAAAAAAATATTGAAGGCAGAAAAACGTTTAGCCAAAACAGAGAACTTAAAAAAAAATAAAGCATACGCAAAAGTTTGACGCCTCGCTCTCCTTCAATCAACGGAGGGAGAGTTTTTTCTACATCCACTTTCTCCGTTGTTCTCGGTATCTTCATTTATTTTGGTTTCTTTTTTTTTAAATTTTTTTATTTATTTACCATGCAGGTTTTTGGCTGAAAAATATAAACAGCCATTTATGGACGGGCGCATGGATGGGGGTTGGTGGGGAGCAGCTGTCTGTCATTTGGTGGCCTTTCTTTCAGTCTCTAATCTATTTTATGTTTGTGCCAAACGAACGCTTTAAAAACGGATCAGATTCCCTCCTAAAGTTAACCAAATATAATGTATCCCTTCCCAAGTAAAAGTGAAACTTCATTTCGATATCTTTTTTTCTCTTGTTCTCTTTTTTATTTCTTCTCTCCGCCGCTCCTGTCTCGCTCCCTCGTTCTCTGCGGTTTTGCTGGCAGTGCCCGGCATATTCTAGCCAAGTCACACATTTTAAAGACGCTGCTTTTCAGAGCTTCATTTCTCTCTCCCTCTTTCTCCGTGTTTCCCGGCTTTCTTTCTGACCCCTACACACACACACTCTCTCTTTATTTCTATCTCCCGTCACTCCGGATTTTAACCCCTTCTGCGATGGAATACGGCAGGTCTGACACTTTCTTTCCACCGTCCTGTCCCCCGGATATTAACCGATTCTGCAGTACGGCACATGTCCTGTATGGCACTCTTTATTCAGAGCTCTCTATTTATTTATCTATATCGCGCGCTGTTTGTAATCTCTTTTTGCTTCTCGGTTTATGTGTGCGTTTACGTCCTCTTCCCTTTACTACCATTCCTTTTTCTTACTTTCCTTTTCTAAAACAGTCACTAAAATATTCTTCCATATATATATACATATATATATATATGTGCACACGTATGTATGAATTCATGCGTGTATATATACATATTTTCCTATATGCTTCATCAGTTATATTCTTTTGCTATTCATTGGATTAGTTTCTGTTCTAAATATTTTTATGGTTTCTGATTATTTGAGTTTGTTTTTTTGTTCTTCTTTTTCTCTCTTTTTTATTCCACAATTCCATATTACGGTGTAAGGTACCCTTCGTTGTCCTTTGAATACCCCTTTTCTCCATCATTATTAGTCTTTTTTTCTACCCCTGATTCTCAGACTTATACTCCGTATACTCAGTACGATCGCAAGCCCTTCGCTTTAAACTCGTTCTGTTTTTCCATGTTCTCTCTCCCTCACTCTTTCTGCTCTTCTGTTACTTATGTGCTTTTTATATCTCTTTCATTCTGTTCTCATTACCTTTTGTAACATTTTCTTTTTCTACCATTTTCATGCTAAACCCGCCACTACTTCTTTTTTATTTTTCTATCATTGTGCTAATTTTCTCTTTTCACTCTTGCCTTCCTTTTGCTTTGTTTCCGCTTCAAGACTTTTCTTCCATTGTCGCAAACATTTTTGTCTCTGCTTTTAACTAACTGTTCTTTCTTTCTTTCTTTCTTTCTTTCTCTTCTAAGAACCCCTCTCACTTTGTTTTCTCATTTTACTCTTTGTTTTTCTGTGTTCCTCTCCGTCTTTATAACTTTATAATTGCGTCTCTTTCTTAGTGTCTTTCTGTCGTTTTGTTCCTCTGATCTCTCTTATCTCTTTAATCTCATCACTTTATTCTTTGTTTTACCTGTTTTTCTATTTATGTATTTGGGGATCTTAATTTTAACATTATCGTTCTTATTCGCTAATTTCTAGATTATACCAGTTCATTAAATCGTGCATTCTCTTTTTTTCTGCCACTAACAATCTACCTTTCATCCCTTTTCTTTAACTTTTTCAACATTCATTTTTCTCCTTTTTTGATACTTGTTTTGTGTATATGTGTATATATATATATATATATATCTAATGAGTCTGTATGTGTATATATATATATATATATATATATATATATATCTAATGAGTCTGTATGTGTGTATATATATATATATATCTAATGAGTCTGTATGTGTGTATATATATATATATATCTAATGAGTCTGTATGTATATATATATATATATATATCTAATGAGTCTGTATGTGTGTATATATATATATATATCTAATGAGTCTGTATGTATATATATATATATATATATCTAATGAGTCTGTATGTGTGTATATATATATATATATATCTAATGAGTCTGTATGTGTGTATATATATATATATATATATCTAATGAGTCTGTATATATATATATATATATATATCTAATGAGTCTGTATATATATATATATATATATCTAATGAGTCTGTATATATATATATATATATATATATATATATATCTAATGAGTCTGTATATATATATATATATATATCTAATGAGTCTGTATGTATATATATATATATATATCTAATGAGTCTGTATGTATATATATATATATATCTAATGAGTCTGTATATATATATATATATATATCTAATGAGTCTGTATGTATATATATATATATATAATGAGTCTGTATGTATATATATATATATATATATATCTAATGAGTCTGTATGTATATATATATATATATATATATATATCTAATGAGTCTGTATGTATATATATATATATATCTAATGAGTCTGTATGTATATATATATATATATCTAATGAGTCTGTATGTATATGTATATATATATATAATGAGTCTGTATGTATATATATATATATATATATCTAATGAGTCTGTATGTATATGTATATATATATAATGAGTCTGTATGTATGTATATATATATATAAATATATAATGAGTCTGTATGTATATATATATATATATATATAAATATATAATGAGTCTGTCTGTGTGTATATATATATATATATATATAATGAGTCTGTATGTATATATATATATATATATATAATGAGTCTGTATGTATGTATATATATATATAAATATATAATGAGTCTGTATGTATATATACATATATATATATATATATAATGAGTATTTCTGTGTGTGTATATATATATATATAATGAGTGCCTATATGTATATATATATAATGAGTGTGTGTGTTTTTTTGCAGTCATGTTATACTTATATATATATAAGCATAACATGTATATATATATATATATCTAATGAGTCTGTATGTGTGTATATATATATATATATCTAATGAGTCTGTATGTATATATATATATATATATATCTAATGAGTCTGTATGTGTGTATATATATATATATATCTAATGAGTCTGTATGTATATATATATATATATATATCTAATGAGTCTGTATGTGTGTATATATATATATATATATCTAATGAGTCTGTATGTGTGTATATATATATATATATATATCTAATGAGTCTGTATATATATATATATATATATATCTAATGAGTCTGTATATATATATATATATATATCTAATGAGTCTGTATATATATATATATATATATATATATATCTAATGAGTCTGTATATATATATATATATATATCTAATGAGTCTGTATGTATATATATATATATATATATCTAATGAGTCTGTATGTATATATATATATATATCTAATGAGTCTGTATATATATATATATATATATCTAATGAGTCTGTATGTATATATATATATATATAATGAGTCTGTATGTATATATATATATATATATATATCTAATGAGTCTGTATGTATATATATATATATATATATATATATATCTAATGAGTCTGTATGTATATATATATATATATCTAATGAGTCTGTATGTATATATATATATATATCTAATGAGTCTGTATGTATATGTATATATATATATAATGAGTCTGTATGTATATATATATATATATATATCTAATGAGTCTGTATGTATATGTATATATATATAATGAGTCTGTATGTATGTATATATATATATAAATATATAATGAGTCTGTATGTATATATATATATATATATATAAATATATAATGAGTCTGTCTGTGTGTATATATATATATATATATATAATGAGTCTGTATGTATATATATATATATATATATAATGAGTCTGTATGTATGTATATATATATATAAATATATAATGAGTCTGTATGTATATATACATATATATATATATATATAATGAGTATTTCTGTGTGTGTATATATATATATATAATGAGTGCCTATATGTATATATATATAATGAGTGTGTGTGTTTTTTTGCAGTCATGTTATACTTTCATAGAAATTTAGTATCAACTGTTTTGAAAACAGAAATGTAAATTTCCCCTTCACTCACTAGAAGTAACTTACTAAAGTTTTAGAAGTGCTGGGTAAAAACTATGAATCATATGGTTACATGTAATCTATATGTGTGTGTGTATATATATATATATATTGCTGCACAGACAATAAAAGATTTCACACAACCCATGACCAGCCACAAGAAATCAAATAAACACAAAAAGAGACTCAGAGAATATATCTAAATATCATTAAAACAACAGCAGACAGGTAGCAAAAGTTCTGATTGATATGTATATGTTATATGTTATTTGACGAGGCGTAGATATTTACACCCATAAACACCTGGCCAATATCATACAGCAGCAAGCAGAGGGCAAAAAAGTAGACACCAGGAAAACCCGCGTCCCAAAAGACGACGTGGGGAATAGATAGAGAATCAGAGAATGTGAGGGGCGAGAAGAGAAGGCGCAAAGTAACAGAAGGAAAAAATACAGTTCTAGGTAAAAGAAGAACCCTAAAAATAAGGTTAGATGAACATAACCAGAAATATTATACCAACAAGAAGAACAACCCAAAACAGCATCACAAATATTACACGGACTGAAAGAGCTCTGCAATACAACACAACATAAATATTACACGGACAGAAAGAGCTCTGCAATACAATATCACAAATATTACACCGACGGAAAGAGCTCTGCAATACAACATCACAAATATTACACGGACAGAAAGAGCTCTGCAATACAACATCACAAATATTACACCGACGGAAAGAGCTCTGCAATACAACATCACAAATATTACACCGACGGAAAGAGCTCTGCAATACAACATCACAAATATTACACCCACAGAAAGAGCTCTGCAATACAACATCACAAATATTACACGCACAGAAAGAGCTCTGCAATACAACATCATAAATATTACACCGACGGAAAGAGCTCTGCACCCAAAAACAGCATCACAAATATTACACCGACAGAAAGAGCTCTGCAATACAACACAACACAAATATTACACCGACAGAAAGAGCTCTGCAATACAACATCACAAATATTACACCAACAGAAAGAGCTCTGCAATACAACACAACACAAATATTACACCGACAGAAAGAGCTCTGCAATACAACATCACAAATATTACACCAACAGAAAGAGCTCTGCAATACAACATCACAAATATTACACCGACAGAAAGAGCTCTGCAATACAACATCACAAATATTACACCGACAGAAAGAGCTCTGCAATACAACATCACAAATATTACACCGACGGAAAGAGCTCTGCAATACAACATCACAAATATTACACCGACGGAAAGAGCTCTGCACCCAAAAACAGCATTACAAATATTACACCGACAGAAAGAGCTCTGCAATACAACACAACACAAATATTACACCGACAGAAAGAGCTCTGCAATACAACATCACAAATATTACACCAACAGAAAGAGCTCTGCAATACAACACAACACAAATATTACACCGACAGAAAGAGCTCTGCAATACAACATCACAAATATTACACCAACAGAAAGAGCTCTGCAATACAACACAACAGAAATATTACATGGACAGAAAGAGCTCTGCAATACAACATCACAAATATTACACCGACAGAAAGAGCTCTGCAATACAACATCACAAATATTACACCGACAGAAAGAGCTCTGCAATACAACATCACAAATATTACACCGACGGAAAGAGCTCTGCAATACAACATCACAAATATTACACCGACGGAAAGAGCTCTGCAATACAACATCACAAATATTACACCGACGGAAAGAGCTCTGCAATACAACATCACAAATATTACACCGACGGAAAGAGCTCTGCAATACAACATCACAAATATTACACCGACGGAAAGAGCTCTGCAATACAACACTACAGAAATATTATACGGACTGAAAGCTCTGCACCGCAAAACAACATAAATATTACACGGACAGAAAGAGCTCTGCAATACTAGAGTTTTTAGCAACACTAAAATGTTATGAATTACAGAAACTAGTGAAAATGACTTCCCTCTGCCCCAGATTAAACCAAACACGGGGCATTTTATGATGCAATGCCTATTATCATTAACATTTATAATAAGTGCCTTGTTTCATGGTGTAAACGCCTCATATATAATAAATATCGCACTAAATAATTATCGTGAGGGTTTTCTTCCGTGATTACAATCCTAAAGAGAGGTAGATCACCGGTGGCCAAATAAAGTTACCTGCAGCTATCGGACACGTTATCGGAGGTGGGTTAGTAAATCTGCGCACAATGCGAATATTTCATCACATTTTCCATTCTAGTCAGAGCTGCACTGGGGTCATTTTCATCGCCATAAAAATATATTTTTATGGCGATGTGTATATATATAATCTAATATATATATATATATATAAAACTCTCTCTGTATAAAAATAGATCATGGACACAGAAAAGTGGTACATTAGTGCACCCCGTAAAAACCCAGTATAAAGCTGGCCTCCTGATTCCAGCGCTGTGAACATAATAGATCTCAGGAATAGCGAAGCGGAAGCCTCTCTACAAAACCAATCCGAGATGTTTTTATATTTCATTTGTCTGTGTTGGGGGGGTTTCTATAATATAAATATAATATATATATATAAAAATTTTTAAATACTAATACACACATTTATATAAGTGTGTATATATATATATATATGAATATATATGTGTGTGTGTGCATGCACATAATAGCACTAACCTTTAGAAGGTGATAGATACACGCGGAGCACAAGTCTCCTTCACAAGAATTTTTTTTTTACATGAAAGTTTCTTGTTTTTTTAAAATTTTTTTAATTTTTTTTATTTATATATTTGCCCATGAAGTTAGTCCATTTCATAAATATCAGATAGTCGAAAGCAGCCAATTTGTACGCAACACAACGCGCCCTCAAACCTGGGCAGGTGGAGCAGAATAAGAATAATGAAGTTAAAAAATGTGGGGGGGAAAACCAGAAACCCGCATTCCCTGTGGTTCTTTTCTTTTTTAAATATCATGTTCTTTAGAAGCGAGTTACCTGGTAGCCGGATGGACACTTGTGTGGCTTCGCAGCTCACCAATTATTGGGTCTGGTCAAGTTTAAAATAAATAAAAAAAGGACAACTTGACCAAACGTATCAAATGAAAGCTGAGCCGGACACCGTGGAAGGAGGATTACAGCGGCCAGGAGGATCGGTGCATAAACATTTCTGCATGGCTGTAACGTGCTAATACAAGCCGAGCTACTCTTTAACTCTATTACAATTAATTGTGTGTAGCTGGATTCATTGCCAGAGATAAATCTATAAAAAGTAATTAAATAGCAATCCACCCATTTACATGCATTTTATAACCGATAATTCATCTGGCCCGGTTTATCTCTGGATTTTAAAAATCTTATTCTTAAATAATAAATCTTATTAACGTGTGATAAATATATCTCCAGCACTGTATGCAGCCCATCGGACTATATACGCATCCTGACACCTAAAACACGTGCATTTTGGTGAATAGATCCATTCTATGGCAAACACAGTGTAGGTTTTATGGCTACCAAAAACGTATATTTTCACGCTCCTTAAAAACTCTACAGACATTTAATTGAAGCAAAGAAACAAAAAGAAAGTATTCTCGGCGTTGTATTTTAATTAGAAGCCGATACAGCTCTACACGGAGACCGCAGCTGGGCTTTCACACCGGCCGATTCACCGTCTCCACGCAGCGAAATGTAAAAGAAACACCGGCCACAACACGGTGCGCAGGTGTCACGCCAGTAATACGGCGCCTTCAAAGAGAACTCTCCTAGTAGGTACACGGGTATCTTTATAAGTATTACAATCAGATCCCCAAGCATTCTCGCTTTTAATCCTTCAATATAATCGGCATTATCCAGCGCAGAGTCGGGGGAGAGCGATGTGGTCGTTCGGCATTTTTTCCAATGAAAATCTATTTTAAGAGATGTAATAATTCGGCAGTTTGATATCGTGTCCTGGACCATTGTATAGCGCGTATTTCAACGTATGGTCGCCCAGATCCTCCTTACCCTGCAGTATCAGTTAGTTCGCAGAGCGCGTCTGCCCCAGTTTAAAAGAACAAGTTCAAACATCACCTAAAACTCGAAGGCTAATGACTTCCTCGTTACAGAGGCCACGGAGATGCTTGTCTGAAAAGTATTGGATATTTATTGCAACCGGTAAAACCCATACCTCTACACATTGATCTACACGTGCGCTGACTGACTTATCCTGACGAGGACGCTGCTAGCTGGGAGACGCGCGGTGCCCTGCAGAGCTAACATTCTAATGCAGAGAACTGCCGGAGTCCCTTTGAAAGGAGAATTTCTGATATACCGAACGAATATCCAACAAGACACAGATGACAAGAATTAAATATGAGAAAGGAAGTTCGCTATTGTGTAATAAACAAGAGAACGCTAGCCTGTCGCTCAGACTTAACATCTAATGCATTGATGCAACAGAGAGAGAGGAGGAAAAATATTCAATTAGCTGAAAATGGTAGCACATTCTTGGTTCCTTGGTTTGCAAGATTTAGGAAGGATTCCTGTTTCAGATTAAAAATGTTTCTGTAGAAATTAGTCCCACAAGTTCCCCCGCAGGCTGCCGCACTTAAGGAAGCTCAACCAAGAGTTATTTCGCTATTCCTTTAACAGATTTTAGCCCTTTCATTGCGACTGTGTTACCAAAAATTAACTCACAAAGACACCACATCACTCTGTGATCCTTAAATAGCGATTAATACAGTCCTATAGTGTTTAACGCCACATACGGGAAGGATTTCGGTTAGAGGCAGGGGTTCTATGGAATATATAGGAGTAATTATAGGGCAGGGTCATAAGGATTAATAGGGCTAACTATAATGAGGGGTTATATGGAATAATAGGAAGAGTTAAATGGGATTGGTTTTATTGAATTATGGGATAAAGAATGGGTTATTAACAATAAGTGCTATATTACATGTCGGAAAATAGTGAACATGGGATGTGGTGTGATTTAACTAGAAGCATTATAGTGGAATGTATCATGTTTTAGAGAATACATCCCAACGGTTGTGTAACACAGTGGTATAATAACACTGATTTTCCGTTCACTTCCATATAAAAGCGTACAAACTCTTTGGGGCATTGTTTTGTTTTCTAAACGTCCGCCACCTCTTAGTACTGTGTAAGCTACTGATTGCCTGATTCGGTGGATGTTTCTTGCGTGTTCTCTTTGCTAACATAAGCTATTTCCATATCGAAAACCAGTTTTCACCTGGCAGAGATGTTAAGTCGTTAACCATTTGTTAGTTTGTATAGAGGCAATGCGGTTCAGTACTCCAAAGGATTACATCTGTGTTTAGTAGCTAGGGTGGTAGAGAGGTCCGTATCTGTATTCTGATGCATCTATACTACTACCCCTTAATGCTGTTGCTGGCTGAGGGTGATGGAAATTGCAGTAGGGAAACAGATAAAGAGCTGCCAGTCACCCTTCAGTGAGAGAGATATTAGAGGAATTATATTGAGCTGAACGCTCAGTGTATTTTCTTCAGGGCAATGTCCGACTGCGTTCAGCAGTAAATCTCTCATTTTCTCACTTCCTGTTTGCCTCATTCCATTATCACAATCTCACTTCCTTGCTCCTATTCTAACAATTCACTAAATTCTCATTCTTACATATAAAGCTATCCTGAATCTAAGACACAGCCAAGTACTGCTTAAGAGCTGAGTCTCTACATGAGGGAAAATGGGCAGATTAGATGGGCCGAATGAGTCGTATCTGCTGTCAGAATTTATGTTTCTTTACACCCCCCCATCCACACACACACACACAGGCCTACTTAATTTACCTAATGCCTCAATTCATTTTTGCTGCTTTCATTCTCCCACCTGTCGGGTCACCCTGTTTACCAGCGTGCAGCGTATACATTCTCTCACTTCCTCGCTTTTACTCTCTTTCTGCTTTTATGTTATACATTCTCTCACTTCTTCGCTTTTACTCTCTTTCTGCTTTTACGTTATACATTCTCTCGCTTCTTCGCTTTTACTCTCTTTCTGCTTTTACGTTATACATTCTCTCACTTCCTCGCTTTTACTCTCTTTCTAGTTTCGCGTTATACATTCTCTCACATCCTCGCTCTCTCTGCTTGTCCCATCGCATTAACTTGCTTCCTTAGTGTTTCCCTATCTGCACTTTCCCACATTCACATTTTTACTTTTTCTCCATGTATTTTGTCTTTGGTATTTGTTTCTTCTCTTTTTTTCCCTTTTTTCTTTTACTCTCTAATTTTCTTTTCACATGTGTGTTTCATTAATTCCCACTTTCCTTTGTTTTCTAACCGCATTTCTTTTTGTTTGCCTTCTGTCTTCATGTCCCTGTCCATACTTTCACCTGAATGAGGCATGTGGGGTGGTTTCTACAGATTTTTTCCTTAACCCCCTAATCCTCTGTCTCTCTCTTTCAGCCTTTGCCTTCCCTCTTTTTTCTCTGTCTTGTCTTCCTCTGTGTGTTTCTATTTGGCTGAGGTTGGGAAGGTTTGGAAAAGGGGGAGAGTTTCCACGGTAACAGACGGTGTTACCCTGGCATGGTGTCACCCTGGCACACATGGCACATGGTGTGAGCCGGCTGCTGACGTGAGCAGAATCCCCTCCAGAGGGCAGAGAAAATGAGGGAGAGACAGAGAGGGGACAAAGAGATTGACTGTTTCCTTGTCTCCCTATATTGTATTTGTGTGTATTAGAGCGTAAGCTCTGCAGAGTGAATTCATTCTCTCAATGGTTCCACCTCATTGTGTGGTATCTGTGTCTCTCTGTCCCCTGTGCATTGAATCTATGCTTGAGTGTAAGCTCTTCAGGGCAAGAATTCATTCTTCCAATAATTCCTCTTCTGCATATAACTGCATCTCTGTCTGGGCCAGACATACATCTCCTCACCCGATTATTCCTCTATTGAATATTGATTGTATCCTACGCACATTGGATTGTCAGCTCTGTTGTGCTTAATTTGTACCACCTGGTGAACCCTTTATTTGTTCGCGTGTAAGATTTGAAGAATGGGTCTGCGTTGCCCTCCAGAGTGAAAGCTCTGCGGAATTGTCTCTCCCAGTGATAATAATTCACCATAGCGGGTTTTTCTCTACCAACACGCAGTCGTTTTCCATACTTTAAACAATTTATACTTGTCTACAATGATCCCTAAGTTATTAAAATAACACAACAATATGAAGATGGCAACAACCGGTGATGTCCAAACTGAAGATGCATTCAAAGTATTATTTTTATTATTTTTTGGCTGGTGTATGCTTGGTGTATGTCTCGTACTAGGCACCTGAGCTGGCCCTTTAAAAGAAATAGTGCTCGCTCTGCTCTTTTTCGTGTGTCTAACCGTAACTTGTGTTTTTCAGGAAGCAGAGAGCCTCCTGGGTTCAAGCTGTGCCGATGGCACAAAGTCAAGATACAGAGCTGTATATTGACTGGCTTGCAAAGCCCTGCCCCCGCCTTAAAAAAGACTTGCATTTTAGAAAAGTTCTAAACATTCAACTAGTTGTTTCAGCCATGTTAAGTCTGCGGCCCATGCAGCAGCGGCAGAAGAAAGGGCCGAGATCGGCCCGCGGGAAGTTTTTCAGGGCCCGCCGTTCTCGATCACTAGTGGTCTTTTGCTAACATACACTGAGATGCAGACATATGTGGCACAGAGTACCCATCCTCATGGATTGAAGGGGCAGGAATATCATATATTTCTTCAGCGCCCATTGGGGACTAGCGAGGGAGGAGAGGAAAATAAAATGGTGGCATCAAAGGCACGTTCCTGCTAAACTGGGGTGTAATGAGTATAGCGGCTGAGGCCTTTGAGAGCCATTAGGTATAATTAGTGACAATAACATTAGTTGTAGAAGATAAAAATATAGGTTGGAATCCAACAGGAAGCCAAGACCATCGCAGGAAGCATGAGCTTCCATCTTGTGACTAAAGCATTTCTAAATGTATAAGGTGGGGTCGTCTGAAAACAGCGCGTTAAAACTTCAGCTACATTCCTCCCTGCATGAAAAGCACTTTACCATATTTTGTAGGCACTTCCATTCTTTAAGTGTCATTTATATTTGGCGTAACGTTTCCTACTCCACAGGCTGGGTTAAAGGAACGGTCATTTACATTTTTTGTTTAAAATGTAGCATTCCTCCGCGCTCTCTGTCTGTCCCGTGGACTGTCTCCGTGTCAAACAACCGGCACGGCTGCCGTCACACATAGCTGATGGGCGGACAGTCACAGCACCGGCACAGTGTGATTACTGCGGCCGGTGGGTTTAGCTTTCTTATGCCTGAAAATGAATGAGCATAACTGCCCCTTTAAGTAGGTGTCCTGGGTACATTTTCTCTGTAAAACCCACGGAATGATGGACATAAAGTAAAGCCATTTTTTGCACAAAAACAAGGTGTTTTACACTTTTTCATACGGTAAATTCCAATCTAATTTTCACAGTTTTAGGGCTTATAAATGCATGAGAATGACATAAATACAGTACTGTCAAAAATAATACTTACAACATTTTAAGATCTATCATTCTTGTCATGCGGCTGCATAGACTTTAGATTTTACATACATATATATATATATATATATATACATATATCTATACATACATATAGCACATTGGAATAGTCTCATGCTGGGCGGGGCTTAAAGTAAGGTCCAAGCTGCACTCTGATTGGTCCTTTTCCCTTTTAGCATCTACCCATGGTGACTAATGGTTTCTTGAACTTAGTCTTGAGAGGGGTCATGTAGGCTGTAGAGACTCTCTAGTGGACTGAATAGTGGACATAGAAAGGTCCACAGTCCAGACCCCCAATATACCCCACATCCCTAGGGTCCCCAGCCACACACAGAGTGAGCCGAGACACCAGTTCCCAGTATGGTAGCCTGAGATAGGCAGGAACAATGGTAATGATCGAATAAGAGATGGTGGCCACGGAAAATGAGGAGAGGTAGAGAGAGAGTGAAAAGGAGGGGACTGAATGAAAGGAGAGGAGGGAGAGTGGAAACAGGAAAGAGAGACAAGGGAGAAATAGGGAGGGAGAGAGACAAGAGAGGGAAGGATGAACAGAATGGAAGGAGGAGAGGAAGAGACAGAGGAAAGGGGAGTTAGAGGAAAGGAGGGGATGAAGGAAGAAAAGTGAAGGGAGGGAGAGAAGAAGTTGAGAAGAGAGGAGGGAAAAGAGAGACAAATGAGAAAGAAAAGGAGAGGAACATGGGAGGGAGAGAAAGAAGATGCGGGAGAGCGAGAGAGAGAAAAGGAGGGGAGGCGAGCAGGAGAGAGAGGAGTGAGAGAGAAAGGGAAAAGTGGGGGAGAGGAAGACAAATAGATTTTTGGCCACGTCATTTCAGTGATGGCCACATACACTCGTTACACAGTATTTGCGTGCAGCGTTTCTAGTGCCTATTGGAATACTACTCTCATTACTCCTGAACTTTGGCGGCATATGGAACTGCAGCTCCCATTCCCCTCAGCCAGCAGCTTTCATTGGCTGGCGCCCCTGTTTTTCTGACAGGCTCGCTCCGTGCAGTAATTTAGTATCCCTTGTTATACGGTCCCTGCTTTATTAATAGATGTTTACAGTGTTATGTGGCATTGATTTGCAGCGTGTTGTTGCTGGCACACAAAGGCTAAAACCACAAGTGCTAAGGTGGAGCAGGCAATAAAATATGTGCAAATACCGTTTCTGAATGAAGTGTGACCTGGCAAGTATGCATCCAAACACACAAATATTAGGAAACGGCTGTGAGGCCACGTTTAAAAGAAACTTAACGTCGCACTTGGCAACAGAGATGATATCAGAATATTTTCTCTCTCGGCTATAGAATGAAATCTACGTTATTTTTCTGACTTTTCCAGGTCCCTCCCTGTACGGAAAGCGGAAATAACACAGTCTGATTCACTTACAAGCAGCTCTGGGGTAAAGATCTAAATATGGAGCAATTAAAGGGAATCTCCAGCTATCGGGGGCACTTCAATGAATATGGCAGCTGAGGGTCCCCTTCACGCTTTCATTGTTTTCCCCCCTGTGGAAATGCATAGAGGGATCCAACAGAACCCTCTCCCTATGCATTTGGACTACTGCCCCAGCTCCTTGGCTTGCAGGAGATACATCTGGGCAAATACATCTCCTATTTGCCACCACACACCAGCGTTGGCTTGGGGGAGAGTCCCGGGGGAGGGGGCATCTACGGTATGCCATCGGGATTGCTTCACGCAGCCATTCATTTATAACCCAAATCACCCATAGATACCTTCGCAAGCAAAGAAAGCTGGCTGATAGAATGAAGCGTCACAACCCCCCCTCCGCTAACAACGCAAATACAAAACGACAAAGACACATCTGTAGACCACGGGCCTTCCCTCCTGTGCAATATGTTGGCTCATTATAAACAAGCTAATAAGAATAATTACTCTTTGTACATACAGCAAGTCACAAAAGAGGCAGAATAAACAATTCTAGGACGGAACGGTTTCAGTGTATGCCCCATCCAACAAAACTGGATGCAGCCGTTTAGGTGATGTCTTAATAGAGAACGAGCGATCTATCACCTCTGTAACTTAACATACACTCATCCAGCAGGTATTTGCAGGTATTGTTTTTACATTATACACCGAGGGCCGTTTATCATATAATCAAGGTGCTTTAAGACTTTCCGATACATAAGAAAGTCCAACGCACTTCCAAGTAAAGTCAGGTTAAGACAGGATTTGTCAAATTAGTGGTCGAGACCAAATACTGGACTCCTGGTCTGCCCTCGTTGCACTAAACGCTGCCCTCACTAGCGTCCAACACTAATTGCTGCTACAAAGAATTTCGGAGGTAATGAAATACACACAAGGATCAAATTTCTCTAATTACACGTCTTCAGCGCCACTGTATTACTGGGCCACTTGGCTGAGCGTGCCCCGGGGCCGAACGTTACTTGTGAAACCCAAGCGGTCCGCTACCTAGTCAGAGCTCCAATAAGGTCGTTTACACACTCTAAAGCAGAAGAAAAGCAACTGGGGAAGCTCTGCCGGATTTAGATGCATCTACAAAAAAATCTACAAAAACGTAGTCGGTCGCACTTAGTGGTCAAAAAGAGGCCTGACAAAGACCCTGTGGGGTGGAAACATTGCCAGTCTGTATCGGTGGCTCCTATGGCTATGATATCTTGAATCAGCTGCTAAGGTTTGCAACAGAACACAGATAATACTTCAAAGAGTGCAAACTCAGCAATGGTTTCCAGCTCAGGGATAGCTTTTCAGGCCCAGGGGCGGCAGCCATTCTCCCACCAGACTGGTGGCAAATCACATAGTGAGCAATCAGGCTCCTCAATACAGGAGAGGGTCTCCCCAACCAGCTCGTTTATGTTATGGAGAAATAGGGGGTATTTCTGGCGATGCCAGCGGGACTGCCTCTGACATCAGTGGGCAGTCCTGGTCGCCTTCCCGCAAGGGTAGGCTTCGGGCAGCCAACAAGTTCCCAGGTATGACTATGGGGATGACGTCAGGTAAGAGGTTTGAAGCGGCCAGTCGCTGGCGTGAAAGTACTTCCATTGGAATGAACGGGACTGCTTTCAGAGATCACATTAGTAATGGTTGGAGCCAGTGCCGGTGGTGAGTGTAGCGCATGTGTGTGCACAGTGACAAGCAATACATTTGTTTGGCCAAATACATCTCAAGCCTTGTAACTAGGAGCAGAAAAAAGGGAGTGAGATGCATAGGGAGGTAGGATTTTGGTGACAATACATTCATTTGAATTGGACTCTATTAGCAGGGACTGCCTGCTGTTATATGGTGCAGCATGTTCGTTATCAATGTATAGATACTCTGTATCACTGCGCAATCCGGCATGTTTATTACTAGTCTCTAAATACTTATCATCTTTATACTTTGCAGAATGCTCATTATCGGTAGGTAGATATTCAACATCGTTATATAGTACAGCATATTCGTTATCACTGGATAGCAATTCTGTGTCGTTAGTGCATTGTGTTTGTGTACACTCACTATTATTACTATACAGTGTGCATGCGCAGTTTCTCACCCGGTGGCAGCATCCAGCCCGCCCACCATCTCTAAAAGTTAATTTGTAGGTGGGACAAAAAAATGGGAGACGTTTGAGGAAAATTAAGCAGGGAAGTACTTGAAAACAGGTGAGATGGTATACAAGATGGGCAGTATATAAGCAAGAGTGGATGAAGCACATGAGTGGGTGGGGTTTATAAATAAGCCCCTCCCATTTCATGCCCTAAAACTAAAGGACTATAAGCATATCCCTAGTCTATGTGATGAAGAACCAGGTGCTGGTGCAGTAGGTTGGTTACCATAATACAGACACTCAGCGCTGCTATACTGTGCAGCGTTTATTATCAGTCTACAGATTCACACTATTAACTGTACAGGCAGCATGTTTCATTATAGTGTTGCAATGAGTTAAACACCTTAAAACACTCTGTCTCTCGTATTTGTTCATCATTGCTACCTTGACCTGGTACTATTTTTTTACATGTTCGAGTTGTATTTATTGTCAGATGTCAGAGGTGCACGGGTTGGACATTGTATTATACTCTGGTAAATGTGGGACCAAAAACGGACACTTTATGGCTTATGCATTGTGAGATTTAAATACTACTTAATAAGTTAATGTGCTAAGGAGTTAAATTTGGCCTTAGCTATGAAGTGAAATCTGCATTTACACAGTGTACAGAAAATGTCACCAGAAATAGCGTTCATCCCTCCCACCGCAGGGTGACAGACAGAAGGGGGCTATGGTGCACGAAGTCTGTCCCTCCCACCGCAGGGTGACAGACAGGAGGGGGCTATGGGGCACGGAGTCTGCCCCTCCCACCGCAGGGCAACACAGACAAGAGGGGGCTATGGGGCACGGAGTCTGCCCCTCCCACCACAGGGTGACACAGACAGAAGGGAGCTACGGGGCACGGAGTCTGCCCCTCCCACCGCAGGGTGACACAGACAGGAGGGGGCTATTAGACACAGAGTCTATCCCTCCCACTTAAGGGTGACACCAAATTTGTAATTTCCTAAAACTTTTTAGGTGGACACTTTTCCTTTAATAACGATACGCTGGATATATATAAATATATATATTCCCAAAAAAGCAAGTTAATGCAGAACAGACCTGAGTCTGAGCCAACACGACCTGAAATAACTCCAATATCACTCACACAAGTTTGTTTTGATCAAAGTACTATGGGCCTGGGATAGGGGGAGAGAGTAAGAGAGAATAGAGAGGACAGTGTCAGGAAAAAGAGAAAAGAGTAAACAGTGTAAGAAAAAGGTGGAGGCTGCTCCAAAAGAGACAGCTAGAAGAAGAGACAGCCGCAGAGAGAATGGGAGCGTTATTAAAAAAAAAAAGAAATATGGAAAGAACCACAAGAAAACACTTACAATCCTCAACAGATTTCATCATTTAAGTTTCATCCCACAAAGGGTTCATGGTCTTTAACCCACTGGCTATAGGGAACGGGTGTGTAGTGTTAGGGAAAGCAGGGGTTAAACTCGCGCCCCCCTCCCTGCTGGGTCTGTCATTTCCTGGGGCGGCCTGATGAGGTGATTGTAAAGTGGGGTTTAAATCAAGACTTACACTGGCCATGGGCCCAAAGCCAGAGAAGCAAGGGGGAGACATTACAGAACCAAGACCTGTTAACTATGCAGCTGCTGGAAAAGACAAGTTAATATACAGGCATTTAGTAGAAAGGCTCTACAACAAATGCTCATTCCAAAAAATGGAATGTCCCCCCTAATTATTGTGAAGAGATATCAGGGTCAAAATATATTTCTTCTTCTACAGAAACCTCTCCTAATACTTTTAATAACTTCTCCCTATTAGTTGTCTGCCCATAACACTTCCTATTGACCTATATAATGCTTCCCTATACTCCCACCTATTACTCCATATAACCTATCCCTATACTCCCGCCTATTACTCCATATAACCCATCCCCATACTCCCGCCTATTACTCCATATAACCTATCCCTATACTCCCGCCTATTACTCCATATAACCTATCCCTATACTCCTACCTATTACTCCAAATAACCTATACCTATACTCACGCCTATTACTCCATATAATCTATCCCTATACTCCCGCTTATTACTCCATATAATCTATCCCTATACTCCCGCCTATTACTCCATATAACCCATCCCTATACTCCATATAACCTATCCCTATACTCCCGCCTATTACTCCATATAACCTATCCCTATACTCCCGCCTATTACTCCATATAACCTATCCCTATACTCCCGCCTATTACTCCATATAACCTATCCCTATACTCCCGCCTATTACTCCATATAACCTATCCCTATACTCACGCCTATTACTCCATATAACCTATCCCTATACTCACGCCTATTACTCCATATAACCTATCCCTATACTCCCGCCTATTACTCCATACAACCTATCCCTATACTCCCGCCTATTACTCCATGTAACCTATACTCCCGCCTATTACTCCATATAACCTATCCCTATACTCCCGCCTATTACTCCATATAACCCATCCCTATACTCCCGCCTATTACTCCATATAACCTATCCCTATACTCCCACCTATTACTCCATATAACCCATCCCTATACTCCCGCCTATTACTCCATGTAACCTATCCCTATACTCCCGCCTATTACTCCATATAACCTATCCCTATACTCCCACCTATTACTCCATATAACCCATCCCTATACTCCCGCCTATTACTCCATATAACCTATCCCTATACTCCCGCCTTTTACTCCATGTAACCTATCCCTATACTCCCGCCTTTTACTCCATATAACCTATCCCTATACTCCCACCTATTACTCCATATAACCTATCCCTATACTCCCGCCTATTACTCCATATAACCTATCCCTATACTCCCGCCTATTACTCCATATAACCTATCCCTATACTCCCACCTATTACTCCATATAACCTATCCCTATACTCCCACCTATTACTCCATATAACCTATCCCTATACTCCCGCCTATTACTCCATATAACCTATCCCTATACTCCCGCCTATTACTCCATATAACCTATCCCTATACTCCCGCCTATTACTCCATGTAACCTATACTCCCGCCTATTACTCCATATAACCTATCCCTATACTCCCACCTATTACTCCATATAACCTATCCCTATACTCCCGCCTATTACTCCATATAATCTATACTCCCGCCAATTACTCCATATAACCTATCCCTATACTCCCGCCTATTACTCCATGTAACCTATACTCCCGCCTATTACTCCATATAACCTATCCCTATACTCCCACCTATTACTCCATATAACCTATCCCTATACTCCCACCTATTACTCCATATAACCTATCCCTATACTCCCGCCAATTACTCCATATAACCTATCCCTATACTCCCGCCTATTACTCCATATAACCCATCCCTATACTCCCACCTATTACTCCATATAACCTATCCCTATACTCCCGCCTATTACTCCATATAACCTATCCCTATACTCCCACCTATTACTCCATATAACCCATCCCTATACTCCCGCCTTTTACTCCATGTAACCTATACTCCCGCCTATTACTCCATATAACCCTTCCCTATACTCCCACCTATTACTCCATATAACCTATCCCTATACTCCCGCCTATTACTCCATATAACCCATCCCTATACTCCCGCCAATTACTCCATATAACCTATCCCTATACTCCCGCCTATTACTCCATATAACCTATCCCTATACTCCCGCCTATTACTCCATATAACCTATCCCTATACTCCCGCCTATTACTCCATATAACCTATCCCTATACTCCCGCCTATTACTCCATATAACCTATCCCTATACTCCCGCCTATTACTCCATGTAACCTATACTCCCGCCTATTACTCCATATAACCTATCCCTATACTCCCACCTATTACTCCATATAACCTATCCCTATACTCCCGCCTATTACTCCATATAACCTATCCCTATACTCCCACCTATTACTCCATATAACCCATCCCTATACTCCCGCCTATTACTCCATATAACCTATCCCTATACTCCCGCCTATTACTCCATATAACCTATCCCTATACTCCCGCCTATTACTCCATATAACCTATCCCTATACTCCCGCCTATTACTCCATATAACCTATCCCTATACTCCCACCTATTACTCCATATAACCCATCCCTATACTCCCGCCTATTACTCCATATAACCTATCCCTATACTCCTGCCTATTACTCCATATAACCTATCCCTATACTCCCACCTATTACTCCATATAACCTATCCCTATACTCCCACCTATTACTCCATATAACCTATCCCTATACTCCCACCTATTACTCCATATAACCTATCCCTATACTCCCACCTATTACTCCATATAACCTATCCCTATACTCCCGCCTATTACTCCATATAACCCATCCCCATACTCCTGCCTATTACTCCATATAACCCATCCCTATACTCCCGCCTATTACTCCATATAACCTATCCCTATACTCACGCCTATTACTCCATATAACCTATCCCTATACTCCCGCCTATTACTCCATATAACCTATCCCTATACTCCTACCTATTACTCCATATAACCTATACCTATACTCCCGCCTATTACTCCATATAACCTATCCCTATACTCCCGCCTATTACTCCATATAACCTATCCCTATACTCCTACCTATTACTCCATATAACCTATACCTATACTCCCGCCTATTACTCCATATAACCTATCCCTATACTCCCGCCTATTACTCCATATAACCTATCCCTATACTCCCGCCTATTACTCCATATGATCTATCCCTATACTCCCGCCTATTACTCCATATAACCCATCCCTATACTCCCGCCTATTACTCCATATAACCCATCCCTATACTCCCGCCTATTACTCCATATAATCTATCCCTATACTCACGCCTATTACTCCATATAACCCATCCCTATACTCCCGCCTATTACTCCATATAATCTATCCCTATACTCCCGCCTATTACTCCATATAATCTATCCCTATACTCCCGCCTATTACTCCATATAATCTATACTCCCGCCTATTACTCCATATAACCCACCCCTATACTCCATATAACCTATCCCTATACTACTGCCTATTACTTCATATAACTCCTCCTATAACCCCATATATCGCCTCCCTATAACTCCTCCTCTTGCTCCATATAACCCCTCCCACTAATCCATATAATGCTTTCCTATACTCCCGCCTATTACTCCATATAACCGCTCTGTTTAACCCCTCCTATTACTCCATATAACCGCTCTGTTTAACCCCTCCTATTACTCCATATAACCGCTCTGTATAACCCCTCCTATTGCTCCATAATGTTGTTCTAGAAACAATGTCTCATTTTTGATCCAGTGTCCTTTTAGTATAAAAATGAACCGAGACAATATTTACAGCTGCCTCGACCTCAAAACCAGACAAAAAAGTTAAGGAACACGCATTGTATGCAATAAATACTGGTGTTATCTATTATTTAAAGTTGTCCGGGTGTTTAAATGTGTAAAGCAAATATTTTTGACGTGTGAGAATGTAGAAATGAGCATAACCAACGATCTAAGAGAGGTTTATAGTAAAGAGCAAAGCAAATGCATAACAGAACATTATCGCACACGCAGACGGATTATATGTTGCTGCAATGTATAGGTGTAGTCCAGGTCGTGTCAGATATAAAACAGCAAATGACACCAGGGTGTATGTTTAAATTCCTAAGTATCAAGAGGCAAATCATTATTCATACGTTTCACTTTCTGACCTAATTAGCTGAGAAAACATTATGTTAATTGGGACGGTTTAATGGCGTAGTTTGTGAATGGAGTTTCTGTTGTTGTTACGATGATACAATAACCCTCTTAGTTGTCTGTCGTGTTCAGAGAATAATCCTCAGCCGACACCTCGATTCCTCTTGCTGACTAACGGCTGATTCTTTCATTATTGTTTCTGTAGATCTTTGTAACTACAGCAGGAAGGGTTGCGTCTTAATGTGTCGTATGTGCCCCTCGCATTATGGATTACACAACAGGTGTCTTAAAATACAGACACCATTACACTCAAATACGTTATGCCATGCATTGATTAGTTTAACCCCTAAAGGACAATGGGCGGTCCCTAAACCTATTGAAAACAATGCATTTTGAGCCCGTACATGTACGGGCTTTGTCATTAAGGGGTTAAAACAGGTCGAGCGGCCACAGGTCAGACGCTACAAGATAAAGTCTCAAACTGCACCTGTTTCCGTCTATTCAACTCAGGTAAGATTATCCTTTGACAGGCACAACACGTGACGCAAGCACAACACGTGACGCAAGCACAACACGTGACGCAAGCACACGAGCCATTGGGATGGCGCATCCACCTCTGCAAATAACTCTTCACCATAACGTGCCGTCCATCAGCTCACGTTTAATGTGTCGCGGAATAAATATTGTGACATGGATTGGACGCGGCACGATATTGTGCTGTTACTCCATAGATCTGCCACCATATACAGAGCTCTCTGCTGCAAAGCGCTATGGTTTCATCTTCCTACCTCCCAGACCTTACTAAATACTCCAGCATCGACCAACACTGCAGAATATGATGGTGCTACATACGTCAATTAATAAAAATACTACTAATGACAATAATGGTTTTCCAGAAATAGAGATTCCTCTTCAGAGTTCTATATACCTCTCCGGAGGGCTGGACACAACCCAAGAAGGTACAGGGGACATTACCGCCTCTCACCCTGTGCATCACTCCTCGGCCCCTAAAACAAAACGTTGGCTTCTAATGTTTTCTGCCGGACTCCTAAGTCACACTGAGGTTGTCCTGTCCTGCCACTTGCTCTTGGAGCTCTCCAATTGAACTTCTCCGGCACTTAATGTTCCGCTATGACTCCTAATTTCCCGAGGCAGCCGAGGGACTTGTGGTTAAACAATAGTTAAAGCGTTTCAGGTGGTGGCACTGGCAGGGTGGGTGGCAGGGTTGCTTCAGTGGCACCTGTGATTACGTTTTCCTGCTGGTCTAATAGTTGTAGGCTTATCTCTCTAACTATAGTTCTCTGTAACTACCGGTATCCTCAGCGAAAACCACAATTTCTTGTTCAGTTGTAGCTGGGAAGCGACAGGGTTGCTACATCTTCTATAACAGCTTCTTATAGTATTTATCGAGCTGCCTCCGTAACCAAATACTACATTTTGGGGTAATTGTTTTTCCTCACACGGTGGACCTGAAGTACCTGGTTACATTTATTTATTTTTATATCCATTCTGTAAATGGTGCACTGATGCAAGCACCTAACTCGTCACGGGCGAGATGGGGGTATTCCTGCCCTACCGTGCTGCAGTCTCTGAATAAATCCAAACGTAAGTGAAAACAAAAAAATTAAATGATGCGTTATGGTTCAAAATACAAGTTAAAAAAAAACATTAAAACGATGAGTGGGGAAAAAGAAAAAGAGTAAACTGAGCATCTAGCAGGGGAAGGTTTACTGATATTAAAACGACGGAGGGAATGTGAGAAGAATGAGAGAAAATTATAGAAAATTGAATGAAAAGCTGAAACAGGAGAATTAGAGAAAGAAAGGAAGAAAAGGGAAAATAATGAAAGCAAAGAGAGAAAGACAAATGGTGCAATGGAAGGATAAAGGAGGTAAAAAAAATCCACGGAGGAGTAATAGAGGCCAGACAGGGTCTCATTCTGCCAATTTGGCGCTGTTATAAAAGAAGCCCCCTCTCCTTTAAAATCCATCCCCAAAATAATCCGTGTACACCTCCCTCGCAACACACTTTGCAGCTTCCCACTCTCGCCCCCTTTCAATTACCAACACCCCCAGAAAAAGAAAAGCAAACACTTAAATGAGTAAAATTGTGTACCAAAAGAACTGATGATTGACCACCCCTCCATCCCAACCAGCCACCCCCAATCTCCCAGGACCAGGGCCCCCTAAAAACATCGGAGTCCAGAACTAAAACCCTGCGCACTGATTGGCTTCAAAAAACCGCAGTGCACTTTTGGCAGTGGGTGAGCCGCAATAGATCTCAGCTGTGTCAGGCCGTCCCCCTGCCAATCTCGCCGTGGTCTGGATGGATTTAAAAGGATTTCTATTTCCTTTTTTTATGAGCGGTGTATCAGGTACCCACACCCTGTACCCATTCCATTCCTGGCCCCTTCGTTAAACTTCCTCCCCCCAGCTCTGTCTGTAATTAATTTTCCCCTTCTTTTTATTATATATTAATTATAAATAATAACTTCTAGAATGTAATGCCAGGTTGCGTGGAAGCAAAAAACATTGCAAAAGTGGTATGGGTTTTGTCGCTAACCTCTGTAACGTGTGGCGGAGGGTGGGGTGGTGGTCTGTCTCGCCTTCTCTGCTGATAAAAGTTTGTTTTTTTCCCCCCTTTTTTAATGCTTGGACAGAATAAAATAGAAGGCACATTTGGGGAAGGAGTGTTTGATTGTAACAAGATAAAAGGGTATGATTGAAACAATGGGAATGAAATCAGGAACACGGCGAGTACTGAACAGAGAGGGGAAGCTATTTCAGGGACGGTAAAGAAAAAGTCTCGATGAGCTAAAAGGACTGTAAACTAGTGGAAGAATGGCATTATTTATTACGGGGAAGTCATTAATAAAATACTTTTGGGCTAAAGAGGACATGTGAAGATACACAAAGTATAAAGCAATAAAAAAAAATTGGGAAAGAACGACTGAGAAAAGAAGGTAATAAAAGTACAAGACACAGGAGAGAAAGACATCATGAGTTTAAATAATAAAATCGAAGCATATGACAAGAACAGCAAAATGAGACACGGAGCAAGGATAGAGAAAAAGAAAAGGACTGTGAGGCAAAAATTAGAAAAGAAAGATGTCATGAAACGCTTGTGGCAAGACAAAAAGAAAAATATTGTGTTAACAAAGAGAAAATGAAGATAATGTGAGTTGGAATGGAGAAAAGAGAGAGATCCAAAACTGGAAGAAATCACGAAAGAAATCAGGAAAATAATTCATGGTAGTCAGATCTCACGAAAAACTGAAGAGAAAAGGGGATAAGATAATACAAAAGAATTCAGAAAAGCGAAGTATCCTAAAAATACATGAAGAAAACAAATAGTAAAAAAGTGTGAAACATTATTAAGAAGAAGGGATCGTTGAAAAACAGCATCATTTGGGGAATTCAAAAAAGGGTCATGAGCTCAAAAGAAGAGGAAAACCCAGAAAGATAATGAAGGACTGAAAATAAATAAATAAAAAATAAAAAAATACATTTAATATTCAAAATAAAAAGTTAAAAACTTGGGAAATAATCATTAAATAGATTTCAGGGATTTTAAGCTGTCGTCAAATTCCATGCATCATCAAATCTGACAGCGATTGAAAGGAAGAAAAGGACATTGCAGAAGGGACCGAGAAACAAAGTGAGGTCGCCTCCGGTAAATATTAAATGGAATATACACAGCCAAGAGATAACGAAAAGAAACATATAGAAAATAGAGACAATACATTTGGATATAAAGAAAAAAGGATCGCGTTTCAGACTAATGAAACTGGAAGGGAAATAAAAAAGATAATATGAAGAAGAAAAAAGAATTGGTGAAATAAATTATAAAAATCAAAACTCTATTAACATGAATGAACGCTAAAAACAAGTAAAAAAAAAGAGATTGTGAAAAAGGAAAATGGATGCTATTAGACAATACGGTGCAGTAAACAATTAGAATTGGCATAGGGGATGTGAGCCACGGAACGTCCTTTTGCATCTGGATTTCCGCTGTTTTGTTTGGAAATAATGTCAATTATTGTTCTTTGCATCTACTTCTGGATCAACAAAGAATGATATTTTTGGAAGTATAATATAAAATTAATGATGCGACTACATAAATTCAACTGTGAAAACTGATCGATGGATATTAATACTATTTGAAGGCACTGGTCATTAGTCCCTAAGCATATTTTCAGTGCACTTGCGTCTCGTTTGGGGTCCTCTCTCTGATGGTCTTATCACCTTCTGCATTCAAGAGTCAAATACTGCTCCGGTTGCCAGAAGGCTGTTTTGCAAGGTATTAAATAATTACTGTAAGTAACAAAACATACACGGGATTTTTTTTTTAAATTACAGTTGCATATATTCTTTTATATGTATTTGTAAATTATACTTTGAAATCCGCTGAAATAGGCTGGTAAACAGGAGATCGAGACTTGAAAATGTACTGGATATTAACGGATAAAAGAGAAGGACTGAAGGAGTGAAAACGGGGCATGCGGGGCCAGAGAGACGAAACAGTCAAAAAACCAGGGGGAAAAAACATAAGCTTAGAAAGAGTCGTAGCATTGGAGATACAGAGATAATAGCGAGCAAAGGAATGGGAAGTGAACGTTGAGAAATACTAGAGGATTGAGACAGTAATAAGAAGGGGTAGAGGGATCAGGAGAGACACAAAGAAAATCAACAAGGGACAAACACCCAGAGCAAAGAAAACTTCTTAATGATAAAGAAATAGAAGATTAACTTGGGATACAAGAGGAAAAAATAAAAGTAGAAATGATAAAAGAGTTTAAAGTAAGAGATCATTAAGAGGAACAAACAGTGAACTAAAAACTTGGAGGGATAAAAAAAATAAAAAGGTTAAAAAGCCAAGAGAAAAGCAAAACAAAGGCAAATAAATCTCTAGCACAAAAGGCAGAAGAAAGAAGAAAAGGGGAAAATAACCGAACAAAGGATAGTGTGCACGATGGAAATGTATAAAAGAAATCACACCTGAAGGAGGCTCTCGTACCCCGAAATAAACGCAGAACATAAGCAGAACGAAATAGACTGAGTATTAATACAAAATCCTTCTCTGTATCACAAAACGAGAATAAGAATGGAAAATCTAAGTAAAAAGGAATGCATCTTAATTATATAAGAACAAATAATAATCTGATATACAATACTTATACGTGAATATCTGCTCAGTACCAAATCAAATAAACTCTACATTATGAAGAATAAAGGGCTTCGTTTTCTTGGGAAAAATGCTCTAAAATACCTATATTGTTAAATCAATCCACATATAAATCATCCCATCCCAGAGGGGCCCCGCACTGTGTATAATGTAACAGAAAGGAGCTGTATAAATACAGATATTACTGGGATCCACCCCAGAGGAGCCCCGCACTGTGTATAATGCAACAGGAAGGGGCTGCATAAATACAGATATTGCTGAGATCCACCCCAGAGGAGCCCCGCACTGTGTGTAATGTGCTCCTGAGTGCCTTATTACCCCTGTAACGTCTTATTAAGGTAACCCGGCACTTGTGTGTCTTTTTAACCCCTGTAGAATT
This sequence comes from Spea bombifrons, assembly GCF_027358695.1. Taxonomy (NCBI): domain Eukaryota; kingdom Metazoa; phylum Chordata; class Amphibia; order Anura; family Pelobatidae; genus Spea; species Spea bombifrons. The sequence goes on along the minus strand of NC_071090.1, from coordinate 105,446,233 downwards.
TTATTACAGTCTCTTATATATTGTTTTCTTACAACAGCCTCAATACCATTGCCAGTTAAGACGGACTTCTCAGATGGCTCAGAACCAGCTAGGCAGCAGAGAGAGATGGGAACATCATTTAAATGGTAATGGCCAAAATAGCATTTAGCCCTTGTTCCCCCATGCAAGCAAACAGACACTGGCACTGCCAACTATGTCTGGGCACCCAACCCCCGTAGCTCCATACTATGCCTGCTCTATACCTCATGGTTGAGTAACGTGTGTGGTGGAGACTGGGACTTTCTCTGCACGTTGTGTCTCGTTGGTGTGCGTTGCAGTATAATTTGTATGTGGAAGGCCGGCATTGGCACTTTTAACCTTTATGTCCGTGTTATGGATAGATACCATGGTGTACCAGAGCGGATACAGCCTTGCCCTCCTTCTGCCTGAGCCCCTTTTCCAAGAATGCTTTCTACTCACCATTAATTATTCAGACTCCATTCCTTCCAATTCATCGCTGGTCCTTGTGTTCCCCATTCTCCTTATCAATAATGAATGGGCTTTTAATCAACTCAAAACGAGCCCCACGCCCCTCAAGGGAGACACCCATTCGTACCTCGCACCTCACACGTACCTCTCGCAGTATGCCATGGAAAGACAAGGAATGAGCGTGGAGACGCGTCATATAATGCGCTCCCCGGGTGCTGTTCCCTCTCGTACGCTGATATATTTCTATTCTCATATAACAAGTACATGAGAATCCCTACAAGCTATTATGTAGGCTCACCTATGATATGGACATGGTTTGAATGGAGATATTTTATGTGTACATGTTTATATTACATCCTTTGGTTTTGTAAAGTGTTGCGCTTGCCAATATTTGCACCACCTTGGCGATCCACCCCATGCCATCGTAGCATTGCCAGTGTCAAGTCCAACAGCCGTACAATGTCTAGACATCTTGGGTTCTGCTATTTTGCTTCCATTTATTCTTTTTGAGCCATAGATGATGCTGTTTGCCCAAACAGTTTTGGACATGTGGCATATAGGTGACTGTCATCAATATACCATGTTAATGGTTACATCTTCTGCATGTATTGCCTGCGGTATTGAGCACTTGTACTCTCTTGTTATGTTAATATATAAACCTTAGTAAACCTGCCATTTTTGCATCCCCCGTTGCATGATACCAGAATAATTTCATGTAAGGCTTTGTTCATTCGCCAGACCGAAGAATGGCGTTGCTGTTTAGTTGTAAAAGTGTTAGAGTCCGGAGTAGAAGGGTTCCTTTAAGAAGCGGGCTGGAGCAGGGAAAGATGGCGAGGGAACATTAATCAGAGACAGGACAAAGTGAATCCCACCAAAGTGACAGAAACACGTTTCCAAGTGTGACCAAATGTATAGCACATACATCCCTGCCGCTGCTTCCCCCACAGGTGCTGCCGGCAGTCGATTGAGTCTACATGCGCAGGCATTAAATAGTCGTGTGAAGTGCAGTATAGGAGTCAGCTACGTGACGGGGCCAAATCTGACGGGCTATTTTTGGCCCTGCTTAGGAATGCAAGAGTTGAGGGCCATATAAAGGGAGCTCTCCACTGACATTATCACCAATAGGTGTTCTTCAGCAATGGCTCAAGGAAAATTGCTAATCGTGGTCCCAAAGTGAGGCAAGCTGCACATTTATTATATGGAGAAGGACTAGAAGGACCGTACACTGAAACCACATCCCGTTACCATCATCCATGTACATAACAATCACATTTCCACGCAGCACTTGCATTACGTTTCTAATGGAAGGTTTGTTATCGTAATATCATTCATTGATCCCTTTCTTACCTGGCGGTTGCCATCAGCTATGGATGAGCTCCTTAAAATGAAAAATCCCTCTTTCAACTTTAGGATAGATAAAGCACTTTTATATGAAAAAAGTCTTCTATAAAGAGTATTAAAAAGCAATTACCGGTAATTTTTGTGTTTTTTAAAAGGGACAACTTACTGTCCTGTCAGCCCCAACAGAGAAGAATGCATATTAAGATGCTTTGTGAGTACTTTATATATACACGACGGCTGAAAAGTCGCATTTTTTTTTTAAGTAAAGCAAATTTTGTCCATTAAAATAACTAATTAATAATAATTAAATAATAATTAAATGAAATGGACCATAAATCCAGAGCAGACGGGGTTAATGTTGTAAATGACTATTGTAGCTGGAAACGGCTGATTTACAATGGAATCTCTTCATAGGCGTACAGAGGCCTTTATCACTGTCATCACTCCTGGGTTCCAACGGCCCTTTATCACTCCCATCACTCCTGTGTTCCAATGGCCCTTTATCACTCCCATCACTCCTGGGTTCCAACGGCCCTTTATCACTCCCATCACTCCTGGGTTCCAACGGCCCTTTATCACTCCCATCACTCCTGTGTTCCAATGGCCCTTTATCACTCCCATCACTCCCATCACTCCTATCACTCCTGTGTCCCAATGGCCCTTTATCACTTCCATCACTCCTATCACTCCTGTGTCCCAATGGCCCTTTATCACTCCCATCACTCCTGTGTCCCAATGGCCCTTTATCACTCCCATCACTCCTGTGTCCCAATGGCCCTTCATCACTCCCATCACTCCTGTGTCCCAATGCCCTTTATCACTCCCATCACTCCTGGGTTCCAATGGCCCTTTATCACTCCCATCACTCCTGGGTTCCAATGGCCCTTTATCACTCCCATCACTCCTGGGTTCCAATGGCCCTTTATCACTCCCATCACTCCTGTGTTCCAATGGCCCTTTATCACTCCCATCACTCCTGTGTTCCAATGGCAGGTCATGTTCAGTCCAAGTTTAAAAGGCTAATTGCTATTTAGAAAACCCTTCATCTTATAAATATTTAATATTATTTTTTTTTAAATCCAGATTTTTTTTCATTGCACAGAATGACGCCTGTCACCCATTCTTCTGGAGTAAACATTCAGTAAAAGAACCAGTGATGACAATTTTCATCTCCCTGGATCTGCAAGAACATTTTGTACGTTCCCGGGATCTCCCTGAGAGGTGATAGTGACCTTATATTGTTGGACCTCATCCATTTACACCTAAATTATATCCAGGGTCCACTGTCCTGTACGAGTGAGGAGGAAAAACCCAGGTCTGTGATCCCTTTCTGTATCTATGTGAACCTCCTTGCTAATCGACGATTCCTTCATAATGTATCACTGCGGATGGCTTTTACATTGATATATATTTCAATTAAATTATATAGTCTACTTTCTTCTTTTACTCACTTCATTGTCATATATTAATTCCAAAAGTTATATATAAATATATATATATATTAAACCTGTGTTATATTCTTCTTTCATGTTATATTCTCCTTATTGCATAATTCTGCTGATTGCATAACAGATTGTTCTATGTTCATTTCCACGTTATCACAACATACTCTCCGCTTTAATGTAACTCGACGCTCTTATTTAATAATCAGCTGGCTAGGATAATGAGTATGGTGACAAATGTGTTGGCGCTATATGAATAAAATATAATATTAATAATAATTGAATTACCTAGTGGGTTGGTCACAATAGAAGTAAAAAAAAAATAGAATAAATGGGTTAAAAAGTTGAAATGTAAAAAAGTTGAAATGATGTTCTATTTACGTTAAAGTGTTTTAGGGATGTACTAAGTTTCTGATGTTACTCACTAGCAAGACTGAGTTGTAAAAAAACTAAAAAGAAAACGAGGAGAAAAAAACCAGACTCGAGTAATATGATCCAGCCATAGAGGTTAGAATATAGAAAGTTCTGGATGGAAATGTAATTACTATTACGCATGTTATTAGCCTGCTCACAATGTTATTGGGTTGCTAGGTCCGGGAAAGGGTTAAACGCAGTGTTTTAGTACTGTTTGCACCGTTTGCTCATTATTGTCACATAAACCAAACCCAGCTCAGCATCACATGATAAGGTAATACAAGGTCAGGAGGAGAGAACAGGACCCCGTCCAAACATACGCAGACCGAGACAGGGGCGAGAGAAAGGGGGAACAGAATGAAGGAGGGGAAATGTCGGGGAGGGCTTGGAGGAAAAGGGGATAGAAAGAGGGAAGGACACAAAAAAGGGGGGAGGGAAGTACTAACAGGAAAAGGGGGGGTACAGAGCGCGAGAAGTAAAGCTGGAGGAAGACAAGTACAGAGATTACGTCTTAGTACTTTTTCCATATGGCCGGTTATGGGGGGTGAACACACGCAATAAAGTGCAGCGAAAATCTCCGGGACATCGTCAGACGCACTTTATAAATGCACGCAGTATTTAGATTCCCACCAAAGCCGTTCTATAGTGATGCCGAGTATCTATACTTTAGTGTAAAGCGGCGTGAAGCATAAAGCTGGGTGAAGTCTCACGGGGAGTCGTGATATTGCTTGTACGCGGTAGGAGTAGAAGTTTTGTTCATAATAACGCAGCCGAAAAGTGCGTTCAAGGCAGTTAAAGATTTGCGTTCTTTATACATAAAGGTCAGGAGATCTCTGCATCGCTACCCGAACGGAGGACACTAAATGTATCTATTGTTTAAAAATGATCTCTCTATCCGTCGCACCGATTGTATAGTGCTGCGGGATACGGTATAAATCAATAAGTAATAATAATAATAATATGCTACGTAGCTGTGTGTTTTATAAGCGTATATAATATACATATAAGGGAGCAGCCGCTGTCTCGTCCAGAAGTTTGTCTACAGCAGGGCCGACGCTCATGGAGGGAGAAGCCAAATGGTTAACTATTCAGGCAAACTAGCAGAATGAATCGGAGTGCGGCAGCTGCGGTTTAATGTTAATAAGTTTAAAGTAGCGAACTTGGACATAAAAATTCAAAGGTAGATTGTGGCGTTAGGGGTCAGAGGTTACGGGGACAATGTGACATAGCAGCAGATAATGCAATGTATATAGCTGGAGGCGTTAGTAGCGTGAAGAGGTTATGTCGCTTTACAGATCTGTGGTCAGACTTCCAGCAGAAGTGGTAGAGGTTAATACGGGAAGGGGAATGTAAGCATGCGCGGGGTAGGCATAAGCCTATCCTGAGCGTAAATCCATGTTTGAGGTTTCCACAAAAGAAAATTTGCAGCTTAGATCATCCCAGTGTTTTTTTTTATCTTCCATTAAATTCAGTCTGCGCGTCATGTTGGGAATAAACACCACATATAGATTTATATTAATGTTCTATAAATCCCTGTATGTTATGGATAAATGCGCAGCGCACCTATATTTCCTGGGCAGGAATCGTCTGTGTATAGCCGTGGATCATCCCCCTGATTTTAAGGAAGAGGCACACTCGCCGACACTTCAACCTGTTTATCTGCTAGATTGTAAGCTCACTTGAACAGGGCCCTCCTAACCTTCTGTTTCTGTCATTACATACTGTTTGCCCATCACAAATCAGTAATAATGAATGGCTATCCTCCCATCCGTGTATAAAATACGATATAATGGTGTATCGCAGGATATTAACTTAGAATTGTATTTTAGAGCAGGTACTGTCGTATACCCCCCCCCCCCATAAACATATAATATGTATTCAATGTATTCGCTTAAAGTTCTGGGGAAAAAAAAAATTAAATTACAATAAAAATGTAATTCACAGTAATTTAAAAATAAAACCATGGTATAAATTACCTGATCCGGGCATAAAACAGTAGCGTGCTTTTTGATTTGGCGGTTAGTGAAAAAAGTCAAGATTCATTGGGAATAAGAAGGCAGACCGTAGAAGTTTATGGGGAAGCTGCAGTATAATCGCCTCAGCTGCATGCCTTTGGGAGAAATGTACTTGTGCTGTTCGATCGGTGTTTCTTTTGACTCGTTACCCCCCACGTTCCCCGTTGTGTCTGAGGTGCAGCGGGTAGAGTTTAATCAGCCGTTAAAATGCTGCCCACCGCTTCGCCGTATAACGGGCTCAACGCGTCTCTGAATAGGTTCCTTCTTTGAAACTTTAATTTGTGCTTTTGTCTGAATCGCTCCGAGCGCCCCGCGGATTATCCCGTATCATCGGACATTCCCCCCTCTACCCGAAAGGGCTTGGGTATGACAGGAGCCGCCGAAAATACCGGATGATCTGCCGGGATCTCCAGAGGCACCCGAAGAGCTCAGAGCGCTGGAAACAGCTGCCTATACGAAAGAGCACCATATGGGCCCTGCTACCAAACGCATATTAAACTTTGATTAATAGGTTATTGATATATGGGATCTACGCGCCACGATGCTTTACGCCGATCTCCACAATGGAAAGGGAAAGAAGTAGGCATAATAACAAGCTTCCAAAAATTAATAAAACCGCTTGTGATGAAGAAGAGAAAACAAACTGAGTGAAGAGAATGGCATTGTGAAGAGAGAGGTAACTGAAACACTGGGGCAGCGATAAAGGATTCATGGAAATCATGGAAATGTGACGGGGACGGGGGGGGGTTCAGTTTGGTAAAATAGAGAAGGGGAATAATAGGAAGACAGATGGAAAAGCGCCCCACCCTGCAGATTATTTGCCCCCGTACCTGGGTCAGGCAGTAGGGAGAGTACATGTCTCCGGCTCCCTGAATGTCCCTTGATGCGTCCTGGTTCTGCAGATTGAGCGGCTTCAGTTTAGGGCTGTCTCATTGTGCACGGATGTCTCTGCAGTCTCGGAATGTCTTTCTCTTTGTGGGGTTTTTGTGGGACTCTACCGTTCCCCTGTCGTTCTTTTGACAGAACGGGCTTTCTCTGTGTAGTGGGGGTCTTTTTGTTTTAGAAGCCTCTCTTTATATCTCTGTCTTTTTTTTTCTCTCTCTCCGTTCTCTGCTTGCCTCGATGTCTCTGAAAGTAAAGGTTTTAAGAAAGCGCCGTAAATTAATGTACAGAACTCGCAGAAAAAGAGCAAAGTAATGATTGCCGGGGCGTTAAAAATGAAAATAAAATTAATCGTAAAAAAAAGTGGTAAAATTAATACATTTGTGTCAAAGCTCAAAAAGCAGGCAGGCCAAAAAAATAAATAAAGACAGTGACGCTTGGGATAGACAGAAGCTTGAGGAATGCCCAGAGGATGGGAGAAGCGTGTTTGCCGCTGCAAATGGAGAAAGTTCTCGTCTGATACATACGCGTCTGCTTTCACACACACTATCTCCCACTCCTCTTGGTCTCTCTCTGTCCTCCTCTCTCCGAGCTTCCCTATTTACTCCATCATCTGTTTTTCCCATTTGCCTCTTGCTGGATTTTTCTGTCCAGCCCAACACCCACTTTATCCCACGTAAAAGTTTATAATCAACATCATTTGAATTATGTAAAATTAGATATTCAAATATGAATGTCTATATTACACTCCGTGTCTATATTACAATCTCTATAACATCATCTTATTGTCCCATATAGTCCTCCTCCTACTCCTTATAACCTATCCCTATAATTCCTATTACTCCATATAACTCCTCCTATTACTCCATTTATCCTATAACCCATATAACCCCTCCATATACTACATATAACTCCTCCCATTACTCTGTATAGCCTCATGCTTTTGCTCCTCCCATTACTCATATAACCCCTCCCATTACTCTGTATAGCCTCCCCTTATTGCTCCTATTACCCCTTATTACCCGTCTCTATAACTCCTCCCGTCACTCCATATAATCACTTTTTGTAGCTCTATATTATTTTTTATGAAATGCTCATAATCAGTGAATAATAACAATTACGGAAAAAACTACATGGGCCACATATAAGACTTTGTAACAAAGTGGTTCTGAAGCACCTGTCCTCTGCGACGCGTCCCAAACACTGACCCAGACGCGAGGCGGCCTCTGACCCAGACACGCGGTGATCTCTGCCCCACAGTTTGCCAGAAATACCCATGAAATTTGTTACAGGCGCTGGTAAAAATATCTCTCTTGTTCCGTCCCTTCCCAACAACCGCATTTCCCTCCTTCCCCTGTGAATATCTAGCACTTAATCTCTCCCTTCTTTAGTTTCTTTCTCCCCCACCTCTCTCTCCCATTCTACCGCACTCTAACGCTCTTCGCTTGCTTCTCTTTGTTACTTACTTTTCCTCAATTCTCCAACACTCGCCCGCATTGTTAGCCGGTGTAACTTTTTTCCTCTTCCTCTGACTACATGCCGGTTCTTTCCTTTTACCCCCTCTTCCCTTACCCTCTCTCCCTTTCTTCTTACCCTCTCTCCCTTTCCCTTTAGCCTCTCTCCCTTTCTTTTTACTCTCTCTCCCTTTCTTTTTACTCTCTCTCCCTTTCTTTTTACCCTCTCTCCCTTTCTTTTGTGCCCCCCTCTCTCCCTTTCTTTTCACTCTCTCTGCCTTTTCTTTTTACCCTCTCTCCCTTTCTTTTGTGCCCCCTCTCTCCCTTTCTTTTTACTCTCTCTCCCTTTCTTTTGTGCCACCCTCTCTCCCTTTCTTTTTACTCTCTCTCCCTTTCTTTTGTGCCACCCTCTCTCCCTTTCTTTTTACTCTCTCTCCCTTTTCTTTTTACTCTCTCTCCCTTTCTTTTGTGCTCCCCTCTCCCTTCCTTTTTACTCTCTCTCTCTTTCTTTTGTGCCTCCCCCTCTCTCTCAATCCTTCCGCACTTCCCAACCTCTTCCCTGCTTGTCTCTTTCTCTCTCCCCTCTCTTTTATCCAAACGCTCTCTCTCCCCAAGGATTTGTTTCTTTGTATTTCCCACTCACTCTCGCTCATTCTCCTTTACCTGCCTCTCCGTTATTCATCATTTCTCATAATTTTCCAACCACCGTTGGATAAACAGTCAAATAAATCGTAACCTTAAATGCCGCTACTCCGCTCTCTGGGTGTCCTCTCTGATTACCCCTCCACGTACACCTGACATTTCCTCATTTTATTCCACAGCGGAAACTATTATTTCTGTAATATATGATTTATAGATTTAAGTTTCTACGACATTGTTCACAATTTTCATCACAAGAGGATACGTTGGCAGTTCCACTGTACAGTCTGACATAAATAGTGCAGCGTGTTCAATATATCACAGATACTCGGTGTCATTATACAGCGCCACTAAGGGGACGTCAGCAGGGGATGCGATTCCAGCCAAATGGCTCAGAGTCATTGTGGCCCATAACGCCCATTTATCAGCCAGGCTTCAGAATGAGCCGAGTGCGACCTGGGTAGCCCTGTCCAGCCACATGATTCAGATTCATCACAGCGAATCCAGTCAGTAAGCAGCAAGTAATACGTATTTATTGTTTTATGTGGTGCCACCATATTCCGTAGCGCTGTACAATGGGTGATGTATGTATTCCACGCATAGAAAGGGAATAATCCAGGGCAGGTGCAAGCACCGACCTGGCCGGCCCCTCTCTAACCATAAAACATTCTGTAGGGCGTATTAAGTTCCACATAGCTATACGTTATACAATGTCATTTGTTCGTCATCAGAGTAGATAAAATGCGTAATATATATATAAGTTTGGCAGAGCAGGGCCCTCTTTGCCTTCTCCATCGATATGCCGTAAGGTGCGTTACTCTTATTGGCAGTTTGAATGCTTTGGTTGAGTTTTCCCGACCCCCCGATGTAATAGCGCTACGGAATCCTATGGCGCCCCATGAATAAACGTCATTGTTACTGAGCCTATCGGACTCCTGATTTTATTTCTTGTACAATTCGGGGGTCTTCGTTATCAGCGAGCCGACGCGCTTGATTTATATCACAAGTGCACGCGGGAGCGGTCTACAGACTGGCTGAGGCTTACAATGGAGAGATACTCAGCATCGCTATGCACTGCAGCCTGCTTCAGCTCTTTCCCAGTAATTAATTAAGAGTCCAGATCAGATCTTGGCTGGGATTTATCTTTCCTTTCACACATGGTGATCAGTGGGAGGGGGCGTGCACAAAGGGGGGGCACGTCTTGTCAAAATAAACACAAATACAGCCGCTGTGAAGAGTGTGAGCAGCGATCTGCCACACAGACACATGACTACTCTTAGGCCATGCTCGGCACCACTATACCCCGCGGCAACGTTAATCCTCTGAACCATTTCATACGGCAGCTTACCCGTGGAATGCTCCAAATGTCTTGGAAGACGGAATGCATGGCGGAACTACTGACAAAGCCCCTTTTCCTAAACGGTTCTATACTCCGCTCGACGAGTTGGGCAGGGGTAACCCTAACCTGCTTTATTTATTACCCCCCTATTTTTTCAGTAAGTAAACAAATCTCTTATTGAAACTGACATTAAGTTAAAAGGCTGGATTTTTAGAGTACGAGGGAAGTTGTTTCCTTTCGCGCTCCTCACTACCTGAGCACTTTCCGAGCAAGCGGCTGCTCAGAAAACAGCAAGACATAATATATAATATATATATAAAATAATGTATTTTTACAGCGTGATAATAAAAAAAAACATTTTGCACAGAAGTCACAGTTTGCTGTATGCTTATGGCAGGGTTTAATTTTGCTATGATAACCCTGAGGTTGGTAAAGGGCCGAAGGAGTAAGTCATAGGCTTTCTCATCTTTCCATTGATTTCTAATGGCAATCAAATAGATATGTAGAGGGGGGGGGTAGACGGTTCCAGTCAAGGACCATTAATTATATTGCTTGATTTCTGCAGGTGCGCCATTAAACTGTGTTAAAGAAACGGGTTCAACACAAGCCTGGCGGCTGAATTAGCCGGCACTAGCACTGCCGTCCATGCGCATGCATACGTACTGTGCTATACAATTCTATCGGCTGTCTAAATGACGCGATCACATGCTCGAGCGAGAGGAATTACGAAGGACTGCATTCAGATCAGCGCGATTAGGATTTGTCATCAACACCTCACAGGACATCCTAGCTGCATAGCGCATTTTACGCGTTTGCGGGCTAACCCAATGCCACGAGAGCAATGATGTCATTATGACACGTGAAGACGTTATGACATATGATGTATTCATGCTATCGATCTAAAACTTGCCAGGCATAACTACGAATTTTCATGCTAGGAGATCAGCAAAGTTTACGGGACACCTTTTATGATAGAAAAATAAACATCGGATGTATTTTATGTACATTATGGACATGAAATGAACATTTGAAGTACTTTTTACTGTGATTGTCAGTCAGTGCATCCCCTAAGTACACAATCACAACGCACTCCAAAGGGAAAACACTCCCCTGGCAGTCATGGCTTCTTAGGAAGTCACTAAGGATGTCCCTGGGAAACCCAGAGCGCTCGGATTATAATACATTATACATGCACATCAATCTACATTGAAGGAATTATTTATATCGATGATTTTAGCGTAATATAGGCCCCAATAGAGACGTCTAGGGTTGAAACTTCACGCTCGGCTAGTCATCTCCTGAGATAATGATCCTCTAAGGAATTATAAGATCAGCTACAAGAGTATCAGGATCAGTAAAAGCAGCGATTACTGGGGGCCGGCGTGGTCTGTGACACGATGGGGCGGAGAGGCTGAGATATTATCTATGACAGTATGATACTATGATGCTACTGAGACGGTATCGAAATATTAACAAGTAGAGCACTCTCTAGCTTTTTTATATGTAACTTACATAATAAGATACCTAGAAGCCCAGAGCCCTCCTTTTAGTCACCTGTGTTAAAGCAGGAACTTAATTTATGAAATACCCACAAGAGGCCAGCAATCTGTGGATCTACCAGGATCATCTACTTGGGATCTAGAGCTCTGTTTGACCGTGAGTCGCTGTTTCATGCCAGGACCCGAGACTGGAGAATAAACCTGGAGATCTGGGGTTATACACTCAAAGCTATGCATTCCCAGTCAAAAGTCAAATTAAAAGGCTTGCATCCAGGAGTGCATGTCCATTAATAAACCCACCCAGCAAATCCATCCACAGACCATCGATTATAAAGAAACTCCTACCGTGTAGGGGCAAGGGCCTCCGTTTATTCCACCCCGTAGACATCCATGATTTTCTAGGTATGATATTATATTTTCACGTTAAATTATAAAATAAAGCAATGGGAAAATTTCCCTCTGTAACTTACCACCAGAGGCCGAATCCGCTGGGAAGTCAACAATTGCATGAAATCATTGCAGAACATGAAGGGGCGATCGGAAGAACATGACCCTGATAACCGCACATTGTTATATGAAGTTCATCTGTCTATGGTAAATGACGGGGCGTTTGTTAACCAGCTTTCTTTCGTGTTTTGTGCACATGGACTTCTACCTACGGGCTCTTGCAACATTTTTGTGTAATAAGTAGCAGTTACAGAGTCAGTGATGGAAACAGAGAGCTACATAAAAGACACAGAATAACACCAGCTCTGTATTACAACAAACCCAATATAACTACAGATCCTAACTTTGTGAGATTTAAGAGGACGCCAGTCATACCTCAGCTTCTCCTCAAAAGAATTGAGTGGTTATGAACGGCATTTGAAAAAATATTTAAGGTGAAGGATTTTATGCGCGTATGTGTATATACAGTATATATATATATATATTTATACATATATATATATATATATACGCACACATATACACAGAGAGAAAGAAGGAGAGAACACCAGGGATTTTCTTTTCAGATCACCTTGACGCTTCAGTCCCAATTTGAGACTTTTATAAAGCTCTCATCGAGCTATTCTGTACCACTAATATGTTCAGCAACAATTTAATAGCTCTTTTAAAAAAATCCTTTGTGTGCTCTCCTTCTTCAGATAGGAGATGATATTTATAGTGAACAGTAAGGAGAAAAGGTACGAGAGCTATACGGAACAGTAAAGAGAAAAGGTACGAGAGTTATACGGAACAGTAAAGAGAAAAGGTACGAGAGCTATACGGAACAGGAAGGAGAAAAGGTACGAGAGCTATACGGAACAGGAAGGAGAAAAGGTACGAGAGCTATACGGAACAGGAAGGAGAAAAGGTACGAGAGCTATACGGAACAGTAAAGAGAAAAGGTACGAGAGCTATACGGAACAGGAAGGAGAAAAGGTACGAGAGCTATACGGAACAGGAAGGAGAAAAGGTACGAGAGCTATACGGAACAGGAAGGAGAAAAGGTACGAGAGCTATACGGAACAGTAAAGAGAAAAGGTACGAGAGCTATACGGAACAGTAAAGAGAAAAGGTACGAGAGCTATACGGAACAGGAAGGAGAAAAGGTTAGGAGGGTCGTACAATGTGGTTGAAGGAATAGTGTAGAAGAAGAATGGTTAAAGCCACTGTTAGCAGAGGAGTTTTAACAAACGATTAAATAAATCAATAGAGGAAAAATTGCGAATAGAGGTTAAAGGAATAGTTAGTAGATCCAATATCAAAATCAGTCAAAGGGACGTTCGACAGAAGATCCATGGGGTGCAGTTATGTTCCTGGCATTACTTGCTTCATAGGTTGCGGGTGAGATCAGAAAGAGCAGCTATCACAATTAACTTCAATAAATGTCCTGTATGTTTCTGAACTTTACTTTCAAACTTTGCCCTTGTTTTCAGACTCAGACAAAGCGCCAAGATCACAATCTGCATTAATAATCCAGGTTCACGTCCCCCCCTTTAAGCTGAGTCTCTTCAATTTATAAACAGAATTTCTAAGCTAGGTTCTCCACAGGCCTTGCCGTAGCATTTCAGCCATGCTCTAGAACGTTGTTGGCCAAACCGGTGGCTGGTGTAAAAAAAAAAAAGTGCGCTCTGGTACATAGCTTACATTCAGCCTTTTCTTATTGTAAATGGTATTCAGCGCACCTCATTATATAGCAGGGCAACCCTACTCCAGGGGAACGGGGATTTTGGTCTTTCTTCTAACCAAACCTTATTAATTAAAAAGTACCCGAAGCTGCGTCGGCCAGGATCAGAATGCTGCCCTCTGCGGGGATTTAGAACTTCTATGAAACGTCATTGAATGTCATGTTCTTGGTCGATGATAATACCCATTCCTAATGCGGGATAGCTAAAAAAGTGACGATAAGAAGCTTTTTTCCCCGTAAGGCATGGTTTCCGCTAACGTGCGGGCTTTGTCTTAGAAGTCTGTTTCACGGCTGAGTTGTAAGTAAAAATCCAACGGGGTCAAGAAAGAGAAATATAGGATCAGGTAGGGGGTTTCCTTATCCTGATGGGGTTGGAGGGGCAGCTGTACAATTAATTATTTTAGGTTAATCTAATGAGGAGGAGTATAAAGGAAAATTTATAGGGAGCAATGGCGGGTGTAGAAGGTTAATTAAACAGCTTGTGTTGTGCAAACAAAATAAGTTCAGCTTTTTCAAGGTTGTGTCAAAGTTTGCTAATGGAAACTTAGCAGGATTTTTTGGATCCTGACAGAGGGCAATACAGGCCATTTCTGCTTATACACCATGCTGAGTAAACAAGAACATTGTAGTCGTAAGATAATGGCCCGGACAGCCTCTCGATACAGCATCTCCCATTGCCATTAAACGGCTCTTTGCGAATCGTATGTTCCCTTTACATGTTCCCTATAACGCCTCCAATTACTAGCCGTACAGTGTGGAATTCGAGGGTGGCGGGCTGGCCAGTGCTCCGCCGCCCCAATGGCCAGTTATATGGGAGATCTCTGATCAGATCCTTTAACTCCTCCTGTTATTCTGTATAACCCCCATAACCCATCTGTTTAATCTATGTAACCCATTAACATCATTCTTCCTAATACTCCATATAACCCTTCCTTATAACTCCGCCTACTACTCCTCATAACCTCTAATATTACACCATCGCTAAACTCCTAATACTCCATATAACCCTTCCTTATAACTCCGCCTACTACTCCTCATAACCTCTAATATTACACCATCGCTAAACTCCTAATACTCCATATAACCCTTCCTTATAACTCCGCCTACTACTCCTCATAACCTCTAATATTACACCATCGCTTAACCCCTAATACTCCATATAACCCTTCCTTATAACTCCGCCTACTACTCCTCATAACCTCTAATATTACACCATCGCTAAACCCCTAATACTCCATATAACCCTTCCTTATAACTCCGCCTACTACTCCTCATAACCTCTAATATTACACCATCGCTAAACCCCTAATACTCAACGTAACCCCTCCCCATAACTCATGTTATTACACCATATGTGCTCCGTATAACTCTCCCTGATATTACTCTACGTAACTCCTCCATATAACTCCTATTACTCCATATAACTCCCCCCGTTACTCCATATATCCCTTCCATATAACACCTCCTATTACTCTATATAAACCTTTCCTATAATATCTCCTATTACCCCCTATAACCCCCGTTACTCCATATATCCCTTCCATATAACACCTCCTATTACTCTATATAAACCTTTCCTATAATATCTCCTATTACCCCCTATAACCCCCGTTACTCCATATATCCCTTCCATATAACACCTCCTATTACTCTATATAAACCTTTCCTATAATATCTCCTATTACCCCCTATAACCCCCGTTACTCCATATATCCCTTCCATATAACACCTCCTATTACTCTATATAAACCTTTCCTATAATATCTCCTATTACCCCCTATAACCCCCCGTTACTCCATATATCCCTTCCATATAACACCTCCTATTACTCTATATAAACCTTTCCTATAATATCTCCTATTACCCCCTATAACCCCCCGTTACTCCATATATCCCTTCCATATAACGCCTCCTATTACTCCATATATCTCCTCCACAGGATGGATTATATTATTTAGTTAAAATCTTCTTATAACTCCTATCTAGTGCACCATATAATCCCTGCCTATACTTCATATAGCCCCCCAAATGCTCCTGTACCTAAACCCCACCATTGTTCCAATCCCTCTCACACAGCCGTGCGCCTCACATCATATATCTATCCGAATATTCCTTCTACAAAAACTTTTCTAACTTTGTTCTGCATTACAATAGCATTACAGAAAATGTGTCATTAATCAACAATTATAAAGTACACGGCAAACGATGTCAATTTTGTTGTACAATTTACAGATTTAGGCATTTTGCTAACAAAAAAAAATCATGTGCATAGAAAAGTGGAATTTGCCGGCAGATAAGACGATGCGAACCACAATTCAGCCCACTTTTCCCTGTAAAAAAAATCCCCTCTCCCTAACTGTATATTTTCCTTTAAAATTATTACAAACATAAATACTGAAACCACACTGGAGAAAGTGCTAATAAATCTGTTGTAATTGTCTTTGTTTATTCTCCTCTTTGGAAGCCAGCGGCTTTTCCGCGTTCTCTCCTTCTGCTTTCATTTCTGCGTTTGAGTTTTTGGATTGTAACCTGGGTTCCCTTTACTTTTAATTCACGTTAGCGACTTTTACATTTTAATAGCAAACTTAAATCTAAATACTCTGAAAAGCTTTAGATACATGAATAACTGGTTTGTTTGGGCATAGTTTGGTGAATATGTATTGCAAATTTCATTTCCTCACTGGCTGTTTTCAAGTTTAACAGAAAGTTGTGTTTAAAGAGTGTGGATAAATATATATATATATATATATATATATATATATACATATATATATATACACAAATATGTGGCTATAAATATATACTGGTATATATACACACATATATATATATATATATATATATATATATATATAGTAGTAATAAATATATATACAATTTGTATCACATTTTGCATTGTTTGACAAAAGAGTGAAGTATACTTTGTGCGGGATTATATATATATATATATATATATATATATATATATATATAATCCAGAATACAAAACTCACTTTTTAAAACAAAACGTTACCTAAAAATGCCACAGTCTTTTATTCCGTATAGCACAAAAGGGGTACTTTTTTTTTTAACTTTAAATCTGTTCAACAATCATAAAACTGTTTTGATACGGATTGTACGCTTATACTTTTGCGAACTACAACTTCTCCGTAATACAGTAAATCAAACGCAGCTCTTGAATATGGCAACATTTCATGTCTCTTCGCACATATGTGTGTTGCTGACTCAATTTTGTTGATTTATTTCGAAAAGCTATCGCCACGTCTATAAAAATTTACTTATTTAAAATATATATATATAATATATATATATATAATATGTACACATAGTACCCAGGGAGCTCAGTTTTTATGTATATACACAATCAATGTACTGAAAACCAGTCAGCAGCTAGCTAGCAATTGTTCCTGATGTATATATATATATGTATATATATGTGTGTGTGTGTATGTGTGTGTATGCGTATATATATATATATATGTATATATATATATATATATACATATATATAAATATATATACACACACACACACATACACACATGTTATCTATAAGATCTATTTGAAAATACAATCATAGATCTGGTAGAATTATTGTCTTTATAAACACTATGGATTATTTGCACGATATATTTTATACATTTCTATAAATATTCTATATAAGCAATATAAAGCAAATCATGCAATGGACTGTAATTACATATGTTACTAAACGCGGTATCCTTGTCCTCGATAAGTTATTTGTTTTACAAAAAGTAAGTTCTTTTTAACGCGTGCAGCCAGAAAGCTTTGGACCGAGTCTCACCGCGTCGTGGTCTAACGTGACCTGCAGCACAAGACTGGCCCCCCTAATTTATTTCGCATAGAGATGTGTACCTCAGATATGTCTTGATGCCCAAAAATACCTTTGCCCCAAAATCTCCCCAAAAGGTATTTCCACCTGAAATCTCATTTCAAGAGAAACAAACACCTCGTATTGTGTCTGACGCCCTTCCGTGCCAGAGAAATCCCCGTTCGGCCGTCTCGCCAGAACCTCAACCTCAAGTGTGTGACTTTTTGCACAAAGTGTGGCCCTCCGAGGACCCTGCGCCCATTAAATGACTCATAGAGCTGCACCTCAAATGTGGCCCTCAAAGCAAATATTCGCCTCATATACAGTTCATACGTGGTGCATAGCTTAAGACACACACCTGCAGCTTGAATGTGCCGAAGAGACACTCAGGATGGGAGCCACACGTGTTTGCCGACATACAAAGAATAGCACCCTATTTTACAATTCCAAACCCACACACCTGCACCCAGAGAATAGTACTCACTACTCCCAGCCGCCGAGCTCAGGAATGATAGATCAGACAGGAAAGACAGAGACCTCCATATATATATATATATATATATCTATCTATCTATCTATCTATCTATCTATCTATCTATGGAGGGATCCACAACTAGCGGACACGAAAATCTGAGTAGAGACTCATCCATGGTGTCACTGGGCCCAGCAATCCAGGGGAGACACCGGAGGGGAAAAACACTGCACAAGACCGGCATTATTTCAGAATCCAACATACATTAGTGGCATAAAGTATAAAAAGCAGGAAGCAGATATAGGTTAATAGTATGTATGTATATATATATATATATATATATATATATATAAATCCAGTAACGTTACAAAATGCGTATGTGCGTATATATATATATATATATATATATACATATACATATACAGAGACGTACATATATATTTTAAATGTATGTATGCCCGTATCTATGTGCGTAATATACATATATACACACACACCTGAGTACACATTTTGAGAAGTGTAATCTGATAAATATTATTCCCACAAGCGTACAGAAATTCATGTAAATATATACAAATTAATTCATCTTTTTTTCCGCACTTTACATACACCCGATTAGATGCTACAAAATGTATATTTCTGCGGGTAACTCGTGGAGATACAAAGACATTGAACGCATTTAATCAAGCAAGTCTACAACTGGGACCTGTCACAAAAGTTCCACGGCCAGGCTCAAGCTGTCTCCTACCTGATGTCTGGGAAAGCCTTCTGCCAGGCGTGGGGGTACACAATGCCAGTCAACACAAAGGGTTAAGGGGCACGTCCACCGACAGACAGAAAGATTCTCCGTCCCAAAACAATAAAATCACTTTTTGATCTCTTTTGAATTAATAATACCCCTTGTTAGAAGTTTAATAATAAAAAAAAATATATATCACATACCAGGTAGGAGAAGGCAGCATCTGCCAACAGGCTGAGCCCTACCAAAAACCCTTAAAAGTCTCCGAAGAGACGAGGGGGATAAGTTTTTAAGAGTTCACAAAATTCTTCTAGAGAAACCACAAACAAGCAAAATGAAGCAAAAAGGAAAAAAAAGGAAAACAAAAATGAATTAAAAATACTAAATAGAAAGAAAGAGGCATAGAATTAATGCTGCGTAGAAGTGGATTCTGTAAAGAGAATAATTATTCAGGATAAAAAAAAGGGGGTGGAAAAATGGTGGGAAAAAAAGGCGCCTGGTAAACCTTACATCTCCTGATCCTTTCTCCTCTCCTTCAATTGCTTTTACTCTAACACCCAGTCCAAAATGTAGGGAAGTCAGGGTAGAAAACTGGAGTCATGCCATCTTCTTTGCAAGCCAGCCTGTAGGATTTCTCAGCTGCAGTCAGGCTGCAATCCTCTCTGTACGGGGAGGGGGAGGACAGACACACAAACCGAGAGACACCCTGGCTGTCTCTTTCCCCCCCAAGTACCGTAAGTTTTTCTTTTTCTTTTCTTTTATATTTCTTTGTTTCCCTTAGTTTGTGGCTCCCTTCTTTGATTTTAAATATTTCAGCCCAAATTGCTTTAAATGTTACTTGTCTTGTTTTTGCTTTAATCTAAAAGTATCCTGCCATGTTTGTGCCAGCTCTGATGTTGGCATGGAATGGGCTTTTTCTCTCTTGGCTAGGTCCCCCTCCTTTCCTTACCCCAAAGCTGTCCCACCCCTCCTCCCCCCTCTCTTCTTACCTCTGGCTGTCTCTCTGAAATCTTACCATCTCCCGCTCACCCCACATTTTTATTTACACCTTCCTGTATATCCCCACCCCCTCTTTTTATGTCCCTCTTTACTTCTCTCTCTATTTCTCTTTCCTCTGTTTAATTTTCTCCCCACTGCTTTTTCCTTTTCACTATCCGTGTCTCTCCCTCTCTCTTTCTCCCGTCTCTCTCCCCACATTTGAACTCTCCCCACCCTCTCTTTCTCTCTCTCTCTCTCTCTCTCTCTCTCCCTCTGTGTCTCTTTCTCTTCCTCTCACTCTTGTGCCAGGGTATAACTGAAGTCGTGATTGAATTATTAATAAGAGATTTACAGTAGTGTTAACATTGTGTAATGTGTGTGAGAGCCATGGGTACAGCAGGGTGGGTACAGGGCATGGAGAAGAAGGAGGAGGTTTAGTGCCAAGAGCCAAAAATTAGGTGAATTAAAAAAGCCAAGCTGAAAAGTGAAAAAAAAAGTTGGAAGAGAGGCTGAACCTCAAGTGAGGGAGAAAAAAAAGAAAGGGGGAGAGTGAGATTGGAGAGAAGAAGGGCACATCTTTGAAGAACAGGCGGGGAGAAGTTACCCAAAGAAATGAACTTGCAGGTTTGTCACCGGGGCTGTGTAGTCAGAGAGGGATTAAAAGGAGTGGGTAAAACAAGACGAAAAGGCGAGCTGCAGCTGCTGTGACTCTCAAGGTGTGTATTACATCGGGGTGCACAAGGTGGAGGGGGTAGGCAGTGAATGGGGCGGAGCTGAATTCAGGGGCAAAGTTGAATTGCTTGCCTGTAACCTTAATTCCCCTGGTGGAATAATCTGAGAGAATTTGGTCGTATAAAATTTGATAGGGAAGATTACAGGGACAAAGGTCCGGTTGGTGATTTCATAGTCTTTCCATTGAGGTTACAGAGAATGCTTGGAGGTGGTTTGAATAGTACCTGGGGATAATGTAACTTGTTGAGGAAGGGACAGAAAACAGATAGTTGTGTAAGGGCTCAAAGAAACAGTGTCGAGAGATAAAGTGAGGATAAAAAGAAGTAAAGTTTAACACAGATAAGAAAAAAAAGACAGGGAGGAACGAAGAATGGGAGGTGTGAGAGAACAATAAAAAGTAGCTTGACTGGGAGTGAGTAGTGTTTAACACTTTGTGGGAGGGCATGGGAGTGAGTGCGAGAGAACCTTAGATAATGGAGAAAGACTGAGTGTGAGTGAGGCTGAGGTAAGGGATAAAGGATGATTGTGAGAGAGAGAGAGAGAGAGAGAAGAGAAAGGGAGAGTTTGATCTAAGAGAGAAAGGCTGAGTTAGGAGAGAAAGATTGAGTTAGGAAGAGGCTGAAGTAAGGGAGAAAGGATAACAATGAGACGAAAGAGAAAAGTTGAGTGAGAGAGGCTGATAAGAGAGAAAGGGTAAGTGTGAAAGAGAGCTGAGGTAAAAAAAGAAAGGATAAGTGAGAGAGGTTGTATTGGAGAGATGAATGTGAGTGAGGGATGAGGTAAGTGAAAGCTGAGTGAAAAGATGGCGGGCTTGTGAGAGAATGAGTGGGAAGAAAAGTCTGGTTAGCGTGTATGAGTTGGCTAAGATTATAAAGAAAAGAGCTGAGTATAAATGAGGTTTGTGAGTATAAATGAGAGTTGGGATAAGAGAGGATGCTTGAGTGTGCAAGAGAGATGAAAACCCAAAAAGGTTGAGTGAGAGAGCTAATAGAGTAATATGTGTGTTTGGGGCTCAGTGGCAGAAATTGGTGAACAATGAGAAGGTTGTAATACAAGACAGAAGAGCTGACATGGATAGAAAACTCACGTGTGAGAGAAAAAATGGCTGTGAATAAGACAGGACTGAGAAAAAATAAGTGTTAACGAGACTGATGGAAGAGATAAACTTAGCTTAGTGTTATCAAGTTATCAAGAGAGGAAAATTGTGGATTGCATGCAGAGAAGAGACAATAAGCGTGTGACTGGAGTGAAGGAAGATGGTGCATTACGTGTAAAAGAGGAATATGGGGGGGGGTTGAGAGAGGACCCATCAGCTTTAACTTGTTTTTTGGAAACATCACTAAAGTGTCAGCAAGTGATGAGAATCCTGAGCGCTGATTCTTCATCCAAAATCATTCGAAAGCGCATGGTCATAGTCACAGAACAATCCTGAAAAATGTGTATCTCCCAGAACACAAAAGCAAGTTTCCTGCTCCTAAGAATCGTGTATTATCACATTGACCTCGAGTCAACTGAGGACTGAGGTGAAAAGGTTAGAAAAGATAATTATGTCCCTCAGAGAGAACAGATCATATGAAAGCCACAAAGCAGAGAAAACCGGCTGGCGGGCTGCTACTATAAGAAGTCTATGAGAGTATTTTGGTAAGAAAAAGGTTCAGAGTTTTAGGGAAAAAAATAAACATTTTAAAGAACCGAGTTACTGCCAGAATGAGTAAGAAGACATTTACCTAACGAAGAGAGAGGGAAATGTGATGTGTGAGAGCAAGAGGACAGAGACAGAGCAGGTGAGGGAGAGAAAAGAGGTAAGTGGATGAAGGTATTAATTGGAAATGAATCAAGTGAGTCACCAGATATTAATGTACACAAGAACTTTGATATGAGACAGGGGAGCACTAAGAAACCTGAATGAAGACAGAAACAAAGAATGTTAGAGGACTGGGCTAGGAAAAGCAATGGGCATAAGAGGAGTGAACCAAATAAAAGAGTGAGTGTGAGATGACTAAGCTATGAAACCAAAGTCCATGAGAGGGCTGTGCTAGTAAACCAATGAGTGTGATAAGACTAAACTAGGATACCAATGAATGAAAGATGACTGAACTACGAAAACCAATAAATGTGAAAGCACCAAGTTAGGAAACCAATGAGTGTGAGAGAACTGAGCTAGGAAACCCATGAGTGTGAGAGAACTGAGCTAGTAACCCAACGAGTGTGAGAGGACCAAGCTAGGAAACTAGTGAGTATGAGAGAACTGAGTTGAAAACCAATGAGTGTGAGAGATCTAATCTAGGAACTCAATGACTGTGAGAGAATTGAGCTAGGAAACCAATGAGCATGGGAGGACTAAGCTAAGAAACCAACAAGTGAGAGAGGACTGAGCTAGGAAACCAATGAGTGTGAGAGGACTAATATAGGAAAAACAATTAGTGTGAAAGGCTGGAGAGTTTAAATGTGAGTGTGCAAGGACTAAGTTTAGAATATCAAATTTAAAAAGTCATAAAAGAATGAGAGAAGATTTGAGAAGATAACTAAGTGACTGTGCGAGTGTTCCACGAGTGGGAGAAATAGAAGAGGAATTAGTGAGGGAAAAATCTGAGCTCATATAGTGGAAAAGTGAAAATATAAATAGGACAAGTGAGAACTTTGAGTGAGCAAAGTAACAGAGAAACAAACCCGCAAAACCAGGACTTACTAATTCAGCCAATTGTTGGCTGCCACTCAGTGGTCTGCAGGCTTAAGTTCCCTGCTTGCACACTGATGTTCCATGCACACTAAGGGCTGGTGCATGCAGGACACACATCAACCTCTAGTGGAGTTTGAGGGAAAGCCACTGCAACCATTGCCAAGCATCCCTAAAAGAAATCTGATGTCAGCCTGTCGTGACCCTGCTGACCATACAGTCTGTGCACTGAATACAAGACACTGTCAGTGCGGAGCAGTCTGTGCACGGAATACAAGACACTGTCAGTGCGGAGCAGTCTGTGCACTGAATACAAGACGGTGTCAGTGCGGAGCAGTCTGTGCACTGAATACAAGACGGTGTCAGTGCGGAGCAGTCTGTGCACTGAATACAAGACACTGTCGGTGCGGAGCAGTCTGTGCACTGAATACAAGACAATCTGTCAGTGCGGAGCAGTCTGTGCACTGAATACAAGATGCTCAGTCAGTGCGGAGCAGTGACTCAGTGCCTAGCAGTGTGCCAGACCAATGTAAACCACTATCATGGTGTAGAGCAGTGTGTGCAGTGAATACAGAGCACTGTGTCGGTGCAGAGCAGTGTGTGTAGTGAATACAGAGCACTGTGTCCGTGCAGAGCAGTGTGTAGTGAATACAGAGCACTGTGTCGGTGCAGAGCAGTGTGTGCAGTGAATACAGAGCACTGTCAGTGCAGAGCAGTGTGTGTAGTGAATACAGAGCACTGTGTCCGTGCAGATCAGTGTGTGTAGTGAATACAGAGCACTGTGTCAGTGCAGAGCAGTGTGTGTAGTGAATACAGAGCACTGTGTCGGTGCAGAGCATTCAGTATGTGTGATTGCAGTGCAATAAATCTGTACAGTATTACAAGTCTCTATTTATAGCCGGTAATATAGAGCAGGCCGCACATCTGGGTTTTATAAGGAATGGATTAATGTCCCAGGCATGTGCGTCTCCTCTCCTGCCCTCTCACTTTCAGCGTGGATATGTACTTGTGTGTTTGTGAGTCTCCTTGCCTTGCCTTCCATTTTGTTATCTGTGTGTCCTCCCGTGTCCTGACATTTTCATTGTGTTTGTGTGTCCTTCCCTGTCCTGTAACTATCACTGTGTGTGTGTTCTCTCCTGTCCCAACACTTTCATTGTGTGTGATCTCCCCTGTCCTGTCCTGAAATATGTGTCTGTGTTGCTTTTCCCTCTTGTCACTTTATAATCTGTGTGTTAATCTCATCGCATGCCCTCTCACTTTACGTATGTGTCTACATGCAGTCTCCCCGCATGGGCTGCTGCTATAATCTATACTTTATTTATAAAGCGCCAACAGATTCCGCAGCACTGTACAAAGATGAAAATGTTACAGATAACGACAAGTACAATACAGCAATTGACATACAGATAGAGGAGTGAAGGGCCCTGTTCCCGCAGGAACTTACAATTTAGAAAATAATACAGATTCCACAGTGTTGTGCAATGACACACTTACACAGAGAGGACCCAGCCCACTAAAGGCTACCATTTACCCGGCCTTTCATTGTGTGTTTATCTGCGGTGTCCACTAAGGTCCAGCGTGTGACATCGTCACCCCTCCTTGTGTCTGAGTATGTCTATGGCTTTGTGCTCCTGGACATGCCCGTGTCTCCTCGCTTGCCCTTTCACGCTGTGCGCATGTGTTAAATGTCTTCCTTCTTCTCTCCATCTGCATGCCTGATTTTGGGTTTCCTGTCCGTGGGTCTGTTCACATCTCCCCCTTTTCCCTTTCACTTCCTCTGTGTGTATTGTGGATGTCTCTTTGTCCAGATTTGTTTTCTTGTGTTTGTGTGTGCACGCACACATACTGACTCTTTTCTTTGCTGAGTGAGACCAAACAATGTGTTTGTATGTGCAGGATGAGTGTGAGTGAGAGGGTGTATCAGCTTCCTCTCTCCCCCATCTAATGCACTCACTATTGAGTATGGGCTTCTCACATGGTGAGGACAGAGGGATAAAGTCAGGCAGCTGTTACATGGGGCAGATAGACTTTATACAGATAAATTACACAATGCCCACAGTAATAACGGAATATTATATGCATTATTATTATTATTATTTGTTTTAGACAGCGCCATCACATTCCACAGCTCTGGATATGGATAATAGTGAGGCGCTCGACTAAAACATATAAATCACCTGTGTGACATCTTTAAACTAGGACTACAGAAACAACCATAGGTCCCTGACTGAGAGAGACCCCCAGAGTCATGTTATGGCAAAATTTAATACATCCACAGAGTACCACGGCCTTTCCTCTAATTTCTACATAAAAGGATCTAGTATAATCAGCCCTATAATTAAATATATTTACACCTCCAATCAATACTTATACTGGAATATTCCTCTAGATTATATTATTATTATTTGTTTTATATTCTGTAGCACTGCCCAAAGGGTAGACAGGACATAACAATTAACATAAAAAGATGGCATACAGAAGCAACAGGTGAGGAGGGCCCGGCTCAAAGAGCTTACAATCTAGAGATGGGTGATACTGAATGAAACATAAATTACAAATATTACACACATATATATATATATATATATATATATATATATATATATATATATATACTGTATTTGCTCGATTATAAGAGTGGTGGAGGTCTGTGTGATGCACGCAGACGACCATCCGCTGCTGCCGGCACTTCCTCTGTGGCTTCTGTGATGGAGCGCCGGTGTCACATGACCTTCCGGTGCCGGCAGCAGCAGCGGAGGTTGTCTGCGCGCATCGCACAGACCTTCACCGGCTGCCCCCACTACACACCAAGGAATCTGAAGCAGGGGGGACAAGTCTAGGGAAGCACTGGTAAGTCGGGGAGGGTAGGAGTGGCATATGGGGGGTATAAGGGGTTTCTGGAGGCAGAGTGGCATATTGGGGGTTAAAAAGAATATCAGGGAGGCAGAGCGGCTTATAGGGGTTAAAAAGAATATCAGGGAGGCAGAGCTGCTTATAGGGGTTAAAAAGAATATCAGGGAGGCAGAGCTGCTTATAGGGGTTAAAAAGAATATCAGGGAGGCAGAGTAGCATATAGGGGGTTAAAGAGAATGTCAGGGAGGCAGAGTGGCATATAGGAGGGTATAAGGCATTTCTGGGGGGCAGGTGTGCATAACTGGGGGCAGATTGGCAAATAAAAGTAAATAAAAGCAAAAAAAATGCATTTTCCTCAATCATAGTTTTTATTAAATAAGAAAAAATAGTTTACATGAGAATTAATATTTAGTAGTAAAACTTTTTTCTTATAGGGTCGTCTTATATTCAGGCTTTTCCCCTCAATTATTATTCAAATTTTGTGTCATTATAATGACAGGCTCCATTTCCAATCAGCTTTACTGACAGTGCACACCTGACCAAAGCATTTTACTTTATCTTTCTTACTAGTTTGTACATAGATCCAAACAGCAACATTCACACAAACGAACACACAGACTCTCTTATTCACTAAACACACACTTCATCACTATTAGTACCCTTATTATGTTTAGCATTTTACTGGATAGGACTGGGGGGTCCAGATTGGCCCCCGAAGCCTCCAATTTAGAGTCTCTAACGGCCCCTGTTTGTAGCGACTTGGCTTGTCCGGCGCTCGTCTAGACTGGATTAGGGAAACCTAGCTGCGCCCTATGGCCATACTAAATAATAATGTAATAACTAATGATGTAATAAATAATAATGTAATAACTAATAATGTAATAAATAATGATGTAATAACTAATAATGTAATAAATAATAATGTAAAAAATAATGATGTAATTAACCTTCCTGCAGCAGAACCCCTAGAATGTGCTTTTATATGATTGCCCCCTTTTCTCTAAAATACTAGATATTTTAGAATATAAGATGCATGACATTTTACACACATCTATACAATAATATATCTATATATACATATATATGCAAGGTTTAAATATTGACAGCCATGGCGTTATAATAATAAATCAAAATGAAAACGGGACATTTAAACAAAAGCTTTATTTTGAATCAAAGTAAAAAATATACATTTACTGGCATTTATTTGTATTCAGAGACCGTGTGCCTGACGGAGACACCTTTATATTGTCGGAAGTTTGGGATTTGTTCCCCTTCAGTCAGCCCGTAAAGGGATCGTCTTCATCTAATCCGCTCATTTCCTTTATACGGCGAGCATGGGGCGATCCTATACCTGTATGTGTGCATTCACTATAAATACTAACACGGATTTATATATATATATACATTAATCATTGGAATCTTTAATGCTTTTTTATACATAGATGTATTCTATTGGGTGCCTTATACAGATTTTTCTGTTACAAAAAAGCTGAAATTTAGAACATATGCCAACATAGATTTCATTTTAAGCTATCATTTTCATATCACTGCTGTAGGATTGTAAAAAGAAAAAAACTTTAGGTAGAAGTATATGTGCGGATCTATGGAAAGCAAAGTTTAAGAGTTTGTAAAGTATTCTCTTTAAAAAGAGAGCAGAGACAGAACGAGATCGACCAGAACAGTAACTAGACACGCAGTGTAGATAGATAGAATATATATATATGTGTGTGTGTGTGTGTGTCTATCTATATCTATCTATCTATCTATCTATCTATCTATCTATCTATCTATCTATCTATCTATCTATCTATCTATATATATATATATACACACACACACGTATATAACTATTTCAAGGCTTTACATGCATCTGGCAGGAGCTGCAAGTGGTTATTATTGCTTTGCTTTATAAAAGTTGAGTGCAAGCCTTGTGGACTTTGTTGTGTGTATCCTGTGTATATATAGATATAGTTATAGATATATAAGTATTGTCCTTTATTCTATATGCCACATACAGCATGGCTACTGTAAGGTGTCTCCCCAGCCTGTGATGTCCCTGCGGTTTCTGTATATACCCCACAGCAGCTTAACCCTCTGGGATATAATTATAATCAGACACCCTCTGCCAACAATAAAGTCTGAAATTGCTATTTACTTTGCTGTGCTCTGTTTGTCTTACTAATTAAATTGCTGTATCCACCGCTTAATAAGGGGAAGCTGGCTGGATTAACCCGTGCACCGCCTCACTGCTCCCACTCCAGAATCAGTCAGGAAATCGGAGGGTTAATATCTGAGGGTGTTTGTAGGGACTGTGCAGGGGACAATGTAACCCTAGCTAAGCCTTTAGGGGTTAATAACACATCCCGTTGGGTATAACGTGGGTCTCAGAATGACAGATATAAAATAGATACATTTGTTAGATTAATAGCGATAGTCTGATTAGATTGGCAGACAGACAGACTAGGTATCTATCTATATATATATATATATATATATATATATATATATATGTGTGTGTGTGTGTGTGTGTATATCTGTCTATGTATATATATATAGGTGATTATGGTGATAAGTGATTGTATATACCGTGTTATGGTAGCGTAAGTGTAATACAGCGCGCGGTGAGTGTACAGAATACTCGGAATATACCCGAGAAAGGG
Organism: Spea bombifrons; assembly: GCF_027358695.1. Classification (NCBI taxonomy): domain Eukaryota; kingdom Metazoa; phylum Chordata; class Amphibia; order Anura; family Pelobatidae; genus Spea; species Spea bombifrons. The sequence continues at coordinate 105,417,627 of NC_071090.1, read as the reverse complement.
TTCTATGTGGATCCATATCTGTTCGGAACAAATGGCTGGAATCCATCTATTTAACACAGATTATAAATAATAAAAAAATAATCTAATATATATATACGGTATATAAAAAACATTTATTCAGTGATCATATCGCATTTCGTTCAGTGTTGTAGTAATAATACCTATTGATATTGAATGAGATGTGTCTATATGTATATCATGTATATGTCATATGTGTATATGTATATATATATATATAGATGTAGATGTAGATATAGGTAAAGTATATGATTTTCCCGCGTAAAAGAAGCGATCTCTGCCGGTATTCTGTGATCCGCTTGCTGCGTAAAGTTTGCGCTCGGAGTTTATTTTATGGATCAATGATTTTTTCTTTACACCGAACGGCCGTGAAGCCCCCAGACTCGTGCGGGACACCCCGCGGACGGGCCCGGCGGATTATTGACGGACTCTTTCACGCTGAATGTTTTCGCGCCCGTTAATAAATGAGGCTGTTGCTTTACAAACAAATTAGCCCGCTACAAAAGAGCTGGGAATTCGTTCGCGATCCTCTTCCGAGCAGTTGTGAAAGTGGCTTTTATTTGAAATATTCAGGAATGCAACGGAGAATAAAACTCTTCACGCCGCGAATCGCCTGCAAACGGGAGCTTTCTCCGCACTCCCGGATCCCTTCAGCTCCTTATCCGTGTAACAACCTCTCAAATGTCCGGAGATCTCGGGGTTACACCGGGGCCCTGAACCGGGACCGAGTCTGGAAAAGATAGCAACATTCTATCTATAATCTAGTCTGTGCGCATACATGAAGTGTGTATATATATATAAATATATAAATATATGTGTCTCATTGGTAGAAATAGAAGGAAAGAAATTCCATCTGTCTGTACCTATGTATATATATGTATTCATACATACACCAATACTACATTCTTTGTGTTATATATATATACATTGTATGTTTATATAAATGTATGTTTATATAAATTGTATGCAATTATTTTATATGTCAAATGTTTTATTTTTGAAATAGATGTTTGCATATAGTTTAATTGTAATGAATTTATATATATATATATATGTGTGTGTGTGTGTGTGTGTGTGTGTGTGTGTGTGTGTGTGTGTGTGTGTGTGTGTGTGTGTGTGTGTGTGTGTGTGCATGCAAAATAAAATGTGTTTTAATAGAAGTTCCTATGGCTTCTGGGTATTTTACAGATGTATATGTATCCTATATTTATGGACATGTCATATCTAGCAGAGACTAGATGCTGAGATATACCATACAATACCTATATGATATACTTTCTCCATGTAATGTATTTTATTGTGTTAGTATCAGAACCAAGTATGTTAATGTCAAATGTCTAGAATAGTGTTACTATTACATTTGTGTACATTTATGTATACTATTTTTGTAATGTACCTATATGCTAACCTATATAGTATTGTATACTTAGATGTGTATACACATATATATATAAATATGTATATATACACACATACTATATAGGTTAGCATATAGGTACATTACAAACATAGTGTTTTCCTAACTACTGTTTCTATACATTCCATGTCTGTATATTTGTACCCTATGTAATTAGCATAAAGGCACTGCAAAGGTAAACTATATATTTCATGTCTTCCATAAGCATATCAAAATAATTCCGTTAAACAGTAAAAGAGAATACAGGATTCGTTTTGTTTTATAGACTGTATGGGCAATAATGTATAAATCCACCGATTAATCTGTAAAAGTTCTCTATAACTCTTTCTATCACTCATATCACCCCTTCCTATTACTCCTCCTATTACTCTATATGACCCCCCCTATAGCTCTTCCTATTACTCCATTATAATCCCAAGTGGACCGTTATTAAGGTATATATATATATATATTTGCACTGCAAGTTTAAATTTGCCGGGGGGCATATTTAATAATATTTGCAACCAAAAGCAGATGTGGGTGTGCAGGAAGCGTAGCTGCAGCAGAATATCTGTGATTTTTCTTTTCATTGAATTAAAAAAAACAACTTTGTCTTCTTTTCATCATCAGCTTTCAGCGACGTCTGCGTAACTTTAGAATCAGCCCACAATGAAAATGGATACGTCTGTACCACAACTGTGTGTGTCTCTATATATATATATATATGTATGTATATATATATGTATATATAATGTATAATATGGAGATTATTATTAAATATATGTATCTAATTTGTATTTCTGACTCATATACTTTTTCCATTTTTTTTTTAAAATGCAATTTTTTCACTACATTGTTATTATTATATTAATATATTTTGATACATTTGAAAGTAAATGTGTACGGCAACTTTTCTTCAGTATTTTCTTTCAGAATTATTCTATTCTTTCTTTCTATTCTGGCTTCAAAAAAAAAGAAATCTGGATTTGTGAGAATATTTGAGCAGATGGCAATGTTACAGTTACAGCACAGTGCGTCTTTTGCCATTAAATGTGGTTAAATAAGGAATATCTTTATTTCTTTATATTTTTAAGCCTCCGAAATGTATGCAGCCTGTTTTTTATATTATTTTTTTTTCTTTTCTTACGCAGGCTGTTTGTTAAATATTTGAGTATGGCTGAATGGTACCAAGGCCTGGCGGAGCATTATACGAAACTGAAATGTCTGTCAAGCCTGGGCTGTGCTGGATTTATTTTTTAATTTTACGATTTTGCAAATTTAGAAATCTGGAGCAAATGAAGAATAATCAGAAGGGCATGACATGCAGTACAGCTAGTATTTGTATTATAAGGAGTGGTATAGACCGCGGCGACAGTCGGATATATGGGGTCACAAAAGGAATAAGGAGAGACTGTGCGGTAAGTTGGGTTTTTGGTGCATGTAGTATAAAAAACAGATCCAGCGGAGTAACTGTGCGGGGGGGCGCGGATGCAGGATCGGTATAGAGAGGGTCTGGAGACTATATCAGGGTCTATACCGTAATAGCAGGGAGACGACGTGGGCTTCTATGTATTTGGAGTCCGTACAGGAATAGCAGAGAGCGTGCAGAGACTGAGTATATCAGGGTCAGTACAAGAATACAAATGTAGTAAATGTGCTCTTTTTACAGCACGAGAATAGCACAGAAAGTCTTCCATGTATTGGGGAAGCACAGAAAAGCGGAATAAGTACTTTGCTTTGTATTTGTGATCGGAAAAGGTGCAGTGACTGCTGTGTATCAGGGATGAGTTTAGGAGGAGCAGAACAGGTGCGTTTCCTCGGGTGTAATGCGGCCAGGAATAACGGAGAAGGAGCAATGACTGCTGTGTATGGGGGGTCAGTACAGGAATAGCAGAGCAAGTGGAGCGTAGTGGGCATTGGGGGTCAGCACATGAATAGCACAGGAGGTGCAATGACCCCTAAATCTGAGGGGGCATGGAGGGGCTGCTGTGTATCGGAGGTCAGTACAGGATTATTAGGGGGCATGGAGGGGCTGCCGTGTATCGGAGGTCAGTACAGGATTATTAGGGAGCATGGAGGGGCTGCTGTGTATCGGAGGTCAGTACAGGATTATTAGGGGGCATGGAGGGGCTGCCGTGTATCGGAGGTCAGTACAGGATTATTAGGGAGCATGGAGGGGCTGCTGTGTATCGGAGGTCAGTACAGGATTATTAGGAAGGATGGAGGGGCTGCTATGTATCGGGGGTCAGTACAGGATTATTAGGGGGCATGGAGGGGCTGCTGTGTATCGGGGGTCAGTACAGGATTATTAGGAGGCGTGGAGGGGCTGCTGTGTATGGGGGGTCAGTACTGAATACCAGAGAGGCTGCAAAGTGAGGTAAAAGTACAGGTTAAAGGGGCCGCACGGTGATATGGGGAGCCATGGTAGTTGTGCTCAGGCCCTACAGTGGAGTAGATGGGAGCCGGAATATACAAAAGACACATTAGGTGCATGGAGCGATCCTTCTCCCATTCACCGGATTTTCTCATTAAAGAAACGCAGCTCCACCATTTCCCCTGCCTGCTCAGCTACCGTATGCCGTTAATTTCTGGGGTCCCGCAAGATGAAGAGGCAGGGAGCCGGGCATCCGGGGTCACGAAGCATATATTACTAACAAGGAATAAAGCAGATAAGTGTGGTGTGAGGAGCATTTTATTCTTCTTATTATAACGAGTGTAGATTAACCTTACAATAACTGTGCGATATACACTAAAGCATTTTACATGTGAGATATTTTCCAACATACGTAATTCTGTTGAGTGACCAAACCCTTCTTAGAAGCTTTAAGTTCTGTAAAATGTTGTCACATTCACAGAAAGAGGCGCTGATACATCGTGGTGTAAAAACTGAGAACGCTTCTTGAAAGTTTCTGGGTTTGCTTTGTAGGATTAAACCTTCAGTTTTTTTCCTTAACATTAAGAGCTCAACTAATATTTTCTCTGACTGGAACTGCACCTTCACCCAAAGAACAGCCATGAAATGGAACATGCACTGGTATTCTTTGTACGAAGTCATATAATGACATCATTCACATTAAGATTACAGAATGGGGAGGATACACTGAGATCGGATACTGCTGAAAAGTTTTACCCCAGTCAGAGGTAGAACAAAGGGGGAGACAGAAATCAACAATGATTAAGTGACTGAGAAAGAGACATTTGGAGGGAAAGAGACATTTGGAGGGATAGTGACAGCAGTTAAAATACAGAGACACAGCAGACTCGGAGGAAGAAGGTAAAAAAGAAAACAGATGGAGAGAAAATGGCGAGAAAAAAAAAGTATAAATAGGTGGGAGAGGTAGATTGTAGAAAAGAGAAAGCAGGAGAAGGAAATGCAGAACAGACATACAAGGGGAAAGAGACAGGGGGTGGAGAGGAGACAATAGGAAGAGTGGGGGGCAAAGGAGTGAGAGAGAGAGCGAGAGAAAGGAAGAAAGAAAGTGAGAAAAGCGAGGGGAGAAAAAGAAAGAAAGAGCAGAAAGAAGTTTAGAATTACTGATCGGGAGGGAGGGGGGAGGAGAGACTGGAAAAGAGTTTGGAGAGAAGTAGCAAATATCCAGAGAAAATGCAGAGCTACAGAGGAGAGCGGAGAAAGGGCAAGAAATTGGTGACGGGAAGCAGATACAGCGAGTGTGCCCGCCGTCCCCGCTGTGAAGAGAGGCATTTAGATCATTCTCTAAAGGAACTAGCAATTGGTAGCAGCGTGCCCCTCCCCCAGCCACCTGGTGAATCTCAGTCATGCCATACCCAAATGGCTGGCAGTGCCCGCTCAGCATGTGCTCGGCCCCCTCCCCCAACCTTCCACAGGGCTTAGAAACTTGTGTAAAGCCCTGGGCTGCTCGGAGCCAAACTGCCCGTCTGCAGCTGAGGCTGCCCATGAAAAGGGGAGGCTTTAGAGATTGTGCCAAGGGGGATTTGGACAAGAGGAGGGGAGGTGGGCACCCAAAAAAATCTCCTTTTGCCAATGTTGATCCTAAATGGGTTTACTGTCTTTATTAGTCCCTCTTATAAGAGCATCTGGCCGTCCATCCCTCCGTCACCCTTCCCTCAACCGGTCTCTTCTCCTAATTCCTCGATTTCACCCTTTCATCGATCGCTTTATTTCTAAGGGTTGTTGTCCGAGGATCCGTAAGCAGGCTTCCTAACATCTTATATATATATATATATGTGCATTTAGGTGATTTAAGCATTGGCCAAATCCCCTCACTGTGTTACCCTCTACCACTTCTGCCACCCTCCCAGTAAAGTAAAACACACACTTACATTATATCCAAGCCTCCCATCCTCTAGTTTTAGATTATGACTTCTTGTTTTAAGACTACATACTTATTTCAGACCAGAAATGTTAGAGAAAGAGGCCATAATCTCAAACTTGAGGGTCAGAAGATTAGTTTTAATGTAATAAAGTTTTCCTTTACAGAGGGGTGATAGATAAATGGAACAGCCTCCCATCAGAAGTGGTAGAGGCTAATATAGTCAGGGAATTTAAACATGCATGGGACAGACATACGGCTCCTGAATCTAAGACGAGACCAACGACTGATTAAGGTCTTTCCATCAGGAGAAGCGGGCAGGCAAGATGGCCGAACAGGTCTGATCTTCCGGCAGATTCTATGTTTCTCTGATTAATAAGGTTACTCAAAGCTTCTCTTCCAGCATAGTGCGTATTACTAACAGGGTCATTAATAGTAATAAGATAATAGAAGAGATGAGATGTGTAATGAGATGTTACAGGGGTAATAAGGCACTCAGGGGCCGGGTTACTGTAATAAGATGTTACAGGGGTAGTAAGGCACTCAGGGGCCGGGGTACTGTAATAAGATGTTACAGGGGTAATAAGGCACTCAGGGGCCTGGTAACTGTAATAAGATGTTACAGGGTAATAAGGCACTCAGGGGCCGGGTTACTGTAATAAGATGTTACAGGGGCAATAAGGCACTCAGGGGCCGGGTTACTGTAATAAGATGTTACAGGGGTAATAAGGCACTTAGGGGCCGGGTTACTGTAATAAGATGTTACAGGGGTAATAAGGCACTCAGGGGCCGGGTTACTGTAATAAGATGTTACAGGGGTAATAAGGCACTCAGGGGCCGAGTTACTGTAATAAGATGTTACAGGGGTAATAAGGCACTCAGGGGCCGGGTTACTGTAATAAGATGTTACAGGGGTAATAAGGCACTCAGGGGCCGGGTTAGTGTAATAAGATGTTACAGGGGTAATAAGGCACTCAGGGGCCGGGTTACTGTAATAAGATGTTACAGGCATAATAAGGCACTCAGGAGTAAGATCATAATACACAATTTTCATTTGAAAGTTATAAAAATCTGAACTATTTACTATTTCTGGAGGTTCTGGTTTTAAAAGGTTAAAGATGTTGGGGTGGATGGGGGAGTGAGGAAGAGATTTGTGGATTCTGGCAGTGCTGCCCTGCTGTACACTCCCAGCCAAAATCAACATACGCAAGAAAATGGAGACTTATTCGGCACAGAGAAGCAGGGAGCCTGATATTGCTATTAATATCTCACATACTCACACTCATCAGTCCTGTCTGTGCCAAACTCTGCTGAGCTGCACTCACAGGGTGACTGTAGCCACCAGCCCTGCTGTGTCCGGGCCTGCGCTGAGGGAACCGGCCATCTGCAAAGGACCTGCCCCTTGCTGGAACTTCAACGTTTTCACTTATTAGGACAACTGGCCGCAAATATTAGAACCCACAGGACACCGGGAGAAGAATGTGAGCGACCCCCCCCCCCCCGTGCGGGGCTCTACAAACTCACCCATACGCTCTAAACACTATTGGCCCGCAGGATTTACGCTCTGTACGGAACCTGGTTTTTTATTATTTTTAAATAAATTAATTTAAATATTATTCTCACCAAATATGTCAATTTTTATCATTTGACGCTTGTATAAATATTGGTAATTTACTCAAAATGAAAGTAAAATATTTAAAAAATAAATACTTTTGTGAAACTTTTTTTTTCAGGTTTTTTTTTTTACAGCATATCACATGACAATTAAGCATTCCCTGAACAATTATGAAGGAGGCATCATCTTACACGATTGAAGAATTGTTTCCAGGAAGGGGAATTCGGCCGTAGTAGGAATAATGTTTCTAATGCTACATTTAGTTCTAAAAGTGTTACATTCAGTTGTTAGAAACAGACCTGCCCTTCGGGGGGGGGGGGGCATTATTAAACCGGAAATGTGTGCACTATAGAATTCTGTTCTATACGGTGTATTGTATTTTATACAAACATTAGCAAGCTAGCAAGTCACCTAGGGGGGAATAGCATGTGACCAGTGCCTTAGCCCTGTGCATGCGCATGGATAGAGACTTTGTTAGAAAACAAATTTCCTTCACTGCCCCCCCCCAAAAAAAATTGCCACCCCCTAAAAAGACCTGGTCTTCAATATTAAGTGAGGCCGTGATTTTATTAGTCCGTCTCCAAGGAGTCTTTAAGGGGATGTAGGAGCCCCAAAAAAGCTAAATCTCAGAATGAATAATTTTTCAATGAAAAAAGTAAAAAAAAATCCATAGGCGCATAAATAAGTCGGGGGGGGGCATAGAGAAGCTGCTGATCCCTCAGACATTGGATCTCCGGATCTTCCAAACGATTCCATTTACTTAAGGCGGATTAAAAGGTAGCAAAGCTCCCACTATATAGCAAGCAAAATAAAATCTACTTCTACCCATATGGAGGCAGGCAAACAAGCGCATGTTCCTTTTGGTTCCTTTGCCATGGTTTCCCGCTTTAAAGCACAGCATAGGTCCAAACACCTCTCTGCCGGTGGAACACACAGAGTCATGTATTCCAACCATACCCTGCGCTCAAAAGCCGGGCTCCTATTGGGAAAAGTGTATTTGACTTTGCTTGCTGATCTCCCTGAGGTGGGCTATTCACTAAACACCATGTTGTCAGTTCAGGTTATAGAGCCATGTTAACTGACTCACGTCAACAGCACTTGACTAAGCCAACGGAAGGTCGTCTGTTCACAAAAGGTCAAGTAGCTGTTGATCTGAGTCGAGTGCTCTCCAGTTGGACATCGAGAGTGACCTTTCAAACTCAGGTCAAAGCTGCCCTCATGGTGTCGAGTCACACTTGACAGCCTTTGACTTGATCACAGATTTAGTCATCGTAAAGCCAGTCGGATCAGCAGTCAAGCTGACAACTTGGTCGCTGACTTTGGCTGCTGGCTGTAGTGGAGCTCTGGGTCAGCTCTCCTCCCGTGGAGTGGGGTAAATTCTCTCTCCTCCCGTGGAGTGGGGTAAATTCTCTCTCCTCCCGTGGAGTGGGGTAAATTCTCGACGTGACTTTCTACTCAATTCTTGTGAGTAGTCAGGCTTTTCATAGTAACTCAAAGTGGCTTGGCAGCCGAGTTCATTTTAGTGAATACTTTAGAAGGATTCAGCCAACTGACACAACTTGTAAGGATGTTATTTATGAACAGACCTCTATATGTCCCAAAATCCCTTATATTATCTCTCATATATAATCATTAAATCGCTCACGCCGACCCCCTGACTCCTTCCCTGACTCCTTCCCTGACTCCTTCCCTGACCAGGCCTTTTACTCTCCCGACCGCTTTCTCTGAAATCACTGAACCTCTTTTTCTTCCTCTATCACTAGGAGGATCTCTCTTAATCTCGCAGGGAATCTGAAGCATTCTCTAAAAAGCCTTCTCGCTTATCACTGAAATTCTCTCTCAGTAGGAATGAACTCGGTTTATCTGGCTTTGAATCATCCGCTGACACTCAATGCCTCTCTTAAAAAGGCTTTTCCCGCCTTCCTCTGTCTATTCCTAAGCCGTCGTTTCTCGCTGTCTCTGTTTCGTTGGCCTTCTATCCTAGAAGAATCCTTTACATAAAGTTTTTCCTCCCTGTTTTTTGAGAGACCGAAACTTTTCTTTGTTGTGCGGTGAAACGGCAGGCTGATGAATGAATTTCGCATGAGATGTGGCACTGAACCGTGATTTATCAAGGAAAAAAAGGAGCACATGTGTGTTTGTGTGTTCCAGCTGCCGCTAACATGTGCAGCACTCTCTTTGGTCATGCATATTCATGAAGGTCGCTCTGTCAGGGTGTATGTTTCAGCACATCTGGTGCAGCGAGAGAGGGGGAATCACTGAGCAGCTGTGCATCAGACCTGGTGCTTCCCAATACGTGCTGTCCCTACACTGCCTATACATGTCACGGGGCAGGCCGGCACTGACGCTGTCTGCGCTCTACCTGTATACATGTCACGGGGCAGGCCGGCACTGACGCTGTCTGCGCTCTACCTGTATACATGTCACGGGGCAGGCCGGCACTGACGCTGTCTGCGCTCTACCTGTATACATGTCACGGTGTAGCACGCTGTACCTGTATGCATGTCACGGTGTAGCACGCTGTACCTGTATGCATGTCACGGTGTAGCACGCTGTACCTGTATGCATGTCACGGTGTAGCACGCTCTACCTGTATGCATGTCACGGTGTAGCACGCTGTACCTGTATGCATGTCACGGTGTAGCACGCTGTACCTGTATGCATGTCACGGTGTAGCACGCTGTACCTGTATGCATGTCACGGTGTAGCACGCTGTACCTGTATGCATGTCACGGTGTAGCACGCTGTACCTGTATGCATGTCGCCGTGCCATGCTTTACGTCTGGCGTGACACAGGGGTTGGAGAAGGTATACAGGGCTGGTAGAGTGGATTTGTCCCGAGGGATGCTAACGGCAGGATGAATGTACAGAGGGGAAGACGAGATCAAAAGAGAGAAAAGGGGGAAACAAAGTCAGGAAGGAAAGAATACAGACAGACAACGAGACACGAGGACGGCGAGCAGAGGAGACCGTCAAACGCTGAAAGAATAGAGAGAAAGAGACATATGCACACTGAGAGAGAGAGTGTTACAGACACATGGAGTGCAGGATACAGCAACCAACTACATTTTTGGGATACCACTGCCCCTCTGAGGTTGGCTGGGGCAGTGCCCATGGGCAATCCTCACCTGACCCCTGACCCCTTTCCCAGCCACCCCTCCCCTCCCATGAAATGTCTCTTCTTGCCAGTCTGAAGTTCCCACAGCCCTGAAAAGACAGCTGGCATCAACCCCCCCACCATGTTTTGTTCTGATTCGCTGGGCACTGCAAGGTTGGCAGCATCAGGTACTATATGCCAACTACTCTGGCGTGCTGTCTGCTCCTTTTTAACTCCTTATCTGCCTCCCCATAGGCCGGTCGCACAGTAACCTACATCCTATACTGCCCACCCCAACAGACTGGATTCACAACGCCTTGCGTGACCCTCATACACCAACTCAGTATCAACCTTAACCCCGCGCTGTATAATGATACCGAGTATCTATACACTGATAATGAACCCCGCGCTGTATAATAATACCGAGTATCTATACACCGATAATGAACCCCGCGCTGTATAATAATACCGAGTATCTATACACTGATAATGAACCCAGCGCTGTATAATAATACCGAGTATCTATACACTGATAATGAACACCCCGCGCTGTATAATAATACCGAGTATCTATACACTGATAATGAACGCCCCGCGCTGTATAATAATACCGAGTATCTATACACTGATAATGAACCCCGCGCTGTATAATAATACCGAGTATCTATACACTGATAATGAACGCCCCGCGCTGTATAATAATACCGAGTATCTATACGCTGATAATGAACCCCGCGCTGTATAATAATACCGAGTATCTATACACTGATAATGAACCCCGCGCTGTACAATAATACCGAGTATCTATACACTGATAATGAACCCCCCCACGCTGTATAATAATACCGAGTATCTATACACTGATAATGAACGCCCCGCGCTGTATAATAATACCGAGTATCTATACACTGATAATGAACCCCCCGCGCTGTATAATAATACCGAGTATCTATACACCGATAATGAACCCCGCGCTGTATAATAATACCGAGTATCTATACACCGATAATGAACGCCCCGCGCTGTATAATAATACCGAGTATCTATACACTGATAATGAACGCCCCGCGCTGTATAATAATACCGAGTATCTATACACTGATAATGAACCCCCCGCGCTGTATAATAATACCGAGTATCTATACACCGATAATGAACCCCGCGCTGTATAATAATACCGAGTATCTATACACTGATAATGAACCCCGCACTGTATAATAATACCGAGTATCTATACACTGATAATGAACCCCGCGCCGTATAATAACACCGAGTATCTATACACCGATAATGAACGCCCCGCGCTGTATAATAATACCGAGTATCTATACACCGATAATGAACGCCCCCGCACTGTATAATAATACCGAGTATCTATACACCGATAATGAACCCCGCGCTGTATAATAATACCGAGTATCTATACACTGATAATGAACGCCCCGCACTGTATAATAATACCGAGTATCTATACACTGATAATGAACCCCCCGCGCTGTATAATAATACCGAGTATCTATACACTGATAATGAACCCCGCGCTGTATAATAATACCGAGTATCTATACACCGATAATGAACGCCCCCGCACTGTATAATAATACCGAGTATCTATACACTGATAATGAACGCCCCGCGCTGTATAATAATACCGAGTATCTATACACTGATAATGACCCCCCCCGCGCTGTATAATAATACCGAGTATCTATACACTGATAATGAACCCCGCGCTGTATAATAATACCGAGTATCTATACACTGATAATGAACCCCCCGCGCTGTATAATAATACCGAGTATCTATACACCGATAATAACCCCCCCGCGCTGTATAATAATACCGAGTATCTATACACTGATAATGAACCCCGCGCTGTATAATAATACCGAGTATCTATACACTGATAATGAACCCCCCGCGCTGTATAATAATACCGAGTATCTATACACTGATAATGAACCCCGCGCTGTATAATAATACCGAGTATCTATACACTGATAATTAACCCCCCGCGCTGTATAATAATACCGAGTATCTATACACCGATAATAACCCCCCCGCGCTGTATAATAATACCGAGTATCTATACACTGATAATGAACGCCCCGCGCTGTATAATAATACCGAGTATCTATACACTGATAATGAACCCCGCGCTGTATAATGATACCGAGTATCTATACACTGATAATGAACCCCCCGCGCTGTATAATGATACTGAGTATCTATACACTGATAATAAACCCCCGCGCTGTATAATAATACCGAGTATCTATACACTGATAATGAACCCCCCGCGCTGTATAATAATACCGAGTATCTATACACTGATAATGAACGCCCCGCGCTGTATAATAATACCGAGTATCTAAACACTGATAATGAACCCCGCGCTGTATAATAATACCGAGTATCTATACACTGATAATGAACCCCGCGCTGTATAATAATACCGAGTATCTATACACTGATAATGAACCCCCCGCGCTGTATAATAATACCGAGTATCTATACACCGATAATAACCCCCCCGCGCTGTATAATAATACCGAGTATCTATACACTGATAATGAACCCCGCGCTGTATAATAATACCGAGTATCTATACACTGATAATGAACCCCCCGCGCTGTATAATAATACCGAGTATCTATACACTGATAATGAACCCCGCGCTGTATAATAATACCGAGTATCTATACACTGATAATTAACCCCCCGCGCTGTATAATAATACCGAGTATCTATACACTGATAATGAACCCCGCGCTGTATAATAATACCGAGTATCTATACACTGATAATTAACCCCCCGCGCTGTATAATAATACCGAGTATCTATACACTGATAATGAACGCCCCGCGCTGTATAATGATACTGAGTATCTATACACTGATAATAAACCCCCGCGCTGTATAATAATACCGAGTATCTATACACTGATAATGAACCCCCCGCGCTGTATAATAATACCGAGTATCTATACACTGATAATGAACGCCCCGCGCTGTATAATAATACCGAGTATCTAAACACTGATAATGAACCCCGCGCTGTATAATAATACCGAGTATCTATACACTGATAATGAACCCCGCGCTGTATAATAATACCGAGTATCTATACACTGATAATGAACGCCCCGCGCTGTATAATAATACCGAGTATCTATACACTGATAATGAACCCCCGCGCTGTATAATAATACCGAGTATCTATACACTGATAATGAACCCCGCGCTGTATAATAATACCGAGTATCTATACACTGATAATGAACGCTCCGCGCTGTATAATAATACCGAGTATCTATACACTGATAATGAACCCCGCGCTGTATAATAATACCGAGTATCTATACACTGATAATGAACGCCCCGCGCTGTATAATAATACCGAGTATCTATACACTGATAATGAACGCCCCGCGCTGTATAATAATACCGAGTATCTATACACTGATAATGAACCCCCCGCGCTGTATAATAATACCAAGTATCTATACACTGATAATGAACGCCCCGCGCTGTATAATAATACCGAGTATCTATACACTGATAATGACCCCCGCGCTGTATAATAATACCGAGTATCTATACACTGATAATGAACCCCGCGCTGTATAATAATACCGAGTATCTATACACTGATAATGAACCCCCCGCGCTGTATAATAATACCGAGTATCTATACACTGATAATGAACGCCCCGCGCTGTATAATAATACCGAGTATCTATACACTGATAATGAACCCCGCGCTGTATAATAATACCGAGTATCTATACACTGATAATGAACCCCACGCTGTATAATAATACCGAGTATCTATACACTGATAATGAACCCCCCGCGCTGTATAATAATATCGAGTATCTATACACTGATAATGCACGTCACTGTATAATAATACCGAGTATCTATACACTGATAATGAACCCCGCGCTGTATAATAATACCGAGTATCTATACACCGATAATGAACGCCCCCGCGCTGTATAATAATACTGAGTATCTATACACTGATAATGAACGCCCCGCGCTGTATAATAATACCGAGTATCTATACACTGATAATGAACCCCGCACTGTATAATAATACCGAGTATCTATACACTGATAATGAACGCCCCGCGCTGTATAATAATACCGAGTATCTATACACTGATAATGAACCCCGCACTGTATAATAATACCGAGTATCTATACACTGATAATGAACCCCCGCGCTGTATAATAATACCGAGTATCTATACACTGATAATGAACCCCGCGCTGTATAATAATACCGAGTATCTATACACCGATAATGAACCCCCGCGCTGTATAATAATACCGAGTATCTATACACTGATAATGAACCCCGCGCTGTATAATAATACCGAGTATCTATACACTGATAATGAACCCCGCGCTGTATAATAATACCGAGTATCTATACACTGATAATGACCCCCGCACTGTATAATAATACCGAGTATCTATACACTGATAATGAACCCCGCACTGTATAATAATACCGAGTATCTATACACCGATAATGAACCCCGCGCTGTATAATAATACCGAGTATCTATACACTGATAATGAACGCTCCGCGCTGTATAATAATACCGAGTATCTATACACTGATAATGAACCCCCCCGCACTGTATAATAATACCGAGTATCTATACACTGATAATGAACCCCGCGCTGTATAATAATACCGGGTATCTATACACTGATAATGAACGCCCCGCGCTGTATAATAATACCGAGTATCTATACACTGATAATGAACCCCCCGCGCTGTATAATAATACCGAGTATCTATACACTGATAATGAACCCCGCGCTGTATAATAATACCGAGTATCTATACACTGATAATGAACCCCCCGTGCTGTATAATGGTGCTGAGTATCTATATGCTGACGCGGTATGCATCATGCAGCTGTACGCGAGCGTTAATCATGTGTATACCTCGGAGACGCCATATTTAGCACATCCCACACATAATATATGCCTGGTTGGGTTTCGGGGTGACATATGGGCAGAAGGTACAGAGGATCAGAACATTTTGAAGGGATCTTCGAGTGAAAAGCGATTCCTCTTCCTTTACTCGGTATACAGAATACCTCCCCCACCCCAATAATTCCACAGTAACAATGCCCTCTCTGTTGGCATACACTGGCACAGCGATGTGAGTGTTGCTATGGCATTCTATGCCAGGCTGAATTGGCTCATTGTTACACGAGGGAAGGGGGTGTTAAGGGTTGAACACAAGGAAAGATGGTGCAATAATTTAGAAGGGGTTAAGCCAGAACATTTTAAGCATCAAATTCATTTATTCCCTAATTTTTTTCCCCCATAACAGAATTACACAATAAATTTGTTTAAAAAAAGGATTTTTTTAATAAACAAGATGTGAGATTATGAGTACTTTTTAACTCAGAATGCGTGGCCCATGGTGCATTGCAATGACTGAGCCAGACATAGATGGATGTTATAATCAGGAGTGCCGGGCCCAGAATGCACTGCGACACGCAGATAGGAATATCAATTAGAAAGGTAATGTAGGTTGGCCATTTGTTCTGTTGTGTAGAGGACAGCCTTTTATTCAGGAGAATGGAGAAAGTCATTTGGTAAACATGAAAAAGATCACCACGAGACTTCGGAATATATTAACATTTGGAGAGAGGTGGAATTATCCATAATAAAGAGGACAAAGGAGCTTCAGTAACACGGGTCCGTACATACAAATAACACATACATGTGATGCCTGGGCATGAAGTGGGCGGGGGAAGGGGAGAAGAATGGAAAGTGGGCTGGTCTTGGTCAAGAATAGACAGGAATGGGCGGGGCCAGACCCTATGCAAATGCATGTTGGAGACAAATGTAGTCTAATGCAGGGGTGTCCAGCCTGCGGCCCTCCAGCTGCTGAGGGGTATGGGAGATGTAGTCCTGCAGCAGCTGGAGGGCCGCAGGTTGGACACCCATGGTCTAATGGGAAACCCCACCCTGGACAGAGAGAGCATATAGGGACGGCTTGGCAGTGAGAGGAAGAGCCCCTGGACCGCCTTGATTCCACGTATGGTGACTAATAATAAAATGCCGTCCCAAGCCGACTGAGCCCTTTATGAGCTCCTTCTATGGGTTTCCTGCATATTCTTGTTTGATATCTTGACTAGTCTGCATTCATTGCGTGTATTTATGGGTTGTCTCTGTGCATGATAACTAAAGGGAGAGTTAGCAGGAAAATGTCCCTATTCATCATACCAGGGAACTTCCCAGGGCAGGCTACCTGGAGCTTTCCCCCTTAGGCAGTGGCTTTGTGAGGGGTGGAGCTAGCTGCCCATGTGGGCGGCACTATCCATGCAGGGGGTGTGGCTAGCCCTGCACGGGCCAGGTCTAGCCGCACATAGAGATAGGGTTAGCCCTATTGAGGAGGCGGTGGAATGGGCGGGTGTGAGCAGGGCTAAACGCCTTTCGTCCTGCCCAGAGATCCGTGGGAGCAGTGCCTCACCTGAGATCCCGGGTCAAACCGAAAGAGATGCCAGGTATTCATTATGTAACGCCAACATGTATAATGCATAACTCAATGTGTAAGGAAGAAAGTCTTTCTAATTTACTACACAGGGTTGGCCAAGCTCTTTCTGAACCAGAAGCTTATTGGGGTTGGACATTTATTAAGAAATCCCAACTCTCCTGCCAACTCCCCTTTTGTTGAATAAACCTCAGAGTTGGACTTTGGGGACATTAAGTGTCTTGGTGTTTCCCGGGTTGTGTCAGAGCTGCGGCGGTGATCTGTGCATCCTATGTACAGTTGAGTGTGACTCAGTCCTTGAGCACTGCAAGAGTTAACCCTAGCTCTGCCAGGGGAGAGCGCCTGCCCACCGGCCCGACATTACGCAAAGAGGGTTTAGGGACTGGTCCAACTGGGTCACGGTTGGTCCGTGTGCTACTTCTGAGTGATTACAGCTGCAACAAAGGAGGTTTATTTATTTGCTTGTTTATTGATGTGGTTCTGCAAGTACGATGCATTTTATTTTTGGTTAATTAAAGCATAAAATGAAGTAAACAGAATATTTTCCTATAAACGGTATAATCCTAGCCTAGATATTCTAGCATAATTCACAGCTAAATGCTACGGAGCAGCCATATTGCTTTTTTAGAAGCCATGTTCCATCTCAGAACTCTAGCATGAAGGCATTTAAAAGCAGACTCCTTATCACAATGCACGGTACGGGGCTGCATGGAGCCCCGTTATTCCTATGTGGATTGCATGACTTTAGAACATGTGCTTTCTTGACTGTTTGCTTTTTAGGCTACTAGGAAATACTTGGCAGACAATATGCTCGTCGGACTCTATCCGGGCCTCTCCTGCACATATACTATCTAAAGGGCACAGAAAATATATGCAGGGAGCACAGCAAGGATCCAGTCATCGGTTAATTGCTGTCTTCAGTCTTTGTAACACTTGATACATGGGGCATTATGTGGCGCACCCAATAATAGCTTACTGGTAGTGGTATAAACGTCTTAAACCAGAACAGCCCTGGGGGGGGGGATGTCCCTTTGCCCTCACCCTTGCAAGTCCTCTTCTGGCAACACCTAATATGCAAGTCTAACCGTGTCTGGCGAAGGCCATGGCTTGGGATTCTGGTGCTCAGTATGATTTATGTTGGCACACATTGTCACCACCCTTGGGCAAGAGCCTGCGCTAAAGATGCCGCTCCACCTACTCTGCTGAAGTTGCACTTTTGTAATTAAATAACCATTCTTAGTTCTACTGAATGCCCAAAACCCTTCCCAAAAGTAATTGTGTGAAATTTTGCCTCATTAATAATATTTGACAGGAAAAGTTAATTATCATGTGACAAGAAAGCAGGCACTGATAGGTCATTCCCATAAAACAGACAAAGACTTGTTAGTCCAACCATCATGTGCACTTTAATGCTTATGATGACTGAGAGGTCCCTTTAAATTTACATGGCGTCCGACACGCATATGTATGGGGGGGTGAGGGGGGGTCTGCAGAATCCCCTCAAATGCCTTTGCCGCTCCTAAGCCACCTGTCAGCTCCAGTTATGGCTTGGCGAAGCTTGCTGGTAAGAACTTACATGTACATTAAAGCACCCAGAAAGTACTGTAATTATTTATTACATTTTATTTTATTTACATTATATATTTTACATTATTTTCTGGTCCCCAGTACATTAAACTTCCCCTTTAAAGGTCTGTATGTTGCTTTTATGTCAATAAACCTTCAGACAATAAATAAGTAAAATGACAGATCTCCTAAGGCGTATTTGCTTAGCGTAGCAGAGAGAGAAATGCCAGTTTTGTCTGAGCAGGTGGCTGATTGGGACGTAATAATGGCGGTCAAGAGGGTTAGCTGCTGGTTGCCCTACTATATACCAGCGTTTCTGATAATGGATAACTACTTTTATTTATTTAGCACAGTTTACATCTAATAGTCCCATACCGGCAAAATGTGCACATCTGGACCTCCCCGGCTTTATATTATTTCTAACTTTGGCTACGTCGTAGCTTTACAATTTACCCCTATAAAGCATCTTCATGTCCCGAGGAAACTTCATACAATGAACCAGTGTCTCTGCTGCCCCTTAGTGGTCAGAGGTCATCACTATCAACTCATGAGCTTTGGGAAAGAACGCCCTCCAAACCGTTGGTCTTACTCTTCTATCTCACTGTTTCTGGGATTGTGTACGGTGCTTGGTGTTATCACAGTATAACTCCTCACTCTATGCTAAACCTGAACAGCTGTATGAATTACTGCGTGTAAATAAAGCCGTGGTTTCATGTTTTTTAGCCACTTTAAAGATGTTCTAGGCCCATGGGACCTCCTTCCCTACTTAAAAAACCCAAACAGACATAAAACAATCAGTCAAAGAGGACAGACCACTCTTCCCTATCCTAAAATTTACTGCTCCGTGTATTTAATAAAACCGTGTGATAGGGTTTATAGACGCGTGCAACCAAATATAAATATTTTAGGAATCCACGTTATCCGAGGGACAGAGTAAAGGGACACTCCAGCCGTTGTGTGCGCTATAACTCATACGATAGCTGCTGTGGGGGAAATACCATATTAAATGGGTGTGAGGTTAACTGACTGATGCGTCCTTACCTGGGATTTTCGCTCTCATGTGCCATTACCGGCATCGCCGGCTCAGACGCTGCAGACGGGGGTCTCTTCAGACCCCCCATGCGCAGAAAGTACAGGCCACTGCCAAGATGAGGGAAACCAGCATGCTGTAAATGTTCATTTATGAAATTGGACCGAGCGCTCCCGATAATCACGACTCTTTAACGTTAAAATGTTCCGGCTTTTGTATGCACAGGCACACGTTTTTAACATTAAGAATGTTTATTGTTTTTTTAGTTACATCACACAAACCATGTATCCCCTCAAGGGTCGGCGTAACCGTCCAGAGGGTCAGTGGTTTTCAAACCACTGAAATAAAGCCTTCTACCCCCAAATAAATGATACAATAGAACAGTTTCCCCCCCCCACCTGTTTATTGTATAGGCCGGCGTTCTCTCATAGATTGCTCCACGTTCCACACTCCGGTCTGGAATTCAGAATGTTGGTGTACGATCGGCCGCGTTTGGCAACGCTTCGAAACAGGAACAGCAGGGAGGTGCAGAATCCGACCCCGGGCCTGTCTGCACATCTTCATAAGAAAGCCTTTGTCTCGTTTTCCAGGACAGAAAAAAAGGCTTTTTCTTATACGTTAACAATAGATACCTTTCAGCGCCCCGTATCCATCCCACCCAGTATCCGGGCCACCGCGAGAATCCGTCCTTATTATCATAACTAAAATAACATTAGGAGTGGAAATACAGCATGAACAGAAAAAAAAACAGTTTATTGCCGGGGGCCGGGAATCCCGTTCAAAGACACCACTGTTTAACTTCTTCATTAGTTTGGTTAATGAGAGAAAAAAAAAGCATTTGAAGTGCATGGAAGAGGTGGGAAGAGGCGACCTTCGCTCCGCTCAGAACCATCGCTTAAAAAAAAATGATGTAAGAGCGTTTGCCACGTAGTGTTTGCGTAAGCGACATTACATTGCTTACTGTGGAAAAGATATTGATTTGGGGGATAAAATGCTAGAAAAAATTATTTTGCAGTATTTTTTTATCTGTTGGATGTCTTTCAAGCATGCTTTAGAACACCCGTTAAAGTTCTAGATCATCTGGTTGGGGGTGCCGGCTATTTCATTGCAGACATTAGAACATGTAACTCCTGTTAAAGTTCTAGATCATGTAGTTCGGGGATACAGGCTATTTTATTGCAGGCTTTAGAACATATAACTCCTGTTAAAGTTCTAGATCATCTGGTTTGGGGATACAGACTATTTCATTGCAGGCTTTAGAACATATAACTCCTGTTAAAGTTCTAGATCATCTGGTTTGGGGATACAGGCTATTTCATTGCAGGCTTTAGAACATATAACTCCTGTTAAATTTCTAGATCATGTAGTTCGGGGATACAGGGTATTTCATTGCAGGCTTTAGAACATATAACTCTCGTTAAAGTTCTAGATCATCTGGTTGGGGGATACAGACTATTTCATTGCAGGCTTTAGAGTCCCAAACTCGATAGAAAGTTCTGAAATGTATCGTATGGATCACTAATTCTATAGCTGGGAGTTCTCTGCCCCCGGGGTATTAACTCCTATTTCAGTCGCGCTGTCCACACCAACCAATACTTCCAACTGGCATCCGAATTTACTGCCTCCAGACTCCGGTATCAGAGGTAAAATCCCAGTTTCGTGACAGATGATTCAGTTAAGAATGACGGTTAGCTCTCCCCAAAGACTGGTTCCGGATCACTGAGTTGTTCTATGTGCGTCGGGACATGATGTCATAAACAGGCGGAATATGTCAGTGACCTGCCCCATCTCTGACATCATTGTTGGTCTTGGGGACAGTTAATGGTAGGAGAGAACGTTTAGTTGTTAAATCTCCATTCCACTGAGACACGTGAGCAGCTACCACTGTGTTATCGGCCCCTAAAACACCCCTCGCCTGGCAAGGAGAGGGGCAAAGACAGAGGTGTTAATGTCCAGTACTTGGGGGGAATCTGACTTCTCATCCTCTGCTCTTCACAATATTCCAGTCAATAAAACTTCAAAAAACAAAAAGCTTAATAATTACATGGAACGGGCCAGCCCAGGAAAGAGAGGAGCTTTTCAGGATTCCTAGAGGAGATTGAGAGAACCGAGCTGTACAGACTGACCATGTACACAAGTAAATGTATATTATCATTACCACTTCCACAGCTGGGTCCCCATCATAGTCCTGCGTGTTATACTGGAAACCACTGTGCCACCCCCACCCCCCCTTCCGGGTATCTGCTGCCCATTCCGAATCTCCTGGCCCCCGTGAGGTAAGGGGTATCTGTATTAATGTGCTGATGTTTGTATAAATGTCATATGCTGGGTGGCAGTTTTGGTATTAAAGAGATTGTGTAGGGTTGTGTGTAGACAAATGTCACTATGCAGTGTGTTACCTTTGTATGTCCTTGTGTGCCGTAGTGTAGCAGTGTGAGTGTCGTTGTGAGTAGTGTCTGTCTACGCCGTGGTGTGGCAGGGAGTCCCCCTCTCAGCTTTAACACCTTCTCTCCCTGCCAGCTGTTTGCCGTCTCTTGTGCTGCTCCCACATCTGTTCCTTCTGCAAATACAGTTGCTGGTCACCATCTGGACTGAGATTTTGGTAACCAGCTCCCGGGCATCCCCCCTCCCTGAGAGAATGCCAGGCATATGGGCCTCGTTTAACCCTCCATGTGCCTGTGTAATCTAAAATGTCTTCCTTTATCACATACCCCTCAAATACATCTTATTACAGCAACCCGGCCCCTGAGTGCCTTATTACCCCTGTAACATCTTATTACAGTAACCCGGCCCCTGACTGCCTTATTACCCCTGTAACACCTTATTACAGTAACCCGGCCCCTGAGTGCCTTATTGCCCCTGTAACATCTTATTACAGTAACCCGGCCCCTGAATGCCTTATTACCCCTGTAACATCTTATTACAGTAACCCGGCCCCTGACTGCCTTATTACCCCTGTAACATCTTATTACAGTAACCCGGCCCCTGAGTGCCTTATTACCCCTGTAACATCTTATTACAGTAACCCCGCCCCTGAGTGCCTTATTACCCCTGTAACATCTTATTACAGTAACCCAGCCCCTGAGTGCCTTATTACCCCTGTAACATCTTATTACAGTAACCCGGCCCCTGAGTGCCTTATTACCCCTGTAACATCCTATTACGGTAACCCGGCCCCTGAGTGCCTTATTACCCCTGTAACATCTTATTACGGTAACCCGGCCCCTGAGTGCCTTTTTTACCCCTGTAACATCTTATTACAGTAACCCGGCCCCTGAGTGCCTTATTACCCCTGTAACATCTTATTACAGTAACCCGGCCCCTGAGTGCCTTATTACCCCCTGTAACATCTTATTACAGTAACCCGGCCCCTGAGTGCCTTATTACCCCTGTAACATCTCATTACAGTAACCCGGCCCCTGAGTGCCTTATTACCCCGTAACATCTTATTACATTACCCCGGCCCCTGAGTGCCTTATTACCCCTGTAACATCTTATTACAGTAACCCGGCCCCTGAGTGCCTTATTACCCCTGTAACATCTTATTACAGTAACCCGGCCCCTGAGTGCCTTATTACCCCTGTAACATCTTATTACAGTAACCCGGCCCCCAAGTGCCTTATTACCCCTGTAACATCTTATTACAGTAACCCGGCCCCCAAGTGCCTTATTACCCCTGTAACATCTTATTACAGTAACCCGGCCCCTGAGTGCCTTATTACCCCTGTAACATCTCATTACAGTAACCCGGCCCCTGAGTGCCTTATTACCCCGTAACATCTTATTACATTACCCCGGCCCCTGAGTGCCTTATTACCCCTGTAACATCTTATTACAGTAACCCGGCCCCTGAGTGCCTTATTACCCCTGTAACATCTTATTACAGTAACCCGGCCCCTGAGTGCCTTATTACCCCTGTAACATCTTATTACAGTAACCCGGCCCCCAAGTGCCTTATTACCCCTGTAACATCTTATTACAGTAACCCGGCCCCCAAGTGCCTTATTACCCCTGTAACATCTTATTACCTTCCAATTTTATTTCATCTTGGAATGATGGTGTATGTGAGAGGTGAAATGCAGTGTCTGGAGGTGTACATTCCCGGGGTGCTGTGTGCTCAGTGCTGTTCTATCCAGGTGTACAGCCCGAGTGAGTATTTCCTGGTGAATGGAGCGTGCGGTGCTGCCACACAGTGGCCACATGTCAGAAATGCAGGTCAGATATTAATTTTTATTCTATGTACGCTGGCAGGACTTTGTGTGTATGCCAACCTTGTGCAATGCTGGTACACTCCATGCACAACGCCATGCAGAGACTTGATGGCACGGTGCTTATATATCAAATTTTGCCTGAGGTACATTGCTTGGCATGAGGCGAGAGCAATACTCTGCACAAGGTAATAAGGTTGGCGCTCAGTGCGTGCTCTCTTGTTTGCCAAATGCAATAAATTGTGCAGTGCATCGCACCCAATGTGCCCACATTATTGCTTTCCTGCAAGCCAGAGCACAGAATGATCTGCACACGTAAACAAGGTTAGCACAGTGTGTGCAATACTCTGCAGAATGCAATCACGTTGGCAGACTGTGCGCGATGTTCTGTAGGAGGCTGGCACACTGCTCCATGCTCTGCATATGATAATAAGGTTGGCATGCTGTTCTGTGCTCTTCAGAAGGTAATAAAGCTGGCGCTGAGTGGTAAGGCTGGCATGCGCTGAGATGCTCTGCATAAAGTAATACGCTTGGCATATTGAGCGCGGATTGCTCTGCACACGGCAGTGTTTAACACACTATTTAGGAAGCTCTGCAAAAGGTAATAAGGTTGTCACACCGTGTGTGTTGCTCTACTTGAGCGTGCGAGGCTGGCGTAATACTTGTGATGCTCTGCACAAGGTAATAAGGTTGGCACAGTGTGCGTGCCATGCTCCTAGGGGTGTGTGCCAGTCTGTGCGTCAGGATTCCCTGCTTGCCTCCCTAATAGAGATGCCAGGATCCTAATTGTAAGGCAGGGTGACGGGGGCACTGAGAGACCCAGATGCGCTCCTTCTAACAGATGGTGCTGGCATTCCCCATACACTGCCTTCATGCCAGCCTTCCATGCCACCTGCACCCACCCTCCCTTCCTCTCCTCTCTCCTTCCCTGTCTCCACAAAGTGCTCATTACCAAGCCAGCACTTAACCCTTCCACCTCCACGCAGACTTCGCACCTGTGTGCCACCAGCTGGCAGCGAGAGACCCCCGGCAGCCTCTAGGGAGGGCTTTCTGCGGAGGGCAGGTGGCACATTGCAGAATATTTTTTATACAAGCAGTGGCCTCTCGCCACGCAGCCTTTAACTTTCTCCCCTTTCATTCTCTCTCCCTTTCTTTCCGTGCCTGTCTTCCTCTTCCCAGCCATCCCTTTCATTATCCCCAACGCTCTTAAACACCCCTTTCGACTTCTCAATCTCTCTCCCACCATCTTCACTTTGTCGCGTCAATCACTCGCTCCGCAAAATCTCTCTGAACGGAGTCCCATTGTGAAGAGCCAGCGACGCCAATAATAAACGTACGCATGCATAACAAGGGGCGCGCAAACAAACTGCCCCACGCAGGGCAACAACCGATTATAACCCAGAATGCTTCCTATAGCAGCGACCCCGGCTAAAGGGCAAACCAGGTCACTCCAACCGGCGAGAGTACCTCATAAAGTCCTATCGCCGGAACGTTATACGGCAGCACATTGAACCCACCAAAGGGTTAATGTTCTCTGGCTTGCGAATATCCCTGCTTAGCGATGCTCTGCGGGCGCTCCGCCTCGATGGAGTTATAAGGGAGAGCGCGCTCTGCTTCCCTGCCAAACCTTCCATTTGGTTCAGTAAATATTTAATGGCTGTCAGGACTCCCCAAAGCATCTTCAGATACGGAAAGGGGGTGAGGCTGGCAGCGGCGCCGGCCGCCATATACCTGCGCCGTGTATACAAGTCGGCGTGCAGCAGTGCGTGTGTCATTGGCCTGCGCTGCCTCCACCTGCTGTGCGCGTACATGTTACGGGGCTGTATACGTGTTAACGAGGTGGAGGCTACACGCTGTGATTACATGTTATGGATTAGCAGCGGACACAAGCGGGGTTCTCATTGTCTGCTGCGTGTACGCGTCACGCTTCATACACTTCATAAGCTCATGTATGACAAACCACGAGAGCCCCCGCCGTGACACCCTGCGATCTGGGGGATTATTCATAGAATCACCGGCCCGTTCGGCCCGTCTCGTCTGCCCTATTTCACTTCCGCCCCTCCGTAAAGTAAAACGTCGCTTCATTCCATCGGAGTCTCTGGTTTGGGATTTTGGCCTCGCTTCTGTACTTTATTAAATCTCTATATATTTAGAGGTTCCCATCTCTCTTCCACGCTGGACACATCGAGAACCCTTAATCTCCCCCGATTTATTTATTTTTCCTCCCCTTTTGGGGGAAGTTAATTGGTAGTCACTGCAAACACAGGAGGAGAGATCAAACCAGGAAAGTATTACCGATACTCATTTTCCCCCTAATTTCGAAACTAATTAATTGCCGACAGTTTCACCGATTGGGGAGAAAAGAAAAGAAGCGCGAGCTACGGCTGATTTCACTAAATCGGTTTATTTCTAGGAAAAAAAGCCGTTAAGGCGGCACCAACACTGATCAGCGATACAAGCGATAGTGAATATACCGCGAAGATAAACGCAAAGATAAACGCATAACACACGCACGGAGATAACACTAGCGAGAGAAGGGTTTTTAACCCCTTAATGACAAAACGCATTGTTTTCAATGGGTTTAGGGACCGCCCGTTAAGGTGTTAATGAAATAAAGCGTTTTGCTTGCACTCTAATTGCGTCGTTCGTGAAGCTGGGACTCTTCCGCTGGGTTACAGGGAGAGATATGGATTCTCGCCACTGCTTGTAAATACCTTCATCTTTACGGTTATCACTTTACACGCACTCCCCCCGCAGCGCACGTACGCCTATTAATGTGCCCCTGTCCCGCGTCTGATCTTTGCGCATAGTAAACCCCTCACTGTTATTCCATTCCATGAGAAATCCACCCCAGGATCCCAGGACTAATGAGAGTTTCCCCGCTAAAGGGGAGCAGTCTGCTTCATAGCGCGGTTTAATTAAAAGGGACACTCCGGCCATTAAATGCACACGACCGCTGGGCTCCCCCCCCCCTTTACATTTACATGGCATAAGGGGGGTTTACAGGAGACGTAGTTTACTTACTGCCCATCAGCCCCGGCATTGCGGAGGGTCCAACCAGGCAATCAGCGCCTCTAATCAGAAATATATATATATATTATATATTATATTATATATATATATTAAAAAATTATGTTATGGTACTTTAACATGCATTCTTCTTTGGGGAGGCTTGTTTTTAGGGACATTAAATTGTCACTAGCTCTCCCAGGAACAGAAGCACGTTGGTGTTGGGCATTCTTAATGTATAGCAGAGTCAAGGAGCTGGAGTCACAGATCCCCCCCTTCCGCATTGCGAGTCTAAAGCTACCCCGTTACGGATTCTCCAGCTATGACATGTGGCAGGAAAGTCTATATAGTCCTGGCCGACACGGACCACAGACAGCAGTGTAGCCATGCTATACGTTCATTGCTTTAGTGTGAGCGCCACATTACTGAATATTCAGAGTGACCCTGTCCTACATTAAAGATTAAAAGTGAGTAAATTGGTCAATAAAATCTGTTTATTTGATGTATGAGCAAGATTCAATCAGGTGAAAATTAGCACATTGGAAAACAAAACAAGCTGTACATGGAATGCATTCTACACGGAAGCGTTAGAAGATCAGGAAATACGCAGCAGCTTAAAAACATATCCACCAGCCTGAGAGTTTGGAGGAACGCTGAACGCTTCCTGGCTTTACTATACATCACGAAGAACCAAACCCAATACGCTTCTGTTTCAAGAAGGGCTGAGGTGGCCCTGTATGATGCATAATTAAATGACGGGGGGGGATAAAAAAAAATAAAGGACAAATTTACCAAGACCCTCAGGCACTATACGGCCACTAGAGGGAGCCAGCAGAGATCTGTACAAGCGTTAAATAAACAGGTGAAATAAGAGGTCACACTGGGGGTCGAGTATAAACCCCACTAGTTTCCAGATGCAGCTAGATCATCCACCATTTCCCCCACAATGCATGCATAGTCATCACAGGTACCCTCCTCTCCGGCGGTTTAAGCACAGGTATATTACAGCCAGATTAAAAGTAGACTAAAGCTAAGCATAATAAAGTTGCCCCACAATGATACTAAATTGTATAGTCATTTAGGGATAAATAAAACAAAAAAGTTTAAATAAAATTCCTAAAGTTAATGCAACATTAGAGCTATGCACAGCAGCGATACTGCAGCTCCAAGGTGAATTACCCTCCGCAAGCACCAGAGGGCAGTCAAGTCAGTTTCATATTCCCTCTGAAAAGGGTAGTTTGCTACAGGTCAAGCAAATCAACCAGACACAGAACATCAAAACATTCTGCCGTTTAACATTTCCCCCAATTAACGGGGTTGTCGTCAAGAAAAGTATTTTGGGGACATATTCACATAGCATGTCCTCTGTCGGGCGGAATCTTTGTTTAAAGAGTAATTAGTGCAAGTTCCCTCAGGGGAGGAAAAAAAAGCTATTCAAGTCTCTGGGGCAAAGAGTCCTGGGATTCAAGCGGCCATTATAAAGGCCCCATGTCAGACATTCGGTTCGTTTAGCCATCTTCCGCTACTGGGTCTCACTACTGCCAGGTTGTGATACCCTATCGAACCGAGTCACACAGTCACATTCTTCCACCAGCTGGACCTCCTGCCAGGAGACACGGCCACCACGACACTGGAGAGCCACGGAGATGCGCCTGGAGAGAACCGGGACGCAGGACGTACAAGGCTGGAGAGAGCCTGTTGGATTGCCGGGCACGTAGAAGGAATTGCATTGGCCGAAGCAGAATTTGTTAGGAATGCGCACGGGAACGCAGTGTTTTTTGTAGATATTCTGCAACAGAAGAGAGACTCGTGTAAATTACATAGGAACGCAACATAAGAGCTCCAACCATGGGGGACACAAATACACCCTACATACAGCATTAAATCGACGTTTAATGGTCAGAAATGTAGCTACTGGCTCTGAGCAGCAAGTTTTCGGTTTAACCCAACAGGTGGGGTCTCACCGTTACACTAAAGCTTCTGTTAACTTTCAGTCGGTACATCCACGTATGTACATACACGTATATCTATCTATATATCTATCTCAGACCTTTGGCTAGCACAATGTTTGATCAGTTTATCCAAGGATGACCGTGACATACATACATACATACACACACAGGCACACCTTTAGAGAGCCTGCAGTCTGGATTTGGTGATGCAGCAAAATCCAAAACTCATTTCCCACTAACTGGGAGAGCTAAACATGGTGCCAAACGTTAACCCACTAATGTTCATTAGTCTGCTGTTAATAACCTTGATCCAAACACAGGGATCTCTAACCCCCCGTTAATACAGATCTTTAGTAGTTAACTCCTGTTACCCAATGAAATGAATTAAACTTTCATTCTAACAGAGGGTTTTCAAGCCCACCCCGGATCATCAGAAGGGAATACCCCTATCGCAGGTTCCACAGCACTCACCTGTATGAACGGCAACGCTTCGCACCTTGACCGTCTGAGGGCTTCTTGTGCAATCGGCAGGATCTGGTCGGGATAAGGCTTGGCTCTGTCCTTGTGAATAGTCCGCTCCCAAAACAGCTTCCTTCTCAGGGCTTCTTCACCCATATGGTCCAAAGCAGAAGACTCTGGGATTCTGTTGAGGGCACTGTCGTCACTTCTATGCCTCCTAAAGAGCAGAGAATTCAGGAAGGACTCCGGGGGGATCCTATGCTCGTCTCGGGTAGAAGCAGCCGATCCCTCTTCATCCCCGTGGGGAGCAGCCAACACCAAAAACTGCAAAGAATGGAGGAAGCCAAGCACCACGAAAACCAGCATCTTTCTATCAAAGGGTTGATCTTTTTTGGGGGTTCAGGTCTGGGGTATATCCCCTTTCGTTTTGGCAAGTTCAAAGGTCAAAAGACCTTCTGTCGGTAAATCACTGTATAATCTGCTGGCAAAGACAGAGAGACATGGCTTTAAATACCCAGGAAGATGAGGCATAAGGAAAAGATAAATCAGGAAAATCTGATGCCGCGAGAAATCCGGCACCTTTCCACAGCTGCCAGGCAGCCAAACGAGTTCCGTTTCAATGTAAAAACCCAGAAAAGCTCTGAACTGGTTTCAGTGGAAGCCCAGTATCTGGGGGTGTTTGAGTTTCATGCAGACAGGTGACACGGTGTCTGCATGGAAAGAGCTCAGCGCAGGCACCACATACGGATGCTACAGAGAAAAGGATGGACACGGCCTCCATCATCATCATCAATTCCTGCCCAAAGCCTGGCATTCAGACAGCTCAGACTAGGAGCAGCACAATAATTACAGCAAGAGGACCACCAATGCTTTTGTTAAATGGGGCATTTATTGCAGGGTTACCCTAGAAGCCCCCGCTGCTGGGTTACTCCGCAGACTGGCTTTAAATGAAGCTGCTTCAGTTTCATGGTATTCCACAGTATGTAGTGGGCTGCTTGGAAGGGGATTAGTGAATATTTATTACACTAAAATTGTTAAAAGTGAATTTAATCTAGAAGTCACACCAACCACATACAAGAAAACCCCATGCCTAACCCACATAGTGTACTCTGTACCACTAACACCACCTGCAGGCTCCTCACCTTTACCGTCTCACCTATCACTGCCCTCCCTACTCTGCCTAATTTATCATCTGATTAATTACGATAATTAACCACGTGAGAGCCGGGGCGAGCAAGTGTGTTTAATTTCCTATGTATTCCAAAACTTGGTGCTGAAATGGTTAACGCAACTAAAGTCAGGTACAACAGGCGGTTTATGACAACGAGACAGGCACCGACAAGGGCACATCAAAAGCCTGCTGAGGCCCCATGTAGGAGTACAGCGCAGGGTTTTTGCTTTTCCGCCGCACACTAAGGACCCCGTCAGGAGCCGCGTAGGGGTAATCCAAGATGGCGGCGCCCATGCACCGTTGCTGGACACGGTTGCGGTCTCTGACCTTGGCATGGCCAGCCGCCGGTTATCATGCCAGGCCACGGGTTTGGGGTGTGGGAGGGGTTTACAAGCCAGACCCTAACGACCCCAAAACAAAAGAGTGGCAAAAAGGCCCAGCGTATGAAGCCAAGCTGTACGGTCGGCATGGCGCTGCCTCTGGCGTGAACCCAGCACAGCTGTGGCCGAGTCCCGAGCGTCTCCAGCAGTTGGAGGCGGAGGAAAAGGAATGGTACCCGAGCCTCCAGGAGATGCTGGACAGAGTGGAGGCCAAGGAGAGGGAGCTACAGAAGGCGAAGGAAGAGAAGTCAGTATGAAGATGCATGATCCACCCAGATAGTGTTATTACATGGGATTATGTCTCGGTTATCAGCGCATGTGTCACTGAGACCTATTGGAAAGTAATACAATACGGGTTCGCGTATCATACGCATGCTGTGAGCTCAGTGCTTGTATATGTAGGGTGCCCAGGCACCTATATGTCACATTTCAGCTTGAAGTATTATTTTAATTGCCATTTAATAAGCACGGGCCTCTTCCCCACGCTGGTTGTGAGTGGAGTGAAGAGGGATCCACCATAGGTGAGATAATTAAACTCG
The DNA here is from genome assembly GCF_027358695.1 of Spea bombifrons. NCBI lineage: Eukaryota > Metazoa > Chordata > Amphibia > Anura > Pelobatidae > Spea > Spea bombifrons. Next base: position 105,386,363 of record NC_071090.1, on the reverse strand, counting down.
GCAGGTCGCCAAGATCCCTATTCAGTCTATAAGAAGCAGAGCAGAGTTTCTTTTGGTCACACTGGGGTCATAGCTGGCAGGATCATGACAGGGGCTTTACAGCTGGCGTTTAAAACATAACCCATGTGTCGTGGCTGTAGACACTGGTGATCTGAATTAGTGTTTTGTTTTTTCTCCTGCTGGTGTCCCACCTGCCCTGTCCTGAAAGTCAGACCCGTGTCCTGTGAAGTGGCCAACCGAAACTCAAATAACGGCAGCTGTCAGACACCGCACGGCTCCCGCGGCCTGTGGCCTGTTTGCTTTAAGGTTTATGTAGATTGCGCTTTTCCTACCAAATAGCAGGACATCAAAGTTGTCTGGGTTTCGAGTGTTTGACACTTTGGATTCCAAGATATAACGTTATTCATTGTCAGAGTCTTTATACATAAAGTGTAGCTGAATATATTTTTAAAATATGTCTATTTGAACCTAAAACACATCAGAGTTAAAAGAAGAGTGTAAAATATGACTCTTTCTATTGCAGTCAGGGCCGGTCATAGCCCCAGGCAGCAGCTTTTTCCTTCCTAGGGAGACGGGTCCAAAGTTGTGGCAAACCCTAGACTGCTTTTCCAGGGGCGGATTGTACATTTGGACCAAAATCCAATCTGCCCCTATTTTATCCTCGGATTTCCTGGATTTCTAGGTGCTCAGAATGTGTGCTGCTTATGAGTTTATCACGGGGCTCTACAGCCCTGAATACAGGCCGGTAATGCTTAGATAAAACAGATATAATTATATGTTATACTGTGTAAAAATACATTGCTATCTAAAATGGTAAAAAATAATAAAAAAAAAAAAAAAACGGGTAGTCAGGGGGGTCACCAAAACTATCCTTGGCTGGGGTGCTATTTGGTTTAGGACCAACCTTGAAGGAAGGTATGAGCATTGGGGTATGAGGCAACTGGCTCTAATAGAAGTGACCCTGATAATGTAGAAAGTATAAAACACTCTTCCCCTTTTCCATGCCTTAGGGAGCGAATCGTCGCTGCGAACTTGGCCAAGATGCCACAAATGGTAGCGGACTGGCGCAGGGAAAAGCGGGAGCTGAGGATGAAGCAGCGAGAAGAGAAGGAACGGAGAGAAAGGCTTTTGGCTCAAGCCCGGGAGAAATTTGGTCTCCATGTGGATTATCGAAGTCCAAAATTCCAGGAGATGGTGAAAGAGCTCGAGAAACAAGAAAAAAAGAGGAAGAAGTTGCTGAAGAGACAGATGAGGGAGGAAGCTGCAGCAGGAGTTTCTGCCGCGGCATCTGGGCCAGCCACAGAAGGAGCATCCTAATACTGTGACTGTAACAAATCAGCCGCTACACCCTATTGGCTGCAGGGGCGAAAAAACACAGCGTGCCCATCCATACAGACAGTAACCTCTTGTCACTCGTGTAGTCCCTGTTCTGCCAGATAATGTGTTTAGTGGCTTCAATTAATTAAACACAGGAGTTACTAGATTCCTACCAGTGAAGCTTCTGTCTGATGGGCTCTTGGACTTACAGACTCGGGGTCACTCCTGGCTTCCTGATGCACGACACGCGTACTTACGATGGGGTCCAGATCTTGATAAAATGTTTTCTTTCTTTCTTTCTTTCCCACAGGTGATATTTTGCTACGTAAAGTAAATGTGCGTATGTGTAGGAAATGACGCTGCAGAGGTTCTGTGTCTGGAATGCCCAACAGATCCGGGGTATCTTTCTTCACGTGCTTATTAATGAAACAAAGAGGATAAGAGAGATTATCACTTTTTTGTGGTCTGCTTTTCATTTACATGCAACAAACACGGCGTGTTTCTCACAAATCAAAAACGGAAAGTGTTGAGTCCCTATAACAGATCCGGTATAGATAAAACTAAACTTTTAATTGCATCACCAGAAAAGACATTACATCAAATCAATATATTTATTTAAAAAATGTATAAGCACCATAATAAACCAATGCCACACTGAATAAATAAAACCACACTGGTACGAAATAGTTAAATGTCTAAAGATTAAAAAATAAATACCGGTAATAGTTGTAAGAAATACAGAATATGGCTACCACCAATAATCATAAATAAATGACTCGACCAGTGAACCTCAACCTATAGACGCAACTCCCCTGCAGAAAGGGGAGAGAGTGGCTGGAAAGCAACTCCCGGTACTGGCGTGAAGGTCAGCCTCGAGGGACCAAAAATCAGGGCGAGTTGCTTAAAAAAAAGTCGGTTATTGTGGAAAGATTTCTCTCGCCGACCGCTATCAGTAGGAATTCAGCGACAGAATCCTGCAGTCGTTAAGCCCTGCTCGGTTCGGTGGCGTGCTGCTTGTTCGGGTTCGTTTATTTGGCAGGGATCTGTTGCCAGCCAAAGATCGTATAGATATACACAATATATGAAATGATTTTAGAAATCTACGCGGTGGATCGTTGCTAAAAGTTGGTTATGTACAAACGTTTGAGCTCTTACAGCCAAAATACTATCTACATCCAGCAAGAAAATACCGCAGCCAATGACAGCTCAACGGCTAACGTACTCGCTCTCTTCAATAAAGCGTTTTCACTGCCCCGTGTGTACGTCCCTAACAAACTATTTCCCTCCTTAGATGTTACGCTGTCATCATCAGAAAGGCTCTGTATGTCCTACGCTGTGGGAGCAGCCAAGCTTTCCTAGGAAACTCAGTAGCGGCACTGTATAGATCGACAAGGGGAATCAGCCGTGTAAATGTCCCCTCTATACGTATAAGATGCTGTCTCTACACACCGACTCCCCTAGCGGACAGATCCACCAAGAGGCGTTCCAACTAATGTATTATTTTGGACGCCAGCGGCAGAGCCCACGGCCGCTCGAAGGATGAGAAGGCAGAAAAAAGACTGCCAGGAGGAAGGTGCTGCGGGAGTGAACACGCTATCACGTAACTGGCCTTTCCAGTCCTGGCATTAAGCAGACTTTTGATCGCTTATCGCGAGCGTCTGTATATGAGAAAGGGTTTTCTTTACTAGAATCTGTAACGCTTTCCACTAACAAACAACCTGGAAGCTGATTACAGAATTTTAACGAATAAAGGGCTGGCGTCTAGAGTGTTTTAGGACGCTTGTGTTCACTCGTAAGAAGATCACCTCTTTTAGCTATAATAAAATCTGGATGAAACGTACATCGTGCTGTCAGGAGCAGAACTACCACTCCATAGCTTCTGATAAAGATCTTGGGGTTTTCTCCAAAAAAGCTTTGACTCGCGGCTTCAACGTATATGTTCAGAAATCATTCAATATCTCCGGCGTCTCTAGTTGACGTTTATAACTTTTATTGGGCCGACGTTACATCGGCTTTCAGGACCTCAGAAGTCTTTTCTTCAGGTGGAAGACGGGCATACTGTATCCATTAAGCCACCTGGCTTTATTCCATATGTATATTATTTTTAAAGGACAGGAGGATGTGCTGCCCGGCCTTTATTCTCACCCTACCGGTGACGCAGAGGAAGGTATACGTTGGGTACATAAGGCATTATCATCAGAATAATACCCAGCTCTGCTCGCCGCGGCCGATCCATTGCACCTCGAGTTTCAATCTCATTCATTAATCACTTCAGGCTTTTTATAGCCGCCATCTTTTTTTTGGGTCCCTTCTTTCTGTTCCTTATTTCCCCCCCCCTTTCTGTTCCTAAATAACATTTACTGATGAAACTTCCCCGCAGTATAAATAAACGAAACGCCATGTAATGAAAACTGTACAATTTATTACATTTACAATCATTAGCATTCGTTAAGGCGATACGTTCCTTCATTAAACCAACGGAGGATTCCGCTACAAAGTAATAAAGCAGACGCTGTGGTTACGCTTCCAGATCAAGCGATTTCTGGCACACGGATGGGATACTCGGCACCGCTATACAGCACTGCGTGTTGATTTTTGCTTCCGTGTAATCAGTTTTGAGATGGCCGGAATCATTTCACATCTTCATTAACTGTTTATAAGCGGCTGAGGACGCATCAGGACAGAGCTGCTCCGTCTACACTGTTCTCCTCAGAGTCCGGGGCCTTGAGTTTAGACAGCGCGGCGTGAATCCTAAACAGAGTGCGCGATTCCATGGAATAATTTTTATAACTGTTCCTGGAAGAGAAAGCAATTTCATCTTATTATAGTGGCTGCTGGCAGAGGGTACTAGGTAAGTGGAAGAGCCTTCCAGAAGAAGTGGTAAAAGCTAATACAGTGTGATATTGGCATGGATGAATGGCTTGTGAATCTCAGATGAGACCAACGACTGATTAAGGTCCGAGTCTTTACATCAGGATAAAAAGGTCAGACCGAATGGGTCTTATCTGCCGGCAAATTCTATGGTTTGGGGAAGGAAAAACCTTTGCCGATATATATTGTGTATAGGATTAAGATTTTGCACCGGGAATAACATGGAACGTATCATCCATGCAAACTGTGCTCTACAGACATGTCAGCGTATATACGCATGGCTTTACGTCAGGCACAGAGCATTAAGCGCAGCTAGACCCGCACACGGCACGTACTTAGCACGGCGAAGAATGGGAACAGCATCCTCTCCCCTACGCTGCTGCATATACAGAAGGCCGAGCTCCAGCAATGCGTTCGGGATCAAGTGATGATCAAATTTTATCCTCTTCTCACTGCAAGGACGACATAAAATAGATGAAACAGGACTCGCCCTTTAACACATTAAATACATCACTGTCACTAAACCCCTCTGCTCTGCACTGGGACCGGCCCTTTAACCCACAAAACACATCACTGTCACTAGGTCACTCTGCTAGGCACTGGGACTGGACCTTTAAAACCGGGTGAGCTCGCATCAGCTCAAGCCTGGCTCGACCCAGCTTGTCAGGAGAGGAGGAATACAAGTCCGTGCCAAATGTTCATGCCACCAGCTGGATCGCCCTCCTCTAATTAAACATGTACCAACCCTCTAACCCACCAAACATGTCCCAGTCATCACGTCACGGAGCTGCTGGCTTTAACCTATGTAACATGTCGCTGTCATTGGGTCGCGGTGGGCTCACCTTTGGCATATCCGTATAAAACACTCCTCGGCGTGTGTCAACCGTCCCTGATGCCTCAAACACAAACCCTTCATAAGCAGAATGGAGCAGAGATCGTCATCCAGATATTCATTTGCTGCGAGGAGTTAAATATTAGCAACAACACACAAAAAACCCAACAACATTGTATTTTATATTTATATCTGACTACATTGGGTAGAGAATCATTCTGTGTACCCGGGGCTGCATGCACTTGCTTGTTAACATGATAGGGCCCCATTCCAGCACATGGCACCAGGCAGCCACATACCATGACATCGCCCCCCCTCCATTAAAAAGGTACCTGGCTCCTCGTGCAGGCGACTCTCAGCGCATCGCAGGGTATTCAGGGCATTTTCTGTCAGTTGGGGGTCTTTTCCAAGAACAGAAAACCCATTCCATAAATACATTATCTCCTGGGAGCGAGAGAAGGGAGGGCAGAGGGGTAGAGAGAAGGGAGGGCAGAGGGGTAGAGAGAAGGGCCAGAGAAAGTTTAAAAAACTCTAATAAGTATAATCCGCTTCGCTGCTCTGTGATCTAAAGCGCAACCGAATAGAAACGACGTTTCAAGCTCTACATACATGTATCATACATGTTACAGGAGCTCAAAATGTTACACTGCCCCAAACAGCCTCATCAAACAGAAATGCATGTTAACCCCTTCACGAACGGGCTGTTTTTCAAAATTCGGACCCTTCGTGATGAGGCTGTTTTAACATTTCTGCTGTGTTTGTGTTTTTTTCGCAGTGATTTTCTTCTCTCATTTACACAAGTTATATATGGGGGGGGCAGGACAAGAATGTTTTTATTTAGATACAATTACATTCATCATATCATCTAATTTACTATAAAAAAAATGCTGAAAATTTTTAAAAATAAAAAACCCTTTTTTCTGATTTTTATTTGGAAAATCTTTTAGTCATCTACAAAAACTAATGGAAAACCCTACTAAAAATTATTTTCACATTTTAATGTATTTTTATTAATTCTTTAACAATTTTTTAATTTTTAATATTTTTTTTAATATTTTTTGAGTTTTATATTTAATAATTACAGCTTCAATTACCCTGCATTGCTGATTGCAGTACCCATGATCAGCCTGCAGGGCAGCATGCTGCCTTCTAGTATGGCGCTTGTGATCGCTCTGCGATCACGCAGCAACCTGGGTTTTCTTTTTCTGGTGTTGCCGAATGCCTTCATACACAGGCATTTCAGCAACGCTCGCTGAGCGAAGCTCTTTGCAGCAGCAAGGCGCCGCCATATTTAAAAGGCATTCAACCTTTTTAATATGGCAGATATGATTGCTCCGGAGAGAGATTGCACGGGGCCCCTGCAAACTTTTTTTGCGTGTTGATAAATGCCTCCATATCAAGCATTGCAGCAAGACTGGCTGAGCGAAGAAAGAGATCCTTGATCGCTATCTAACCTCATGTAACCCCACGACATGCTAGGCATGAAAATATCAATAGGAGTACCAGATGCGCTTGATTGTGTGTGGGGGGTCTACATTAATTTATCACTCTTCTGGCTCTTAAACATGTCACTATAGGCTCTCCTGTGAGGGTTTAGCCCATCGTATGGTGCGAGGATCATGTCGTTGTAATTTTCTGGCTCTTATGTAAGTATGATTAAAAGGGAAAGTCTTAGGCCAGAGGGCACCTGATGGTATATTTGGTACCTACCAGAGCCGGCACAGGCAGGGGGGCTGGCTCTTTGGCTTGGTATCGCCTGGCTTTCCTGATGACATATTTTTCAGTAGGTTGAGATTTTCCTGCTATTTTCTGTTTTAATGAAGGCACCAGCCTGTGGAGAAAAGAGAGTTAATTTGGTGCTGTGAATCTCACTGCTGTCCCCTCTGTTCCCTCCTGTGGCATGTTACCCCTCTGAATGGGCATCCATAGTAGGGAGACAGTATTAGTTCAGAGCTCTTCCATTCCTGCTCCTCATGGGTGGGGCTAGCCACATAAAGCCTTGAAAGGTGCAGGGAGCAAATAGGACCTGGATGGGAGGACTGGGCAAAGGCCAGTCCCCTGCTCAGAGAGGAAACACTGACCAGGAAGACCAGTAATACGTCCTGATATAGAGGGCCTCCCTCTGAAATCGGGACAGTTTGCAGGTATGCACGCAGCTACATAGTTTCTTCATAAAAGGTACTTATAAATGTACTATCTGCATTTACATTCAGCTACAATATCACCTGCTTCACTAATCAACAGGCAACCTGTCGCTGCTTTATGTGTAAAAATAATGAAAACCATCCCGATAGTCCGGCTCCTCCTTACCTGAATAAATCTACTTCATTTTCACCAAAGGGCCGTGCTTCGTCTGCAGGTAACATACTTAAGAAGGCCGCTTTCATGTACACATACATGGCCTGCAGGACAGACACACATGGACCAGAGTGAAGACTAAATGAAGGAGGTGGTGCCAGAAAGAGGGACGGTGTTTGGATGGATGGATAGATGGATAGATGTAGAGACAGATGAGGGGTAAGACAAAGGTCATATAAAAACGATGCAGTAAGAAGGATGGACAGGGCAAAATAAAGAGCTCTGTGTGTTAATGAAACTAGAGTCAAAGCTGGTTGTGTCCCTCAGCGGGTCCAATACACATCGAGTCGTCACTCGGGTAAAGCCAGTTACCCCTAAACTGAGCTCCTGAGTGGAGTCACACCTGAAGTTAGAAGGAAGACAACCCAGCAAAACCAGGAGATGCTTCAAAGACCATGAATTTGTTGAATATCCCATCTTTTTTGGAATGTCTCTTCTCTCAAAGTTCCAGCAAGTTGTAAATCAGGCCAAAACCCAGAGATTTCTTGTGAATTCACCCCACAGACCCTGAGGATTTAAATATTAGAAGAAGGGAAAGAAAAGGAAGCGAAAGGAGGAAAAAACATCAGAGCGAGATTGGAAATGGAAACGAGAAATGAGTCAGGCTGGGGGGGCGGATAAGGAAATACGAGGGTTAGGAGAATAAAATGGGATGACAGAATACCTTAGACCACCGATTCTCTTTGAACAGGAGGTCCGCGTAGAAATACGCCACCTTCCACATCCCTTTATAGGCAAAGCACCACATGAGCTCCCAGTAACACATGTGATGGAACTGCTTCCAAGTCTGTTGAGCCGAACAACCCACCTCAAACCAACGCACGGCCTGGAAAAGGAGGACAGAGAGAGAGAGAGGTGGAAACGGGACAAGAATGGGAACAGCAAACATGGCTTCTCGCAGACGCTCACCTCATCGATATTGCCTTTAATTTCTTCAATCCGCCCGGCAAAGAACAGGAAGATGGCGCTCTGAGAGGGTGAAGAATCAGCCAATCACGGAAAGAGAAATGGTCACATGCTCAAAATAAACAGTCACTATTTGGAACGTCCAATAAGCCAAATATCACACTGGGCATTAAGTGCTAAATATATTAATTTGGCACAAAGACTAACAGTACTAATACAGTAATAGCTACAGCACATCAAACAGCTCCTCTACAGAAGTCCCTACTCACCTTGGGGTAGCGGGTCTGGTAAGGCTGAAGGATGGATTCTGCTTCCAAAAAGTTATCCTCGCCAGTCCCTGTATTGTGACACAGAGATAAGGAGTCTGCCCCTCCCACCACAGGGTGACACAGACAGGAGGGGGCTATGGGGCACGGAGTCTGTCCCTCCCACCACAGGGTGACACAGACAGGAGGGGGCTATGGGGCACGGAGTCTGTCCCTCCCACCCCAGGGTGACAGACAGGAGGGGGCTATGGGGCACGGAGTCTGTCCCTCCCACCGCAGGGTGACACAGACAGGAGGGGGCTATGGGGCACGGAGTCTGTCCCTCCCACCGCAGGGTGACACAGACAGGAGGGGGCTATGGGGCACGGAGTCTGCCCCTCCCACCGCAGGGTGACAGACAGGAGGGAATCACAATGTCTCACCCAAAATGAAGCTGAGGAAGGTGTGGTAGCAGAGCAGTAACATTGTGCACAGCAGAGAGCGTAGGTTGTGAGACATGGCGCATTCGTTGAGCTGAGACAGACCAAACTCCTGAGGAGAAACACAAGAACGTAAGAGAAGGAATTCCCACGGACGTGGCGACCACGAGTATTATCATGTTTTTCCGGGTATTACAATTATGGGGAGTCTTTCCGGATGAAAGGGTTAATCCAGAAGACTTTAGGAAATCATTTACTTTTAGTACTTTATGTAACGTTTCTGATAATAATTCTTCTCTCAAATAAATGAAAAAAATGTTTAATAAAGGAATGAAAGGGATTTTTTTTAATGTGAATGATCCAGGATTATCGATTTATTATCTTCTTGAACTTGATGGTTTTCTAATTCGTAACAGAAATACTTAGAGAAAAGTTCATTAGAAAGAAATGGATATTAATACTTTAATTACACTTTAAACGGAAGGTCAGCGATATCAGACGTACCTTATCCCCCGAAAACCCGGCAAACTCCAGCAACCTCAGGATCCGGGGTGGGAAGAGGGATAAAGTCTGAGACAAACAGAAGGCAAGTAATGAAAGTCCTGCTTATAATTGCAACCAAATCTATCGCTTCTGAGAAGGAGTCAAACGAAACATTCAGCGTTCCGATTAAACCGGCTACATGTATACTGAAGCGGAAATCCCTGCTTGAATACAGGTGACTCCAATTTAAAATATCTTTATCTGTTTGGTTTTCATGTAACGTAAGAGCAATTTCCTTGCTACTGTTAGCAAGCCCTACAGGATCACCTAAGCACCCCAAATTCTGACTCCTCCCACTGCGTCTCAGCGGGATATGTAAATTAGCTCACCAGGTTGAATGCTCCAATCCCTAGTGAGACTCCGCCCTCGAGGTGCACCTGCGACTCCCCCTTCTGGAAGTTATTAGACTGCATGAGCCCGTTCAGATCTCTGGAACGAAACAGCGATACAGTCAGGAGATCTGGAAGCAGGGCCGGCCCTACAATGGCACTTTGCCGCCCCAAGCGTTTTTTTTTTTGTTTTTTTTTGAAGCAGAGGAGAGAGAGAGGGGCGCCGAGTGGTTTTCGCTTACCCGCTCGGCGCCCCTCTCTCTCTCTCCTCTGCGGCGAGTCTCCCTGTTCAGTCTCGGTGCCGGCTTGTAATGCAGAGCGCCGGAAGTGACGTCAATTTCCGGCGCTCAGCATTACAAGCCGGCACCGTGGCAGTGCAGGGAGACTCGCCGCAGGACTGTTTAAAGGTAAGTACCGGGGGGGGGTAGATAATGGCGTCGGCGAAGTTTAAAATGCCGCCCCCCGTCGGCGTCGGCGGGGGGGGGGCGCCATTTTAAACTTCGCCCCAGGCGGCGTTAAGTCTTCGGCCGGCCCTGTCTGGAAGGTTATCTGGATCACGTCCCAAACAGAAGGTGCCTTGCGAAGGCAGGTAAGGTTCTAGCCTTCCCATCAGGAATAGTCATTGCCCGCCTTGGCTGAGCGTTATAGGTGTTGTCGTTCTAGCCGGGCCATTCCCAGGTGAGCCACGTTACCGACTGCCTCTCTGGACGGCAGCAGGGTCAGTCTGACCTTCTAGAGCTACAGAGCGTGGCGTCTTCTATACCTGCATGTCAGGGCTCTAAATCAGAAATCTGCGCAGCCAATGGAAGACAAGCATGCTAGGGATCCCATCGCCCATTGGCTAGACAGAGATCCGGCCACTTTTTACTACCCCCTAACGGCTTTATTAAAAGCCCCAAAAATATACATTACGGCCAAATAACGTATGTAGCGCCCAGTGACCCGAACACCCAGTTCTCACCGATAAATCACGTAGCTGTTCCGAACCTTCATTCCACCTTTGATAAAGTTGATCATATTCTCATCCTGAACACGGTAAAAACACAAGACAACAATGACCGACAGAGGCCTGCGACGCTCCCCCAAACCCCAGCCGTCCCACGGCAAAAGGGGGGCATTTAAACGAACCAAAGCACTCAATTCCTCCCGATGCCCCTCTTTGCTAGGAGCGCGGAATGTTTGCTGGGTATGAGGGGATCGCAGGGTTCTACAGCCCTAAAAGCCCCGATAATGTGTAAAACATTAAAATTATATATAAATCTTACACAAATAGCTATCAATACGTCTCAAAGCCCCGGCCCCCACGCGTGTGCTGTGCAGCCGTTGGATGAAGATACCGCGTCCTCTGCTGTCATATAGTCACACCGAGTATCTTTACCGGCCAACAACACCCCAAACTACACCGCGTGGGATCCGCACATCATTAACACGCAATAACACGCAATAACACGCAAAAACACACAATAACACACAATAACACGCAGTACCTGCAGGAACGTGAGAGCCGCTCTCTGCAGGAGACACTCAGCGTAACACACCTCGGCGTGCAATTCAACTGCAACGAGACATAGCAGCGTATAGATACTCGGCATCACTATACAGCTATACGATGTATAGATACTCATTACTGATATACACAGCACTGTGCGGCTCACCTTCTGTATAGGAATCCGCTCCTGACTTGTTGATAAGCGACGTCTTCTTCCTGAATCTGGTGAGTAAAGGACAGGTCGTTGTGATTCTCGCATTCAGTACCCGACTTACAGCAACTCACACTTAGATCACGCCTCCATTTTGGACCTGAACTCAAGTTACATCGTAACCAACCAATAAACAAAAGATGCCAATGTTAGCAACTTCCAAAGGGATTGAATAGAGGGAGGTTATTAGAAGATCCCACAAATACCCCAAAACCTGCGTATATTTGGGGGTGCAATCTCTAAATCCAAATATAAAAACGTTTATTAGAAATGGATGTTGCGAGGATGCAGCTCTTATAAGAAAGCCAGGGTTATTACTAGATAGGAAAGAAGGACGGAGAGAAAGGAAGGAAAGATATAATCACTGCAAGGTTTAAAAGCCTCACACCCGGCTATATACAAACACCCGGGAGAAGAGCAAACACACTAAAAAGAATTCATAAGATTCTATATTTATTCATCTCCGAGCCCTGTTATTATCTAAATATATCATATTAATAAATCCCGAATATATTCGGATTTAACCCCTTAAGGACAATGGGCGGTCCCTAAACCCATTGAAAACAATGCATTTTGAGCCCGTACATGTACGGGCTTTGTCATTAAGGGGTTAATTCATCACTGATACATGATAGTAATTATAGAATGCATTATATATATATATATAACCTATATAACCTATATATATCATAGAAAACTTACCTAAAATAAGATTAAATGATGTATATAATTATGTATATACCGGTAATCTATATAATTTTGCAAATCACTACAATCAGGACTGCTAAGGGGGGGGCTACCCAGGGTAGAAGCTGCAGCTTCATACTCCTCTGTGGTCTGACAATTCTTGGCACCGATTGGCTGCTTGAAAAAGCCAATCAGCGGCAGGAAAAAAACAACAGGAGAACTTTTTTTGTTAAATAGGGGCAACAGCATATGGGGGGTCTTGTGAAAGGAGGCCAGGCAGTTATTATAGGCATTAAAGTGCATATAATGGCTGGAGGGTCCCTTTCAACTATCATTTCATCACATTACAGTTACATACTGAGCGAGTAGGGTTTGTTTGGAAGAGTTGCCAGGAGAAAGGCTCTTCTCTCTAAAAAGAACATGTTAGGTTTGGAAAGTTGCATCTGAACAAACCACAAGACTTCTGGAGCGATGTCCTTTGGACTGATGAGACCAAAGTGGAGATGTTTGGCCGTAGTGCGCAGCGCCGTTTGGAGGAAACCAAACACAGCATCTCAGCACAAACACCTCGTACCAACTGTCGGGCACGGCAGCGGAGGGGTGATGATTTGGGCTTGTTTTGCAACAACCAAAACTCCTCTGTATCCTAGAGTCTAATGTGAGGCCATCTGTCCAACAGCTAAAGCTTGGCTGAAATTGGGACACGCAACAGTACAATGACCCCAACACACCAGCGAATACACAACAGAATGGCTGAAAAAGAAAGGAATCGAGGTGCTGCGATGGCCCAAAGTCCAGACTGCAATCGCATTAAAACGGTTTGGCGGGATCTTAAGAGAGCTGCGCATAAAGAAATGCCACAAACCTCAATGAACGGAAGTAACGCTGTAAAGAAGAATGGCCCAAAATTCCTCCACAACGATGCGAGAGACGGATAAAGCCATTCAGGAAATGATTACTTCAAGTTATTGCTGCTAAACGTGGCTCTACAAGTTATTGAACCGTTACGTTTTTCACACATGGCTTCTCCATTTTGGCTTTATTTTTGTTAAGTAAACCATGACGCGGTGTAATATGTCATGTGTTGTTGTTCATCTCACATTCTATTTACCTATGTTTTAGACCTGCTAATGAACAGATGATTGCCATGTCCTGATATTTAAAACTACAGATTTCAAAGAGGGTACACTTTCTTTTTCACACTACTGTGTATATATCTATATCCAAAACCGTGCCCCAATCTGCTGGTCTTGTAAGGTCTCCCTCCCCACCCCAGCACCAGTAACTACCCCCTTTTGCCGCATCCTGATTGTGATGGGCGCCTATTCTGGTACTGCTGGTTTTTCCTGTTGTTTCTGGTGACATTTGTTGACTGTCTTTGTTGACTTTAGCTGCAAAGTTTATAATTCCGATATTCCCCTAATTAACCCCTTAGTGGCTTCAGTCTGGAGCAGGTTTTCGGAGACGCGCTTTCATAACAGCGATGGGGCAGAGTGGTGTCGCCATGTCACATAGCGGTGCCGTTCCTATGTCTTTGGATACACCTAATTCACTTAACAATGGGTTTTGCCTCTCCTCTTTAACGATACGTTATAAGGAGGGAAACAAGGAAGTCCAGAGCGGCCCTTCATTAACACGTAGTTAAACTGGTGAGCGTGAATGTTTCATCTTATCACTATTCATTATGAAGGCCAACATCGGCAGGTTCTTCCATCAAAAAGGGCCAGCTCGGCCCAGTGCAATGTATAAATCAAGGGGTGAGGAGACGGATGATTTAACCATACACGATACAGGGCCAGCCGAGCTCTTACCGCAGCAGAAGCTCACTGGGGTTGGGCCTTCGTAATGTATACTGAAGCCAAGGAGTGCAAACCACAGCTCTCCCGCCAACTCTGCATTAAGTGAATAGACCCCAGAGACACACAGACCCTCAAAGCAAACAGACCGGTAACGACGACACGTTTACTGCCTGAGAAGAATTAGAATGACGGCCAAAAGCGAAGCCTCAGCCAGGACTGGAGGCGCTGCCACCTGACACTCTGTTTCTGCGGGAAGGAGTTGTAGGAAAAGTAATTATTATTCCGCTCGGCTGATTTACAGAGCGGTTTCAGAGAGGGGGTTAGATCCCCCCCCCCCGGACTGTGAGTGCCGGAGACCGGCAGAAAGCTGCAGCATCGTGTTTGCTTTAACTAAGGTGAGGATACCGTCCAGGGGACGAGGGAGAAAGTGACAGCGAAAGATTAAAGGTGGGCGGGGGGTCAGGCTGAAGATACTAAACTATAAAAAGTGACGCAGCTAATACCCCAGCGCATTACATGCAACCATCTAATCTGCCCGCAAACCTTACTTGGTCCTTTGCCTTCCTTTAGATTAAGGAAAGCTTTATGCCTAGCCCATGCACATTGAAATTTACTCACTAGAATAGCCTCTACCACTTCTGCTGGAAGGCTGTGCCACTTCTCCACAACTGTCGTGTTGAAATGGAGCTTTTGCATATTACATTTCACCCTCTAGTCTGAGATTCCAACCTCTAGTCCTGACATATGTGACAAATATGTCCCTGCTGCATCATTTCCATGATACCCCCTCTCTCTTATCTTTCCTCCAAGATATGAATGGTAACTGCCCCAACGTTGGAGATTTACTCCCTTGCCGGTGAGCTACGGCCTGCTTAGCACAGGGGTAGAACCGCATCCATAAGTGGACCCTTTAATATGGAACTCATGAACCTCATATAGAACACAGATTTCATTCATACTCAATATCGTATTCAGAAATACATTCATTCATTCACTTATTCATTCATTCATATATAGAGAGGAGGTCCCAGTAATTTGCGTGCCCCCAAAAGTTAAACATTTCCATCGATGAGACAGAAAATTATACCCCAGAGTGACCCGATGGCAACCAAGGACATTATTTGCCACACACATCTCCTATGAGTGCCCCTGGTTAATGGGACCATCTGCCCCCCCCAACGATTATAAGCATCATTCACAGCCAATGCAGCACCCTTACCTCTGGCAGATCTCCTGCGCCCGTTTCATGTTCTGTCCGGCGTTGATAATGTCTTCTGGCTCAAACGTCATCATTGCTTTCATTTCCAGTATGGTTCCGTATACGAGGCCGTGGTACATGCTGTCTCTAGCCCTGGGGTAAACATGAACAGGCAAACAAGTCACTCACTCCCTCCTGTATAGAAGAAGCCTACCTGGGAAAGGTCAGGGTTTGCTCTGAGTCTCTGGACTTTTACCCCAATCTCGGGGTAAACCCCTGTGGCCGACCCCTTCATATTCTATTCTGATTTAATGATATCTGAGCATCCAGACTAATGCCTTTCGTACTGCTACATCACAGCTGACATCCCTGCTTGTACACAGGTGACTCCATTCAGAATATTTTTCCAATACATTATTTTCATCAGGACCGTTGGTAGAATTCCTGGAAATCTCCGCGATGGGTCATTAAAGGGTTTATATCTGTAGAGCCCCACGGTCCACTCATTTAGAAAATCCACAAATACGCCCCGCCAGCCAGCCAGCCAGCCACCCCCCCCCCCGAATTATTCTTACTTCGGCTGCAGAAGATCCAGACTTTCATTAAACTGGTTATCCAAAAACAGATTCAGAGCTTCCATACATTCATCCAGATCCCGGGAGAGATCCACACCGGACCTGCAACGAAAACTTAGATTGGACACACGTACCTAATAGCATGATACAGCAGTATCCCTACCCTGACCGCCCCACCCTGACTGCCTTATTACCCCCTATAACATATTATTACAGTAACCCGGCCCCTGAGTGCCTTATTACCCCTGTAACATCTTATTACAGTAACCTGGCCCCTGAGTGCCTTATTACCCCTGTAACACCTTATTACAGTAACCCGGCCCCTGAGTGCCTTATTACCCCTGTAACATCTTATTACAGTAACCCGGCCCCTGAGTGCCTTATTACCCCCTATAACATCTTATTACAGTAACCCGGCCCCTGAGTGCCTTATTACCCCCTATAACATCTTATTACAGTAACCCGGCCCCTGAGTGCCTTATTGCTTTGTGTAAGACTTTCCTTTCTGGCGTGGAAAGGTGTGTTTAGTGTGTAAACCATTCTTTTAATCATTAGGAAGTAGTATGGTGGGTGCCTCCCTGTACTTTGGAGTAACGTATTTGCTGAAGGTGGTTTATTCTATGAATGTATCGGTACAATAGAATGGATGAGTTATTAATAATGAGCTATGACAATAGGTGTCAGGGGCCGGGTTACTGTAATAAGATGTTACAGGGGTAATAAGGCACTCAGGGGCCGGGTTACTGTAATAAGATGTTACAGGGGTAATAAGGCACTCAAGGGCCGGGTTACTGTAATAAGATGTTACAGGGGTAATAAGGCACTCAGGGGCAGGATTACTGTAATAAGATGTTACAGGGTAATAAGGCACTCAGGGGCCGGGGTACTGCAATAAGATGTTACAGGGGTAATAAGGCACTCAAGGGCCGGGTTACTGTAATAAGATGTCACAGGGGTAATAAGGCACTCAGGGGCCGGATACTGTAATAAGATGTTACAGGGGTAATAAGGCACTCAGGGGCCGGGTTTCTGTAATAAGAGGTTAGACAGCTGGAGTGTCAGAGCAAACATTATTGTAAATGGATCTGAAAGCAGACAGCGATATAATCAGTGGGTTCCCTGAAGTAAATATTGTGTATGAAATGTACCTGGGAGCCCAATCCTAACGCCCACCCTCCTGCTGTGAGTGATGTGCTGGCATGCATTGCCCCCTGGGGTAATAATGGAGGTGTGTCGCATGGGGCAGTCATGTCTCCATTTGATGAGTTCACAGTGTGGCCCCCTGGGGGTTGCAGTAAGTGGCCCCCAGTACAGGTGTGTGGACCCCACTTACGTGTCCCCTGATCCAGGCTGGCTGCTCATGTTGCTCCTGCACAGGCTGATTGTGAAGCCACGCCCCCTGACACCTGTCTGGGGGAGGGCTATGCCTCACCTAGCTCATGTCTACCTGTCAGAGCCCTGACTCCTCTGACCACGCCCTCTGACACGTGGAGTCCTCTGGAATTTTGTGGATACGCCCTCTTAGGGGAGGGTTTTCAAATAACCACGCCCAGCGACGGATCGGTGTCTTTTATTGGGCTGAGAGGAGTGCTTTAGTCTTTCCGCGCTGCTGATTTGTGTGGCTGCGCATGATGGGAGTTATAGTGTGCAGACACTGCGATGCCTCCTATTCCTTTTCACACTTTAATGGTTCTGCTGCACGTCCCATCAGGCTCAGCCAGCTTGTAAGTTTTGGTCCATTAGAACCCTCTTTTGTAATCCATGAATGAGTTAAAACCGTGACGCGTTTGGGTGCCTAGTGTTCCACTTCCGCGGCAAGACCTGGCTGAGGGCCGTTGGAGTTGTAGTCTAAGGGGCTGCATAGAGGAGCACCTGGAGCCTGAAATGGGAATCTGGTGACGCTGGTGGAGTTTAGGGGCTAACAAAATACAGAAGGGAAGTTTATTTCACAGGAGGGGTGGTGGATGAATGAAACAGCCTCCCAGCAGAAGTGGTAGGGGCTAGTACATCTAAGACGAAATGTGTTTATAGCAGGAAAAATGGGCAACTAGATGGAGGGAACGGGGCTGATCTGCCGGCAGGTTCTGTTACCTGAGTGATGAGAGTAGCTGTGCGGTGGCTGGGGATGTGCAGATAGCCAGAGGGGTAACTGTCTGTGTGTCTTACTCGCAGTTCCACATTCAGCCACCAGGGTGCCTTGCATATGAAGGGGCATATGAAGGGTTTGGGTGGTATTTATACGGTCAGGGGAGGCTGCCTGTGCCGCGTTTAGGGTATTTGATTCGATCCCTCTGTGAGGACTGGGTGTTCCACGTTGGGCTCTAACGGTTATTATATACTGGGCCGCTTGGTAATACACATTACTACTATACGGTACAGAAAACATTCCGAGCACCCAGAAAACAGACATCAGGGGACGACAAACGGACAGAGGGATTTTGGTCCCAAAGAGGGACTGGCCCTTCTAAACCGGGACAATTGGGAGGTATATGTTTGGGTAACCCCTCTCTGGTATGAGATTTGGGGCACGAGGCAGGAGCGTTTTACCCCAACGAATAACCTCCTTCATACAACATTGGATATCGTTACAACCGGAACCAAGGCTCAGGCGTGCGCGTCACATGATCCACAACTCTCAGCATGCTCAGCCAGACCGTCTCGACTCAGCATTGTTGTGGCAGACGTTTCCTCGTATCTCACACCTAAACCATAAAAACTCCCCGAACCGGCTTCTCCAGGAGGGAACGTGCGGCTGAAGTTAACCCTTTGGGGGTTATGTCCGGTTCTCATTGTTTTATTGGGTGGCTGTTTAAAGCGCCAGTTATCCTGTTTAGAATACGGTTCTAGAGCAAAAGATACACAGGGGGCTATGATTAAAGAGTGCAAAGTGGTCTCCATATCGCCATAGCAACCAGTGAGCCAGTCCAGTCGGCAGGATTAGTCCATTGGTTGCTATGGTGAGGAGACTACAATGTACCAAATCCCCCAACCTGGCTTGTTTTATTTCTCTCATAAACATAGAAAGAGTTAAATTCCATTTAAAGGGACGCCGCAGCCATCGCATGCACTTTAATGCACATGGTAGGATGCGGTCCCTTTAAATCTTTGTGGTGTTTTCCCACCCGCTTGCAAATGCATACTAGTTGCCCCTTTGCCTGCCCCCAGCTATTTTCCAGACACCTGTGCGCATTAATGGAAGGCTTCAAGCTCCCAATTAGTGGCGAGAATCTTTGGACCATAGAGGAGAAGGGCAGCTGCATCTGTACGGCTGCAGCTTCTACCACTAAGTGCTTTTTTATTCATTCTTAAAGTACACATCTGCATTCTTCTTTAGTTGGGGTGTCAATAAACCGTCCCTTTAACTCTCTCTGACACGGAGGGGCAAAGATGTCGAGGAAGGGGTGGGTCGCAGCAGAAGATGGCTCCAGGGTCCGTATGGATCGCTCTTTTCTCCTGCTCCCCAGTTGTAGAGACACAGGAAGTGTCATGCTATGATGTCATAAGCCAGCAATAAGCCATTGCATGTGGCCAATGGTGCACACCCTGGCTCTCTGTATCAGTGAACCGCAAAATCGTTGTGCGAGGAACCTGCGCTGGCAGAAGCTCGTAACTGTGGTCTTATACGGGGCACTTTTGTTTTAGAGGGCATGTTAGAAGCATACCTCCCAACAGTCCCAGTTTTCAAGGGACTGTCCTACTGCCTGTCACAAAGCAACAGTATACCTGAAACAGTCACGTGAAGTACAGGCGACAGTCATCCCATCATACAGTAAAACAATATTTTACTTTGTGACATTTAGGAGAATAATGTAATCTATCGTTATTGTGACCTGCAGAGGCCCTGCGATCCCCTCACGCCCAGCAAACATTCCGAGCTCCCAGAAAATATGGGCATCAGGGGAGGAAAAAGTGGGGCAGAGGGATAATGGACAGTCCCCATGGGTATTCTTGGAAAATATGGAAGCGACAGCAAGTGCTACATGGGCTACTGAGGCAACTACACCTTTAGCCATACAGTTCATCCACCCCTGTTCCACACTGGAACACCATGAAGCGAGCGCCCCCTGCTGGAGACCCGTAAAATGTAGACAGGCCACTGATCTTAATATTCAGCTATTTGCACTAGGAGAGGTATCCTTGGCTCCACCACTTGGTGGCAGCATTGCTCACAATATCTAACCAGGACCAAACGGTGCTTTTGTGACTGCTCCAGCACAGCAGAAACATCTACTTGAACACAGGTGACCTCATTCAGGATACTTTAACCTCCTGACAAGTTGTAATAGACATCCTTGTGAAAGTAAAGTAAAGTTAGGATGCAGAACAGGTGTAACCACGAAGTTACGCAGATCACTTATTGAACGTGTGAGTTTATTAACCCGCTTGTTGACTGGTATGAAACACACGCAATATCTTTAACACTCCATTCCCACCTCTGCATCCCATCACAACCGCCCCCCCATTCCACGGACGGTCCTACGCAGCCAGATCGTACACCCCCAAACTTTTAACAGCAGCCGGTGGAAAGCTTTGGCCTGGATTGCTACGGCTGTCAGGCTCCGTATTGACCGCGAAGGATATTATAGATCTGTTGCCTGTAAAACGCATTAGTAGGGGGCAGACAGTAATTGTATTAGAGGGGGTATTAAGAGCTATGAGCTGGCCCATGACCAGAAAGCCCTGTCCTCCATGTCATTACCTTTTCGGTTTCTGTACAGATAGATGAATCTCGTTACAGTTACCAGCCCTTTCTAGAGGACCAGACTTATCTAACCCATTACTTAAATACCCCCCCCCCCATTGATACTAAACTACACAGAATGTATACACAGTCATTAACATAACATCCACTAATCGCCCACCATGCCTTTACCAATCAAATCATATACCCGAGTGACACCAACGCAATAAGTATCCGAGCCCAATTACAATACAGGACACGATGTGGACACAAACATATTTAATTAGAAATTGAACTGACATCTGTACATTCCAAAAGAAAAACAAACACCCATTCGTACATCCCGGTGAGGAGTCCTCTGCTACAGTATAAATAGACAAATCAAAGAGGGTGATCCTTGTAGACAAAAGATACTTCATTGCCCCTGAAACACAGGACAGAGATGGGCAACGTTGGCATGTTGATTAACACTTGAGATGTTGTGAAGCCAGGCTGGGTATTCATTCATTCACCTTCAGCAGGTGGGGGCAAGAATGAAATTTTGGGAATGGATCAAACAGTTCAAATTACAAGCAAAAGAAGATGGTACTTTTCTTACAGCATAATCTCAATACTCCAGATTCCCCCCTTAAGCTTTGGGGACACTAGTGGTCCACACTTACTATCTAAGCCCATAATTAAAGTGCAGCGCGGTGTTTAAGGTGATGACCCATCCGCACGTCCCGGCTATTCAGCGCCCTGAACCTGCAATTTTAAAACACCGAACCCGCGGGGGGTATTTAACTGGTTACATTCATGTGAAAAGGGGCCGAACACTGTTTTCTCACTTTTTGATACTGCATTTTTGGGAAGACCCACGAGTCTTAAGCGTTTGGGTTGATGTAAGTGTCACACAGTTTGGCGAGTGATGCCAGCAAAACCACATTTTAACCCTTAGAACACAAGTGATAAGAATAAGGGTTAAACTGTGAATGAAGTGGTTTTAGAGAATTTTAATATACTAATAAAAGTAGTTTTTGGATCCAGAGCGGTCCGTTCTTGCCCCAGAAGCTATCGCAGTGGGCAGCGCGTCCCGCCAGTCGGAATAGTTACTGCAATCGAGTAGGGAGCCTGCGGCTTATAACCTCTGAGATCTCCCATGATCCTCCTGCACAGGCTCGCAGAGGATTCTGGGAGTACAGCCAAGAGCCACAGACCAAGGAGGTGGTCATCGGCTAAAGCCTACTCTAAGAGGCAAGGTGCGTGAAGACGGGGAGAGTTTGGAGGGATGTTCGGAGAATACGAGACTGAAACAGGAAGCCGAGGAGAGAGGAGATGGGGAGGGCAGGGAAGACCAACGTCTTCCTCTTAAGGGTTAAAACAAAAACTGTAAAAAATATATATAAATTTAGAGTCTCATAGAGACAGAACGATCCCATTTCCCCTCTCCTATCTAAGACATGAAAGCCCAGGGAAGGGGAGAGCGCCAGGTAGGGAGGGGCAGCAGAAAGCCGCCATCGTTTAAAGCTCGTCTTTTGGTGAGGCGGCGTCATCATCATCCTCTTCCTCATCCTCCTCTTTATCTTTCTCCTCTGCCTCATCTTCATCCTCCTCTTCCTCCTCTGGCTCCTCCTCCTGGGGCTCTTCCTCCTTCCTTTTCTTCTCTTCCTCCTCGTGTTTCTTGCGCTCCTCCTCATCCTGTTGCTCCTTCATTTTCTTTTCTGCTTCCTATTGGGATGAGAGCAGTAAAAACGTTAATTCCGATCCAAGATCATTAACCCCTGACAACCAAATTACAGATGCAGGAAGTTACTAAAGAGGGGATTATAATTTATAATCCATCACTGGGCAGAGAAGACATTAAAACTAATTACACATTAGCCATTTATGTTGCAGTTACAGAACACGGGCATTCTGCTTGTAAAGCGCATGGGTGCCGCGGCTCGCAGTACAATAAAGGCTGACGGAAGGAGTATCGATGGTTCTGTATTACTGTACAGCATTCAGAGGCTGTCTCTATAACAGGCGGAATACACCTATTCCTATATAGGTTGCCGTGGTTGATTTTGCATTGTGTAGAATAGATCTCCGCTTCGACCTACCTTCGTGACACCCCAGGTCTCGTTGCCGTACTCCTCGGCGTATTTCTCGTCATCGGTCAGCAGGAAGTTGTCAAAAATGGTGCCGGATTTCACCTGAAAGATAGTAATAGTTATGGAGGGTAAGAGGCAGTCGTGTTTGCGATGCATTAAAAAAGGTACGGCGGTATAGAATACAGAGGCGAGCGCCCATTCACAGTCTTTACCTGCCATAAGTCGAGGCCAACGTACGCGAAGCTGTCGTACTGGTAGATGGTGGGATCCGGGGTGTATTCGGGGTTATCGATCTCTGGGTGCACCCACTTTCCTTTGTAGTCTGGGTTGTCGATCTGACGAGGTTTCCAGTCTCCCTACAGATTAAGAGTAAGAACCCTTTCAATGACAGCGTTAACCGCACAGCGATCCGGCGTCCCATGAAACCAGCTTCACGCCAGCCAGACGCATCGCTCTCGTTATGTTTCATACATTCCCGGGGCTGGCGTGACTCCACTATGCGTTTAACCCAACACTTCCCTGAAGTGCAGCAGAAGATACTGACCTTGTATTCCGGGTTCTGGATCACAGGTGGCTCCCACTCTCCATCCATCTCCTCGTCCCAGTCTTCTGGCTTCACAGCATCAGGGTCGGGGATGTGCTCGGCTTTGTCCCAGTCCTGCGGATCATGCGCAATATTAAAGGCAACATTCCATCTATATGCGCTACACTGAAACACTTTTGCCCGATGTACTGTATTGGCCATCAGACTGTTTTAAAGGGGCATTACGACTGTTCCTAGCTCAGCCATATAACACTAAACATCCAAGGGGCCACGTGGCCCAGGCACTCACGTCTGGCTTCTTGTCCTCTGGGTCGTCGATCTTTGGGCGCTCGTCCCAGTCGTCTGGCTTCTTTGCCTCGGGATCTTTGATTTTCTTGGGTGGCAGGAAGTCCCAGTCGTCTTCCAGGCTTCCAGACTCCACCTTGCTGTTGTCGATCTTGACTTCGTAGGTATTGTCTGGCCTCACAATCAGAGTGTACAGGTGGGTGTATACATCATCCTGGGGAAAGGACGAGGATTTAGAAACATGCGCAAGAGAAGCCCGGCTAACAAAGCCATTCATTTCATTTACAGTCTTCAATACAATAACCCCCCGATCAGCTTACCTTACAACGGATGTCTTTGTTAATCTGGAGGTTCTTGCCCTTGTAGTTGAAGATCACATGTACCTTCTTAGTAGGAGGACCACAGATATCAGGACCTGGAAGAGCGGCAACTATTTAATAAACGCGCCCATGGAGACCCAGACAGCAGATATACGCGCAAGATAATTAAAGGCAAACGACCAGTTATGTTTTATGTTCTGTTAATTAGTAGAAAACGGAATGTTACCCGAGAAGCCCTAAAGTAATAAAGCTTTCCAAGCAATATGGCCGACCTCATCTACAGCACAGAATAGCCCAGTGCAGCTCTAAAGAAATACCAGTTTTATTAATAAATATGTATATTTTGCGGCTCAGACACGCACCAAACATGATGTTGTACTCGGAGTCTCCATGCATTTCTTTCTGGTCCAGACTGGAGGGGAAGAGCTTGACGTATCCCCCTCCGCAGTCGATGTTCTGCTCGTGCTTCACGCTGAACTGCACCACCAGCGTCTTGTCTTTATTGGAGAAGGAGTCGAAGCCGGCAGACTGGGCGTAGAAGCGGGCGTCCTGGCTCGTTTGGAGACCTGGAATATAAGGAGATCGTAAATGCTACAGCAGTAAAGCGTGGCTTCCCCACCAACAAACAAACATCTTCAAAGCGTCTGTCACTGTCAGGGTTACACCTAGACTGGAACCGGTTCTAGATCCGACCGCTCCCACAACAGCGACACCAAGACATGAAAGCGACGCATGTCCCTCCTATTAGGAAGGGACATGAAAAACATGGCTGTCCTACCCATCAGTGATGGGATTTACATGACAAGGAGCACAGAAAGCCTGGCCACCTGAGGACAGCATGGGGGGGTCTGGGGATTCCTTTGGCATAACCCCCCCCCCCGGGGACACAGCAAGGGGACTCACCTTTGTCTTTCTCTGCATCGCCATAGAACTTCCCGGCAGTCACCTTGAACTTTCCATAGTCAGTTTTATGTTTCGATTCCACCCAGCGCTGCGTCCACCCATCTGGGGAGGAAAAAAAAAGTTAAAAAAAATCCTACACTTCCCAAGATGATCCATTTAAAGCGTGCCCGCAGTAATCTTTACTGATCTAGAAGCATTGTGCAATAATGAAGCCATGTTTGATTCCACCTCTGTGTATACAGTGCAAGGGCCAATAACCAGAACATTCCGAAGTCACTTAGGACAATGTCATTTTAGCCACCATGGCCACGATGACACAAAGGGTTCAGCCATTTATCTGTTCACCGTAATTAAACCTCCTGCAACGCCCCCCCCCACGGAATAGAAGCTCAGCTACCCCCAGGGGGAAACACACACATACACACTAACATCCATGTGTTAATTAACTAGCAGGTAATTTAACACAGACACTAATTAAAAAAAAGGAAATTACTACTAAGTGCGTAAAGAACGGCACAAGAGTCATTCATAAAATAAGGCTGCGTCTATCGGTAAACCCAGCCGGTATCGGCCCGCCGCAGGCCCACGGCGTAACGTTTAATGTGCCGAGTGCGGCTCCGTAGGCCTGACTCTGCTTTCTCTTTCGACACACGGAAGGGGGGGGTGTTGGGAGGACATTGATGCGTCGGGGCTCCCCCCGCCGGCTTCCAGAACATTCAGCAGCCTCTATGCATCTGCATGGGGACCGGGAGGAAGTAAGGAGGATGAGTCAAGAATAGGGAGGAAAGAAGGATCAGGATATGTAGATGAAGCCAATAGGAACCGTTTTTAACCCTTTGTGTCTGAGGATCCAGCTACCTGCACCCTCCCTGCAGCCATCAGCAGAATCCGGGGCTATCAAACGGCCGGCAGTTAAAGGTCTGTTAATATGCGGCTTATGGCATCATTTATTACATTAATCTTTTGTGCAGAGGAAGTCGTTCACCTGGGAAGGAAGGACTGTGGGCTGAGGCAGCTGGAAGGTTGTAAGTCCACCTCTGAGGCTTAGCTGTAGGAGGGGTTATTGCGCAACCTCCTGCCCCCACAGGGGTATATTGTATAAAGAGCCAAATAGGGGACCATACTTAGTACACAAGGAAATGTAACACATGGCCCCTACTACTGCAGATGGGGGAAGCTTATATCGCCCATCACAGCAACGGTTATTAAAGATGGGGCCACAGGGTCTCTTACACCCACATCATTCTACTACAGGAACCTACACAATAATGTATATTCTATACAGCCCCATCCCCAGGCTCTCACAGGTCATTACTACAGGATACGGGCCAATGGCTAATTACTATTAAACCTGACTGACGGAAAAGGACACCCTGCCACAAGCAACTGTCTGATCAGAGGGCTGCCCTCAATCCTTCCAATAACCCCATATGCGGAGGGGCTAGAACTTTCTAGAACTACCCGCACACAATGCCCTGGTACTGACCCAGTCGAAACTGGTGCAAGCATGCAGCCAAGGGCTAGAAATGGAGACACCAGCAGAGATATTTGCTTTGGTTTCCATAGTGACTGCACCGCAATAGGCACTTAGTTTCTCTTTTCATTAAGACATGGATGTGGGAATGGGAATAGGATACAGAACTTAAGGTCAGTTTAAAAGCAAACAGCATCAGCCACATGCATAGCAACAAAAGCTACAGTCACCCCGCGATACCCGGTGAGAAGCAGCCAAAGCCCCACACGCTCCACGCAGAGCACAGAAGCCCCATTAGCCCGGATGACCCCTAATGCCCCTTCCCTCATCACCAGCTACAGACACTTAGCGTGTCAATCATTACAACGGCCCCGGGATAATACCTCCATCATTAAACTCCTCCTTGAAGTAGACGGTGGGTTCGGCGGTGGAGAGAGCCGCAAGGAGCGGTAGGATAAGGACGGCAGCACGGGCCATGTTAGAGCCCTAAGTCACCTGTCACGAACAGCGTCTAGAAACCAGTGAGCGCCTGCAGTGGGCTCTCGGTGGCTCTTATATGCCTGCGCCGCTCCCACCCTTCCCTCGGGGTTCCATTGGCTGTCAGGACACCGGTGTCTGCTTCTCATTGGTAAGACATTCTTGCCACTCAAGGCACCCAGATGGCTGCTTCGGATTGGTTGTGTAGGCGTCCAATCAAAGAACACCACGCAGGGGCCTCCTACTAGTCGTCTCTTGGTTGGCTGTTGGAAGAGGGGGGGTTGTGAGATGTCAACTCACGTGGCCGGTGGCGAGCGAAGCGTTCCGCAGGATCTCTTCCGGCTGAGGGGCGTGGCCCCAAATGCTGCACAATTACATGGAATCATTAGCAGCATTTAATGATATGTTATAGGATCCGGAACCCGTCCCTATAGACGGAATACAGCGAATCCCGGTCTGATCAATACGGAGATCGCCGGCCGTGCAAACAGGGCAGACACCAGAAATTCGGGGCCTCGCCCATCTCTCCGCTCACACCGGGGCCACAAGCCCCCAGTCCCCAGAATGAGGCCATGTGGGGCCAGTACGTGCAGCAGGTCAATGAGAGCCCCCATTCTTTCTGCCCCCCTCCCCCTTCAATGCCCAGATGCCCCTTATATCAATCTGGCGAGGAGCCTTGTTTTCAGGGGCAGTTATTAATATAAACCCCGCGGAGGGCCATGTGTCAAAATAACCAGATCTGTGGAGCAAAAGAGTCCTTTTTACATATACATATTTTGCTGATCATAGCAGTTCTTTGATGAAACGACATCGTGAACCAACGTACAACGGTGTACACTACCGGCAGCGTCACTGCGGATACACATCACTTGGGCTATAGATATATTCACTTTACTGAGAGGGTGGTAGATAAGTGGAACAGTCTCCCAGCAGAAGTGTTAGAGGATAATAAAGCCAGGGGATTTAAACGTGCATGGGACAGACGGCTCCTGAAAGGCCGACTGATTAAGGGACCGCGTTGGGTACGACAGGAGGTTACGATGCACACGGCGCTGTACAATAATGTGACCGGGCATTAACGGGAACAGCGACCAGAATTAACACAGGAAATAAACCGCCTTCTGCCCCAAACAGCCTCCGCTACACAACACCCACTAGTGTCAGGCCCACTCATGATCTGGGCTGCACTCCACCCGCTATTCTAGCCAGCAAACCCTCAAACACTGTCTCCGGTGTCGTCTACCACTTCTGCTGGAAGGCAGCTTCAGGTTTTCGCCAACCCCTTAGAGCAGAGGGAGTTCACAGATGTTCCATATTGGTTATATTTCTATATAAATTCTCTTTATAAACAAAAAAAGAGTCGATTCTAGTTTTTAGCCGGCACCGGAGACCTCCGTGGGGCTTCCTGGACTGGTCAGGGGGATCCAACTTCACCAAACCCCCCACTGCTCGCAAAAAAACGGGACTGTTTCTCACTGACAGTCCTGATTATCTTGGGAAGGAGGCCTGTGGGGTTTTTTTTGCATTATTTCACTCTATCGCTGTTCCAAGCTTCTTTTATGCGCCAAACCTCTAATTAATGTCTGTTTACAGTGTTTACCTTCAGTAATATCCTCCCGGAGGGTGATCCGTTACCCAGCGGTTGTGGTCCCTCTGGAGGATTTGCTGAAATGATTGTTTTATTTGTGTTGATGCTATAAATGAGATCGTTACTCAGTGCCAGACATAGAAACACAGAACCTGCCGGCAGATCGGCCCCATTCGGCCCCCGTCTAACCGCCCGTTTCTCCTGCTGTAAACACTCAGACCTTAATCAGTCGTTGGTCACTGTATTAACCTTTACCACTTCTGCTGGGAGGCCTTTCCATTTATCTATCACCCTCATTTCATTCCATCTAATCCTCCGACCCTAGCGTTAGATTACGGCCTCTTGTTGTAACATTTCTCTTCCTTTGAAATAAACGTCCCGTCTGAGGATAGTGGGAGTTGTCACTCTGGTGGTTTATGTGTAAAGTAATAGCTGCAATACCTGTTTTGCCCTCGTTATTATTATTAAACGTGGGGGCTAAGCGTCCAATGGTTGCTATGGCGATAAGACCACTTTTCCAGCTTTGCATCAGGAATACTCCACAGATCCAGCCCGATGTCCTCCTTACTGTGCGTTGGATACCAGCCGCTGCCTCATCGCAGGCGCCTCCGTGCGTATAATCCCTTCGCTGATGCACTGAGATAGTCTGCAGAATCTACCCCCGCCCAAGCACACGTCCAGCGCTGGCCCTCACAGCAGCTCCAGGGGGTCTTACGGGACCCCGTGGCCAAACATCTGTCACCGCACGCCATTTACTTAGCGTCAGTCAGCTACAGTGCTGGAGCTTCACCCGGAGAGCTGCCAGGTATGGCTCAACCAATAGTTGCCATGGTGATAAGACCACGTTTAGAACAGCAAGCTCTCACGTATAGGGATGAATATATAATATATCCATGTATCGTGCGGCTTAATCCCACAGACAGAGGATGGGATAATAGCGGGAACCGACGCTGGCACAGACATCAAATCAGGACACCAAATAAAATTCCATAGCAGCCAACAGTCCCATACTTGAGGGGGAAGCCCTGACAACCAGGCTCGTGGGCCAAATCCAGCACTACGCTTGTAGATACAGAGATGGAGATGGGAGCAGCGGTTCGGCGGCCGCGCAGGACTCGTCTACCAATAAACGCATCTCCCGCAAAGCAAAAGAGCTCTTAAACTGGAACTCTCCGCCACCACGTGCCTGTCGGTGCTTGCGAGGGCCGCCGGTGCTTACGAGGGCCGGCATGTGCCTTTAAGAACATAAAGCCAAATACGTGGCAAAGCAAAAAGCTAATTATCCTAAATAAACATTCTAGTAATTATTTGGCGTAATCCCCATCGCTAGAATAATTATATAAAAAAAAAACCTGCGAGATTCTATTTTCTGGAGTTCCGAAAAATAGTAAATTTAACGTTCCTTTTATTTTTTGTTTTTTATTTGCATTTTTTTCTCCATGTTTTTTTTTTTGTTTGTTTTTTTCCTCAAGGAAACAAATTACGGTGAAAAGGAAGCTGTCCGGTATCTGATGTTTTGCAACAGCTTGCGACGAGGTGTCCGCTTCTGATTGGCTGCTCCACGGAGCGTGCCCTGCATGTCCACAGGGCATGTACACACGTAGACGTATTGTCTCAGCTGGGTGTCTCAGCTGTGTGTATCTACTATTTAGCAATCTCTACGAGGAGAGCTGGAGGGACTTCTGCTGCCTGTCTGTGCATTGTGATGCTTTTAGATTGTAAGCTCACGAGCCAGGGCTCTCAGAAGCCCACCACCTCGGCCAGGAACTTTGTGCCACACGGCTAGATCGTTAGCTCGCCGGCAGGTGTATGAGTATGCGCGATTGTATCTTTATGTGTATGTTACCCGGCCCATATATCATTGGTCGGTGCAACGCTTAATAAATAGAGATTAATCATATTTCGGGGATATTTTTCTAGTTTTTGGTGTCCTATAGCTGCAGAAAGTCTAGTTTTTGTTTGATTATCATGGATTTATTGCAGTGGCTAGTACTGAATGAAGGTTGGCCAGCTGGGTTCATTAGTGGGCTTCGTGTCTTCCAGTTCCCACCCTACAAGCTCAACTCTTACCTTTGGGAGAAGCTGCAGCCCCAGAGCCACTTATTGACCGCTGGAAGCCATTGCTTAATAGGCAAACGATCCCGTCAAAAATCAATGGGAACGGTTTCTGCACATAGGCACGGGGGTCTCGTGGGACGCCCCCCGCCAGAACCCTCCCAGGGCCCGTCCTGGTGCAGATTACGCCATGAGAAACATCCCACTCTACCCATCTGTGGCCAGAAGGTCTTCATCTCCACCGGTGGGGCCTTCCTGCCAGCGGCCCAGAACCTCCACCAAACATAAAAGCCACCCAAGCCCACTGGCCAGAGGACCGAACGTTTCCCACAAATCCTATTCCTTACTGTAGTCAGAGGGCCGGGGGCTGTTACTTTATCTAATGTAACAATTTCTCTCTGGGCTTCACGGTATCAGATACATTGTATCAACGGAGACGGATCCCACCAAGCCCAAGTTGATTTGATCTCATTTTCTGTAGCTGCTGATTGGCTGCTGACATCATCATCAGCTCTCTTCTCAGCCAATCGGTCGAGACTCTCACTGCTCCTGCACCGAGGATTGCTTTTTTTATGGTTCACAAGGTTCTGGTTGAAGGACCTACTTAAGATCCCCTCTACCGACAGAAGATAGGAATCACTGTCTGTTGGCGAGCGAGCAAGCAGTGCCGCTCGCCCCAAGGAAGCAGCTCGTTGTCAAATACAAGCTGTTTTCTCAAACTTTTGGGACATTGGAAAAATAACTTTAAAAAGAAGCCGATTCCAAAGAGAAAGGGAACTATAATGGGGAATGGAAGCCACCGTGTCCTCATGGCACCATCTGAGAGCGACCGTCCAGGAGAAGAGCCGTCGGCTGAGAGTTTCTGAGTTTGGGTCTCGGGGAGCCGCGGGTTTTCGTTTTGAACGATCCTCGCCTTCTTTTATTCTGCGGTTTGATGGAGTTTTTATTAGTTTTCGGAGCTTCCTCTTGAGTTTTATTGCCTGAGAATGGCTGCTCGTTACAATCTTCAGGCCGGGCTCTTATCATAGCCCCGCAGTACGTGCCAGGAAGCGATATGAACTGCCCACGGCCGCGACAGCATCTGGTAACCCCCCGCGTGATCCCACTACTACCTCAAAAAGAAGAAGACCACGGCGTAGGAGCCTTGGGCTCTATATAACCAGATTTATAATGACTTCCCCCCCACATGATCTATACAGTATTTATATATACCATATATATATATATAATCCGCGTGACTCTAATGGTGGGTGAAGCCACCGATACATTAGTTAAAGAGGGTCGGACTCAGAGGCTTACAATCTAGAGGAGACAAGCTACTAAAAGTTTAATATACGCGTAAACGTAAGTGAATAACACGGCAGCCGGACTCCGATCCAACCGTCATAAAATAAAACACCGGCGGGTTACGCGCAGCTCTCCAATGCATTAAAGTATATATTTAAAGGGACAGCGCGCCATTTTTTTATTCAATTTAATTTGTAAAAATATTCACAAGCTTGTGAGCGGGACCCTCCGTGTCTAATGTATCGGGTGGTCTTAGCCTGTCCGCTCTGGTTCTGTCGGACCCTTTGTGTGTAACGGGTTCGGCCCATCAGATATACGTAAACCCCGGAGAATGGAACGTTAAACGTCATCTTCGGACTGCAGCGAGGCGGCAAAGTTTGGGTGCGACTGTCCCTTTAAAGCTGCCGTTCCACTTAAACAAAACATTAATTCCATGAACGGGGAGAAGCTCCGTCATTTTATCCCCTTATTCCCAGAATTATTTCTGGGATGGGTTTGGATATTTAATATTATTTAGTCATTTCATTTCACAGAAGCGATACATTTAGGAGAGTTACCGCCTAGTTCGCGTGTATTTTTTACGTGATTCTTATCTCAATAAATATAATTAATATCGCAATTGTCTCAAATTGTTAACGTGTTGAGTAAATGGCGAGCGTGTTTTGCAGCGTGTGAAGACGTGAAACGCACACGCGGGGGCCCCTGTGTCTGACGCAAGACGCGCCCCGGCGTTGGGTGGGATTCCGGCCCCCTCATTAACAGCTCGTGTTGTGAAACTGAAGCCAAGCGGCCGGTGTCTTAACTGCTGAAGTTTTGCAACCGAAACCGCGGGGTCTGCAAGAGACAGAAAGCGAGGGGTCAGGAAACGGAGAGATAAGGAGGCCGGAAACTGTTAGAAAGCCTCACGAAATCCTAACAGACCCTGAACTATTACCCCACTACCCCCCCAAATCCTAACAGACCCTGAACTATTACCCCACTACCCCCCCAAATCCTAACAGACCCTAAACTATTACCCCACTAACCCCCCCCCACGGACATAACACGTTGCCCCATTTATCAATCAGCTCTGTAGCGTGATACAGAAATGTCAAATCCCTTACAGGGGGTCTTCCCGGTCTGCCCGGCCCCGCATTAATTCGCTTCACACAATATAGCACATCGGGACCCCCCTCCTATGGCAGCCACTGCTGGGGCAATTTTTCTGACCCCCAGCGATGCATACCTGGGAAGATTCGGGATGCGGGGGGGGGCTGCAGTGGGTTCTCCTTTGGAGAGGGACCCCGGAACAGGAAGACGGGGGACCCCAACACTTTTGGAGAACCAACCCCTAATCTTTGCACGCCGGAGCTGAGAAGCACGAGCACCCTGGGCGTCACAGACAAAAAAAGAAATAAATAAATAAACTATATCTATTCTTTGCGGGTGAAGCGATGCGGATCTGAGATCAGCCAATGGCGGCGTGGATGCGTTTCCACTCGGTATTAGTGATCTGATGTGGTGATCGCGCATGATGAGAGTATTATGAGTTGTCAGAGTTTATAAAGCTGCCTGTCGTGGCGTGAGGGGGGCTTCTCTCACGGGACCCCATTAAATGCCTGTCTACGGGGGACGCCTGCTGATGGCAATGGAGTTTAACCCCTGCTTAACCAGTAGCTGGCAGGAGAGCTCACGGCTGACGTTTGGGTTGAGTTTATTTGAGTGCCAGACATACATCACGACGCAGCGCAGAACACATCAGCAGCTTCAGCGAGCACACACAGCGGCAGCATCTGTATAACATATAACATACAGAATACATAGAAGCCTCATCATACAGAAAAGACATTTACTCCGCTCCGGGGGGGGGCAGGAATAACACCGAAGGGGGGCGCGGGCCGAGTGGACAGGGATACAGTAAAAGTCCAACACCCTGGTGGATGTATGCGGAACTGCAAGTCAAACCCAGACCTTTAAATAAGAGCTACCCAGGGGCAGTTGCCCCCTTAATACCCCCCCCCGGTATGTTAATCCATCTTCAGTCCCAATCCATTTAGAACTGTTGGCAAGTATGGGTACTGGAAAGTTTGCTTCAGAACAGCATCCATATAGTTATAATTGACCTGAAAACCGTACGGCAGAAAGAAGCCCCCTCCCCCACTGCCATATTAGATCACGTATGTTAACATGATATAGAAACATGGAATCTGCCGGCAGATCAGACGCATTCGCCCGTGTAATCGCCCGTTTCTCCTGCTGTAAACGCTCAGACCTTAATCAGTTTGAGGTCTCAACTCTACCGCTTCTGCTGGGAGGCCATTCCATTTATTTACCACCCGCTCAGTAAAAAGAAAAATCTATAAAAGAACTGACAGGTTGGTAAATATAGAAATTACCACGAATAGAAATCACAAAGATGGCCATCCCATTCTCAATATAACAAAAATAAGTATTTCCTGCTCAGCGATTTCAATCAAACACAGAAAAACTTTCATCAACATTCGGATCTCAGAGAAAGGGAGAGGGGCGCGCAGAACCACACAGACTTTATTAAGGACGCACGTAGCCATCTTGATATTTATAGAGCTGGGTGACCTTTTGGTGGAGTTGGCATCAGAACCTGCAAGATCAGAAGCTGCCCTGTTTGTTTCTTATCCCATATGTGTTATTTTTTTTTAACAAAGCCATATAAAAACAGAATTCTCCGGCTGATCGGCCCCATTCAGCCCGTCTAGTCGCCTGTTTTAACTGCTGTAAATCCCTAATCAGTCTTAGATTCAGGAGCCATATGCCTGTACCATGCATGTTTAATATCCCTCAGCGTATTAGCCTCTACCGCTTCTGCTGGTTATCCGCTCCACTCATCTACCACCCTCTCAGTAAAGTGACAAATCCTTACATCTGAGACTCTGCCTGTAGTTTTGGATGATGAGATCCTGTTCTCACATTCCTCCTCTCAGATCTTTACTATTATTTGTCATGGCAGCCTAGCTAACTTTGTTATTTTTCCTCTATCTCGTTACATTGATGGCGGCGGCTAAAACACATAAAAGGGCAGAAATGTGCAAGACGAAAAATCGTTTTTAAACCACAGCCCTCCGATACACCGCAAACAGATGGAAGACTCACATGCTTTGACGCAAGCAATAGGGCAGCTTGAGCCCTGCGAGACACCGTAGGTTCAGATTTCCGCTTAAACTACAATTCCCAAGACTCTCGTTCTATCTTTGGCACAGTAGGGCATCATGGTAGCTGTAGTCCAGCTCCTCCCGACTGCGTCTAAACGCAAGGAGGATGGCGCATGCGCGTTACGGAAGCCGGCAGCATGGCGGATAACCCGGTGTCAGAGTTACTGCTACAGAAGCTGCAGGATGCGGAGCGCGGGGGCCTGGACAGCCTGGAGCTGGCGGCCGGCCTGGGGGTGGATCACCAGCAGGTGGTGGGGGCCGTCAAGAGCTTGCAGTCCCTGGGAGAGGTGAGAGGAGTTACGGGCGCAGAATGATGCAATACCGTGTCTGCCCGCACCGACCGCCGGCAGAGATGGCACCGTGTCTGCCCGCACCGACCGCCGGCAGAGATGGCACCGTGTCTGCCCGCACCGACCGCCGGCAGAGATGGCACCGTGTCTGCCCGCACCGACCGCCGGCAGAGATGGCACCGTGTCTGCCCGCACCGACCGCCGGCAGAGATGGCACCGTGTCTGCCCGCACCGACCGCCGGCAGAGATGGCACCGTGTTAAACATTACAGAAAATAAAAGGTTATAAGGGCACTGTCAGTGACAGTATGTTATAGATACAGTCAGGAGGCTGTTCCAGTTATCTACTACCCTCTCAGTAAATAAAAATGTATTTCCATTATGTGTTTTAATGCTGGTTGTGGGTTTTGTAGATGTAGGAAGAGGTAGTGCAGAATCGATGGGATTGCCAGTCGCAGTTTGTGATATTGCTGAATTTCTTCTCGTTTATCCCCATTTAGATCATCGAGGCTGAGCAGAGGTCCAGCAAGCGTTGGGAGTTAACGTCGGAGGGGGAAGAGATCGCCCGGGAAGGGAGCCATGAAGCCAGAGTATTTCACAAGCTGCCCGAGGAGGGGATGGCGCAGAGCGAGCTCATGGTCAGTCTGGGGGCAGGAAACCCGTTCTAAATGTCAGCTCTGTTGGTTTCTATAGTAACAGCTCCACATTTAGAAGTTTGCTCCTTGATTACTTATAAAGCGAGGAATGAACGGTGTGTATGAATGATGGTTAGTGAATGTGGGCTTGGCTGGCCGAGGGTAGTTAGTTTGGCTCCTTAAAGGGACCCTCCAGCCGTCATGCAGTCTAAATCTATGTGGGGTCCCCTTTGCGAATGCATGAGAAGGTTCTGCAAAATACCCCCCATATGCATTCTGCCCTCCAGCTGTTTGTCATGCTGGCACGTGATATACTTGCTGCTGGCCAATCAGAGGCAAGAATCATAGGACCACAGAGGAGATGGGTAGCTGCAGCTTCTACTTAAGGTTAGGCTTCTACAGCGCGACCTCACAGCCGGTTACATGGGTGTTCCAACGCCCTATATTGAAACGCAGGGAGCGGATACTCCTCGGCGGCTGCTGACGGCATACGGTGGTGCGTTCAGCTCGAAGACAGCATCTGAACACAGGAGACCTCTGAGGCCTCACCGCGTTTAACCCTCCAGTGTCATGTTATTATCACTCCTCTATACATAAGTGAATAAGTGCAGACGGGGTCTATTCACTAAAGTAGTGTTTTTTTTGATGTTTGGACTTTTGTAATGGCAGAACGACCCAAACAAATGTAAAGAATGATGGGACAGTTCGTTGCCATGGCGATTGCTTTTTCTATCTTTGAACCGTCCGTAACCCTGATGTCTGCTCCGTTCTCCAGAAATTGCCCATAGCGAAGGTCGGCTTCAGCAAGGCCATGTCCAACCGCTGGATCAAGCTGGACAAGTCAGCAGAAGGGGGTCCGCGCATCTTCCGAGCGGTGAGCGCCAGATAGCCGTCACTCTCTCTACTCTCTCCTGTCTGTGATGTATTCCGTTGTCACTCAAACTTCTCTGAGCCAGAATCAGCCAATCGGTAGCCTCCAGCTATTACACCCCCTGGAGGATTGTGGGGGTTGTAGTTCTGCCCAGTAAATGGCACGTCGTCAGATTTCTCCTTCGCTCCTGCTTGACCTGCACGGTTTTTTTTTTCTTCCTCTCCCTGGGTACCTCAGTTCTGTCTGGTCTACATATAAATTAGAAGGGTGACGACATGCAGTATTCAGGGCCAGGATGCTCCTGTGTCATGTTTTAGGCGTATTCTTGCATGAGCACAGGTGTCCTAAAGTGACTTAGCCATTGACGAACCTACCTGTTGTAAAGCAGGGGATGCCCGTGAGTACTTCAGCTTTCTCTACTTGATCCATGTGTTTAGGTGGATGCGATCGAGGACACGGTGAAGGAGCGGCTCCAGCTTGTGCTCCAGGGAAAGGCTGAGAGTGTGAATGAAAAGGACAAAAATGAGCTGAAAAAGAGGAAACTTCTCAATGAAGTGTGAGTGGCGACCGCACCGATCCTGGAAACGGGAGAGTGTGACCTTTAACCCCTGTACATGGGGCAAGATATTATTATAATATTATAGCTCTTACGAGAACGTGACCTCGCTTCAGGCACCGACACAAAATGTCACCAGATGGAGTTTCTCGAGTGATTTCGGTAACAGTCCCGAGTATGTCTGCACTTCCC
The DNA here is from genome assembly GCF_027358695.1 of Spea bombifrons. Taxonomy (NCBI): domain Eukaryota; kingdom Metazoa; phylum Chordata; class Amphibia; order Anura; family Pelobatidae; genus Spea; species Spea bombifrons. Next base: position 105,349,167 of record NC_071090.1, on the reverse strand, counting down.
AATCTCTGCACTAGAGGGCAGTGTGTGCGACGACTATTTATACTACTCTGTATACCTGTGACTTTATGTGTATATATATATGACGGGGGGGTTAATTCAGTCTCATGATGGAATGCCAGTAGCCCACGTGACGTTGACGTATCTATTTTCTATTAAAATGGCTGTGTGTATAGGAGAGAATAGTTATTGGGTACCCCTCCAGCTGTTGGATTTTAACTCCCATCATGCGTATTCTTCCCCTTTTGGGGTCTGTGCTGTCTAGAGCTGATTCCAGGTGTTTTGTCTCTTACAGGACGGTTAAAACCTACTGGGTGAGGAAGGGCAGCGGTTTCAGCACCAGTGTAAGCAAACAGGAGACAGATCTCACCCCAGAGATGATTGCCAGGTAAAGGTGGGGTGCGCATGTCCGCCGGGCAGTCACTATTCTGATCGCATCCACCTGTGCGTGGGACGCTGTTGGTGTGGGGGGGTTAACTACTCGACCGAGTCTCCCTTATTCTGCGGCATCTGCTTGACAGCCAGCGGGGGGCACTGCTCTGCAATTAACAGAATTTCTCCCTTGTGTTTTTTTTCTCTGTTGATGGCTACAGTGGTTCTTGGAGAGAGAAGTCGTTTAAATCGTATAATTTTAACTCTTTGGGGGTGATGCCGGAGTGTGGACACCTTCACCCTCTCATGAAGGTCCGGACCCAGTTCCGGCAGATCTTCCTGGAGATGGGGTGAGTAAACCTGAACAGATCAGTTCTGTGTCTGCCGGGTCGCTGTGAAACGAGGTTATTAGTAAACATAATAATAATAAATATCCCCCGTGTGGCAGGTTCACCGAGATGCCGACCAATAACTTCATAGAGAGCTCCTTCTGGAACTTCGACGCCTTATTTCAGCCCCAGCAGCATCCAGCAAGAGATCAACACGACACCTTCTTCTTGCAGGGTCAGTCTGTCCGCGCTGCGTGTTACCTGCGTGTTACCTGCGTGTTACCTGCGTGTTACCTGCGTGTTACCTGCGTGTTACCTGCGTGTTACCTGCGTGTTACCTGCGCCTTACCTGCTCCCCGCAGACAGAGCGAATGCCTGATAAATCTAGTGAAAGAGCCCTTCAACGGGATTACTTGTGACCCTTTGCTAACGTTATTAGTATTTATAGCAGGGGTGGTTTTGCCTTTCAGATCCAGAGTTTGCTACTGAATTCCCCATGGATTATCTAGAGAGAGTGAAGAAGGTTCATTCACAAGGCGGATACGGATCCCAAGGGTACGATTTCTGTAAAGTATGTTCTGCGGGAGACTCCGTGTCCCATAGCCCCCTCCTGTCTGTGTCACCAGGACTGTTATTAGTTAATTGTATTTCCGTTGCTGGCTGCGCAGGTATAAGTACGATTGGAGTATCACTGAAGCCCAGAAGAATATCCTGCGGACTCACACCACGGCAGTGAGCGCTCGGATGCTGTACAAACTCGCCCAGCAGGTAAATGACTGCGACGTTCTACCCGCGCGCCTGCAGCCTGCATACTTTATAGCTGAACGTTGCCTTGTTCTCTGTCCCGCAGGAGCAGTTCACCCCCGTGAAGTATTTCTCCATCGACAGAGTGTTTAGAAACGAGACCCTGGACGCTACGCACTTAGCGGAGTTCCATCAGATCGAAGGCGTCGTGGCGGATTATGGGTTAACGCTCGGAAACCTCATGGGCGTTCTGAAGGAATTTTTCACAAAACTTGGTGAGTTCCACCCTTAGACTCTTCTTTCATCTATCCTGTGAAACATTCACCTTTCTCTTCTTCACTCCAAAATAAAATGGTTCAGTCATCCCCGAAACCTGAGCCGTCTGCAGCCCTCTGTAACCTTCTCACTGCCAACATCCATTTCTAACAAATCTCAACCAACAATAAGGTTCTGTACACTAAATAAACCTATGTAATAAAATAAAAAAAATACAAAGTTCTCAGGATCTGCGTGTTTTTTCCTCCCCATTAAGTTATCTCTACCTTATTGTTGGTCCGGGCATCTTTTGTAAAGGGTTAAGGAGAACGGAAGGGGTTTCAAGACCATAAATCGGTCAGATAATGCCTGTCACAGGCTGCCACCAATCCCGGCTTCCTTTTATCCGATCGGCGTGATGAGGATAGAGAGCTCGGGCTGTAGATAGTTTGATAAATGCACGCGGAAGCTGCGTCCCCCTTTTGGGTTCCGGGATCTGGCGCACACTGTGTGTTGATATATTCTGCCGGCTCGTAACTAAACGTTCTCTCCATGATTGTTTTCTAGGAATTACTAAACTCCGTTTCAAACCCGCGTATAATCCGTACACAGAGCCGAGCATGGAGGTGTTCAGCTACCACGAAGGTCAGTGATTTCGGCATCCACGCCACACACCTCCTACCCTCATCCACACCTGCCGAGTGCCGTTGTTTTGTGCGCGCCTCCTTTGTACTCGGTTAGCTCTGTCCCTTTTTCCTCCCCTGAATCTTCTTTGTGCCGGGTACGAGGGTATTGCAGGGGTCTACAGGAAATGGGTTAATAAATTAAACTGCAAAGAGTTTACTACCAGACATCTTTCTCTGTAACAAAGCGTTATCCCCTTCCTTTTGGCAAAGATCAAGTGAGCGCCCGTGAGAGAGGGAAAGCTTGAGGCCGAGTGGGTTCTTTGAAGAGCCCCTGGTTTGGTGCGCCGGGGCGCTAGCACCGTGGTGTTTCGGGGGTGCTGTCCCCATATGCTGTGCCGGTGAGAGCGCGGTCACCCTATGCTGTGCCGGTGAGAGCGCGGTCACCCTATGCTGTGCCGGTAAGAGAGCGCGGTCACCCTATGCTGTGCCGGTAAGAGAGCGCGGTCACCCTATGCTGTGCCGGTAAGAGAGCGCGGTCACCCTATGCTGTGCCGGTGAGAGCGCTGTACAGCACTTAGGACCCTTCAGTGCACCATTTCTTTTGTATTCACTCATCTCTTAAATTGCCCTGGCCTGTGGCAGATGGTTGGAGAAGAATTGTTATAATGCCGGCCATGGGCTGGGGCCAGAACTGGCACTCATGTTTTTGGTTGTTTTTTTGCACATTTGGAACCCCTTTTTTTTGTGATGGGAGGGATAGTTGAGCATCTTGGCCGCCATCCCTCCCTTAAAGACTTCAGTGTTGGGTACCTCTTCGCGGGGGACCCTGTACGATGCGGCCCTCGTAATCCTTTGGATGGAAGGAAGGGGCTGCACATCCCTTTGTGGGGGGCTGCAGGCCATGGAAGGCATAGATGGAGGACATGGCACCCGCTGTGGCCGTACATTTTGGAGCACCGGGGTCGCAATTTTCAACCAAGTGGAAGCACGAGGCACCGCGGGGGTTACAGGAAAAAATAAAATAAGATATAAATAGTCACAAAGCTCTCCTTTTAAAGCTTCCAGTCTGTTCTAACTCAATAATTTTTTTATGTCGGTATTAATCAAATATAATGAGGTTCCGTTGACATCACAGTTACTGCTATCGCAAAAGCCGCCTCGCACGAGGTGACTGGGAAACCAAGATGGCCGCCCGCTGCCGATTAACCTCTGTAATTCTGAATTTGTCATTTCTTCCAGGTTTGAAGAAATGGGTGGAAGTGGGTAATTCTGGAGTTTTCCGCCCGGAGATGTTGTTGCCGATGGGTCTCCCTGAGGGAGTGTCCGTCATCGCCTGGGGGCTTTCATTAGAAAGGTGAGCGCTTCCTCTCCGTTTGTGTTACCCGCGATGGTTCGTCCCCAAGATTCCATGCGTTAAAGATGGCAGAAAGTGGTCGTCGATGTAATTTTAACCCTTTTCACTTAGTAGACTTCACTGTAATAGTAATATTTGGGAATGTTCCGGACCCGTTGGGTTGTCAGCTTTTTATACCTGTACTTTTCATATATTAAGTTAGTATTTTATTGTAGAATGCGGGGCGGAATCATTCTAGTTGGGTAGCGGCGACCTACGCATGTGATGTGCAGTGAGAAGAAAGGAGGTGTGTGTGGGGGGGTTCTTTGTTATACAGATGACTGCTGAGGGTAAATAGTACGTATTTATGTATACATGCGCATTTTCTTTCTCTTTTTCAGGCCGACGATGATTAAATACGGAATCAATAACATCAGAGAGCTCGTCGGCCACAAAGTGAATTTACAGATGGTTTATGACAGCCCGGTCTGCCGTCTGGATTCCTAGCGCGCTGCGGTCTCTCCGTCTTCGTGGGAGCGCGTCGGCCGAGCAGCGAGTTCATTAAATATTTATTTACACCCAGAATGTAGAAACTGTAAACAGGACCTGTCGTCTTCTTTCTCCTGTGTCTCGGCGTTGTGAGCTGCGTAACGAAACGTCGTCTGGGGTTCTTCAGAAATATACAGCTGTCGCTTTCCGCAGTGATTAAAGCAACGCTCCGGCCACCAAATGCACTTTAATGCATATGATGGCTGTCCCTTTAAATGATCTCTATTTCTGCAGAATCCTCCCCATATGCATTTGCCCCCCCCCCACTAAATGCATTCAAATTCATATAATGCTGTTTCTACATTAAAATCAGCGGCGTCCCTGTTCTCGGGATCCGTATGATTTACCCCTCTGTATAAATTATTTTTTTATGGTTGCTTTTTTGATAAATCAAAAGTTCCAAATTTATGGAAAGGAGGAATTATTTTTAGTCACGGAAGTATCCGCACGTGGCAGAGCGCGGCAGATAATCTCTACTGTCACGTGGTTTAAAAAAAAAAAATAAGTTTTAAAAATGTTTCCTGAACAACTTTAATATTTAATGGAAAACCTAGTTCTCCGGGGCAGGCACGTAATCTCTGGAGGAGCTGAGCATTGTGGGAGTTGTAGTCCACTGCTGCAGCGCGGGGGTTGTATGAAAGTTTCTCCTGCTTTATAAAAGGGAATTTCTATTCTAAGTTTGGAAAGGCGTTTATTACACGAGTGAAATAAAGCGGATGTCCTTTTTGTAATTATTGTACGTCGGCTGTGAGGCCGCGCATGCCTGCCAAACCAACTGTGGCAAATTTTCATCTCGGGACATTAAAGAGCAAACCCCCCCCTCCAGCTTTGTATGCTTTTGTTATTGTCCTGCGGTTATAGGGAATTTAATATTTGTCACAGAAAGTCTCGCAAACAGTACCTTTTAGAAGTGTTTTCATGTGAGTTCTGACCTGCGATCCTCTATCTGTGAAGCGCGTTCCCGTGATCTAGAACCTCTTGGAGTCTGGAACGCGGAACCGATCGTGTCAAACGTGACGCAGCCGAAACACGGAAATATTTACATATTAAAAGCTGCATATTGCCGCAAAAAAGGTAACGCAGCTTGTGGCTTCAGCGTCCGCTGCAGTTGGTACGTTGGATACGTTTACCAGAGAAGGCAACACTGGGGAGAAAAAAAGAAAGCCGGATGCTAGTCTTTATTATATATGTAGGATTTCCACAAGTCACTAAATACTCACTGGTAGGAATAACGGGATGTAAAGAGTTTGATGAACATGTCGCGGGTGCATAGAGAGCGGGGGGGGGTAACACACCTGGACAGGTAACATATTTCACGTTCACGGTTATACCGAGAGCCTCGTTACTGCGTGTAAAGAATTATTATTGGATTGGTTAGAGAGTTTTTGGAGACGTGATTGTAAAATATCTTATAAACCTCATAGTTTTTTCCCCCCCAGTTTTTAATACTGCCAAGGCACGCGTGTTGAAGTGTGCGGCCTGTACAGTACCGCCTGTGTTAGCGTGTCCTTTCATACATGTATGTTAAATGTAAACTGCTGTGCCCCGTGCTGATAACTCCCACTGCGAGACTGCAGAGAGCCGGCTCACGTGTGTTGCAGGGGGTCTAAGGACACTACCCGTGTGCATGTCTCCTCCAGGACAGGGTACATTAATGTGCATTCTGAGCTGGCGAGTAATCTGTCCCTTTGAAACGTGGCTCCTTTTATAAAGAAAGTACTTTTCAAACATTTTCAAATTCTTAAATCCCACGCGGCCGCGGAGTCTCCAGACCCCGGCAGCCGGCTTTTTGCGTCTCTGTTGTGCGATGGCGGCAGAAAGTACGCCTGGCTTCGCTTGGCTGGGCTCTGAACCTTCCTTTTATCAACAGCAGCTGGAAGGAGAGTTTCCTCGGATATGTTAACAACGCGGTGCTTCGCTTCTCTCTGCGGACCCAGGATGCAGTCTGCAAGGAGTCAAAATCACTGCGGGTTAGGCTGTGAAGAGCATATTATTTATATATCTATATATTACTATATATTATATTATTATATATTATACATACATTACATACAGAATTCCTACTTCACTTTGCAACTGTAGTAAGTTTAGAAACAAAAAGATCAACACAATTCTGCAGCCATCTCTTAGCACAGGTTAATCAGTATTATTATTGTTATCCCAAGTATTATTATCACCAGTATAATACATTCACACATGCACTTACGTTCAAAAGTTTAGGGTCAATTAGAAATGTCCTTGTTTTGGAAAGAAAAGCACATTTTTTTCCATTAAAATAACATGAAATGGATCAAAAATCCAGCGCAGACGGGGTTAAAGTTGTAACTGACTATTGTAGCTGGAAACGGCTGATTTTTTATGGAATCTCTTCATAGGCGTACAGAGGCCCTTTATCACTCCCATCACTCCTGTGTTCCAATGGCCCTTTATCACTCCCATCACTCCTGTGTTCCAATGGCCCTTTATCACTCCCATCACTCCTGTGTTCCAATGGCCCTTTATCACTCCCATCACTGCTGTGTTCCAATGGCCCTTTATCACTCCCATCACTCCTGTGTTCCAATGGCCCTTTATCACTCCCATCACTCCTATGTTCCAATGGCCCTTTATCACTCCCATCACTCCTATGTTCCAATGGCAGGTCATGTTCGCTGATCCAAGTTTAAAGGCTAATTAATCGTAAGAAAACCTTCTGCAAATTATGCTACAGCCAGACATTTTTGTGATTTCCCAAAAAAGTATAAATGTATATGTGACTCACCCCAGTATACAGAATCGTAGGAATGGCTTCTCAATCCATAAGATCAGTCCAATAGAAAATAGAAACAAGATAGACACAAAATAAAAGCAGGCCGGGTCAGTATAGTTAAGAGAGACTATGATTAAGTCGTGGATAGGAAGAAACACGGCAGATCTCTGCTTAGCATCGTGTGTTGAGCTGCGTTTCTGTGTTTTAGAAGAAGAATAAATATTAAAGATTTTTAAATATACTGACAGGCCTGTTTTTTGACTTGTGTGCGCAGGAGTTATCCTGTTTCTATTTTGGATAGACCCAATGTTTGTAAATCTGCCATTCTTGGGTCAAGAAAGTGAGAGCACAATACTTTGAGAAGAACAGAAAAACCCTCCAGTCCCTTCTTGCTGATATTAAGGTATATATCTATATAATGTGTGTATGTGTATATATTTATGTATGCATACAAACTCACTATTCATATATGTATTTTTTCTTTAGTTTTGTGGGGATTTTCTAATATTTACATTAAAGGTGTAGTTAAATAGTCGCAAAAATTATTGATTATAAGACGACACCCCAAAATTTGAATATTAAAAAGCAGAAGCCTGAATAAAAGACTCTCCTATAGGGAAAAAGTTTTACTAGTAAATTACGGTAATTCACATGTGAACTTTTTTCACCGGCTGCCAGAGAGGAGGATCCAGGTCTCCTGCGGCGCTGTGTTTTTTTTTTTTTTAGAGTATTTGCGTGGCGGGGGGGGGGGGTACAAGCATCCTAATCTAATGTTTGAAACTTTGTTCATGTTACACATCAAGAACTCCTTCACCTGCAATGTCGTGGGCCAAATCCTTGATGAGGTGTCCCACTATGGCATATGCGGCAGCAACTACAGCCAAGGCAGCCATGAGGAGGTAGAGGATTCCTTTGGGGACAGGTATGAGTTCCCTCTCCACAGGCTTGTAGTCAGCGTAGGTGGGATATCTGTCGGAGACGGAGAACTGATACACTTCGTGAGTTTGGTTGGACGTGGCGTTTAGTGTCTGCAGAGCCAACATGAGGTCCATCTCCTAATGGAAAAATATACATGTTTAACCACAAAACCTAGAATAATTGCAGCAAGAAAATGATCACAGATATCAGGGTAATTTACTAACATCTTCTACGAGCCAAATCAACCCAACTGTGGCAAAAAATACAATAGCTAATAAGATCCAATGTTTCATTGAGTTTAGTCACAATAATGTCTATAAAAATAGGTTGAAAACCAAATGCATTCTTCATCGTGTGAAGGTCTGTCCCTCCCACCGCAGGGTGACAGACTGGAGGGGGCTATGGGGCACGGAGTCTGTCCCTCCCACCGAAGGGTGACACAGACAGGAGGGGGCTATGGGGCACGGAGTCTGTCCCTCCCACCACAGGGTGACACAGACAGGAGGGAGCTATGGGGCACGGAGTCTGTCCCTCCCACCGCAGGGTGACACAGACAGGAGGGGGCTATGGGGCACGGAGTCTGTCCCTCCCACCGCAGGGTGACACAGACAGGAGGGGCTATGTTTCTTAACGATCCCATTCACCTTTGTTTAGTATAAATTCCTTTACACTTGTTACATGTTACTACAATACAGCACAGACTATATAAATCACGATTTTTTTCCACCCCATAATTTGTCCTCTTTATGCACAACTCTCTATATTAATAAATGAGGTATCCAAATAAGTCTGACTCCCACTCCTATCAAGAAAAATCCCCTTTCTCTTTTAGTGTGCAGTGCTTAGAGTGTAAGCTCTGCAGGCCAAGATACTGTCTCCCCTATCACCCGTCTGCTCCCACTAGTCACGTAAACTACAATAAACGAAATGAGTAAAAGTACTCACAGCTCCTTGGAAAATGTTTAAGAATATTCTGTATCTCCGAGACGGCAGAGGATTTGGGAGCTTGCACTCGGCTCGGGGGTCTAACACATGGATGAAGATAACAAGGGATTTTTCAATAAAGGAATCTCCTCCCCGCAGCGTGTCGTCGGCATGCGCCGGGTGACAAAGCTCTAGATTAAAAGGGACAGAATCATCCGAGAGAATGGCAGCTCTTCTTGGCTTCTAACATTTCTCAAGGTGGAACTGGCTCTTAAAGATTTAACAACCAAATAGGAAATACTTTCATTCTTACATTCAGGAGCCATATGCCTAACCTCACTGAATTAGCCTCTACCACTTCTGCTGAGATGCTGTTCCACTGATCTACCTCCCTCTCATTAAAGTACAACATTCTATTTAAGATTCTGACCCTCTAGTGTTAGGTTACAAGAATAGACCAGAATCTTTCTCCTCCTTTGGAATAAACGTCCCTCCTGTACTTTGTTAAATCCCTTTAAGTATTTAAATGTTTCCATCCCGTCTCCTCTCTCCACCAAGCCGGACAGTCATTCCATACCTATGAAATAATAGGAGATATCAGGAAATGTGGGTAAAATATAATGAGTTAATGCAGAAATTAATTGAAAACAAAAAGAATAAATCTGAATTGTGTGGCGATATCTTTCTGGAATAGAACTAAAGGAGGATGTATCCAAAAAGTGTGGCATTATCACAGCATTGTAAAATCCTACGCGTGAATATTTTTTGCACTTTTACATCAAAATAAACACAATTAACTGTTAAATCCGAAGTGGGTGTATCGGATCTGCACCATGTGTGGCTGCCGAACGTTTCTTCCGATCATTACCCCCAGAAATAAACCGGAAAGGAAAGTAACCAACCTAAATGTATAAAACCAGAATAAAGAGTGCGATATTATCTCAATCTATCAACAGCCTGCAGTGGGCAGCACTGGGGGGGGGGTTATTAATCTAATATACAGCACGGGGGGGGGGTTATTACTCTAATACACAGCACTGGGAGGGTTATTACTATAATATACAGCACTCGGGGGATTATTTAATATACAGTGCTGGGGGTTATTACTCTAATATACAGTGTTGGGGGTTATTACTCTAATGTACATAGCTGGGGGGGTTATAACTTATTACTGTAATATACAGCACTGGGGTTTATTACTGTAATATACAGCGCTGGGGGGTTATTACTCTAATATACAGCGCCGCTGGGGGTTATCACTTTAATATACAGTGCTGGGCTTTATTACTCTAATATACAGTGTTGGGGATTTTTACTTTAACATACAGTGCTGGGGGTTATTACTCTTATATGCAGCACTGGGGGGTTATTACTCTGATATACAGCACTGGGGGGTTATTACTCTGATATACAGCACTGGGGGGTTATTACTCTAATATACAGCACTGAGGGGTTATTACTCTAATATACAGCACTGGGGGGTTATTACTCTGATATACAGCACTGGGGGGTTATTACTCTGATATACAGTGCTGGGGTGAGTTATTACTCTGACATACAGCACTGGAGCACTATGCTGAAGGAGTAAAATATTACTTCCATGGGAATTCCCCTTATAAATAAATTGACAATAAAATATATTTGCACAGCGGATATAAATGGTAGAACTGATCTGATAATTATACTCCTGACACCCCGTACAGCGAACAGAAAACATGGCAGCGAACAGAAGACACGGAGCTCTTCGGAGCGCACAGCTTGAGGTAAACGCTCAACCGAACACCGTCTTACCACCCTCACCAATCACCATCGCGGGACAATCCCCGCCCAATTCTTTTATAAGCCAATGAATATTCGCTTATAACATGTCACGCGCCTCCTTGGCTCTCAACGAAACGACCTCTACTCCGTACTCCGACCAATCGCAGCTTCTCCCGCTACTAATATTTCCTCCAATCACTGCTAAGGCTGCTTCTGCTTCGTGGTTTCCCGCCATTTTCTTAAGCTTCCGGCCGCCGTTGCTGTCATTGCTATAATTGCGGCCGACGAGCGGATTCGCTTAAGATAAATCAACTTTTAGCGTTCTCCCATCATCCAGTACGCCGCACTCGTTATCATATTAGACGTCTGTGAGGGATTCTGAGGTTATTTATTCTTTATGCCGGGAATCACAAACCCCTGATATACTAATAGTGGGCAGACAACCCCTGATAAGGGCAGTGGACTTCAGTTCCTATCTTGCAGCTTGATGGGAGTTGAAGTCCGCAAAAGCTTTAATTATAGTGATTCCCTATCCTATATAGTTTTACTTCAATATAGGATCTGCTTATCCAGTGATATACAGGAGTATATTAATGTATAGGGAGTATTAATAGAAGGTAATAGAAAATGTAATAATTAAATGTGCTCTTCTGTCATTTTACCTTATTAGCCCAAAATAAGTAAATAGATTTAAAGTAAAATGCAACAATTTTATGAATTTTGGTAACTAATATCAACATATATATATATATATATATAACATCAATAATGTATAGTGATATATAATAATATAAATAATTTGACAATAGTAATTGTGTCGTCATGCAATGCATCAGCTAACTGCGAGCGCTACAGCTTTAAAGGTGCTGTTCCACTGAGACAATGCATTAGAAACTCAAGATGCTTAGATTGAATGTAAATAACTTTTACTTTACTGAGAAGGTGGTTTATAAATGGAAAAGCTTCCCAGCAGAAGTGGTAGAGGTTAATACAGTGTGGGAATTTAAACATGCATGGGATAGGCATACGAAGACAAGACCAACGACTAAACTCTGAGCCTTTACAGCAGGAAAATTGGGCGACTAGATGGCCGAACGGGACTGAGATGCCGTCAGATTCTATGTTTGAGCAGTTTCTATGGCGATATCCTATGAATGTCTGCTTCAGGGTCACATGACAAGTGTTTCCTTAAAAAAAATCTGAATGAAGCACAATTTCCATTGTTAAAGTATCATTCTTGCGAAGGGTTTGGGCATTCAGCGGTAGAAGGAATGATAAGTCGTAATGCTGCATTTCATTACATAAGAGTTAACTGCACCAAAGAGGAATATACATTATTAAGGAAAAGGGAATAAATGGTTAATAATTTAAAAAATGAACCTTTATCCAGTGGATCTTTAAAAAGGAGGAAAATGTATGTATATAAGTTCACTATGGATCCAAGCCCCCTGTAGCTGGATGTCACCTGAATGGGAACGTAGCGCTAGCGGCAGGCAGCCTGGCAACGAAGTAGTTAACCGCTATATACTTTGTCGCTGAACCTAAATGACTCCTCGTGATACAATTTCGCATTCTACTGGGCAACAATAAATCCTAACACCTTAACTGAAACAGAATTCCTAATAAAAAAGAACAAACAAGTGAAGAAAATCTCCCCGCTGCGCGTTTCACCGGCGTGCCCCTCGGCTTCATCAGGGGTATCAAAGAGAATGATGGCTAACGGCCGGTTATTTAATGGAGATTTAATATTCCCTTGTCCTTAACAATATATATTCCTGGTCAATGATATCGGGGTTCTCCCCATTTTTAGGAACGGAGCACCTTCAATGAGAGAAGGTGAAAATTATACACGCGTGTAACATGCTGGACTGTTCCTACATCTGTGGATCTGAACACATACACATTATATCGCTGACTGTGGGCCGTACTGTATATAGAAAGAATCCATAAGGCTGGAAGAACTGTTAAATATGTATGTGTAAATACATCATTCCGAATAAAGGGGATTATTGTTTATTGTCGGGTTTCTTTTCTCAGGTAAGAAATGTCTGCCAATGACTTTGAAGCTCCAGGCGGGCCGGAGAGATCATGCAGTCCCAGTACTTCCAAACAGGAGGGTTCTGGGGCATCATCCACCCAGACGACACCCCGGTAAGCACCAGACGTACCCTTCCTTAAAGGGGCTGTTCAATACGAATTCATCTTTAGTGAGACCATCAGGGACATTAAAGTACTCTGTGAGTAAAATTGTAAGGATTTTAAAATGCATTCTTTATAAGTTCAGGTGCCAGAACATGGGTTCAGCCAAACACATTTGTGGCCCCAAAAATACACTATATGGACAAAAGTATTGGGAAACCTGACCGTTACACCAGCAGGGACTTTGATGACATCACATTCTGAATACATAGACATTAATATGAAGTCAGCTTCTCTGGGAAGGATTTCCACTGGATTTTGGAGGTTTTTGTGGGAATTTTTGCCCGTTCATCCAGTAGAGCGTCTGTGAGGTCCGGCACTGATGTTGGGCGAGCCACCTGGCTCGCAATCTCCGTTCCGGTTCATTCCAAAGGTGTTGGATGGGGTTGAGGTCGGGGCTCTGAGCGGCCGGTCAAGTTCTTCCACCCGAACCTCATCCATCCATGTCTTTATGGAGCTTGCTTTTTGCGCCGGGGTAAAAAATAGTATTCTCCCGGAAATTCCGCCGTTTTGCGGAGGTATGATTCACGGACCAAGAAAAAAGACACTATGGACGAAGACAGACGGCCGAAGAACAAGAAGTTATAAGATCAGAAGATCATCTGCAGGAAAGGAGACGGGACAGAGAAGCGGCCGGCAGAGAAGACAGGGAGACATTTACAGAGAGCGTGAGTGAGTGGGTATCAGTGTTTTATTAGAGGACTTGCTGTACCTGTATACTGAATATTGCGAATAGAATGTTAATATATGATCGGTCTTTATTTTTAACAAAACTGTCGCGCTTCTTTGCCGCTTCCTTGATCTTGTCCGCTGACATGTTTAGCTATCCTGGACCCAGAAGCCAAAGCAGTCTATACCAGGAGCAAATGAATGCTTTGTGGTTTACTGTGGCTACGGTAACCATTTATGTCCAGAACTTAAATAGATTTTGTTTTGCCCCCAGCAGGCCTCAGAGTCCTTCCCTTTTCAACCAGACATCAGATCTGGCTTCCAGCTGCAGCAGCTCCGAAGGAAAATCCGGCAACTATTTCACAGCCCTGGAAGCCACCGTGGACGCCCTGCAGAGGAGGGCACAGAGTCTGATCGACAAGATAAACGAAGGACGCAGCAAGGACCAGGCGATAATGAAAAACTTTAATGAGAGTCTCGCCATGAAGGTACCCCAGACGGCTTATACAATCGCAGCACCCCGTGCCATATTCAGGCTGCCATTTCCTTCCAGACAAATATATCTAACCAATCATTTCAACAGGGGGGGGGATTATGAAAGAACGTATACCATATAGAAATATATCGCAGACCAATAACTGCTCGGGTACGATCAGACCCCCAGGGATCTTCTGGTTTAGAGTAGTATGAAGCATGCATAGCTAGGAAATACACAAACCACCGGTATCAGAGTGTGACATTAATTTGAAGTGGGCACTATGATACGTTAAAATAAATTATTTTAGGGTGGAGTTGGGACATTAAATGGTAATAATATTCCTAATTATATATTTTGTGGTTAAAGAGACACTCCACATTAGAAGGGCTATGCTGGCTCTGCATAATGCATAGTTCAAAGGCGAGCTACTCATGAGCAGAAGCCTTCTGGGGTTGTCCTTTCATTACGTAAAGTCAGTAAGAAGAAACCGCAACCCTTCTCCCAACTCTCTCTTTAGCGAATAAACCCTTTTTTTTATTACCGAACGTCAAACAGCCGAGGAATAACACATTTCCGGTAATAAAGTCCTGAGATAATGCGGCGACGAGCTGCGCGATCACTTAGCTGGGCTTTTTTTCCCTGTGCGTAAATGAATTTAGCGATTACGAATCTCTCGCACGTTTGTGTAATCAGCTTTGAGCGCATTATTCTAACTAAATGTAATCCCCCTGGAGAGCAGGTAACGCGAGCGATTAGTTAGAAAGCCGTACAGAACATCCTCTGCTTTGATTTTCAGCGCATGGCCAAACAAGATTTAGCAACCAGCTGTTACAAAAGCCGAAGGATTTGCAATCCCCAAAAACCCAAACACACATTGTACATCTGAATGTAACGTTATAAGCATTCCGTGCTGGAACGGGACCGGCCGTAACGAAGCGATTAGTATCTATTTAATGACCTAACGCTTGCATTAAAACCTAAATGTATTTTCAAACTGTAATGGTAACTTATATATATATTTATGTAGACATAAGAAGTATTAACAGAGAGCGTACAATCCTGTAGCGATATCATACATACATACATACACACCCATTTACACTGCTGTTCAAAAATATGGGGTCACTAGCTTTAGCATAATTTTAAATATATATTTTATTATATTATATAGATCAATTAGCCTTTTAAATTTAAACTTGGATCAGCGAACACAACGTGCCATTGGAACACAGGAGTGATGGGAGTGATAAAGGGTCATTGGAACACAGGAGTGATGGGAGTGATAAAGGGCCATTGGAACACAGGAGTGATGGGAGTGATAAAGGGTCATTGGAACACAGGAGTGATGGGAGTGATAAAGGGCCATTGGAACACAGGAGTGATGGGAGTGATAAAGGGCCATTGGAACACAGGAGTGATAGGAGTGATAAAGGGCCATTGGAACACAGGAGTGATGGGAGTGATAAAGGGCCATTGGAACACAGGAGTGATAGGAGTGATAAAGGGCCATTGGAACACAGGAGTGATGGGAGTGATAAAGGGCCATTGGAACACAGGAGTGATGGGAGTGATAAAGGGCCATTGGAGCACAGGAGTGATGGGAGTGATAAAGGGCCATTGGAACACAGGAGTGATGGGAGTGATAAACGGCCTCTGTACGCCTATGAAGAGATTCCATTAAAAATCATCCGTTTCCAGCTACAATAGTCATTTACAACTTTAACCCCGTCTGTGCTGGATTTTTGATCTATTTCATGTTATTTTAATGGACAAAATGTACTTTTCTTTCAAAAACAAGGACATTTCTTATTGACTCTAAACTTTTGAACGTAAGTGCATGCGTGAATGTATTATACTGATGATAATAATACTTGGGATAACAATAATAATACTGATTATTGATAGTGTGGATTTTTGTTACTTTGCAAAATCAGATTATTTGTGCTAAGAGACTTTCTCTATTGTCTTTGGGTTTTTTAATTGTCTTTGCAGAATTGTGTTGATCTTTTTGTTTCTAAACCTTATCTACAGTGTTGCAAAGTGAAGTAGGAATTCTGCATGTAATGTATGTATAATATATAATAATATATAGTAATATATAGTAAATATATATATAAATAATATGCTCTTCATAGCCTAACCCGCAGTGATTTTGACATTGGAACACAAGAGTGATAAAGGGCCTCTGTACGCCTATGAAGATATTCCAACAAAAATCAGCTACAATAGTCATTTGCAACATTAACCCCGTCTGCGCTGGATTTCTCCTCTCATTTAACTATGAAATGTCTAATTGTAGGGGATTTGTTTTATTACTTGATCCGTTAATGTTCCTTTCCTTACGCCAGGTCAACGAGTTATCTCAGTGTCTGGAAGATAAAATGTACAATGTTTATGATCATCACAACAAGCAGTTGCAGGACAGGCTGCAGGAGCTGCCGGAAATCATAGAGAGGATCGGACAGCTGCAGGACGAGCTGAAACAAGTCTGTCAGACCGTAGCCACCGTCTACAAGGACCTGTGCGTGCAGCCAGAGATCTGAACGCATGTTCATCTTCCAACTGTTTGAATTAAACATTATCGTTAGAGGGAAGAGGAGCACAGAGGCGTTTTCCGTTACTATAGAAACCGTACGTTTTCATCCTGTTCCAGAGTTTATAAAACATACCCGCTGCTGAGTAACTCGATACAATATCTGTGCATTCAAATAACATGTTAATTCATTCCAAATAAATGACACGTTTAACCAAAGACAGTGCTGAACCCGTCCTTTATACACATATACACCGATCAGCCGTAACTTCATGACCACCTGCCTCATATTGAGTCCGGGGGCCGCGTGTTCTCCAGCGAAGCACCCGGCCATCCACATGATGTAAAAGAAATTGTGATTCATCAGACCGGCCGCCTTCTTCCATTACTCCGTGGTCCAGTTCTTCTGCTCACGGGCCCGTTGTAGGCCCTTTCGGCAGCGAACTGCGGTCAGCACGGACACCCTGACTGGTCTGCGGCTACGCGGCCCCATGCGCAACAAACTGTGATGCTCTGCGTGTTCTGACTCCTTTCTATCAGAACCGGCATTAACTCTTTCAGCAATTTGAGCTCCAGCAGCTCGTCTGTTGGATTTGAGCACAAGGACCGGCCTTCGCCCCCCACGTGCATCAATGAGCCTCGGCCGCCCATCACCCTGACGCCGGTTCACCGATTTTCCTTCCTCGGACCGCTTTTGATAAATACCGACCAGGAACCCCAAGCAAGAGCTGCAGTTTTGGAGATGCTCTGACCCAGTCGTCTCGCCATTAAATTTGGTCCATGTCAAAGTCGCTCATCAACTTTGAGGACGAAAACTTTTACCTGCTGCCTAATATATCCCCCCGACAGGTGCCACGATAAGATTATCTGTGTCATTCCCTTCACCCGTCGGGGGTCAGAATGTTATCTGTGTAAAGGGGCAGCCATACAAAAAAAGGAAACGGAGGGCATGTATAAAAACTTGTTACTTTCCACCACAGTTGGGGGCATCGGTGCTACAGAAACAGCCCCCACACTGCTGAACAAAATCACCCCCGTGTTTGCGCCCAAAAACAAATAATACCTCCCTTAAATTCAATCCTTATGGTTAATAATTAATATTTTTAAAACACATAGAGACATATAAGAAAAAAAAGCACACGGCGGGGGAACTCAATCCAGAAAAAAAAAGAAAATCATGAGAGGGGGCGACGCACCGGAAATAAAATCGATACTTATTTAATGGAAGAACTGAATAGGCAGTATCTGCTCACACGGAGGTACACGTCTGAACACTAAACTGTCACATGACACGCAAGCGACCCCTGATCCGTTATTACTATAGAAACTAACCTTCCGTGCTGTTTTTATGCGATAAAAAAAAAAGAGACAAATCCCGTATGTTTCTTATAAATTATTTTGTTTTTATTACGACATCAGAAAGTGATGATTGAAAAGCCGGGTATATAAGGAACCCTTAAGAGCTTTGGGGGGGGGGGCACCTATAGACCAAGGAGTCCTGCCTGAAAAGCCTATAGGTCCCCTTACACTACGTCGTCACGTTAATAGCCTCTTAATGGCTCGAGGCGCGCAGGACTGCAGTGTGACCCCCCTGTTTGTTTCAAATTAACCAATTACCCCATGGACGAAAAGAAAATACTTTTTAACATCTCTTTTCATGTATTTATCTTCCATGGAATCGGGGGGGGGCATTTTTGAAGTTACGTGTTTGGGGGAAACCGTTTGAATCTTACCCCCCCCCCCAAATTAAATGCGTTATTTCAAACAATTCCTTGAAATCTAGAAGTGAATGTTCTTGAAAGTCTTCCCCGCCGGAGGTATCAGCACAGCCGCATTAACCCTTTATTGTGCCAGCCCGTATGTGAATATAAGTCCCCTTATTATGGATTTTTTGCGTGGACTCCCAAATTCATTTCTGGACGGTGAAGGATTGCAGTCCTGTGATTGCTCTCCCGAGGATTAAGGCATGGACATCGTGGGTACCTAGGAGAAGAGGAAACGGTCTACTTACTGAGTGCTGGATACGCAGGTAATTATTATTTATTGTGATATGTAGCTCCATCATATTCCATAGCGCTGTACAACCCCCCACACACATTTAAAAATGTGTGGTTAGAGATGTGACTGCGGGGACGGGATTGTCTAAGACTTTCTATACAGAATATTGCTCTAGAACCCTGCGATACCCTCATACCCAGCAAACATTCCCAGAAAAGAGGGGCATCAGGGGACAAAATGGGACTTTACCTTCTAACAAGGACACTTGGGATGTATGCTCATTTCTCTACCACCCTTAGGATGGATTATAGCGTGAGGCTTGGACTAATGTAAGGACGTTTCACTTTACTGAGAAGGTGGTAGATACGTGGAACAGCCTACTAGCAGAAGTGGTAGAGGGTAATACAGTGAGGGGATTTAAACATGCATGGGGCAGGCATACGGCTCCTGAATGGAAGACGAGACCAACGACTGATTAAGGTCGAGGTCTTTACAGCAGGGTAAATGGGCGACAAGACGGGGACCGAATGGGTCTGATCTGCCGACAGATTCTGTTTCTATGTCTACCCCCAGATACATTAATAAGCGGCTTCTAGCGATGTAATGTAACGGAGTAGTTATTACATGTAAGAGCCGTCACAGAGCAGCTATACCTTCGTAGGTGTTGACCGCCTCCAAATTCATTACGTGTCTGATGATGTGATACTCGTCGGAAATGCCGTTACCCCCCAGCATGTCCCTTGCCTGCCGCGCGACATCTAGAGCCTTCCCGCACGAGTTCCTCTTCAGCATCGAGATCATCTCTGGAGTGGCTCTGGACAGACAGACAGACAGACAGACAGACAGACAGGTAACTGACACCATCGGGGTGCAAAACAGGAGCAGTCCACAGCCCCCCCTCGCATACAACCCCTACTTTTACCGATTAATGACCGACGCAGGGGGGCTTCTGGTTGCCATTTCTCTATATAGCATTAACATTAAGCCACATCAGGCTTTTTTACGAGTATTAAAGGGTCGGAGAGGTTTGCTGGACAACCCATCATTCTCAGACAGGAATAGGATTTGCAACCAAGAAACAAGAATTCTGGGTAAAAACCTACTAAGGTTTGCCATGACAACTGCCCCATATTAAATACTGTTACCAGTATAAACGTTTACACTTATCGCCCCTTGTGGATTATCCAGACATTGCGTCGGCGGCACTATTTTATTTTATTTATAGAGATTATATTTGTATTTTTGCAGTTTCCTGGTTTTAGACCTAAATCTGTAACTCGGGATAATTTGCTCACTTTTGTTCCGGGGCAAACGACGCATTAACCCTTTATATTCCTGCCCGTCAGAACTAATCATATTTGGGGATGGCCGACCGGTCTTCGCGTGTCTTACTTGTCCTGGTCTTTAAGGCGGCCGAGCTGTACGCAGGCCTGCAGGCCGATGGAGATTTCTGTCAGCATATCTGCCATTTTCTTCTGGATCAGCTGGTTCCTGGCGAGCGGGACCCCAAACTGCACCCTAAAACCAGAGAATGATAGTGAAACAACGTGCCGACGGACACCATCCGGCCATCCAGTCGCCCGTTTCTCCTGCTGTTAAGAAGCTTAGTCTCGTCTCAGATTCAGGAGCTGTACGCCTGCCCCATGCATGTTTAAATCCCATCACTGTATTAACCTCTACCACTTCTGCTGGGAGGCTGTTCCACTTATCTACCACACTCTCGTGAGGACAAATATGTAACGTGCGGCTGCACACATCCAGCCGTATCCGCCAGGAACTCCTCATCATAGCCCGGGTCATTTAAAGGGCCCATGTACTTGGAGTGGCAAGCCTTCTGCATAACATATACATGTTCAGGTAAGTATTTCCAATTTGATCTACTGGTCTACAGAAGATTCTATAAAATAAATATTCGCTACATTTGTTTGGAACATAGAGCGGTGTTGGCATACACACAAACACAAGCGTGTCGTACCTGTCCATGGTGTACTGCCTCGCTGTATGAAAACAGAACTCGGCGGCCCCCAGCGCTCCCCACGCAATCCCGTAACGAGCATTGTTCAGACAGCCAAAGGGACCCTGAAGAGATTCCGATGTTAGATATAACGTGTGTTTACATGTAGGGTAATATGGGGGTTATATAGAGTCATAGGGAGGGGTTATATGTGTGTATATATATATATATATATATATGTATATCTCACCGACAGCCCTGCAGTATGGGGCAGCAGGTTTTCCTCCGGTATCTCCACATCCTCCATCAGGATCATGCCCGTGGCAGACGCTCTCAGGGAGAACTTGCCTTCTATTTTGGGGGTCGACAGGCCCTTCGTTCCTCTCTCTATCAGGAAACCCCTGATCTTACCGTCCTCGCAGCCGGCCCAAACCACACAGAGGTCAGCAATGGGGGAATTCGTGATCCTGCGGAAGGAAGGGAATAAATATAAGAAGAACGGATACAGCCATATTTGCCCAACAGAAAATACATGCTTTAGTCGCTAACCTTTCACTGGGCCAACACGGAAGAAAATTATATACGCTTTTGGGACCTTAGAGGTCTCTTTTACAGATGAAAACAAGACCTCGGAGGTCCTAGATAAAAGGTATAATTAAAGGGGAAAATCATATAAAAAGCAGAGAGATGGCATCTGTTTAGTGGCTCAATTATGTATTAATGGTGGGGAGCATTTCCTGTATACAGAGCGCCACCTGTTGGTAGAAGTGCTAGGCAGCAGCTCTGCCACGGCAGCAGCACGGTTCGGATCAGGGGAACGTACCATGTTTTCGATCCGTTAAGCGTGTAAGTCCTGCTGGTCGGGTTGTATCTCGCTTTGGTCTCCATTCCGGATGGGTCACTGCCGTGGTTTGGTTCTGTGAGGCCAAAGCAGCCCAACAACTCTCCACTCGCTGTATAATAAAACAGTTATTTAACGGGCTTACTGGGTCACTGAAGAGCCCTCCTGATATTATACAGAGCTGGAAAACCTCACTACGCATTATAAAGGGTCAACCCCACTGGTTCCTCAGACAAGGGCCACGTCGGCCCTTTGTATAGGAGGAGCTCAGCCGAGCTGGCCCTTCATCAACGCCGAGCCCTGACCCAACCCACGTACGTACCCAGCCTGGGGAGATATTTCTGCTTCTGCTCCTCTGTCCCGTAGGCGCTGATTGGATACATGACCAGCGATGACTGGACGCTCATCACCGACCGATAGCTGCTGTCCACCCTCTCCACCTCCCGGGCCAGCAAGCCGTACGCCACGTAAGAAGTCCCGGCACAACCGTATCCTGGAGCATAAGCGACGAGGAGTCAGAGGCGATGCAACCCGGGCGACGTATATCAACGACAATAGGCAGTAAAATGGGGAAAAAAGTAACAATTTCCCCAAAAGTTTAACAGGGGAGAGATACCTTTATGGGGAGGAATAATCATGCAGATCCTGAGAGCAGGAAGTTAATGCAGCTGCTCCCGCGGGTTTCTATGTTATAAATCTATAATATTTGTATATTAAATATATATATTTTAATCTGTAGACACCATAATGTGTATTTACTGACCGAAGAGAGCTGCAAAATGTGACAGATGCACTTTAAGAAGTGGGCCAAGCGGAGCTCGAGCTCCACACTGAGCATTGTACAGCGCTGCAGTATATGACAGCACTATATAAATCAATTAATAAATTATAACTAAAAATTAGGTTTTATCGGATCAATTAACAACTTTGGTTTCAGCGTTACGTCCAGAAGAGTCAAGAACAACATTTATTACTTATTGTTTTATATAGCGGCATCATATTCCGTAGCCCCCTTACATTAACCAGTAGAGCGCCAGCAGATTCCGTAGCCCTGTACATTAACTAGTAGAGCGCCAGCAGATTCCGTAGCGATGTTACAATAAGGAAAGAGTGATAAATAACAATATACAAACTGGCAATCAATACCCGCTGTAAGTAACGCTGAACATGGCCTCTCACACAAACATGCGCGTTAAAGTACCTTTGATCGTAGATCCCAGGACTCCGAGTTCTCCCATTTCAGATATGATATTCCGGTCAAACACTGCAAACAAACGCGATGTGAGTATCAGACGTTATTACGGAGCGTGCCGGGGAAAGCGAGCCGTGAGTCAGCGGGCATCATGGGCACAATGAGGACAACATGTTACATTTTGCCACAAACAAAGCGGCCCGTCGGGACAAATACGAGAGAGGGATCTGTGACGGGGTGTTTATGAATTCAGCGCACCTTCCTGGCGATTGGCTTGCAGGATTCGCGGCATCAGCTTCTCCTGGCAGTAGGATCGGAAGCTGTCCCGGATCATGATCTCTTCCTCCGTCAGCTGGGAGTCCAGACAAAGAGCGTCCTTCCAATCAAACTGCACCCGAGCTGCGAGGACGAGACGGTGACAGATCTTAAATACACATTATGGTGTCTACAGATTAATATATATATATTTAATATACAAATATTATAGATTTATAACATAGACACCCGCTGGAGCAGCCGCCTTAACTTCCTGCTCTCAAGGGTACAGATAATACCCTCTTTGGTACCGATGTGTCAGCACACATTGTGCTGACCCAGCGGTACCAAAGAGGGTATCATCTGTACTAAACTCAACGGTACCAGAGACTGTGCCACGTGTACTGAACCCAGCGGTACCAGAGACTGTGCCACGCGTACTGAACCCAGCGGTACCAGAGACCGTGCCACGTGTACTGAACCCAGTGGTACCAGAGACCGTGCCACGTGTACTGAACCCAGTGGTACCAGAGACCGTGCCACGTGTACTGAACCCAGCGGTACCAGAGACCGTGCCATGTGTACTGAACCCAGCAGTACCAGAGACCATGGCACGTGTACTGAACCCAGCGGTACCAGAGACTGTGCCACGTGTACTGAACCCAGCGGTACCAGAGACCGTGCCACGTGTACTGAACCCAGTGGTACCAGAGACCGTGTCACGTGTACTGATCCACCACAGAGACCAGAACACACGCCAGCACTAAGACGCTGACATAGGAGAGGTACTGATCGAACACAGATGCGCTGCTTAATACGGAGCAGGATCTTCCCAATCCATTCACAATGCCGTCTCCGTTACTATGTAACTGCTTAAAGGAATAAACGGCGCTCGCAGGACTTCGGATCGGCTCCGCGTGCTACGAGAGCTATACTTACATTTTGCTCTTTTTTGTTCGTTCTGGGCCTTGACATCTGTAAAATAATACCGGTAAATAGTGATTCAAATCATTCAAAAGTCCCAGCTCAAGCTGTGGCTGATCCACAACGTTCCCCTGTAGCGTTACGGCGGATTTACCATACGGCGGTGTAACGTGTGCCGACTAGGCGGCCGGGTCAAAGGGCGCAGCAGCCCCTCTACTGTGCCGACAGGGGCCAGACCACGGCTTCTCCGGATGCTGGAGACAAGCGGCTCACGTGACAGAGATTAGGAATCGGGGAAACGTTTTACCTTTCTGCTGGGCCAGCGTACTCTGCGCCCTCAGTCCACGCACCCAGGGGCTCCATCGGGCCGCGTTCAGCAGGCGCATGCTGGTGCCGGACAGCGACATGGTGAACGAGCTACAAAAATAAAGGAAAGGTGAAAACGTAACAGGAATCATATAACGCGCAGGTTTCTGTCTACATCAGTGCGTGAGTTCTGCGGGGAATTTCATTTATTCGCCTCTGCCAATCACCGCTATTAACGGCAAGTTCCAGAAGGATCAATGGCATTCCCGGTCTCTGTATTGTACATTAGAATGTAAGCTCTGCAAGCAAGAATTCCATCCGCCAAAACCGATGACCCACGGCCCAATTACTGGCCCAGCAGACAGAGACTAGAATCCAGCAGTACCAGAGGCCGCACCGCGTGTACTGACCCAGCACAGAGACTGTCCTAGAGGGCCACATCCATCCCTGACATAGTACCCATAGGGTAGTATTTTTAATACTTCTGAGTTAAGGGGCTTGCGGGTCGTGAATGGGGGAGGGGTAATACTTTTTATATGGATACATTTTTTATTATTATTTTTTTGGGACTGATCTCCCGTAAAAAATCATAGGTTTCCTGCTCCGTGTCCCCGGAGCCTGTGGCAAAATCTGTCCAACACACAAAGCGTGACAGAATGTCCCTTTAAATATTAACCAATCACAGACACCACTATGTGGCATCGCCCCCTGCTTTAGCCAATCAGACGAGACCTTTACTTTATGCAAGCAGCTGTGTGTGTCAGCGATGCAGCGACCTGTCACAGAGACGAGGAGGAATCGCATTAAATCAGAACAAACATGGAGATCACACTAGAGATCTGTGATAAATCCGACCGCACATCTCTTAGATGGAATGCGAGGAAGATTTACTTTGCTGAGAGGGTGGTAGATATTAGGAACAGCCTCTCAGCAGAAGTGGTAGAGAGTAATACAGTGAGGAGATTTAAACACGCATGGGATCGGCATACGGCTCCTGAATCTAAGACGAGACCAACGACTGATTAAGGTCTTTACTGCAGGAGAAACGGGCGACTAGACGGGGCGACGGGGTCTGATCTGCCGGCAGATTCTACGTTTCTATGAACTCACTCAGGAGCTCCTCGGAGTATTTCCGGTCATTAAAGAGCTGCAACGGCATTTAAATTTCCCCACCAATCATTAAAATACGCGGCGAGGGATCCGGTCATAATAAATAATAATTCACCAAGTCCAAAGGTCCCAGCTGAGCCATTCTCACACTTTATATTCTCTTCCAGATTACATTAACAACTGATCTCATATAAGCAGCGTATTCACAATTTAACCCTTTGGGTGCTGGGTTACTGTAGAGCGCAATGGGGGTTATATTCTTTCTGACAGCTACAAGTGGTGCAATCGCTATAGCAACGTGGGATCTTCCTACTCCACTTTCACAATTCAGCACTACTAATGGCTATTTCTGGAACTCAAAGGATACAAGAACATTACGATGGCATTTTACGATCAACAAACCAGGAGCCCAGAACTTATAACTAAGGCCAAGCCCCTTATAATATGTGATAATCTTCAGATATAATAATAATTATTATTAATGACCCCCCCATCCCCATATGCAGCTATAAACGCATGTGTGCCGTATAAACCTTGGCCGCATTATCCCACCCCGATCCCTCATCTACTTACACAAACCCCGCACTCCCCTCACCTTATGTAAGTCACCCACAGCCTCCTGGAATTAAGAAACTGAGCAAACACTGGCGTCCCCCAGCGGTGGAGTATCTTCCTGTCGCACGTCGATTGCGTCATGGTTGGTGTCGGACGCCATGTTGAGTGTGGCGCCAGGAGGAGGCGCGTAATCCTGCGAAATGAGCAGTTCTGTTATTTACATTCACTGTTTCCATAGCAACCCAGGGACAGGCGTTTCAGTGGGGGATACCTGCTTATACCAGTTAGGTCATAAATATGACGCCATTGTCATTAATATTAAATAATATAAGGAGAATTGGAAATCTAAATATTTATTTCTCCAACATCTTAAGGAAAAGACATTTGTATTTGTACTGGTTTTATACACCTGTTCGCAGTGTGGCTGAATCACCTAAACTCAATCATTAGGATGGCTGTCCGCATGCTTTTCGTTATATAGCGTAAGCCGGCGTCCCCTTCTCTGAAGGCTCAGATTCTGTGCATTATGCATAGCAGTACCTCAAATGGGCCACGAAGGGCCAATCAATGGGGAATTAAATGCTAAACCTTAAACTTCATACTAGGCATTGATGTGTCGCTTACCCCTTGCCAATGAAAATGTGGGATTTTTGTTTGTTTCTTTTTCCAGGAAAAATAACAACTACAAAAATTTCCACCTTGCTCAGAAAGCCGATGTGGGCATCAGCGATGCATGTAAAAGCCTAGTAGCTGATAGCCTCTTATATAAAAGTCTGTTAATGTTATTGGAAGTTTTTTTTTTATATTGTCATTTTTAATGTTATTGTTAATTTTCACCGCCCCTCCCCCACTTTGCCGGAAGATCAGCCCCGTTCCCATCTAGCCGCCCGTTTTGTCTGCTGCAAAGACTCCGACCTTAATCAGTCGTTGGTCTCGTCTTAGATTCAGGAGCCGTATGTCTATCCCACGCATGTTTAATCCCCTCACTGTATTACCCTCTACCACTTCTGCTGGTGCTCTGCCATTCATATTCTGCTTTGCTCTGTATTCACTGGCATGCCCCCTTGTGGCCAGGTCTGGTACCACATCACTTTCCTATTTTTTCCTGTGTGTGTCAGTTGTTACAACATTTCCTGTTTTTTTCTGCTTCTAGTGTATCACTTATTTTCATCAAAACTAAAAAAAAATAAAATAAAATAATAGCAGTTGACGCCCTATATGTTGCACAGTCAGATTAACAAGCTTCCAATGTTTGCCCAGTTTTATGACTAATGGCCGTCAGCGTCTCTACTAATAAATATTATAGAGATACATGGAGCATCTTAGAAACGACTGCGAAATTCCCACTCCATTATATAGTGTTGGCCGTTTTGTGAATGAGGGGATGTGTTTGAAGGCTTCATCAGGACCATCCCTACTATAGGGAAAACCCAAGGCCTTGAGTTGGGGTGGGCCGCCCGCAGCGCTGCGAGTAAAGCTGCTTTCTTGAATAAAACCAGACATTGCCAGGGCGGGCAGCAGCCTGGTACATAAACCAGGTTGTCTGGGCTTGGACTGTCCTAGGAGATTTGGGACTGTTGGCCGCTGATGCAGGGATGTTGTAATGGATCTAGGACATTTGGTTGAGTCCCACTCCAGTGTGTAAAATCCCCAGGCGTTTCACAGATCCCCCGACGCCTCTGGTCCAGCTGATGATGTCGATACTGGATTATTGGTTTTTAAATGTAAACATTTGGAACATATTGTTTTATGAAAGATTTTCTTAAAAAAGGACAAGTATATCATGGTGACAAATTCCCCAGGCGTTTGCAGTGGGGACCACACAAAACCTTAAAGAGACCACCCATCTATCATATGCATGAATGGCTGGAGTGTCCCTTTAAAAAATGAAAAGTGACCTTCTATTCAGGCCAATACGGTATGATCAGAAACTGGAACTAATCTATAGATCTCCTCATCTTATGAAATCTGGTTGCTTGTTTTTGGGAACCGCAGGCTTTATCAGATTTGCCTACGTATGTATTAAATAGGGAAACGTAGGAAAGTGGAAGTAGCGGCAGTGCACACTCACACCACACCAAGTGTTACCACACATGTCCCTCGCGCGCTGCGATTGGCTGCTGGCACGTGGCCTTAAACTGCCCCCCACTTCCTTATACCTTCCACTGCACAGGCCTGATTGAAAATAGGGGAACGTGTCTTGCACGGGCGCCCTCCTGCAAACTTCCCCTAAACTATTCACCTCCGACCCTCGGCTGACTTCTTAACCTTTTTCTCCCGGGTTTGCAAAATTCTAAAGGTCATGTGTATTGAAGAACGTTGTAGGTTTTAACCTTTTGTGAAAAGTGAGACGTGTACAGAATACAGTAACGAGTCCTGAGGTCAATGAAATCTAGAAACTTGTTTAAGACTTTAGTTATATGATTCCATTAACATTAAAAGTAGCAGCAGGTGTACGATGTATGCCCTACAACGTATCCCCTACAACGTATCCCCTACAACGTATCCCCTACAACGTATCCTCTACAACGTATCCCCTACAACGTATCCTCTACAACGTATCCCCTACAACGTATCCCCTACGACGTATCCTCTACAACGTATCCTCTACAACGTATCCCCTACAACGTATCCCCTACGACGTATCCTCTACAACGTATCCCCTACAACGTATCCTCTACAACGTATCCCCTACAACGTATCCCCTACGACGTATCCTCTACAACGTATCCCCTACAACGTATCCTCTACAACGTATCCCCTACAACGTATCCTCTACAACGTATCCCCTACAACGTATCCTCTACAACGTATCCCCTACAACGTATCCTCTACAACGTATCCCCTACAACGTATCCCCTACAACGTATCCTCTACAACGTATCCCCTACAACGTATCCCCTACAACGTATCCCCTACAACGTATCCTCTACAACGTATCCTCTACAACGTATCCCCTACAACGTATCCTCTACAACGTATCCCCTACAACGTATCCTCTACAACGTATCCCCTACAACGTATCCTCTACAACGTATCCCCTACAACGTATCCTCTACAACGTATCCTCTACAATGTATCCCCTACAACGTATCCCCTACAACGTATCCTCTACAACGTATCCCCTACAACGTATCCTCTACAACGTATCCCCTACAACGTATCCCCTACAACGTATCCTCTACAACGTATCCCCTACAACGTATCCTCTACAACGAATCCCCTACAACGTATCCTCTACAACGTATCCCCTACAACGTATCCTCTACAACGTATCCCCTACAACGTATCCTCTACAACGTATCCTCTACAACGTATCCCCTACAACGTATCCTCTACAACGTATCCCCTACAACGTATCCTCTACAACGTATCCCCTACAACGTATCCTCTACAACGTATCCCCTACAACGTATCCTCTACAACGTATCCCCTACAACGTATTCTGTACAATGTATCCTCTACAATGTATCCCCTACAACGTATCCCCTACAACGTATCCTCTACAATGTATCCCTTACAGTGTATTCTATACAATGTTTTCTGTAGAATGTATCCTGTGAAACGTATCTTGTTCAGTCTGGCAGTCCAGGGTCGTGTATTCCTTTGCAGACCAGCGTCAATCCTTAGCAGGAAAAAGTTCCCAATGCAATCAGTTGGAGCGCTTTCTGCGCCTGCACACCAGGGGGCAGGGTTTCCCATGGGACTCGCGGGGAGTATCCTGCGCATGGACATGTGTGAGTTGGCTGATGGACAGAAGAAGATAGCAAACTCTTCAAAGTGTATATGATGGCTGGAGTGACCCTTTATTATTATTATTATTATTATTATTTACTCTATATAGCGCCATCATATTCCACAGCGCTGTACAAATAAATTCTATCACACTCCACACACCATTTTGAAGGGGGCTCTTGTGAACAGGACCCTCTCCAACTAATGTACGGGAACAACCTGAATTTCTGCATAAATTGGTCATCAATTCTGATCTAATCTTTAGCGTTTAACCCTCACTTATAATTATCTTACTCAGAGGGGTCCCTAACTAACCGTTGGAGGTGGGGGGTTAAAATTCACTCCTTGGTTATTTAATATAAAACATGTGGCATATAGAATGTAATCTATTGAATGCTATGAAAGGTTAGCACACAGAAATATCACTCCGTAGACGTGGAGGCACGGAATAATCTTCCAGCAGAGGTGGTAGGCACTTCTATTGATGGTATACAGGAATGCCTGGTATAGAGGTATAGCTGGGGTTTTAGTGAATGACTGATAGGGGTAATTTGATGGCAGCGGTGACGGGGGCGATACACATGCGTCCGTAGCCCCCCCACCCCGTGGAGCATTATCGGCACGGTGAGGGACCGCAGAATGGGAGTGATAAAACCACAAGGCCTGCTTATCTCTGAAACCTGCCTACGGGGCAATCTGTGGCCGGCAGAGCTCGCATCTGCCGCGCAAGCACCATGACTCTGATAAAACCGCAGGGACGGGGGCAAACTGCAGGGGCCGAGGGGTATTGCCTACCGCAAATGCAGAATGCCCCTCCCCATAAACAGGGTGACCAGGTGTCATCATTTTAAATGGCTAATTTTTATGACATCATATTTCATTTACAGACTCTGTCACATCATAGAACGAGGCAGAATAGAAAAAGGTGTGGGGCTGCCTGGGCACAGGGGATTGGATTTTAGCGAGGGTGAGTTGTGCAGGCAGGGAATGGCCTGCCAGCAGGGGTGGTAGGCGGTAGAGTAAGTTCGGATCATGCTTTATCACATCCACGTTCCCGTTGAAATAAAAGTGAGTTGAGTTGTGTAAAGCGTGTGTGTGTGTACAATCCCTTCTCTCTACCACAAAGTTGATGACACAGTCCTTACAGGAGGGGGGGCGGGTAGTTGGAGAGACGGGTGTTTCTTCATCCAATCAGCAGCTGCCTCCAGGAGCACCAGTTCGTAGTCTTATAGACAGTTTCTTCTCTCCGGTGACCGTTGAAGATGATCCTCGCAGGAACCCTTAGGGAGCCGACGGCATTGATATAAGACGGCGTTATATACCTGGCCGGAGTATCTGCGCTGCTATCACACCTACCCCCTCATCATGGCGTTAGCCTCCTGTGACTATCAGAGTCACGATATGCGGCAGGTAAGGGGTTAAATTACAGGGTGATTGGATCTTCAGGGACTAACATGGGAGGGGGGGGGTCAGCTGGCAGGAGGGACATTTATTCCAAAGGAAGAGAAACATTACGACAAGAGATCATAATCTAACACTAGAGGGTCAGAGAATGTCTACTTTATTAAAAGGGTGGTAGATGCGTGGAGCAGCCTCCCAGCAGAAGTGGTAGAGGTTATTACGGTGAGGGAATGTTAAGCATGTATGGGATAGGCATATGGCCACCGACTGATTAAGCTCTGAGTCTATATATGAAGAGAAATGGGCAGAGTAGACGGCTGAATGGCGGATCTGCCGACAGATTCTATGTTATGTTGTCGGGAGATTACAGGGAATTCCTTGTTTATTGGAAGATGCACAGGGGAGGAATAACAGGTAGGGAGGCAATGGAGAATGTGGCTCAGGAGTCTCCAAGGGTGGATAAAGGGCAGAAGTCATTTCTCTTTATATCTCCTGCAGTC
The DNA here is from genome assembly GCF_027358695.1 of Spea bombifrons. NCBI lineage: Eukaryota > Metazoa > Chordata > Amphibia > Anura > Pelobatidae > Spea > Spea bombifrons. Next base: position 105,317,960 of record NC_071090.1, on the reverse strand, counting down.
CTGGAACTCCCCGGTCACGCAGACGGGCACCGCAGACGTCTCAGGCTATGAGGACCACCTCCGCCCAGAATTTACCCCCCACAATACCCGTGGACCCCAGATCCAGGAGCAGGACTGCCAGTGGGATCTGGACTCCTTCCTCACTCACTGCCCTGGGCATCCGCAGGGTCATGGCTACTTTACACAGCAGCCTGCCGGCCCCTACCAAGGACTGGCATACACTGGCTTGTGCCAGTCTGAAGTTTTCAATGAGTTTTTCCTCCCCAGTCTAGAAGGTATGTTCTCTGAGTGTGTAATGGAATACTCCAGCCCAGGAGAGACTAACATTGTGCACGGACCATCTGCGCCAGCGGGTGACAGCGGCTTTCCCCCTCATACCGGGCATTCAGACCACCTCAGTATAAGTGCGGGCTACTGCATCCAGCTACGGAAGTGGCCACATTCCAAATCCAGCATGCCCTCCGTACGAAGCTCCGCCCACTTTGGCACAAACCCCGTGCCCATCTTGCCAAGGCCAGTGGCTCCTCCTGGCGCATGCCATCCAGTGCAGACCTTCTTACCTGCTCACCCGAACCCGGGGGGCACACAGCCCCTGGCCCCACCTGTCTCACAAGGGCCGTCTGCGCTCTCACAGCCAATGGAGAGGAGCAATTCCAGGAGAAAACCGCGGACGAAGAGAGGCGTTACGGTTCATACCTGCGCGTACGCGGACTGCGGGAAAACTTACACAAAGAGCTCCCACTATAAGGCGCATCTCCGCACTCACACAGGTGAGAATTACAGTAACCCGGCCCCTGAGTGCCTTATTACCCCTGTAACATCTTATTACAGTAACCCGGCCCCCGAGTGCCTTATTACCCCGGTAACATCTTATTACAGTAACCCGGCCCCCGAGTGCCTTATTACCCCTGTAACACCTTATTACAGTAACCCGGCCCCTGAGTGCCTTATTACCCCTGTAACATCTTATTACAGTAACCCGGCCCCTGAGTGCCTTATTACCCCTGTAACATCTTATTACAGTAACCCGGCCCCTGAGTGCCTTATTACCCCTGTAACATCGTATTATAGTAACCCGGCCCCTGAGTGCCTTATTACCCCTGTAACATCTTATTACAGTACCCCGGCCCCTGAGGGCCTTATTACCCCTGTATCATTGTCACATTGTTTCAGGAGAGAAGCCGTACGTGTGCAGCTGGCCGAGCTGTGACTGGAAGTTCTCTCGCTCCGATGAGCTCACGCGCCATTATCGCAAGCACACCGGTCAGCGCCCGTTCCAGTGCCAAACCTGCCAGAGAACCTTCGCCCGCTCGGACCACCTGGCTCTGCATATGAAGAGGCACGAAAATACGGCAGCGGATTCATTCTTACGGAGCGGGAACATGGATGGGTTAGCGTATGCGCTTTAATGCCGTTAATTTCCGGATTTCCAGGAATCTTAGGCGGTTTACGCACTCGGATTCGGGGTGCGATACGCTCAGCTCCCAACGCATTTCATGAACTAATGAACTTAAACAAGTCTGACGGCCGCGATATTAATACGTTTTAAGAATCCAGAAATGTTGATATATTGGGTGTAAAGTTTATACACTTTATACTTTTTTTGAAGTATTTTTTTATACTTTTTTTTTTCTGGCCAGTAGATAAATCAACAAATAATAATAATAATAATAATAATAATAATAATAATGCCTAGTCTGCCCCGTTTTTCTTGCTGTAGAGACTAATCAGTCGTTGGTCTCGTCTTAGATTCAGGAGCCGTATGTCTATCCCACACATGTTTAAAACCCCCTCACTGTATTAACCTCTACCACTTCTGCTGGGAGGCTGTTCCACTTACCTACCGCTCTCTCGGTAAAGTGAACCATGAACAGAATTATTTTGCTGCAGTTGAAATGACAACAAATGCCATGTTTCTAATTGTGGAAATTAAAATTGTCAGACGCTGCTGCAAAGTCATCAAAAAAGAAAAAAAAATGGCTTTTTCATCTATTTAGGAGAATTAAGTGTTTATAGGTTTGACCACTAAATCAATGTACGTTTTGAACATTATATTCTCAGAACAACTTATCCTGCGGCTCCAGCCACGCCGGGCTGATAATTAACGGGGTGGACGGGGGAGATAAGACTTTGAAACTTTTTTTAACGCAGAATGCGTCATAAACAGAATCGGACGAAAGGAGCGCCTTGTATAGAAAAGCATCGAACACAATAGTTTATTTTTGTAAGCAAAAAATCATGATTTAAATTCATGTCAAAAAGTTGCTTTGAAATGAAATATAAATAAATATATATATATACAGTTCTGCGTTGGATGCTCTGTCCGCTTAGCGTTTCTGCTCCTATGAAATAAACTTCTCTCCTGTACTTTGTTAAATCTCTTTCTAAATGGAAATGCTTCTATCGCATCTCCTCTTCTCTGCCCGTGGAGGGCATGCTCAGGGCCCCTGCTTCAGCCAGTCCTAGTCGATGGCTCTGACATGGCATACTCGGGACTGTTGGCAGCTATTGCGACTGGAGCTTACTCTGTGTATGGGGGTCTCCTCTTTTTTTTGTTGGGGGGTTGGATGGGTACATCTATAAAAGCCTGCGGGAAGCTCATGGCTGGCCTGGATCCACATCTTGTAAAGCTCGGCTTGTCAGCTTTGCCTGAAGGTTTTTTAATGTATGGATTGTTCCTTCAGCACACTTACCTCCCATGTGCCCCTGTTTATTATGACCAGTCCCTCTTTAGGACCCAAAGCCCCTGGCGTTTCCTCCCCTAATGCACCCCTTTTAGAGGAGTTCAGAATGTTCATGTATGTACATGGTAGGCAAAGAGGACCCCAGGAGCCAACCGCAAAAATGTTCAGAGCGCAGGGGAGCCGATCAGCAGCCAGAGAGGGCTTCCATTAAAGAGAAAAGGCACATGCTTAATAACCATTAACCCGCTGGCTTTACTCGTAGGTTGAAAAGAGAAAGCTCTAACACAAAAAATGTGTTCCACACAGGGATCGGGTATTGTGACTTCACAGGTGAACCCCTCTAAACCCCCATCATCTACAATAATAATAATAATAATAATAATAAACAGGCATTTCTTTCGTTTTTGAAAAGGGGGAAAAAAAAAGGTCAGGACACCAAATAAGCCCCTCCGATGCCTTGTCCAGATTAAAAAAGAATAGAGGAGTATATAAGATTCCGTGAGTTGTTTGCACAGAACCTGTTTGCTTCACTAAATTAACTTTACTATCTCAGCTTCCTTTACTTTTCAACTAAATATCTCCCAAAGAATTGGCTGATTGACAAACAATACAATAACGTTATGTAGTTATGGTAAAAAGACAGTTCCCATTACATTTCCATGGATTTTGCAATTAGTGTAACAGCCACCAGGGGGCAGTGGTGTACCGCCAGCATCCAGTATGTACAGCTATAGGTAAGTTTTTCCAGCCACTGGTGGGCTCTCTACTGGTCCCCCGCCAGGCCAAAGTTGCTGGGTTTTTAATGGAATTGTTTGTCAGCTGAGATATTTTTTGGCTACAGACAGATTTCATATGTGGGTTTTTATTTTTAATTTTTTTGGGGGGGTATAAAATGCCTGAGTCACAAAAGCTTGCAATCTAATGCAATTAATATAGATAATAAAAGGTATCTTATTCACTAAAATGAATTCAACGGGAGCACTTTGCACATGGGGGTCTCCTTAGGCCCCTCCAAGCCCTCTCGTGCACTATAAATGGCTGGAGGGTCAGGAAAGGGGCGAAAGTATACGGGGGGGGGTTTGCATTAAAGTGCATCTGATGGCTGCCGTGTCCCTTTAATTTATTGTTAGTAACTGTCACATCCCTCTTTGTCTAAACGCAGCGCTGGTAATGGAGCGTGGCAGTCGCTGCCTCTGTTTGTCCCATGCCAATTACCTGCCTGCAAAACAGCTCTTGGGTGTTCCGGTACAGATGATCCCAGCGAGACCGGCAGCTGCTAGGATCTGGTGACGGTGCGGATCTGCTGTTTACATCACGTATCACACACTGGATCCTGACAGGAGGCGAGAGCTCGGAGACGATAATCTCCATGTCATGTCCTCTATGATAATGTCTTCTGACTTCCATGGGGCCAGAGGTTTACATGTAATGTAGGGAAGCTTTAGCTTACCTAGAGGGTAGTAGATAAGTGGAACAGCATTCCAGCAGAAGTATTAGAGGCTAAAAAAGTAAGTGAATTTAAACATTAATAGCACAAAGACAGATTCAAGGATTAAGCCTTTATGGAGATGATTTGCCATCATCTCTTCTTGTACTGGCCTCAGATCTCCGATTTCAACTGGATTTGCATGAATGGTCTGTTATTTTGAGCCAGTAGAACATTATTTGTATTTATTGATTGATTTATATAGCACCGTCATATTCTGCAGCGCTGTACAACGCGATGTACTATGAATATATTTTTAAAGGTCACCTGGTGAGTATAACGCAGAATTAAAAAAAAAGAATTACTGGTACTGTCGTCTGAAACAATGTTTAATTTGTATCATAGGACTGTGCAGTCTTTATACGATTAACCCTAACGAGGGAAGAGTAAACCAACAGGTCTGCTACGGTTCAGCAAACTAAAGTGCAATTCATCGCTAAGTGGAACGGCATCTTTAAACATACTTTTGCTGGCAGCGTAACTGCACTTAACTAGAATAAAATATAAATAAGGAACAAACTTTTACAAAAAGCCCCTTCCGTGACTGATATTTTCTGCATGGGTAGATTTTAAATATTTCTGTTGATTATTCACCGACTGCTGGAATAACTTTGGGAGTCAAATGACTTGAAGAGGGTACTTCAGAGATAACAACAACAAAAGGATCAGTACTGCCCCGGCAGGGGGCGCCACCGAGTGACTTATTGTCAGGTGGCAAAAACTGGACAGCGCCCTGAGTCACTCCTACTGTAATAGTTTAATTGATAGATTAACACAGAGAATGATTATAAATATATATACTTATCTATAACTGGATAAAATCATTAAGAAGAGATTTAACCATAAGCCGACAAACCAAAACGTACTAGCCTTAAATGTCAGTATTTACAAACGTGCGAATCAGGGGTACCCAGCAGCCACCTGCCACGGAACTACAACTCCCATGAGTCCAAGCCAGCCAGTCACATACATTTCCCTGATGGAATGCCGGCTGAACATAATGGATGTTGTAGTTTGAATAACATCTTCGGAGCGATTCATTGGCTCCCCCTGATGCAAAGTCAGAGGTTATGTATAAAAAGTGATTTGGGGGCATTTTTTTTTTTAAATTGATCTTCTATCGATAGCAACTGACGGAAGGCTCTTATGTTGGTTGCTATGGCGATAAGACCACCGTTTAGACTTTGCACCTGAATCACTTTTTGTACACGAACCCCTTCATGTCTAATATGTAAATTCATCTTATCGCCGCACATACTGCTTTGTATAATGATGCGGAGTATCTTTCGAGTGAAGACGCTACCGAGCATGGGGCCGTCCAACAGGGAGCTCTCCACACATTGCTGAACTACAACTCCCATGATTCTCAGACAGACTTTGTCTGTCCATTGGTTGCTGAGAGTAACAGGAGTTGTAGTTCAGGAAGTCAGCCCCCGAGGTTCTAATCAGTGCCGTCTACATAGACCCACTAGGTTCTTGCGGACGGCGGAACCCTTGCCAGTAATGCAGTGCGAGTCCAGTAGAGGATGAGAATGCGGTGGAGGCTTCAGCTTGGTTTTGGGTCATACTCGTCATCACTATACATTTGTGCACTTTTAGTAGAGCGGGATGGAGGCTTCTGCGCTGGCGTCCCATTACTTGTCATTGCCGATCTTGCAGAACAGGACCAGTGAAACAATCATGGCTGCCAGCTGGAGGAAGACAGATATAGGAAGTTAACGCGCTAAGTAATATCTTTTTGTGTTTAAATGCCGCTGTGTAACGGCGTGTTGTAATAAAGTTACTCGGAACATGTGGGCACGGTTTCCTCCGGCTCGTGTTACATGGTACAGCTTTTACCCAAATTCCCACCGAAATGCTATACACATGAGGTTAGTTTCCAATGCTTCTATGTGCATCAAGTTATTGGATGGTAGTAGTTTTAGTGCCTGGGGCGACCTAACCAGGGGACGGCCGGTTGGTAGACGGGGAGAAAGGTGGGAGATAATGAGAGAGATAGGGATGGATAAAAAAGGAGGGACAAAGAAAAAGAGGAGGGACAAAGAGAAATGAGAGAGAGAGAGAGTGTGTGTTTGAAATTGTGTGTATGTTAGGGTAAGTAAGCATGCGGTTGTGTCTTTTGAGATCTTTTAAATCTACCCCATGCCGAGGATGTACGGGAACTCGGTGATATAACTTGCACCATGATAACTAGGAGGAGCTATATTATGCTAATTATGTGGGGTGCACATACACAGTGGGCGGAGCTTTTGGCAGCTTTTATTTATTTATTTATTTTTTTTTAATGTTGCCAACTATGAAGCAGGCAGCACGTTGCTTGTGCCAGTCGTAGCATCATATAAAATATAATGTCTGCCTGAGGATAATGAGAGAGGTAGCGCCCCAAGTCACTGCTGAATCTGCTAAGCGTTACACGGCCCCCCACTTTAACCCTTTGAAATCCTCTCTTACCTCCAGGCCGCAGATTCCCAGAGCGACGCCTCCCAGTATTTTGCCATTCTGGGTAAGGAAATGTTTAAACGCTCCCAAGCAACCCTACGAAGAATGAGAAAGAAATGGCTACGCGCAATACAGAGTCGGCCTCCACCGAGAAGGATATGACATTACAGAGCCTGGCACCCCTAGGACTGGCTGTAGGAATAGATTCAAGCACCTGCAGAGATTATCTCGGGCATTAGGTGCTGGACCTCTATGGCTTTTATGGACACAGTCTTATAGAACTTCTACAACACAGGAGATACCAACCAGAAGTCTATACTATCATAAACAGAGCTTGTTACTTACAAGGTTCGCTACATTATTGATACAGTATGGATTTATGGCTGGCGCAGGAGGGATGTAGATCCTGACACCTCTATGTACGGTGTAGGAGCGATGCAGAGCCTGGCACCTCTACGGCTAGTGTAGGAGCGATGCAGAGCCTGGCACCTCTATGGCTAGTGTTAGAGCGATGCCGAGCCTGGCACCTCTACGGCTAGTGTAGGAGCGATGCCGAGCCTGGCACCTCTACGGCTAGTGTAGGAGCGATGCAGAGCCTGGCACCTCTACGGCTAGTGTAGGAACGATGCCGAGCCTGGCACCTCTACGGCTAGTGTAGGAGCGATGCAGAGCCTGGCACCTCTACGGCTAGTGTAGGAACGATGCAGAGCCTGGCACCTCTACGGCTAGTGTAGGAGCGATGCAGAGCCTGGCACCTCTATGGCACTCTGGCACATACGCTTTGCTGCATAATCTATACCTTGACTTCAATGCTGACGTTGGAATCATAGCAGGGGTTGGCTTTGGGGCAGCACGCCGACGGGTACTGCTTATCGTTCTGCTGGTAAAAGTAGGAATTGTTGAAGTCTCTGTAGTCATTAAATCCGCAGCAGCGGAGCTGGAAGGAAAACAGAAGAACGCGTAACGCTACTGATGCCTCTCATTTCTCAGCACCCGATACGCTCAGTAATGTATACTGTCAGCCTGTTACCTCTTTCATTGTTGCGTTCCACACCGTGGTGATTTCGGTGTTTTTCCCATAATCTTTCTGTAGGGATTTCACGGCCTGCTTGCCGAGGTAATCGATAAAGATATCAGCCTGGACACAGAGATCATGTTAGAGTGTTAGCTTCTTGGGTCAAGATGATCTTTATGAATTTAAACATGTATGGGACAGGCATATGGCTCTTGAATCTAAGACGAGACTGACGACTGATGAAGGTATGAGTCTTTACGGCAGGAGAAACGGGCGACTAGACGGGCCGACGGGGTCAGATCTGCCGGTAGATTCTAAGTTGCCCTCTCACCCCAATGTTTTGTTGATGCATCAGAGGACGTACGCTATAAGGAATGGACCACTTTGCTATCTCTAAGTTGTTAAAAGTCAAGCTCTTGGTCCCTATTGGCCAAAGTATATGTAGCCCAATTGGCTTTTCCTTTATCCAGCTCTTGTTCGCCCTGATTGGTTCCCCGATTATCTAGCCCTTTGGTGATTGGCTGATTCTCTGTTTGTAGTACAAAAATCACTGTTTAGCCCTAATGGATCATTTAGTGGAAGTTGATACATTTTATTCGGCCACACGGAGTTATGTGAGCTTTTGTGACCTCAGAGGTCTCTTATGTCAATGGTTTCATGTCTTTCTACGTCGAGTATATCCCTATGGGGAGGGTAACATCCGCAGGGCAGGATCCACTTCGCTTGGCTAATTCTTTATGTTTTCTTTTTACCTCTGGGATTCTTACCAAAGAGGAGAACGCCAACACAACCACAGCTCCTGCTATCTCAGCAATGAATATAATGAGGATGATGATGAAGAACTAGAGGAATGAATATGGTAAAACCACAGGTTACATGGGGCAATTGTAGGAGTTATATGGAGTTATAGGAGGGGGTTATGTGGAGTAATAGGAGGAGTTATAGGGAGTAATAGGAGGAGTTATAGGGAGTAATAGGAGGAGTTATAGGAAGGGGGTTATATGGAGTAATAGGAGGGGTTATATGGAGTAATAGGAGGAGTTATAGGGAGAGGTTATATGGAGTTATGGGAGGAGTTATATGGAGTAATAGGAGGAGTTATAGGAAGGGGGTTATATGGAGTAATAGGAGGGGTTATATAGAGTAACGGGCAATTAAAAGGAAGGGTTATATGTAGTAATGGGAGGTATATGTGGAACGCACTCACCAGCATTAACATGCATCTGCTCTCTTTAACGGCACCGCAGCAGCCAAGAAATCCCATTAATATGAGGAATCCCCCGACAGCCATGCACAGATACCCCACATTCACCACCTGCATAAGCTCCGGCGCTGTTGACCCCAGGATCTTGAGAAAGGATCCTCCATCCACTTTCACCCAGATACCGATACCCAGAATGGCGGCCCCCCCCAACTGTAAAGAGAAGGAGAGAGGGTTCAATCCCGTGGCAGAACGTATAAGGAGTGCGCTCACATGCGTATAGTATTGGAGTTTCTGCCAGAAGTCATCAGGAGATGCTAGCACTAAAACATTAGTAAAAACCAACCATGTTTTCTTCACTGAACCCTGGTACGAAGAAATGGGCATTAGTAGCCCGGTATACAGTAACAGCCCCCAGCGCTGTATACAGTAATAACCCCCCAGCACTGTAATCAGTAATAACCTCCTAGCGCTGTATACAGTAATAACCCCCCCCCCCAGCGCTGTATACAGTAATACAGGTTGACACTGACAAAAGCCTGGTTTTATCAAGATACAAACACTCATTATTCAGAGTGTCTGCTCGGGTGATTAAGACTCAGCATTTCTATTTGTTTCCCACAGGCAATATGATAATATGATAATATGATTTGGATCAGTTAACCTGAAAACATTATATTATGGGATAAAAAACAGAACTGTTTTAAACTCCTGTATTAAGCTGCACAGAAGTGAACAGACACTCAGCATGGTTTTTCATATGCATCCCGCAGGGCCGCAGTGATTTTAATGCATTTTCGTCCCTGGTTAGAGGGGGCATGTGGTCAGCCTTCCTATCTGTAGCCCGTCCGGCCGTTAACATACTCACAAATATGATGCCGTTGAAAACGAACATCATGGTTTTCAGGAACGAGAAGCAACTCATTTTGTTTGCCTAGAAGAAAAAGAAGAACTGTGTCAATAATTGTATGACATTTTACAAGTCAAACACCAGGGACAGATCTGGCACATAGGCAAATGATGTGGGCCACCTACGGCGCCAACATTAGGTTCTTTTGCATATGAAATGGGTTTGGGAGGACATTTTTACCCCAACTTTTAACCCCGGCCAATCGGGAAACATGGAGGGGGCGGAGCTTGGAGGCGTCACTCAAACTGGCAGCGCTAACGTGCATGCGCACAATTCTGAGCATGAGCAGTATGCATTCTTCGGGATCGCAATCCCAAATACCCCTGTCCCAAAAAGTGAGACAGAGGTAGAGCTTGGCTGGACAGAGTGGCGAAATCAGGACTGTCCCGCACAAAGCAGGACACTCGGGAAGCATGCCGACTGCCAATGGGGACACTGAAAATATTTAAGAAAGACAATTTAAAATTGACAGTACGTTTTACCCATGTTAAGCCGTATTGGTACAGATTAGACTACAATAAAAACTTCATTTTTATTAATATTGATGACAGAGAAAACTAAAATTTAGAGGAAGTGCGAGGTAACAGCCTTTTTTGAAACAGAAGTAGTTGTGTATTTATGGAACAGCTGTCCAGTAAAGGTGGTGAACAGTAAGAACAGGATGTAATTCCGGCATGCGGCAAAGGAGTACACCCTGCCTGGATCCATGCCAGCTTCACAATGATTTTCTGGGCCTCGCTGTACCCAACTTATTATTGCATTGTTCCTGCCTTCAGCTAGAGTTTCTCCAGCATTTAACCAGCAGGCCAGAGCTCTGGCTCGCTAAACCCAAACTAGCCCAGGGCGGCAGCGTGTGGCACAGAGAAAGCACCCTCACGGAGGATGGCTGAGGGTGCTGCGGCCTTGGATCAGGGCGTGGCACCCACCACTATAAGCCAGTATACATGTTTAAAGTGGAGGGGGGGCAAATATAGGATCTGCCCCGGGGACCAAATACTCCAAGTACGCCCCTTTGATGTTAAATTGATCTATAGTTATTTGGTGACTTATGTGTCACCATCGTATTCTGCGGCGCTGTACAATATCTCGATTTTTGGGTTCTAAAAGAGTTGGCTCCTGCATTCTGTGTAAATGTATTGATATAATTACAGAAATATATTATTCTAATACTTTTATAGAGCCCATTCACTATTTGTTATCTATAACACATCCATAGAGTTACAGCCCCTACTTTATTATCCATTTGACCCCCCATCGAACCTACATTGGTCTCTCCTCTCCTAAGTTTGCCCTAGCTGTCATCTAGGAAGGTGCCACTCACTCCTGGCAGGGGTGGCTAAGGCCTACTCACCCTGAAGATTCCTGAATTTCTGGTACAGCTGAAAATATTGCGTTTCTACGGCAACTGCTGCTGGCCTCCCTGAGAGAGAGTGGGTTTAAAGAAAGTGACAGTTGGTGCCCTAGAGAGACGGGCAGATGAATATATAACCAATGGGGCTAATGTGTTACATAATGAAGTAAATGGCTAAGGAAGCGCGACGGGCTCCAGGCTGGGAGGCCATAAACACCGGGAATAATGCGTGTGAAGTGATTCTGGCGCAAAGTTTGGAAAAGTGGCGTTATTGCTATAGCAACAGGTAAAACGGTCCTGCTATTTCATTGGTTGCTATGGTGACAAGACTACTTTTTAAGGAATCACTTTTCACACATAAACCAGTATCTGTATCTCTGTATACAGGGGCTTCCATTTTTTTTTAATATATATTATATAATATGCTCGCACCTGGGAACTCTCCGGGTGAATCGCCGCTTCTCCGGGTCTCCGAGTCACCTCAGGGAAAGTCTGACTCCGCTGGGTCACGCCTCACTCTCCGCCCACTTCCCCTTCAACAATGGCATGTGCTCCGCGAAGGCAGAGGGACCGCCCACCGATGTTAGCAGAACCGCCCACGGGCGTCTCTTACCTGCATCCCGCAAGGGTGGGGGCTCAAGGCTTCCACGTCACACCTGTGCAGGAAGACGGGCATTCCACGCAGCACTGGGGCCGAGGGGGGGCCGCGCACGGCACCCAGTTATACGGCAGGTGTCAGGGACACCAGGACCCACGCCCTCCTTCTCCCCCTCGCTTCCATTGTATCAGCTCCCTTAGGCTAAGCAAGACCCCCCACACACATAGAATGCCCCCACACATCCTGGGGCGAAAGTAACGGAGATCAGTTTTATCTCAGGGGTCTTTTTTGGGGGGGGGTTAAACTTGAATGGAGGTAAGTATGTACGTATGTAAGTATGGAGAGCAGCGATGCCAGTTTGAGTGACACCTCCCAAGCCCCCCCCCCAGCACCCTGTTTCGTAAATCTGTCACTAAACATTGAGGAGGAGAAGACAATCCGGAACCCCGCGAGTTCTGAAAAAATATTCTGCGATTTCACTTCCTCGTTAAAATGCCAACGGAAGACAGGGGGGTGTTAATTATTACAGAGACAATTTCGGGTCAGAAGGCGAGAAGAAAATTAAAAGATGATCCATCTGGAGAGAAAGAGGCTGTCAGGGTCCAGGCAGGTCAGACCACGATGGACGGGTACTAAACTACACAAAAGGCCCGTAAAACAAAGTCATTCAGCGGGTAGGGGTGGGGAAATCGAAGGATCTCTACCCGAGACAGTGTCCAAAAGTCCTGGGAAAACCACGGACGGACGCGGGGACAGATTTGGGTCGACGCGGCTGGAGGGCTGACGAATTTATATTTAACTCTGCACTGCGTTATGATGTCATAGCCTGACATTCTCCATCAATCCACTATGAAGTACTAGGGAAAGCCCATAGTCAGGCCCCTTGGCTTCCAACTTCCCGGGACAAGGTACCCAGTGCCCCCTATCTTATAGGGGATTAGTGTGAGGAGGGCGTGCGCATGCACACACGCTAGCTACAGACGGCAGAGAACTGTATGGGAGTATGGGGGAGGATTGGACATGGAGTGATCATCGCTAAATGTCGCGCACGGTGACCTGGAGCCTGGGAGGTAAGGTCACAGTGGAGCTCTGCATCCCAGGCAAATCGGGACAGTGGGATAAATCAGGGCAGTCCTGTGCAAATCGGGACAGTTAGGAGGTATGAATGACATCATATCCCTGAGCTCTGTTTCTTAAAGCTGCAGAGCGTCGCAGAACATCGGGAAGAATAGCCGCTTTTGTTATTTTTTTTGCGTTATGAGATCGTTTTGAATGGCAAATCGATAATAAATATGCAAAAAGCACCTGGCGTGCGTGTATTTGTGCAAACACGCGTGTATACTGTACACACCGGGGGGGAAAAAGCCTTTTAAAACACTGGCATTATTGTGTATTACCAGGATGCATGAAAAAGCCGCATCTCCATTCCAGATAATCCTGTTTTTCTGTAAATAAACTCTCGGATCCCGTGGTGATCGGGACCTTTCCGGCTCTCTGCCGCATCCACCGACGTATACCGGCCCGGGGCAGAAGGTCCAGGGGGCCGGAAGGCTCCCTGTAACGCTTCTACTCAATGGGCCGGTTAAAAGGGAGATCCCATTAACTCTATGGAGGGCCGTGCCGGGTCCGCAGAGCCCTCCGAAGTTCTCTCCTACATCACGCTCCACATCCCGACGCTGAGAAGTAAAGACAGCCGCGCAGAGGGGGCAACAGGCGGCACTGGCCCGGGTTCATGCCTCCCATCTGTCCCGCTTTGCTCATGACAGTCCCGATTTGTGTATGAAAGAGTCAGACTTCCTCTGATAACAGCTCCTAAAAAGATGTTTCATATGCAGATATGGTGAATACACCGAGGGACTTTCTAAATGAGCAACAACTCACGAGCATTCTATTGTAGCGACTCGAACGGCCTGGCAGGGGGTACGGACATTCTGAATTAAGTCACCTGTATTCAAGCAGGAGCTGCGGCTGTGCTGTAGCACCAGTGTGGATGCTCAGATATCACTAAATCAGAGTAGAATCTGTAGGAATCAGCCCCGGACCGTAGAATCTGCCCGTTCACCCTGAGATCGGGGTAACGATGCTGTTCCCAGGTAGGGTGTTAGGGCGACCCGCGCATGGCTTTACTCATAGTGATGCAGCAGTCTCTGGGACTAACAGTTATTCCTCCTCCTCCTCCTACCTGTTTCACCTGCAGGGATCTATCAGTAAAACAGTGGTTGTTATTAGTAATCCTTACCTTTGGCTTTTGCTGACCCTTTCAACTGCTTTGGGGGTCGCCCCCCCAATACGAGGGGGATTTCTGGTGCGTTACACAGCAATCTAACGGTAATGGGGTCTTTAAGAGTCCTTTGCGGGGTGTAGATGATGGCGGCATTAAGAACATAGGAGGGTGCGGAGAAGGGGTTAACGGGGTGCAGGGAGAGGATCGTGGGGGGAGGATTTAGATACGGAAGAGGGATTTAAATCAGAAGAGACAGATTACGATCGGGACACCCACCTGTCTTTTGGATTCAGCGTCTCGCTGTCACCTCGTCAGATCTCTCCTAGAGACTGAATCTTTCTCTCGCTCGCTGCACCTGAGCTCACCTCCTGGGACTGCCTGGGTGGGAGGGACGCTGCGCGTGTTCAGGAGCGTCGGAGAGACCGTCTCTCTAATCACAGCTACATGCTTCTCTAGTATGTCGTATTCTAAGTTGCTTCTTGAATACAGGTGGTTAAGTGAGGAATACAGGGCTCGATGAGGACTAGCACTCGACCCGTTTTCTTACCCAAGCCGATGATTCTACGCATAGAATGCTTGGACCATCCAACGGTCAACATTTGGAATGACCTGAGGCTTGGTCTATTCGGATTTGGCCAAATCTATGACTCCGAACCCCCCCCCAGGGCAAATATAACACAAGACATGCAGGGTTAACTCTCTCCCTTTAACGATGGACCCAGGATCCCTCCACCACCCCCTCCCAAATGGTCTATTTGCCCTCAACTCTGTGGGGCATAGCAATGCCAGGTGGGCATGACGGAGAAGGACATGGCATTACAAGGAAGAGCCGCTGTTGGCCCCTAAGAGGTTAAAGCTACACTCCAAACATCATATGGGAAGGGGGCAAATGCTTAGTGAGGATTCATAAAGGGAGAAAATGATAATTTAAGGGGGGATACATCCCTTTAAATACTTACTTTGATCTGTGGATGTGTTTGGTGAAGCTGTTGGGGGCAGTAAGTAGAGAGCCCCTTTAAATAAGTGCTCAGGCTGCATTACCGTTATCTTACCACGCGGTGGCGCTGCGGACCATATTTTAGTAGAAGCGTCTGAGATTGTGGAGTCTATTCACTAAGCGGTTAGTTTGCAGGAAAGCTGTGATTTCAACCCTCTTGCTTCACTGTTTGTCACGAAGGCCAATAACAACAGGTTCCTCCAGCAAAAAGGGCTGAGCTGGCCGAGTACAATGTATAATGCAATGGGCGAGGAGTCTGATTTAACTACATATTAAGTGGGACCAGCTAAGCTTACTACAGCAGAAGCTCATTGAGGATAGTCCGTTATAATGTATAGTGAAGCCAAGGAGTTGAAACCTCAGCTCTCCTGCCAACTCTCCCTTTAGTGTAGTCTTTCAAGAACTTGAAAAATCTTTTCCAGGTAATAGGTACGATTACAACGTGGGCTCTTACGTGGCTTACGAACTTTGTTTTTGTTGGTGGCCCCTCCTACTTCTAACCCCACGCCTGGATCCTTTCTGTGTTTCTCCCGTGTGATTTTGTTCGGTCGCTTTTGGTAAGTGTGTCTCGGTAATCTCTTCATATGATGCACGTGAGACATTATATGCGCTTTAATGCATATGATAGCCGTGTGATCTCTTTAACCCCCCCACGTGCATTTGCCCCGTTACCCATCCCCCAGTTGCTGTGCAGGAGATGTGTTCGGCCAAGCCACCTTCCACTCCGCTCGCTCCAGCGCTGGTTCTAGGAACGCTAAAATTGAAGAGAGCACTTTCAGTGGCAAGACTCATGAGACACAGAGAAGGGCAGCTGCAGCAGCAAGGCTGCAGCTCGTAACTCAGATAAGTGCTTTATTTTATTTTTTCCATTTTAAAGAATGCATATAAAAGTACTCGCAGAGGGTTAGGATTACTCAGAGTACTTTAATAGGCATCCAGCCTCACCAATAAATAATGTATGCTTTTATATATTAAACACATTATATATATTTCACATATTGCCATTCTTCTAAACAGTAAAAAAAAAAAAAAAAAAACACCTTTAGGAGATGCTGCAGCAACGTCACCTCATTTTGTGCGCTTGCACACAGGGGTAGTGGGACCCTAGCCAAGCCAGCGAAAATTTAAAGGGACCATTAAAGTGCATATGATGACTGGAGTGTCCCTTTAAATTTGTTTTGGGAATGAATAGGGGTCTAAAGCCTGCCTGTTAGTCACAGTAATGTGCATAAAAACAGCAAGAAATTGGATTATAAATCAAATTGTAAATAAAATGCATTCTTCTAAATGTTTTAATCAGTTATATAGTTGGCATTCGTTTAAGCCCCGCCCACGACCCGCCTCCAACCACTCCCCTGAAACGAGTGGCCGTATGTAATTCTGAGAGCACCCCCCTTGTGTTAAAGTTGTCAAAGGCTGCAGTACCCACACGTGTCCGCATGGTGTCAGCAGTGTCCTTTTGATGTCAGTGGGCGCAGTACCGCTCTGTTACCGCAGGGTGCCGCTGTCCGCAGCAGGGTTGGGTCAAGGAGAGCAGGGGGTGTGTTGATGGTGCCCAGGGGCGGGGAGGGGAGGCGCATCCGTCCGTCCCGGGGAAATACTCTCCGGCCGGTACAGACCGTGTGGAGCGGCGCTCAGGGCAGAGATGGCGGCAGCGGCGGAGCGCAGGGCTTTCGCACAGAAGATAAACAGGTGACAGAGAGGGGCCACACTGAGGTGACGGGGGTGGGGCACCGACAGGTGTGTGTGGGGGAGGGGCGGAAATACACAGGTGAATGCGATGGGTTATAACATCAACAGGTGACGGAGCAGGACGGGACTATGAGGGGAGGGCTGGGAAACAGGGCGCTATTGTTAAGAGACACTTATAAGTAACTATTATTAGCAGTGGGCACTAAAATAGCAAAGTATTGGTGGGAGGAGCCTGACAGGTGACTTATTGGGGGTCATTGTGCCAGGTGACTCTTATTAGGGGGGGCACAGTGACAGGTGACTATTAGGGGGGGACACAGTGACAGGTTACTATTAGGGGGGGTGCGGTGACAGGTGATTATTGGGGGGGGGCAGGTAATTATGACAGGTGACAGTAGTTAGTAAGGGGCAATGACACGCGTGTTCCATGACATGTTATGAGGAGATTACTATGGCATTATAGGGTTAACAGGGTAATAATGAAGAGACCCTCATACTTTACGAAGTAACAGAGAGCTGCGTTTGGAAATATGATGGACACACAGAGAACACCCTGTCACCCCAAATTCACGCCCTGCCACCTGGACGCACGCCCCGTCCGGCTCAAACAAAATAATATACGATAACAAAATATCTATTAATATTACCCGAAAAAGCCTGAACAAGAGACCTTCCTCGTCTCAAAGGCTTGCACTCTATCATACTTGAGTGTTTAGGGAATTTGCTAGCAGACAGCTCGGTATATATTTGTTAAATATTTATGTTGGTGCGGAGTGAACGTGAGACCGCGGTGTGTGCCGATACCCTGAGAGCGTCCGTAGGGAATGAATCCCCCGCTAAAGCTTTATTTCCCGGTATATCCCGTTAAAAGTCTTTTCCCTGGTAACGGAAGCCGGTTTGTGTATTACCGGGACAGCGATGGCCGTAGGAGTCGTACTGTATTCCTTAATTCTCTCGCGACTTCTCTTTGTCACACGTTTAAAGTTTCACTAATTCAACTAAACAGACCCCACCATTCTTACCCCAAATCCTGCCATACGGCGCGACCATCTGTTCAAAGACAGCTGGATAACATGGAGCTGGGAGGCTGTCCTCCGCGTCCCTGCCTTCCTGCAGAGTGTAAAAATATGGTACGGGGGCAATAAGGCACTCAGGGGCCGGGTTACTGTAATAAGATGTTACAGGGGGCAATAAGGCACTCAGGGGCCGGGTTACTGTAATAAGATGTTACAGGGGTAATAAGGCACTCAGGGGCCGGGTTACTGTAATAAGGTGTTACAGGGGTAATAAGGCACTCAGGGGCCGGGTTACTGTAATAAGACGTTACAGGGGTAATAAGGCACTCAGGGGCCGGGTTACTGTAATAAGATGTTACAGGGGTAATAAGGCACTCAGGGGCCGGGTTACTGTAATAAGACATGACATTTTTATTATTTTTTCGTTCTAAAATCCACGGTCTTGGCGCTGGCTTCTTGTCCTTGTCCCGCACTCCCCCACCTCCCTTTTCCTCTTTCCCCCCTCACCTCCTTTTCCTGCGTCCTGTTATTGTGTTGGGAGAAGCCGCACATCCTCTGGACGGCATCAGACTGCGTGCGTCTCCCCCGGCCCCCTCGCTGAATCAGGAAGAACATACGATCCAATATAAGGGTCTTCTACTGGTGGGGGGGGCAGAGGGGCATCCGATGGCTTCAAAGGGTTAAAGCCTCTTGTTTTAGGTCGTTGGCATTTTGTTGGTCTAGGGAATAAGCCGTTTGGAACTTTTAACGCGCCGGGCAAACTAATGTAGAATTTAGAAGCCAACCGGTAAATTCTAAGACCCAGAAAGAGATGGATTGGATGAATGAAAGCGGTGAATGCGAGATCGTACGGAAACGCGGGAGCCGGGGGTAATGCTTGGGGAGCCGGGGGTAATGTTTGGGGAGCCGGGGGTAATGTTTGGGGAGCCGGGGGTAATGTTTGGGGAGCCGGGGGTAATGTTTGGGGAGCCGGGGGTAATGTTGGGGGAGCCGGGGTAATGTTGGGGGAGCCGGGGGTAATGTTGGGGGAGGCGGGGGTAATGTTGGGGGAGCCGGGGGTAATTTTGGGGGAGCCGGGGGTAATGTTGGGGGAGGCGGGGGTAATGTTGGGGGAGCCGGGGGTAATGTTGTGGGAGCCGGGGGTAATGTTTGGGGAGCCGGGGGTAATGTTGGGGGAGCCGGGGGTAATGTTGGGGCTCTGGTTTATAAAAATAAGTTGTTTGTGCAGTTGAGGCTCTCAGACAGTTGGGTGCGCTTGGTCCTGGCATATCAGGCATATGTATATATATATATATGTAAGGCTAAGGATGGGGGTGACAATCACACTTCTGCCACTAGATGGCAGTGCTCATGACCCTAGGCCAAGCACAGGTCAACCAAAAAGGTTTGAGTCTGGAAGGCGGCTCATTCTCACCATGTATCCATCTGTGAAAGGTCTCCTCCTGTCCAGATTGGCCCATTCAGGGCCGCAGACGGCTGGTAACGCCATATTGTGGCCATCACCCGGTGTTCCGTGAGGAGCCAGGCAAGGACGTTTCGCTCAGACGCAGCGAAGAGATGATCAGCGAGGATTTTTTTTCTCAAAACACGTTTTGGCAAAACCTCCCGTGAAAGTCGCTGGGGGGTAAATGCTTCTGCGTTTTAATTTATTGTCGGCAGCGAACGCACTAATGTATTCACGGTGACTACTCACACTCGGATCAGATTCATGTTAACCCCTAGAGTGACAACTCCAGTGATTCCTCCCCACCTCTATCTGGACCGCATGCTATTGATTTGATAAGGATGTGGGTTTCTTCTTCTGTATACCTCTGCGTTCTAGACTGTAAGCTCTGCAGACAAGGAAACACAGTGCGCTAAGGCTTAGCTGTGTGTCTTTCTCAGAGTGTCCGCTTTGTAAGGAAGTTAGTGTTCTAGATTTGAAGGAGAGAATGGTTACGTCTCTCGCTGGCCACTGAAACGTCAGCTCTGTGGTCCAGCGTTACTGTCTCTCTGTACTCCTTGTTCGGCTGGGTTAGAGTGTGCGTGCATTAGAGTGTGAGCTTTGTTTTACACTTTCTTTTGCCCCTTGGTATATTAGAGTGATAAGCTCTGGAGTTAATCTTTCTGTCTCTCACCAGTTCTTGTCTGTGTATTTATTTTGCATGTTAGAGCGTCAGCTCTGCAGATCAGAATCCCCTTTTTTTTTTATTTTTAACCCCTGCTGTGTCTGATGCGGCTTCCAGACGTGTGGCGGTGACTGGACTCGTCTTGCTCCTGGCACAGGTGAAGCATCGCTGATAAATTATTCAGAGGGCGAGCGGTAATTGGCCTCGTCCCCTCCCTGTGTCTCAGAATCCAGCACAACCGGTCTCATGTGTCACCCTCTGCAATGTGATACCGGCCCGCGGCTTCGTATAATGGTGCCGAGTATCTGTACACCGGTAATGGTATAGAGTGTATTGTGTGGCGCGCTGTATAATGGTGCCGAGTATCTGTACACCGATGAGTATACTGGCGCCTGGTATCTGCACCCTCGTGGCTCCTGATGCCAGCCCGGCGGATGCCTCTCCCGCTGGCACGGGCTGCACAGTAATGCATTGTGTGTGACCCGTTGGTGCTCGGCACGGCTATACGCCCCGACCCGGACCCCGACACGTACGGTGTGTGAGAGAGTAACGGCACTAAATACATTATACCGGAATCCGTTAAAAAGGCTTCTCGCTCTTTTTCTGGAAGGCAAAATGTTTCTCGGCTGCGAACTGTTACTGCTGCCCTGCATCTGCCGGCGGATCAGACCCGTCGGGCGGCTAGTCTGTAACGACTCCGACCTTAATCAGTCGTTGGTCTCGTCTTAGATTCAGGAGCCGTATGTCTATCCCATGCATGTTTAACATCCCTCACTGTATTACCCTCTACCACTTCTGCTTGGAGTCTGTTCCACTTATCTACAACTCTCTGTAAAGTAAATCTAAGCCTCTGATTATGGTCTGTTGTTGTAATGTTTTTCCTCCTTTGGAATAAACTTCTCTCCTGTACTTTGTTAAATCCCTTTAATCGCGGCTACAATCGCCTGTAATCTGTAGGGGAGCCCTCGCCGCTAACAAATCCCAGATGACGAGTCAAGTTCTTTCCTTTATGTAACATGAAATTCCCCGTCAGCCGGTGCCTGGGACTCGCCGCGCTCTCCGCACGCGCTCTATTACATCATCCAGCACGCATTACATGTAAATACGTGAAAAACATAATCATAGCGCTGCTCAGATCGAGGTATTTGGTGTAAACATACAGAAAAGTTTGAATTAAAGGAGAAGTCCCAGCGCTGTATACAGTAATAACCCCCCCCAGCGCTGTATACAGTAATATAACCCCCAGCACTGTATACAGTAATATAACCCCCCAGCGCTGCATACAGTAATAACCCCCCCCAGCGCTGTATACAGTAATATAACCCCCAGCGCTGTATACAGTAATAACCCCACCAGCGCTGTATACAGTAATAACCCCCCCAGCGCTGTATACAGTAATATAACCCCCAGCACTGTATACAGTAATATAACCCCCCAGCGCTGCATACAGTAATAACCCCCCCCAGCGCTGTATACAGTAATATAACCCCCAGCGCTGTATACAGTAATAACCCCACCAGCGCTGTATACAGTAATAACCCCCCCAGCGCTGTATACAGTAATATAACCCCCAGCGCTGTATACAGTAATATAACCCCCAGCGCTGTATACAGTAATAACCCCCAGCGCTGTATACAGTAATATAACCCCCCAGCGCTGTGTACAGTTATATAACACCCCCAGCGCTGTATACAGTAATATAACACCCCCAGCGCTGTATACAGTAATATAACCCCCCCAGCGCTGTATACAGTAATATAACCCCCCCAGCGCTGTATACAGTAATATAACACCCCCCAGCGCTGTATACAGTAATGTAACCCCCCCAGCGCTGTATACAGTAATATAACACCCCCAGCACTGTATACAGTAATATAACCCCCCAGCGCTGTATACAGTAATATAACCCCCCAGCGCTGTATACAGTAATAACCCCCCAGTGCTGTGTACAGTAAACCCCCCCCAGCGCTGTATACAGTAATAACACCCAGCGCTGTATACAGTAATATAACCCCCCAGCGCTGTATACAGTAATATACCCCCCCAGCGCTGTATACAGTAATATACCCCCCAGCACTGTATACAGTAATATAACCCCCCAGTGCTGTATACAGTAATATAACCCCCAGCGCTGTATACAGTAATATACCCCCCCAGCGCTGTATACAGTAATATACCCCCCCAGCGCTGTATACAGTAATATACCCCCCCAGCGCTGTATACAGTAATATAACCCCCAGCGCTGTATACAGTAATATAACTAAGCCTGAATCTAACATTCCCTAAACCTAAACGATCCCTTCGTGGCCGGCCGGGTCCTACAGACTGGAGCGTTCCGCTGTATGTAAATATTAATGTAAAGAGAACTTTACAGTGACTCCTATATACACATACCCCTGCGAGTACATCGCGGCACGCTCTTCATACAGTAACAATGATGTGCTAATAGTCCTTCCCCTCATACATTACCATTATATAGATATATTTATATAATATCATTTATAATATATATATTATTTTATATCAATTATATTATATTATATCAATTATATTATATATATTATATTAATGTACCATTTAGTAAAAAGCCTATGTAAACCAGATTTAAACCAGATTTTAATAAATATGTATATATATAAATATATATTTATAGATATAAATAAATATATATATATATATATATATATATATATATATGTGTGTGTGTGTGTGTGTAAATTCAATTAGAATTCTATAAGAATTCAAATTCTATAAAAAATAAATATCTTTTATATATATTTTAAATATCTATATATATATTATATATATATATATATATCAAGTTGTAAATATGATCATTTATTATTATATATATGTACCGATTCGCGGTGGGTATTTTATTTTCAGGTCCATTTAATTTGCCGTTTAATTCTCTGTTTAAACCCCCGGGGGCCCCTTTACTGGAAATATTTAAAAGAGAGAGACGCTCGAAGGCCCTCTTTGTAAAACAAGCGTTTCAATAACACGTACGTTTTGATAGACTCCATGCGCTTTCCAGATACACGCGGGGGACTTCAATCATATATCACATGCATTCTTCCTCCGACGGAGCGGTGTAACTTACGGAATACACACAACGTTATTATTATTATTATTATTACAGCGGATATATAATATTGACAAGCAAAGATTATACCATCTACGGCAGCGCAGGCACAACCTGGGGCTGGAACGGAAGATAAATTAAACTTTTTAATATTAATAATAATAATAATATTAGCACGGTTATTTAATAACGACACTCTGAGATTATACACTCAACGGCAGCGCAGGCACGGAAGATAAATTAAACTTGTTATTATTGTTATTATTATTATTATCATCATAGTATTATTACTATTAGAAGTAGTATTATTACTTTTGGTATTATCATTATTATGATTATTTTAGTGTTATAATTTTTATTATTACTATTAGAATTACTATTACTTTTAGTATTATCATTATTCTAATTACTATTACAATTATTACTATTAAAATTATTATTTTATTGTAATTATTATTATTAAAATTATTACTTTTATTATTGTGATTATTACTATTAGAATTATTATTTAATACTTTTTTTTAATTTTTTATAATATTGCATCACTAAGAGCCATAGCTAGGACTCTTGGCCTGTGCCTGGGCCGGAGGTCCTGTATTTCGCCGACCCACGGGCATTGTATCTCGCCGACCCACGGGCATTGTATCTCGCCGACCCACGGGCATTGTATCTCGCCGACCCACGGGCATTGTATCTCGCCGACCCACGGGCATTGTGTGCCTCTCTTGCCCCACTGAATGGGGTACTTTTTTATTTTTTTTTAATCTCATTGGAAGGTTGAAATTCCTTAAAAATTTAAATTTGAAGTAATATTAACGGCTCGTGCCCTTTAAATAACACGGTATTTGGGGATTTTGGGGTCAATACAACTCCTAACAGCCTCAGCCCGCCCCGTGACCTGTTGAGGCTAAATTCACAGTGTGTCCACCCCTGGCTTATGCCTGGCATGGCGCTTAACTGGTTAATGAGAAAGTATGTTGTGCGCATTTCCTTTTGCACAGATTTTACCTGCCGCCGTTATCTGCCCGCAGCCATCACGCAATTAGCAGGTTTATGGCCGATAGACGTTTCCTGCTGCGCCTCCAGATGTAACGAGCGAGGAAACGGCGGGAGCCACTTAACTATATTATAAGCCTTGTCAGGAAATATACCGAGACAGGAGGGAGCTATGAGACACGGAGTCTGCCCCTCCCACCACAGGGTGACAGACAGGAGGGGGCTATGGGGCACGGAGTCTGCCCCTCCCACCCCAGGGTGACACAGACAGGAGGGGGGTATGGGGCACGGAGTCTGCCCCTCCCACCGCAGGGTGACACAGACAGGAGGGGGCTATGAGGGAGAAATGGAGAGGCTGCCCCTTTAAGAACAGGAAGTTTAGGGGCGTGTCACCTGAGCTGGAATAACAGGTGTATGAAGGTGCGGCTCGGCCAATCGGATCTGCTAAACTTGAGACGGGTACAACTGCTGACAGTATGTCAGCACCGCTCGCTGTACCAACACTCCATGATCCGAGAGCCGAGCCCCCGACATGCGCAGAGTCTGAGATATGCAGAGCAGAATGTGTTATACAGAACTATGCCAAGGGTATACAGGGTGCTGCACAGAGCTCGATTTGTGTGATTAGTTGGGGGCGCTGGAATGTTCCAGTTTTAATTATTTATATTAGTCTGACGCTCTAAAGAAAGTCTATGGAGGATCGGACTTCATTAGCATCGCCATAAAGCGTCAGCTCAGTGCGGTGTCTGAGGCGGGAAAGTCACCCAAAATATCACATGACTGCCAACAATGGCCGCCTCCAGGTCTGCAGATAAAGAACAAGAGGAAAACAGGTTTCTGTCAGTGCTGACCTGCACTACTGCATACGGGGGGTTATTACAGTATTCAGCGCTGGGGGGTATATTACCTTATACAGAGCTGGGGGTAAATATTTTGTACTGGGTATTTATGTTCGTACGTGGTAACTCCCCCGTAGCTGTACTGGACTGTCTGTATGTTGCTGTATCTGTGTTTTATGAATGAATTTCAGCTTTAAGTCCTTATCTCACTGCATCACCTCTGCGCTCACCTCTCTGGGGCCGCCTGACTAATGAAGGACTTGGCAAGGACTTTGCCGTAAAGCAATCAGCGCAGTGTAGTTTGTGATTGTCGGGGGAGGGGATGAGACATGCGTGTCTGACTGACGGCAGATGCGTTTAATGGAATTAAAATCACAATGACGCACTTTAATGATACATCAGTTATCCTCTACCGCTTCTGCTGGGAGGCTGTTCTGTTACCAGTCCCCGTACGAAGTGTACCTACCGGCGTTTTTATGATTAAAAATCCTTTTTTTTAATGTATTTTGTTGCTATTGTTGCTTCCTGCTGACGCTGGGGTTTTTCGGAACATGTTGACCTCTTCATGTAGCAGATGAGGTCAGGTTTGGTCGCCTCCACTGGACGCAGGATATGTTTCGGCCCCCCGGGACGTGTCCTCCATGGGTGGTCCGGTCTGGATTTCGTGTACGTGGTCAGTCTTTTTGGTGATGATGGTTCTCGGAGCAGATTGTGAGCCTCGCGTTATTTTAGTCCGAGTATATATGTTGGAGTCTAGAGGTGGGGAAGCGGGACAATGTCTGCCGCAAGCCTACATCATTTCATCCACTACTAGGAGGGTGGTAGATGAATGGAGCAGCCTCCCAGCAGAAGTGGTAGAGGGTAATACAGTGAGGGGCTTTAAACATACATGGGGCAGGCATACGGCTCCTGAACCTAAGACGAGACCAACGACTGATTAAGGTCTTTACAGCAGGAGAAACTACGGAGACGTCGTTGATGTTCTCTTGTTCCGGATGATTCTCTCGCAGTGAAACGCGTCCCCTGCGGTCTCTTTAACGGGATTTATTGTCTCATTTTGTGACGTCTCCGGATGCCCCATGTAATAATTGACTCATCTGGAAGAGGGTTAGACGGTCTGCTTCAGACAGAGTCCTACCGGAGTCCCGTGTGCTAAATGTACGTCGTCATGGCTGCAGAGTGTCCCTGTTCTGGAGAGCCAGTCCTCTTTCCTCCCCTCTTTTGTAGGGGCTCAGAATGTTTGCGGGGGACGAGGCTATCGCACGTTCCATACCCTCCAACGTTTCAGGTGAACAAATTGAGTTACCTGTGTCGGGGGCCGGGGCGGATTTACCTTTGGTGCTGCCCCAGGCCTGATACCCTTCGGCTACCATAGAGCGCCGGGATACGATGTCACGCCTTAAAGGCACGCAGGCAATGGAGGCTCGGCCGTAGTGTAAATGGGCCAGTTGGGGGACCTGAGATGCTGGCCATGGACCCGGCAGCTGGCTCTTTCATTGGTCTGCCGGGTTCCTGCGTTCTACGCACATGAGTCAAAGCCGCGCATTAAGGCGTGATTTCCTCGCCTGCTCACAGATTGGGTGCGCGTTAAAGCGATAGAATCGTCTTGCATAAATGTTTTATCAATGCCGGGGAGGACTTAGTCGACTTTCATCACACAGTGCGTGAAAGTGTTGCTTTAATTGGCTTCGCGTGTTTTATACGGGGTTAATCTGCTCACTCCCATCAGCAGAGCCGCCGCGTAACACACAGATCCGTTGCATTGTTTTGTGTCGGCGAGACGATCTCCGTCGCCCGTCCTCTCTTTCTTTGTTTTTGGCCGCCTCTCGCCTGTCTGCCCGGCTCTCTTCCTCACAATAGCGGATAAGCCCTGCAGCGCGAGAGTCCCGTGAGGCGGATAAATCCCCTTTTTTAGAGCGCCGCCGTTCCCTGTCTGATTTGTTTTCCCGTGGCCACTGTCGAGACAATGGAAGCCGTGCCTGTGGCTCGTGGCCGCTCAGTCAGAACACACAGAAGCCCTGTGGGGTATTTGCGGGGGGGCAGCTGTTAGCGAGGGGCTGCCCCCGTGGGGGGGGGATATAAAGAGATTTCATAGGTCAGGCAAACAATTGCTTACAAAATGCAATACCCCCTGGGCTGCACCCCGACTCCATTTACTTCACGGCTCGCTTGGCTGCTCAGCGTAGATCCAACTAGCCCATGACCCACTAAAATGTAAAAATCAGGACTGTCCTATGGGAAAAGGGACACTTGGGAGGTATGAAATCCAGCTTGTATGGCAGCTTGAAAACTCAAGTGGATGCAAGTGTTGGCAACACAAGACCGATGCAAGAACTTGTGTATCGCCATGCGTGGGCTCGCGAGCCGTCACGCGTGTTCCACGGCCGGTCCTTCATAAACCGCTCTGCACTTTTACTGCGTATGGCACGTTAGTGGGGAGCGAGACCCCATATGGAGCCGCCACGTGTGATTTCCCCCCCCCCCCAGGCGACCCTGAGGCGCAGAGCTGACGCTCGCGTTGCACGGTGTCGGGTTACCTGTCGGGATCTTATCAGATACTTCTGTTCTTTGGCAGCCTGGAGATACGAAGCAAATAAAACTGCACGGGCCGGGGAGGAAAAGCAGAGTCACGTGCTGGAGCTTAATGTCAACAACACAACACATATAGACGAGAAGATAAAGCCCCGGGTACCGCCCACACGGGGGCGGGGTGATAAGGGGGCATTTTGCCATTAATTTAGCTTTAAAAAGTCATTACTGAGCTGTTCATACTGTCCCCGCCCCTTTCTTGGCATGGCTTCATTAGCCCCGCCCCATCACTGGGCCTGCCTTATGTTAGCCCGCCCCTTCCTTGGTTCTGCCTCGCGTTACCCAGTTACCCAAGTCTGTCTTATTACAGATAGAATTATGACTGCTCGTTTATAGTGGATAATCTGTGCATGCGCTGCAGAGCGTGCCTGTGTGAAACGCTCTGCATGCGCAACCCACACACGATTAACAATAATATTAACACACGTTAAGACATATTGGTGTAGAAGATGGTCTGTTCTTGCGAGCTTACAATCTAATAGGAGGTCGAGATGCGATGAGACAGGAGGAGAGGGACCGCTGGGGTGAGGATGACTTGATTGTAGTGGGGCGGAGGTTTTTAATGCCCCCCCGGGGGGGGAGAGCTTCTCACAAACCCTAAACCCATAGAAAGATGTTCCTGTATTAGAATAAGTAATATGTATGTCTTATAAACCCGCCTTGGGGATACCAAGGGAGCAGCCGTGTTGTCTTCCTGCTCTTAGGAACTGCGTGATTATTCCTCCCCACTTATCTCTTCCCTATTGTTAAGTTGCTGATTGGTCCAGTCAGCCTTTGTAGGGATGGAGCGGAGTGATTAGATGATGCTGGCTCTACCATCTGAGACCCTGATCCATGAATAAGCTAAAAGAGGGAGTTGGAATGAAACCAAAGGGGCAACCCGGGGGGGGGGCTTCTGCTCCAGGGATAGCTTATATAGCCCTGTATACAGCATATTTAAACCAGTGAGGTTCCTTGAAGGTCACCTCACGGTTTGTGCTATACATTATGCAGGGCCAGCTCAGCCCATCTCGTGTAGAGACACATTTATAGATAGTTTGATGATGAAATCTGTATTTTTGTATAATAATTTTTTTGTACGTTTTTTTTTTTGTTGTTGTTTTTTTTTTTTAGGACCGGGGCTTCGGAGGTCCGGAAGCAAGTTTCCCGGGAATATGGCGGATCCCCACAGCTTTCCAAAAAAAAAGGAGGCGTTCAGAGTGTGAGTCCAAAGCCCCCTCCTCTCCCGGCCTGGGGGTCTCTGCTCCATGTCCTGTCCATTCCTGGTCTCCGGGGTCTCTCGCCGGCCGTCGCTCTCGTTTCAGACTCGCCGGTCTGCACTCGCCTGTCTGTGATTCTGTTAATGGCGGTTGAAGCGCGGACCCCCGTAGGCTTTGTCCATTTTTGGTACCGCGTGAAAGCGTAAAAACGCTGTAAAGTTTACTGTTTGTTTTTTTTTCTTTTCGATGACCTTTTCATCCTTTTTGTAAAACTAGTTTTTCTGCTTTTGCTTAAAAACATCCTGAGTATTTTTTGGCCCGTCGCTCATCCAGTTGGGGCGTTTTTTTTTTCTTTATCAAGATACTGCTTAGTCTCCCTTTGCCTGGTATTTTGGGGTCTATTTACTAATGCAGGGAAGGGAGTTGGGGTGTTGGGGAGGGGGGGTTAATGTTCCAGCTCCATTTTATCGCTATACATTATGAAAAGGCAAATGCCAAAAGTTGTGACATTCGGGAGCTATGCTTTGGTAGAGATGAAGCGTTCCGCTCCCTTGCGAGCACCCGAGTTAGTAAATACGCCCCGTCACGTGTCTTACTCGCTAAACGGAGCTCAGTGACATTCAGAAGAGGCATTTTTAGCTGCGGATCCCTGCCCTTCGCTTTGTGATCTCTGATATTCTAAGAATTCTCTTAAATCTTTCTTGTCTGCAAAGCGTCCCGACCTCGTCGCATTTACCCCCATAAATGTATTATTACATCATTACAAATCTGCCTGTTTTGGAAGTTTGTTGTCTATTTACTGTTACCATTTTTAACCCCTTAATGACAAAGCCTGTACATGTACGGGCTCAAAATGCATTGTTTTCAATGGGTTTTGGGACCGCCCATTGTCCTTAAGGGGTTAAAGGGTTCCGCAGTGTAGCCATGTGACCCCGGAACAGCAGGCATTTATCCTATTGGCTGCTGTTACTGTGTTTCTATTGGTTGTCCTACGCATTAATCTCATTGGTTACTGTATACCCTCTCTGTTTCTGTTGTGGGTTCACCGTTTGTTCGTAGTGTATTAACCCTCTGTGTGCCCCTTCTCTGTCCCCCACCCCCCATCAGATCCCTCTATCAGAAGCGGTAGAACCCCTGGATTTTGAGGGCTACCTGTCCAGCCACCCACCTGATGCCGAGTGTGAGGAGCTGAGAGATCTGTACGACTTTCCTCAAGATGACATAGAGATCCTGTATGAGCCCAGAGAATGTCGCACCTTGGAGCCAGCGGCGCCAGAGGAGGGGTGAGAGAATGTGTCAGTGCGGGGTTGTTGACCTTAGGGGTAACACTGTGTGGGAGCAATGTAATTAGCGCGGCCTTCTCCCCCGAACTCAATCACACGTCTATATCTATACGCTAAGCTTGGAATTTGTATTTAAAAGAATCTTTGGAATACCCCAATATTACCCAAAATAGAATTTACTCTACTGACCTCTAGTGGTGGCATCATTGTTTGCACCATAAGTTATGCACTTGGCATTAGAGGTGTGTATATATATATATATTAGTATAATAGCAGAATATTACAGCTTCATGTGTATAAAGTGTGATCTATGTGTCCATTGAACGCCATTTTATTTTTTTTTGCATTACAGAAAGCTGGACGCCCGTGTTCGTGATGCATTAAAAGTTTATACCCATGACTGGGTGATCGTGCAGCGGAGGTAAGGGAGCTAATACACAGAGCTAACAATCTAAAATACGGAATCACACACGATACAGATAGAGGCTAATTCACCGGTAGCTGGAACGCCGTCAGCATACTCTGATTTCCACGGTGCTATACATACACACTATAGCAGTAGAAACCTTTAGTGAGAAGGTAAAGCGATGGCACAGAGAAGGAGTTTTAATGCACTGAGGCTTGCACTCTAATTGATGGGTATTGATATGGAGGGAGGTTCAGTTGATTTGTTTGAAAGCATTCTTCATGCCGTTCAGAGTTTAGATTCAGGGCTACGTACGAGTGAATTAGGTGAATGCAGAAGACTTTTAGGCATCGGCTTGTTCTGTTTTCGGTAACAGATCCCATAGCCTGAGCACAGCGTACACCCCCATCACTGCCGAGCGGCAGCGGCAGCGCCAGAAAACTCTGAGCCGGCAGCTCTATGAACTGGATGAAGCCGCGGACGAGAAGGGGAACCCGGAGGAGCAGGTAATCCGAGGAGTCAACCAAGTATTATTCATTATATAGAGGGATTATATATAAAGCCCCATTTATAGGTAATTTCATTTAATTAATGAGGGTTTTTTACGCTGAAATCTGTGCAAAGCAGGAAAATAAAATGAATGCATCGGACATATTTGTTTTTTAAACAATTTCTGCTGAGGATCTGTTTCTTCGTTTGGCGACCTTGAGATCGGAGCTCGTTGGAACGCGTACAGAATGCGGGGTGAGAGGAAAGAAAGCCTGACGGGGGGTCCCTGCCGATCCTTATTTTTATATTTAGAAACTCCTTTCTCCTCTCTTTTTAAAGCCGCATTCTACGCTTAATCTGCCTTCTGCCGGGGGAAGTGAATTAAAGCTCCCAACACCGCCCCCCCCACAACACCGCGGCCCAGGGGCTTTAATGAACGGACTTTAATATTCTTTTCTCGTGGTATTTTTTTTCTTCTAACGTGAGTCATGTTGCAATCACATATTATTAAACTAAACGCTGCCCCCGGTCCTTGCCTTAAAATACCATTTTTAAAGGTACTGTTGGTTAAAATAGAAGCCGGAGTGTTTTGTGACGGCGACCTGCTGCTTTAATGGGAAGAAAGTGCTTTCTCATTGAAATAGCGAAGGAGCAAGCGGAGCGCGGAACAAACGCGGGGATTGATTCCTTCTTCCCGTATTTAAACCGGCAGTAAAGTTCTCTGGCTTCGTCCAGCTTTTACTTAACTGCTTGAATGTTACGGCCATAAGCGGGTAACGTTCTAAATGAGCCGAACCCCCCCCAAAACGTTAAACGTTAACCCCATCACAGCGGTTCTATGGTATCGACTCGCAAATGGAGGCAACCAACTGGTTCTAATAACAGTCATGACTTGTTAGGATGTAAAGATAATCACCTGTGTTCAAGCAGGGATTTCAGCCGGGATATGGCAATGAGAAAAGTACCGGTTGGAATGCTCCGATATCGTTAGATCAGAGGAGAATATGAAAGAGTTAACCCACAGACTGTGTGACCCGTTCACAGTCCCACAGTGCCGATAGCCCCTTTCAGCGCCTGCTTTGGTGTCAACACGATCGCTCCCGGCAAAAATGGGGCAAAAATTACATTATTCGTTATTTCTGGGAAGGGTCTGGGCATTCAACATTATGAATCCAATCCTCATACTAATATTTCATTTAACCACAAACGTGTTGGGTGGAAATTCAGGCTCCTAATGGTTTCTGGAGTGACGTGCATCCCACCCTGCTCTCAGGTGACACCTTCATTACTCATAGTATTGGGAGGAATGGCAGGTGATTGATGCGTCAACAGCGAGGTCTGGCTGAAACTTGCTTAATTCAGGGTAATCCAGCCACCCATGTCCTTATGGGGTTATATATATATATAACATATATATACATATATACAAGGTCATGTTGCAATTCGGTGCTACGTTAGTCTAGGCTACTATGTGTCCGATGGCACATTTGACCCCAGACCCCACATTTGACACCAGAGCTAAGGGATGAGATAATAGGTGCTTCGCGCATGCCCCAGGTACACAAGTCCGGCCGTGAGGAACGATATGAGTTGTGATTTGGTACGACTTGGTCCCGGAAGTATAAACTAGTTTGTGAGCGGACTGATTGTGTTTTAAGGATATTTCTGCTTTGCTGAACCTCTTGTCCGTCGTCAGGATGACCGGAAGCGTGCATCTGCCTCTCTCGACGAGACCCCCCGGGGTAGCTGGGCTTCCAGTATTTTCGATCTCAAGAACTCGTCTCCTGATCCCTTGCTCCCGGGTCTGCTGGAGAGGTCACCGCCGGAGGAGACGGACCGGGTCAACGAGGAACTGCGCAAGGACAACCGCCATTCTCAAATCCTGGCCCTCTACTCCGCTCCCGACGAGGTTAACGCTTTTTAAATCATGTAACTTCTAAAAAAACATTTCAATGTACTTGTAGAGACACTAAAAATATAGCTTCGATTATGCCGTCTTTAGGATTGTTTGGTTAGAGAAGCAGGTCTTTAAATAACATTTTTGGGTTATCACCCTCCAGCTGTCACCTTCACAAATTCTCACAACCTTCTTCCCGATTCTCCAGGACGAGGCAGTGGAGAGATCCCCCATCCCCGAGGTGCCCAAGGAACACTTTGGACAGAGGATCCTGGTGAAATGCTTATCGCTGAAGTGAGTGCCGGGTCGGGGTCCGACCGGTTCTGCCCTCCGTTGTATTCCGATGGTTATGTTACTTGTTACACGGTGGATTTTTGAAGCCAGTACTAATATCCAGTCAGGGTGGATGAGCGGTAATATCTCCATCAAGTCCGTTCCTCCATAAACTTTCATTATTGAAATGTCCAGCTGGGTGATTAACACTGAGCCATTCCGTTGTTTCCCCGCAGGCAGCATGGTAAGGAGTCAGGGCGTTCGTCTAGTAGATCGGGCTCAGATAACAGAGCGAGAGCTCAGATATTTTGCAAAAACTAAAGCTTTTATTTAATAACTTTTTATTGGACTCATGAAAGAAGCTGATATAGTGTTACAGTATGAGAATAAGCGGTCCGTGTCAAGAGGTCCCGGGTGATGAACTCTGATGGCCTTATTGGAACATGATCCTAATTATCATTCCGAAACCGTTAACCGTAACGAGCGAAGGCAGAGTCACAGCAACTTTTGGAAACCGTTATTGGAGTTTATGAATTTTTTTGGATACTTTTTAGCGTGGATGGAACGATGAAGTTTGTATCCAAGATTACTGCTAATCCAAGCTCTCGAAACACTAAGGAATATGTTAACTGGCCGTAACACTGTAAGGAATATGTTAACTGGCCGTTTCAACGTGATGTTCTCAATAATTTACAGACCTAAATCAAGCATTTTTCTACAAAAATAAGCAATTAACCGTGGACATTTGTTCCCGGCAGTGCTGTTATAAATCATGCTCCCCATCGTTTCTCTCTTGCTGCAGGTTTGAGATAGAGATTGAGCCGATATTTGGGGTCATGGCGCTCTATGATGCTAAAGAAAAGAAAAAAGTAAGTACGGGTGCCTGACGATACCGTGAGTGAGCATCTCGCTTCCAAAGCCTGGACGTGGGAATACTGAGTGTGACACCTCTAGGAATTCATATAGATATAGCATCGGGCCAGGGCTGGACACAGGCTAGAGGCTAGAATCTCTAGGCTTAGTGGAGCACACCTCTAGGAGGGCTGGTACCTCTAAGACTAGTCTCTGCATATAAAACATGGCACCCCCATTGTCTGGCTCTCATTGGATCATCTCTTCTCAGATATCGGAAGGTTTCCACTTTGACCTGAACTCGGACTCTGTGAAGAACATGCTGAGGACACAGAGCGGGCATCCAGCTCCTTCTACCCTGGCGCGATCCGCCATCTTCTCCATCACGTATCCCTCTCCGGACATATACCTCGTCATCAAGGTGCAGTGTGTGCGAGGCTTAGAGTTCTGGGCGATGACAGATAAACACAGAGCTCGGTCTTTGTGGAATCTGTGCATGCGCACGTCTGACTGGTCCCGGCCATAGACTTCTCCGTAGACATTGGTTCTGATGTGTTCCATATATGAATGCAGTGTGTATGTGCGAATGAATGATTGGAGTGTGCCGTACATGGCTTGAAGGAGCTTTAGGTGGTTCATGGCTATTGTATTCTTGTTTTGCAGCTGGAGAAGGTCCTGCAGCAGGGGGATATAGGAGAGTGCTGTGAGCCGTACATGGTCCTCAAAGAGAGCGATGCTGTCAAGGTAAGAGACCGCTCTACCAGCGAGTCCTCCAGACGACCCTGCTTAGACTCACTCCTGCCCAGATAAATGTCTTAAACTCCTGGAGATCTCTTTAAGGTAGATATGTGGCGCTCTTTAGGGCAGGCGTCGAGTCTCTAAATGTTTTCTCCTGTCCACAGAATAAGGAGAAGGTGGACAAGCTGAGATCCCAAGCGGAACAGTTCTGCTCACGCCTAGGCAGGTACCGAATGCCTTTCGCCTGGACCGCGATTCACCTGATGAATATTATCAACAGCACGGCAACGGCTGAGCGGGACTCGGACTCGGAGAGCGGTAATTAGAACCCCTTCTCAAGTTTTTAATCATTTTCTGTAACACAGAGCTGGCCTATATAATTCTGGGGATCAAACCTCTCCTGAAGGTTCTGTAATTTGATCTGTGCGCCATTATTGTTCTACTTGTCAACAGACGGTTAATATTCTTTGCCACCGAGCCGTACGTCTTTAAAGGTCTCCGTTGGTTTTACTTTAATACACGGGCTCTGCTCGCCAAGTTAAGGAGCAGCAACGTTTCTTTCGAAGCGGTAGAATTTCTCGCGGTAGAACACCTGGATATAAGACGATCTTTGACTGCAGACATTAGCCGGTTCCGATTTGTAACATTGGCTCGGTTTTTATCCTTCTCGCCGCAGACCGGAAAGGGACGTGGAATGAGAGGAAGAGGAAAGCCTTTGAGCGAATGAGTGTTGGCGACGAGGTGTGCGGGTTCACAACTTTCCGTCCGGCGACTCTTACCGTTACCAACTTCTTCAAGCAGGTCAGTGCACCTCGCGTATCATTCATAGTCTCGTTCGTAGTGACGGGCGCTCCGGGGGTAACGTATTTCGTGACAAACCGCGGTGCTCTCTTTACAGGAAGGCGACCGTCTCAGCGATGAGGACCTGTACAAGTTCCTCGCAGATATGAGGAGACCGTCCACCGCGTTACGCAGACTGCGGCCCGTAACAGGTACAGCGAGTGCCCCCGGGTCCTGGCATAACGGGCACTATCATTAATGTGCTTGAAAGCGCTAATAAGTTCCGAAACCTGAGCGGTATGGAAATAATGAATGTTATTTATTTAGAGCTTCTTGGCAGGATGAGACATTAGAATCATTTATTTAGAGACAAGATTCTAGAATTGTGAATGTTACGGGCATAATCATAATTTATTTAATGCCATCACATCCTGCAGACAGAGATTATTCCATAAAAGCTGTGGACGCTTCTCCACAAAACCAATATTAAAGATGCTACAGGCAGCACGCAGGAGCCAGATGTATCTCGGGTTATAATTTAATTATTATCATTTTATAAGGAAAATGGTTACAGAAATGGTAAAACAATGTAACCGTTTCTAACCTGATTTTGTGCTTAGGAATGATCATTATGGGAAAAAGTCTATGGTGAGTCGATCGTACCTCGTAACGTAACTGATGACTATGTGAACTTGGAGATGATAAAGCAGGGCGGATGCGGGAATCCTGGGAAGGGTGTCCAGTGTGGACATGGGGGTTTTTAGGGATAGGTGACTGGGAGGAATTTGGTAAAGGTTCCATGGGGTGGGGACGGAGGTGTAAGGGTCCATGGGGTGGAGATGGAGGTGTAAGGGTCCATGGCGTGGAGAGGGAGGTGTAAGGGTCCATGGCGTGGAGACGGAGGTGTAAGGGTCCATGGCGTGGAGACGGAGGTGTAAGGATCCATGGCGTGGAGACGGAGGTGTAAGGGTCCATGGCGTGGAGATGGAGGTGTAAGGGTCCATGGCGTGGAGATGGAGGTGTAAGGGTCCATGGCGTGGGGACGGAGGTGTAAGGGTCCATGGTGTGGAGACGGAGGTGTAAGGGTCCATGGCGTGGGGACGGAGGTGTAAGGGTCCATGGTGTGGAGATGGAGATGTAAGGGTCCATGGCGTGGAGACGGAGGTGTAAGGGTCCATGGCGTGGCGATGGAGGTGTAAGGGTCCATGGCGTGGCGATGGAGGTGTAAGGGTCCATGGCGTGGAGACGGAGGTGTAAGGGTCCATGGCGTGGAGACAGAGGTGTAAGGGTCCATGGCGTGGAGATGGAGGTGTAAGGGTCCATGGCGTGGAGATGGAGGTGTAAAAGTCCATGGGAGGAATCCTGGGAATGGTGGGTGGTGTGGAGATGGGGGATATTAGTGTGAATTGGAGTGCTTGTTATGGAGGTGGAGCTGGTAGGGCTTGGTGAATGTAAGGAATTTGGGAAAGGGTGTGTGGTGATGGTGTATATTAGGACATGATGAAAGTGAGGAATCCTGCGAAGGGTGTGGAAGAGGGAGATAGTGTGAATAAATACATTCGCGAAAGGGTCATTGGTGTGAAGATGGGCAAATGAGATAGGGACAGGGATATTGGAGATAGGGATATTGAAGTGAATGGGAAGGATCTGGGGAAGGGTGTTTAGTGTGGAGAAGGGGGATATTGGGGTGAATGGGAGGAATCATGAATAAGGGTGAGCAGTGGTGAGATATGGAGTAACAGGGAGACATCCCAGGGGGTCATTTCATTTATTTAATCCATAGCACAGGAAGGAAGTTGCCGGCTTCAGAAATTAATGTCCATCTGTCTCCGCCATCAGAAGTCCTACTTCCCTCCGCACCAGATGTGACCCTGCGGCCCAGTGACCGCTCTGTGCCAGAAAGCCTTTGTTAATCTATCTAATAACGCAATTCCCAGAACAGACATGAGAAAGTGTAAGAGGAAGCAAAGTGAATTAGTCAGCCTAACGATAACCACGTAAACAAGCAGACCTGGCCCTGTGAGCAAAGAGGCGCATGTTATACGTTTCCCACACGCTATCATCAGCATACCTGGAACTCTCAGGGCTTTCCCCCCTATCTCGGGGTGACGGGCAGATTCTCAGGATCACACAGCCTGCAACCGACTCCTTCCTGTCCTACGCGGCTCTGATCATATATCAGACTCTGAGTTATTTAATTTGCCACCAGTATTTTATGGCTGATATCCCTGCTTGAATGCAGGTGACTCAATGAAGTGCATCTTCAAATAATGACAAGTCAAGGTTCCGACGAGAGCCATTTGGGTTACACAGTTGCTATGTAGAATCTGCATTATAGGCTTTTAAGGGGTTAATATTGACTACTCTCGGGTCATTTAGAAAGCTCCCTGGTCTGAGCATCGGCCATAAAGGCAGAAATACCGGTAGACCTGGATACAGTTACTGTAACTAAACACATGCATGCGCGATCTGTATGGCCTGACATTTAGCTCCCATCCATTCTCTCTGTTATCGTCTGTATGGCCTGACATTTAGCTCCCATCCGTTTTCTCTGTTATCGTCTGTATGGCCTGACATTTAGCTCCCATCCGTTTTCTCTGTTATCGTCTGTATGGCCTGACATTTAGCTCCCATCCATTCTCTCTGTTATCGTCTGCATGGCCTGACATTTAGCTCACATTCATTCTCTCTGGTATCGTATGTATCTAGTGGAGGTTAGTTCTCATCCATTCTCTCTGTTATCATCTGTATGGCCTGACATTTAGCTCTCATCCATTCTCTCTGATAGCGCAAGCATGCCTTAATATTTAGCTCCCATCCATTCTCTCTGTTATTGGCTGTATGGCCTGACATTTAGCTCACATCCGTTTTCTCTGTTATCGTCTGTATTGCCTGACGTTTAGCTCCCATCCGTTCTCTCTGTTATCGGCTGTATGGCCTGACATTTTGCTCCCATTCATTCTCTCTGAAAGTGTATGTATGTATGGACTGGAGGTTTCTTCCCGCACCCATCCTTGTGATTTTGGTTGAAAGCATCACCTGAACTCACCTGGTTACCTTTAGCAGAGACTATTATTCCTGCTTGCTTTTCTCTTCTCCGTGAGCATGGCTGCCAGTAATCACAAACCGTTCATGCAGATATCACCCTAACATCATCTCTTCTCTTCCTTTTCAGCCCACCTGAAAATTGACGTGTCCCCGGCTCCCGACTCTCCGCAGTTCTGTCTGTCCCCGGAGCTGCGCCATGTTATACCGTATCCCGATCCCAGAGTGCGTCCGACGAAGGAAATCCTGGAGTTCCCTCCGCGGGAGGTGTATTCACCCTACACCTCGTACCGGTGAGTGCTGCCCTCCTACCGGCAACCCCCGACACACTCCGTACCCATCCTTTACCGTTGCTGGCATATGTTTCTTCTACGTGTTTTGTGGTCCCACACAATACCGACTCTTTTTGTCAGGGCAAGTTAAGCTTTTGTGTAAAACTATATTTAGTTACGTACAAAATGTTTATTAGAACTAAAATCTATAACCATGGACAATATTAAACACCACATTTATTTATTTTTTCCACTGGTTATATAAATTATATATATATATATATTATATAAATTATACTGGTTTATAAATTATATAAATATTATTTTATATATTTTTAATATTAAAAAAAGAAATTAATAATACAGCAGTGCAACACAAGTCCTTTAGGGCCTTTTCAGACCCTAGGGGCATATGGTGATGATATGATGGTCACTGAGGTCTATATAAATATTTAGATTTTTTTATTATTATTATTATTAATATTATTTATTATTATGTTTCCCCCTCTTCTCAGTCTGACCACCCTGTGTGGATGGTCAACAATTAATATTAAAATAAAGGGTATGTAAAAGATATTCTGGTGTGAGTTTTTATAAACATCTAGGTATGATATATCGGGCACATTTTATATTATATTCTTAAATGCGGAGGACAAATATTTAAAAAGAATGAAGGTGATAAAAACGTGATCTTATTATCAAAATAACCAATCAAATGGTCCATTCAGCAGGAACATCCCATTGGTTGCTATGGGGAAGAACGCTGTATTTCTTTTGTTATTAGTGGATATTATATTTATATGAAATATGAAAATATGATGCAGTTCGCCACATAGCAATAAAAGTGATATGCTATTATGATCCGGCTAAACATAGCCTAAATAAGAAATAGATATAGTACACCCACCGTGTTGTTTTTTTTCTTATTATTTTTAAACTATTTAAATAATATTTATGTAAAAACATTAATTATAAAGAATAATCAAATCAATAATCACTAATGTGTTTGACTACTTCAGTTTTATATATGAATGGCCATGGAGTTATACAGTATTATAACAGTGGTGGTTACATTCATAATCGGGGGAACAGATATAGTAAATACAGAGATAAATATATAGTAAGCCTGGAACGCAGAGAATAAATTAGTATGATATTGTACACCAGCTTTATTATGATCTATCAAAACCTAATGTATCCTTGCGACACAATATTCAGAGAGCTGATCGGATGAAAAGCCAGCCGTTACCATGAATATGTCAGAGAGCACTGTGTGATCAGCAGAGTGTCCGTCCGTGTTGTCCTTTAAAGTGTCAGCTCAAGCCAGCTACAGAAACCTGGAATGAAAGGAAATCCACATGTGTTACAACGGGGTGGATCTCAGTAATGTCTGTATTTATACAGCTCCTTTCTGTTA
Organism: Spea bombifrons; assembly: GCF_027358695.1. NCBI lineage: Eukaryota > Metazoa > Chordata > Amphibia > Anura > Pelobatidae > Spea > Spea bombifrons. The sequence goes on along the minus strand of NC_071090.1, from coordinate 105,278,079 downwards.
CATTATACACAGTGCGGGGCTCCTCTGGGGTGGATCCCAGTAATACCTGTATTTACACAGCTCCTTTCTGTTACATTATACACAGTGCAGGGTCCCTCTGGGATGGATCCCAGTAATATCTGTATTTATACAGCCCCTTTCTGTTACATTATACACAGTGCAGGGTCCCTCTGGGGTGGATCCCAGTAATATCTGTATTTATACAGCTCCTTTCTGTTACATTATACACAGTGCGGCCCCTCTGGGGTGGATCCCAGTAATATCTGTATTTATACAGCTCCTTTCTGTTACATTATACACAGTGCGGGGCTCCTCTGGGGTGGATCCCAGTAATATCTGTATTTATACAGCTCCTTTCTGTTACATTATACACAGTGTGGGGCTCCTCTGGGGTGGATCCCAGTAATATCTATATTTATACAGCTCCTTTCTGTTACATTATACACAGTGCAGGGTCCCTCTGGGATGGATCCCAGTAATATCTGTATTTATACAGCCCCTTTCTGTTACATTATACACAGTGCAGGGTCCCTCTGGGGTGGATCCCAGTAATATCTGTATTTATACAGCCCCTTTCTGTTACATTATACACAGTGCAGGGTCCCTCTGGGGTGGATCCCAGTAATATCTGTATTTATACAGCTCCTTTCTGTTACGTTATACACAGTGCGGCCCCTCTGGGGTGGATCCCAGTAATATCTGTATTTATACAGCTCCTTTCTGTTACGTTATACACAGTGCGGCCCCTCTGGGGTGGATCCCAGTAATATCTGTATTTATACAGCTCCTTTCTGTTACATTATACACAGTGCGGCCCCTCTGGGGTGGATCTCAGTAATATCTGTGTTTATACACTCCTTTCTGTTACATTATACACAGTGCAGCTCCTCTGGGGTGGATCCCAGTAATATCTGTATTTATACAGCTCCTTTCTGTTACATTATACACAGTGCGGGGCTCCTCTGGGGTGGATCCCAGTAATATCTGTATTTATACAGCTCCTTTCTGTTACATTATACACAGTGCGGGGCTCCTCTGGGGGTGGATCCCAGTAAAACACTGTATACTAATATACTAACCTTTCGCAGAATATTATTTATTTGCGTCCTCTGCTTTTCCATCTGCGCTTGTTGTTGCCTCACTGCTTCTACTACCACCTGGAGTATTAGATGTTGTCTCTCAACTTGCGCCTGGACATACACAAAAAGGCAGTCATACTCAGAGTAAAGCCAGTCACTGTAAGCTGGAGAAGTTACTACTTCAGGTCGTGGAGGAGCTCTGCTAGTTCCTTACCTTCAGATCCGAGGTATCCCTGTCCTCCTCTTGCACCCCGTCTTCTATCTGGCGCACCCTTCTTTGTAGTTCCCCGTACTCTTTTTGTAAGTCCTGGAGTTCCCCGGCTATTGTCCCTGATAGAGTCCGAATCTCCTGCTCTTCTCTCTGTAAGAGAAGTCGGGATGTCTGAGGTTAATGCATTTAATGGACTGCAATTAGGGTTAATTTCACCAAACCCGTTTATTCTTCTTGCAGAAATGCCCCCCATAGAGAAGGACCTCACGTGTTATATAAATGCTATGGCTTTAGATTGGGGGGCTTTAAGCAAAAGATGGGCCAAATTCTATGTTTTTATGTTAAAATGCCCCAGAAGCAGCCCCCCCCTCATGCTCCTACCTGCTCACCTGCAGCCTCCCCACTTCTACGCGGAGCCGCCGCTCCTCTTGCTTTGCTCCGGCCAGCGTCTCCTGCAGCCGCTCCAGCCCTTGCCGGTGGCGGCTCTGCCGGCCCTCCGCCCTTTGGAGCTTGCTGCTGGTGGAGCTGTAAGTGTCCGCTATCCCCTGGCCCAGCTGCAGCGTCCCGTAGATCAGCACGTTGACGTCTTCCTGCAGCGCCACCTTCCCCTCCGCCACCCGCTGACCGAGGGCCGCAACCACGAGGAGCAGGAGGAGAAGCATGGCCCCCGGCACAGCGGCTGTTAGAGTTAAAGGGACAGCCAGGGGTGTGAGGCAGCGAGGAGCTACCGGGGTTGTGTAAGAGGGAAAGGCTATTACACCAGGTGCTGCAGTGGAGGGGGAGGAGAGCTGCCATAACCTCTGTCTCATTCATAGACTCTGAACTCGCCAATCTCTTTCTTTTCTAATGCTGTCGGATCTGTCTCTTTCTAAACGCGGGTCATACGGTTACATTAGTTCACCCCCCGTCTGCTGTCCATGACGGGTAAACACGGCTAACCTTGGCCTGAGGTTGCTCAGAGTTGCCGCTGTCTGCCTTCTTCTGATTGGTGGACATTGCTGTGCCCATTATATGTGCCGTGCCCAACATCTTGCTCAGGGTGAACATATTAGACACCCAGCTGAAATTGAACAACCAGCTTTAATCCTCTGTGAAGTTCCCTTTAAATCAAAGCCAAGTATAATAATAATTATTATAATAATAACAATAATATGTCACTGTGCAGATAACCCCGTGCCCCATAGCCCCCTCCTGTCTGTGTCACCCTGCAGTGGGAGGGACAGACTCCGTGCCCCATAGCCCCTCCTGTCTGTGTCACCCTGCGGTGGGAGGGGCAGACTCCGTGCCCCATAGCCCCCTCCTGTCTGTCACCCTGCGGTGGGAGGGACAGAGTCCATGCCCCATAGCCCCCTCCTGTCTGTCGCCCTGCGGTGGGAGGGACAGACTCCGTGCCCCATAGCCCCCTCCTGTCTGTCACCCTGTGGTGGGAGGGACAGACTCTGTCCCATAGCCCCCTCATGTCTGTGTCACCCTGCGGTGGGAGGGACAGACTCCGTGCCCCATAGCCCCCTCCTGTCTGTTGCCCTGTGGTGGGAGGGACAGACTCCGTGCCCCATAGCCCCCTCCTGTCTGTCGCCCTGTGGTGGGAGGGACAGACTCTGTTCTTCCTAGCCTGTTTGATATTTATAGCCCATAATTAGTCGCCCCCTGATCCCTAACATATTGTCTGTCCACAGGAACCTCCTCTTTGTGTATCCGCGGAGCCTGAACTTCAGCAGCCGGCAGGGATCGGTGAGGAATATTGCAGTAAAGGTGCAGTACATGGCTGGAGAAGACCCCAACCAAGCTATGCCGGTGAGTATAATAGAGCGGCAGGGACAGCTAATGGAACGGAGCGGCGGGAAGCTACGAACGCGCATCAGGTGTCATGTATGTCGGGAAAGTCATACATGTTGGTGACTGTCCTGTGTCCTTGGCTGTAGGTGATCTTTGGGAAGTCGAGCTGCAGCGAGTTCTACAGTGAAGCGTACACTTCTGTCGTGTATCACAATAAGTGAGTATCTGCAAAACATTCTGTCCACAGATGCGCAGACAGTATACTCCTGCTCAAGCTGTGCTACAGCCATGCGATCGGGTTCCCGCTGACCCGCCTGTCTGTCCATCCCTCTCAGTCTTTCCTCCGTCATCTGCTGCTTCGTCCACATCTCCGCGTGTCCGTTATGATCCATTCCCGATTCCATTCCCTTCCCTTCTTGCCTCTCAGGTCTCCGGAATTCTACGAAGAATTTAAGATGAAAATCCCTGGAAATCTCACAGAAAATCACCATCTTCTCTTCACCTTTTACCACGTGAGCTGCCGGCAGAACCAGAGCTCACTCGTGGAGAGCCCAGCTGGGTATACGGTGAGTGGGGGGCTCCTGCTTCACAACTACCTCCTTCTCTCCCATTTCTATACTCGAAATCCAGTCCCTTTTTTTCTGCAGGGTGGTATTGGGTTCTAGACGGGTTCTAGAACAAACCAATCATTATTTATTGTTGAGAATAAACTATATCACTAGTTTAGAATTTATATTATTTAGTCATTTATTTATAAAATCCATACTGGGGTCAACCAGCAAAAAAAAAAAATAAGAATGGGACAGTATACGATGATGTAATCACGGTGATCTGGTAATCATGTTCCTTTTTGCTTCCTAGTGGATTCCCCTGATGCAGCATGGCAGGTTGCGCACCGGATCCTTCTCGCTTCCTGTGTCCGTGGAAAAGCCTCCCCCCAGTTACTCTGTGCTGACCCCCGACGTGAGTATACCAAAGCACGACCTATGGGGCCGTCTGACTGGGTCGTCTTAACGAAATTCCATCGGTTTGAGAAATAAACCAAACTGGGTTCGTTTAGTCTAAGAGACAACCGATATACATCCCCATCCTCAGTACCGGTATGAAGCCCGCACCCTTCATCCCACCGACAGGACAGGTAGAGAGACCAAGCAGTGAGGGCTGCAGAGCTGTAGAACGCCCTGGTTGGGTTTGGCGATGTCCGTAGGTGTCCGTCACATGGGCCCATTATCTTAAGTTATTGTTATCTTTATATTATGCATTAAATCTTCGCTTTGTCTGTTTTTTACCAAGGTTCAGCTTCCAGGAATGAAATGGGTGGATAATCACAAACCCGTCTTCATGGTGGACCTGGTGGCCGCCTCTTCCGTCCACACGCAGGTCAGCTATATCCCGGGGGGAGGCCGTCTGTGTGTCAGACAGTTTCTTCTGCTCTTCGGAAGGGTTTTTGGGCTTATTTTCACTTTGTGATTGTAGTTCCCACATGGCCCTAGAGTTGTTTTGAGGTTCCCTGTGGGTTGTGCAAAGATGTTTAAAGGTGCTGTTCCATTTAGGCTAGAATGCTAATCACGCTCTCCCCTATGCCGATGTAATAATCCATAGAAGATGCAAAACGTTTTATTCTTTCCTCTGAAGGTTAAATCACCCAAAAACGTTTAAGAAGTTCGATGCCTGCCTTTGCGTCACATGACAAGCGTTGCCCCTGAAATTATGAATGAGGCAGAATTTTAAACAATAGAATATTTTTTGGGCTAGTACATTATGGAGAGGGGATGCCTATGGGGGGGTATACACTTACTTTATACAAGTATATGGTTTCACTCCTATAACTTTGCAGACAACACAGGAATATTATCTATAGTAATGTTGGATTTTTGTTCACCTCTTGGCGGGGGGGATACTCAAATGAGACTTTTGGTCAATTTTGTCCCAATCTGGGTCAACACCTATGGGTGCTAGGAAGGGCTGAACTTGGCGGACTTTACACAAGATGGCGGCTCCCATATTATACACACATGATTTGGTTTTAATAGGTATGCATTGCTTATTTTAATCTGCAAACTCCGTAGCATTTGGTGTATTTATTATATAGGATTTAGGAAAGATCTACTCATTCTCTCTTATGTGTTTTTCTACAGGACCCCCACCTTGACAAGTTCTTCACGCTGGTGCAAGTGTTAGAAGAGCAGAGCTTCCCCTTCCGGTTAAAAGACGTCATCATTACCGAAAGCAACGTGGAGTCTGAGCTGCGGGCTAGTATGGGCAACCTGCGCCTGGCCGCGCTCGGACCCTCCGTCTGCTTCTGCCATCAGCTGCTGGATAAACTGATCCTGCTTATCGTCAGACCCCCGATCATCGGAGGGCAGATTGGTCAGTGCCTAGCGGACGTCATAGGATTTCTGATCTTTCGCTCCCGAATTCTTTACAAAATACACTTTTAAGCTCAGTACGTGCGGCTTTTGATTAAATATACTGGCAGTAGCCAAACTGGGGCTGGAAAGCCTATAAGCGCATAGAGGGATGCCTGAAGATTAAGTAGCCGGTGCCCCTTGTGGCCAACCATGTGATTGCATATCATTCTTATTCTTCAAGAGCCCCCCAGAAGACAGGTTCCTCTCTGTTCCCGTGCAGCAGCTCCTGCCCCGTTCTATGTATTTTTTAATATTTACCTATCTCCACCCTTTTCGCCTCTTATTAGTAAGCAGACCCCTGGAACCCACAGTCATTTTTGTTGTTTCTTGCAGTGAACCTGGGCCGCGCAGCCTTCGAAGTGGTAGCTCTTCTGGTGAGCCAGATTCACCGCACCCTGGAGGGATCTCAGGACCAGCGGGGCCGGAACGGGCTCCTGGCCTCCTACCTGCATTACGCCTTCCATCTGCTCAGTGACATGCCTTCGCAGCTGCAAAGCGGTGAGTGGCTACCACCTGCGTCTATTTCATGCCATGGGGGATGAGCGTCTTCCGACGGTACCTGCAAAGCCATTTAGTGCGACATGTGGGTTTAAGGTAACTGGTGCAGGACTCCACCAAGAGGAAGTCTTTAAGGTGCGTAGACGGGTATGGAAAGACAGACGTGCCATAGATATGAAATTGGCAAGTTCTGTAACGTTTGTGAACCTTACCTTACATTATATATACAGGACTTTTGCCAGGGCAGCTGAAGCTGGAAAGAAGCCCATTTCTCGGGACTGTCCTGGGACATTAAAGACTGTTGGCAGTGATGTACAGAAGTAGGAAGGGACATGAATTTTCTCTCCGCAGGTTTTTGCTTTCATTCTTGATCCCGGCTTCTCACTTATATCCTTCAATCTCTTTATCCCGCAGCAACTCTTCCTAGTTCGTCGGCCGCTCCGGCTGTCCACTCGGCCACGCTGTCCCGCGCCACCGGCCGTCCTAGCAGCCTTAACCTCGCTCGCTGCAGGAGCATCAGCAACAGCAACCCCGATCTCACCAGCACGCCAGGTCCCACGGACGACGAGGAGGTCCTCAGAATAATGTCAAGCAAGGTACGGACTCTTTAAGGCCAGGGATTGGGGGCTTGTGGAGGTGGGGGTGCTCTGCATTTGTCTTGGTGATTGGCTTTTTACTTAAACCAGTCTCTCCCCCCCTATTCTTCCACCTTTTTCCTCGTCTCCTGTTTTTCATTCACTTACCATCATATTCTTATCATCTCCACTTCCTTGAGTACCCTTCTCTTACCTGTAAAACGTATCCTTATCTTGTTTCTCTCCCTTTTACGTTATACTTTTTCGGATGTTTCTCTTCCATTCTCCTCTTTTCCTTTATGTCTCCTTTGTTTATGTTCTTCTTTCTCATGTTCCATCACTGTCTCTCTGTCCTTCCTTGGGGCACCCCGTCTCCCTCTCTCTCCCTCTCTCTCTCCCTCTCTTGCAGGGCATCGATCGCTCTCACTCTTGGGTGAACTCTGCTTATTGCCCCGGGGGTCCAAAATCTGTTCAACGCAGGACCCAGCCAAGCTCCAACACTGAGCTCCGACAGGTGGCACATTCCCCGTATCACCCCTGCATGTGCCAGCCTTCCCTCGCATGCTCTGTGCCATAGACTCATCTTAACCCCCATCTGTGTCGTGTGACCATGCTACCATGAACGCATTGCCCTACGTGACTCCCTGTAACCCCCACCTGTGCTTAGATTTGATATTAATCCTCAAATACATTCGATACTATAAACATATACTCTTAAGATAATGTACCACCAATGGTGAGATGCTGTCCTGCCAGCTCCTACCCCCAGTGAGGAATACGATCTGTTGGCGCAAGTTCTCTGGATATCAGTCGGGTAAATAAAGACAGATTAACCAGAGGAAAGGAGCTCATTCCAAATTCATGGTTATTTATTCCTAAATTTAAACAACCAGAAACGGCACGCACACCCTGGTAGTATATACCAACCAAATTTATTTCGTTACCAAAGATTAAAATAAAAAAAAGATACATCATTAAAACACTTAACAAAAAATACCTTTCACCCAAAAAAAGTAGACCCTACAACAAACCTGAAAAAAAATGTATTGAATAGGACGCTGTGTATACTGGATGTTTGTTAATTAATTCAGTCGCTGGTGATAAATGTCATGGAATTCCCAGGATTAATAAAATCCGGTAAAATTCTACGCTGTGGTCTGTAAAGGACCTGCGATCACGAACCAGAACTGAAAATCAAGCAACGGACAGCAATCTGCAAAACATCATTATATACATTTTATATAAATACAAAATATGATGAATGAACAGCAAATCTGCAAAATGTCACCTTTGTACAATATGACAGAATGAAGATCTTTGGATTCATTCACACACACAATGCATTCAGATTCATTCTTGGTATTCAAACTGCAGCCTTAAACATGATGTTCACAGGGACATTTTCAAGCAACAGACGTTCTTTTTTTATTGTGTTAACGTTTAGTAAGTTGTTGGGTTTTTGGGGGGGTTTTTTTGTAGCGCCATCAGATGTAATGAAAGCATTGTAGTCCCCACTATATCTGCTATACCTCTAATGATCTGCTTCTCCTCCTGGTTGAGCCGTGTTGGCCCCAGATAGGGGCCCTGGAGCCAAACTGGTCCCCGCTCTGTGATCGCATCGCCATACGCGTCAGTTCCGATTTAGAACCCTGATACTTTTCGATTGGTTACATTGTGTCTCCTTCTTCTCATCTCCGTACCCCGTCTCTGCACATACTTTGCCTCTTTCTATTAATGCGTTCAATTCTTTCTTTCTTTTTTTTCTTGTTGGTCTCTCCATCACCTCCACCATCCGTTTGTGTTTCCATCGCTATACTTCTGTCCCACCATCCTCAGGCCAACGAGCGGAGTCCTAACCGCATATCCAGCTACATGGAGGGTGCAGCTCCCGCTGCCCAGCCTCGCCCTTCAGCCAAAAAGGTATAAGCATGTGGTTGGGGGCATCTTCAGGAGAGCCACGGTATGTCAAGGTGTCAGGGTGTGTGTGTAACGTTAGGAAATGGACCTTCGCTGAGAGGGTGCTAGATAAGTGGAACGGCCTTCAAGAAGAAGAGGTAGCTGTTAATTCAGTGAATGAATTAAAACACACAAGACCAAAACAACACACAAGGTTTGGGTTCTTGTAGGATAAGACCAGCGTATTTTTAATAGACTAGGACAGGGGTGTCCAACCTGCGGCCCTCCAGCTGCTGCAGGACTGCATCTCCCATACTCCTCAGCGAGCCCCTTAGCTGAAAGAGCATTATGGGAGATGAAGTCCTGCAGCAGCTGGAGGGCCGCAGGTTGGACACCCCTGGACTAGGCGTTCCTCTCTGAGTTGAGATAAATGTATCGTCTTTCAATCCGTCTGCTAACTAATCATATTCTAATAGCATTCCATTCGCTTTACTTCTTAATACACTAATTCTTAATTTGTTAATTCAGCTACAAGTGAGACACAGAGACGTGGTAAAGAAATTAGTTAGAGAGACACAGACTCTACGGGGCACGGAGTCTGCCCCTCCCACCGCAGGGTGACACAGACAGGGGGCTATGGGGCGCGGAGTCTGTCCCTCCCACCGCAGGGTGACACAAACAGGGTGCTATGGGGCGCGGAGTCTGTCCCTCCCACCGCAGGGTGACACAGACAGGAGGGGGCTATGGGGCACGGAGTCTGTCCCTCCCCCCGCAGGGTGACACAGACAGGAGCTATAATTATCGTTATTATCTGACTTTGTAATACAGATGGTGGGTAGTTGTAGGGTCACAGAGACAGATGGTATGACGTTTACGTGTGACGTGTAGAATTCCGTGTAACATTCCTTTTCCGTTGTGTAGCTTCTGCATGAGGAGCTGGCCCTGCAGTGGGTGGTCAGCGGCAGCGGCGTGCGCGAGGCGGCTCTAAGTCAGGCCTGGTTCTTCTTCCAGCTCATGGTAAGTCGTGCGGTTTCAGAGGGATCAGCCCTCTTTGAATGTCGGCCAGTCGGCGATGTGCACAGCGCTATGTATGTAGCTGTAACCACTTTTCACCTCCCTGTTGTCTCTTCGTTCTCCGCAGACCAAGAGCATGGCCCTTCACCTGTATAACTCGGAGAGACTGGACGCCCCCCGCAAGCAGCGCTTCCCAGAGAGATTTGTCGATGACATCTCTGCACTCGTGTGTAACATCTGCTCGGAGATCACCAGCAGATACCTCAAGGTCAGATAAAACTTTCCTCGCACCCTTCCTCATACCGGTCTTTGGGTTACATTCCTCGCCTCCATTTCATTCCTTCACTTCTGCCATTATTTTACTGGGAGGGTGGTAGATAAATGGAATTCAAACATGCATGGGATAGGCATACGGCTCCTGAACTTAAGACAAGACCAACGACTGATTACAGTCTTTACAGCAGGAGAACCTTGAGACTAGATGGGGCCAAAAGGTTCTTGTCCGTCTGTCCCCATCTTTGCTTCCCGTCCGTCTGTCTCTTTCTCTGCTTTATGTCTTCATGTTCCTCGGGATCTCGGCCATCGTTTCCCGACCTCTTTTCCGCAGGACACCGAGTTGGCCGAACGTCTCAACAGCAGTCTTGCTTTCTTCCTCAACGACCTCTTGTCTCTGATGGATAGAGGTTTCGTTTTCAACCTCATCCGGTCGTACTACAAACAGGTGAGGGTCTACCCCGGTCAAATAATCCAGAAGGTGGCCAACTCTGAAAAAAATAATAAATAAATAAACCAAAATTTTTTTTTCAAAAAATGTAAAAACCCATAAAAATGTAAGTCAACAATATACTCAGTCTGTACGTTTCCGCTGCCGTACGATATCATTATTTATGCAGGAACATCAACTTCTGTAGTGTCTGATACAATAACATAAGAGCTTTAACCCCTTAAGGGATAGAGGAAGTGAAGTGGTAGGTTGTGAGGGACTTGTCCGCTTACGGGCGGTGGAAATAAAAAAAATAAATAATAAAATATATATATATATATATATATATATATATATAAATGAAAAAAATACATGGAGGACGAGCTTTTGACAAAAAGACGATGCCTGCCAGTGGAGTGACCGGTCACAAAAGGGTATATTGACATTTTGCTCCTAAAGAAGAGACTTCAAGGTCTTGTAGGGTTTGTTTTTGTGGACCAACGTTCATAGAATGAGGAGAGTCAAATATGCTCAACTCGGCGGTCTCTTCTTTAGATGATGGGCACTTGGAAGGGCCTAGTTTTAAGGGAGAAAATTTCCCAAGGAACATAAGACTTCAGACTTGAACGGTTTGGAGATGGATTAGATGAACTGGTTCGTAACTGGAGTCCATTCAATGAGCCATCTAAACAAATTAGTATTAATTGTGGTTGATAATGGTTTGCAATTCAGCTCCCTGACTGCATTCCAATTCACAATCGTGGAATCTAGAATGTGCTAATAATGTTTAATTCACATGACATATACATTAGAATTGTTTTTTTTTTTTTAAACTAAGTACAATGATTGATATAGGATGCAAGATTGCACCTACTCCGTGTACTACATTGACCGCAATGAGCTTCTGCTGTGGCAACAATTAGAGGTTATCTTTTGATCTTATAGAATGTGATTATGTGATACAGACGCTAACCATTTTATATGTTTAAACAGTTAGGAATTATTCCTGCTTACTTGCTGATATAAATGTAGCATGTATTTTTTGTTCTTTACAAGTGACCTACAGATATTATGTTATGGCTGGGCTATAGGGACCTCTTGCTTTGATGTGAGAATTAGGACGTAACACGGTTATCTTCCCGTTAAGTATTTGGAAATGAGAGGGGCTCCACCTCTGATTTATGACGCAGAGAACTTGGTCTCTGTGATATGTTAGTTATGTGGAGCAGACGAGCAGTTTGTTTATATTACGGGGCTCTCTGGCATTTTCTGTCTGTGATGTGTAAGCCGGAGAAGACCGTTCCTGTCTTAGATTTATTGGATGTCGGGCAGGGAATTTATACAGCCCTTCGTTTTAATAAGATTGTGCTTTAATCTTTACAGGTTAACAACAAACTGGGAAAGACGCAAAATCCCAATGTCTTGATCTCTCTGCGCATGGATCTGACCCGCATCGTGTGTTCCCATGAACATTACGTGGCATTAAACCTGCCCTGTGGCTGCCTCTCACCCCCCAATTCTCCTTCTCCCTCCATCTCTTCAACTGCATCACAGGTAAAGTGATAAGGAGTCTGTCCCTCCCACCGCAGGGCGACACAGACAGGAGGGGGCTATGGGGCACGGAGTCTGTCCCTCCCACCGCAGGGTGACAGACGGGAGGGGGCTATGGGGCACGGAGTCTGTCCCTCCCACCGCAGGGTGACAGACAAGAGGGGGCTATGGGGCACGGAGTCTGTCCCTCCCACCGCAGGGTGACAGACAGGAGGGGGCTATGGGGCACAGAGTCTGTCCCTCCCACCGCAGGGTGACAGACAGGAGGGAGCTATGGGGCACGGTGTCTGCCCCTCCCACCGCAGGGCGAGACGGACAGGGCATGCCAGGTATGAGTGACCTAGTAACTGTTCCCCATCTCTCCCTGTCAGAGCTCCGTGTTCTCCAGCCCTGCTCAGGATAAGACGGTCACCAATATGTTCGAGCTCTCGGTGCCGTTCAGACAGCAGCACTTCCTTTCCGGGCTCATCCTGAGTGAACTGGCCATGATTCTGGAGCCAGACTTGGAAGGGTGAGACTCTCTGCTCTTTTATCTTCTCTCAGGGTTTGAGTTCCCTGCAAGAAGATTGTCCACCTCCTGCCGTGTTGTCACCCGCATTGTCTGAGACGCCCGTTTTTCTCTCCCTGCGCAGCGTGTTCTTCCTCCAGAAGAAGGCGATCAGCACTCTGCACAACCTGCTTTGCAGCCATGACACCGACCCCCGATACGGCAAACCAGTGGTCAAGGAGAGCATTGCCCGCCTTTACCTGCCTTTGATTGGCATCGTCATGGACGCCCTCCCCCAGCTGTACGACTTCACGGGTATTTACGGCATTTTGCGCTCAAGCTTTGAACGTTACCCTATAAACATACCTTCTAAATATTACACTGTTGGTGCTGACGCTGTCGTCTTCCCTAAGCGGAGCCCCACGGGCAGAGGGTACGACATGCTTCGTCCGCACCGGCAGACGAGGTGGACGGCGATGGAACCTTCATCAGCCAATCAGTTGCTATGGCAATCGCGGGAGCTCCGCTACCCTGCGTGCAGAAAACCAGCACCTTCCCGATGCCCCCTCCCGTGAGTGACCCTTCAGAGAACTCTCCCTCATCTTAGCTTCTTACTTTGACCCATTGACCTCCTCCTCCTTTTCATGTGACAATTCCTGTCCACCCCATCCATGATTGCCCTCTATCCTGTTCTTCGTTCTTTTTACCCTTCATCCAGTATGCACCCTTATCTTCTTCCCGTCCACTGACCCCTTTGCTCCATCTTCGTCTTGCTATCCTTGCCTTCCTCTTACATTCCCCACCCAAATGGACCTATTCACTAAAAGGAGAGCTGTCAGGAGGACTTGCAGAAGACTTGTATTTCAGCTCCTTTACGTCAAAATACATGACTGGCCCTGTGTAATGCATAGTTAAATTAGTGCGATTTCTTCAAAGCCTCTACACCCTTTGAATTGCGCCTTATACGGGGTCAGCTCGGTCCTTCTGCCATAACGATTAGCGCGCCTCTCCTGTCAACACTCGATTTAGTGAATAATCCCCAAAGTCTCATTCCTGGTCGTACCCTCCAGCCAGGGTTGTTGGTTTTTTTTTTGGCCCCCTCTCACTGTTCTCTGCCTCTGGTTTCGTAGCCGCCCCGTGCAGGTAACGTCCTCTCCGCGGAGTCCAGCAGGAATTTGCTCGTCTGCGTCCTCTGGGTGCTGAAGAACGCGGAGCAGGACCTTGTGCAGCGCTGGTTCTCCGGTCTGTCCGTCCTGCAGCTCACTCGGCTCCTGGAACTCTTGAGCCTGTGTGTGTCCTGCTTCCAGTACAAGGTGAGCGGCCCCTCCGTCACCCCCCCCGCCTGCCTTACTTTACCCCTTTCTGATGGCGCAACTATCTTTCTTTCACTTTTCTTTCTTTTTCGCCGCTAGGGTAAGAAGGCCCTTGAAAGGATAAACAGCCTAACGTTTAAAAAGTCTGTGGACATGAAGGCCCGACTAGAAGAGGCGATACTTGGAACCATCGGAGCGCGTCAGGACATGGTGAAACGCAGCAGAGGTGAGCGCCATTTTACGAGACTGACGCTGTTGTGTCCCCAGCGACCAAGCCTGGCGGGGTTCGGTTCCCGTAGTGAGGCGATGCTTACCAAAGATATAAAAACGTACATTAAGCAACCTCTAAAAGGGAGAACGGGAAAAGAGTTAAGAGGGGCTAGAAATACTGCCCCAGAAAAGGGCTGAAAATCCCTGTCATGCCAATAACTTTCGCCCCGTGACTCCATTCTTGCAGAGCGCAGCCCTTATGTGAGCCAGGAGAACGTGCGGTGGAGAAAGAATGTCACGCAGTGGAGACCAACGGGCGACAAAACGGAAAAGTGAGACCTTAGGGTGACGGTACCGCCGTGGCTGGCCATTGGCAGTCCAGCTGCAGCCCACGGCTCTTATCATCCTCGGCTAGTAAACCCTCAGGGCTCGGCTCCATGTAATGTTTGGCAGCCAAAGCTTTTAATTGTTCGATGTCCCCCCCCCCCGTTCCCAGGACAATTTGCGTAGGGCTTTTTTTTTTAAAAAAAATATCGCATTTCCCTTTAAAGAATCGCTAATATTTTCGGTTAATAAAATGCGTAATTAAATATTTCTGATGGTCAAAGCAAACATACATGTCATAGAATCATACCCACCGATGCCCCCTTTCTCTAATCTCCCGTGGCTCGTTTGGAGCGGGCAGGGGCGGTTGCTGATGGAACAGGCACCGGCAGTGTCTATACACGCCGTTGGATCCCCAGCATACAGACCACCCAAAATCCGGCAAAGCGTATGGACGCTGCTGGCCCCTGTACACCCGGCAGGCGAGTCTGCCCAAAACGCGTGATTATTATACAGGTAGAAGGGCTTTATGCAGTGTGTAGATCTTGTGGGGGGTAACTCAGCGTATCCTAACCGCTCCAGGTCTCAGGCAGAGCGGGAGCTGGATGTCATCGTGGAAGGCAATATGGCGTCCGAGGCCAATCTGGTGGTGCTGGACGCGCTGGAGATCATAGTGCAGGTGAGATGCCTCGGGTCGCTGGCCCAGGCGGAAGTGCTTTAGTGATTTAAAGGGGCCGTAGAGTCCAATAAATTGATTTCTCTCCCCCTTACAGACAGTGATGATGTCGGAGATGAAGGAAAGCATCCTGGGGGGAGTTCTTAAAGTGCTGCTGCACAGCATGGGTTACAATCAGAGCGCGCTGTACCTGCAACACTGTTTCACCAGCCAGAGGGCGCTAGTGTGCAAGGTAACAATACCCCAAATAAAGTGTATCCTTTACATTAAGCCCAGTCCGCCCCCTTTTAATGCGCATATTAATCCCGCTCCCCCCTCCAGCGACTGCCGTTTCTTTTCGAAGATGTTTTACCACCTCTGGACCCCCCTCACCGCCATATTGGCTGTACCATCACCTTGTTCCCTTTAACCCGTTGTGTCTCTTCTCTCCTAGTTCCCGGAGATGCTGTTTGAGGATGACACCGAGCTGTGCTCTGACCTATGTCTCCGGCTACTGCGCCACTGCAGCAGCGGCATCGGCAGCGTGCGCGCCCACGCCAGCGCCTCCCTCTACCTGCTCATGAGGCAGAACTTTGAAATTGGCAATGTGAGTAAAACGGTGACGGGGTTCCTGCCCTGGAACTTCCTAAATAACGCTAGAGAATTCCGTGGCTTCCACTCAGAAACAGGAGAAAAAGACGTCAACTAACGCAATAAAATGTTGCAGTAGGAGGCGTTAACAGACCAGGACAGGGGAAGTTACGGCGTTCGGACCATAAGCAAGGCCTTTTTATCGTTGTAGAATTTCGCACGTGTGAAGATGCAGGTCACCATGTCCTTGTCGTCTTTGGTGGGGACCTCGCAGAAGTTTAACGAGGACTACATACGTCGGTCGCTGAAGACCATATTGACCTACTCGCAGGAGGACATGGAGCTGAGAGACACCAGCTTCCCAGAGCAAGTAATGACACCACAATGAAATTGGGAACGTATTATAAGTAAATAACTATTGTAACGAGATTTGGAGCTTCGGGGTGTAAGATCAGGAGGAATGTTAGTGTACGGAGTGTCGTAGCGCGGGTATGTGACTGCGGTACACCGTGTCTCGCTGCTCCCGTCCTGCAGGTCCAGGATCTGGTATTCAATCTGCACATGATACTGACCGACACGGTGAAAATGAAGGAGCATCAAGAAGATCCTGAGATGTTAATGGATTTAATGTACAGGTAAGAATCCAGAGAGAGGTCTATTCACTAAACCAGGAGTTTGCAGGCTACATTAAACATTTAAACACGGTGGAATCCAAAACTATTTGCCAGATTCTCACATTTTTATCTGTAAAATCCAAGAGTCATGTGATCGAGTTCGCCAGTAGATGGAGAACGGCCACCTTTCTGGTCGACCGTATTTTACTTTTTCAGTCCAGTCCATGAAGCCTCAGACACTATGCCCCTGTGTTTGTGTTTAATATGTCCACCTTTAGATACTTTGTAGGACATCCAACCATAGGAGGCCAGACTCGTGTTCAGGTCAGGTTAGAGATATAGGCTCATTGCGTATGTTTTGCGTAGAGATGGCCAGCTTTTAAATCCAGGCTTGGCTGGAAGTTCTAGGTTGACCTTGTCCTACTCGTCCCTTCACCGCAGGATTGCCAAAGGGTACCAGAACTCACCGGACCTCCGTCTGACGTGGCTTCAGAACATGGCGGCCAAGCACACCGAGCGTGGGAACCACGCTGAGGCAGCTCATTGCTTTGTGCACGGAGCGGCGCTGGTCTCAGAGTATCTGAGCATGCTGGAGGACGGCAGACATCTGCCCGTGGGGTGCGTCAGCTTCCAGGTAGATACCCAGACATTATCTGTACTACCTCGTATGTTATGGGTGGTGGAACACTTTACCTCTCACCGAATTGTTCCATTTTTATAATAATGAGTTTGGGAAGCCATGGTCAACGTTGTGGACCAACTGTAAGCACAACGGAGGAACAAAAATGTCTGATTTGGTCAAATTAAAAAAGACTATCCTGGCGCGATAAGCTGATGCCCGCTTTGGCATATTGGGCTTTCTCGCCCCTCCATTAATGGTCTGCAGAATAAGTGCAGAATTAGCCGAATGTATAAATAGATTTATTGGGATGGAATATGGAATGTGTGTCACGCATATACTGTGTTTAACCGCTTCACGACAAAGACCGTACATTAATTTTGATTAATGGGTTTAAGGACAGCCGGTTGCCCTTAAGGGGTTATAAAAATGTCCCAAAAATGATCTGTTCCCAATCCTTCCCGTGTTTCCCTCTAGAACATCTCGTCCAATGTCCTGGAGGAGTCGGCGGTGTCAGACGATGTGGTGTCTCCGGACGAGGAAGGGATATGTTCCGGGAAGTTCTTCACGGAGGCCGGATTGGTGGGACTGTTGGAGAAGGCCGTGTTCAGCTTCGACAAGGTGGGCCGCCTCTGAACCCCCGCGGGGGCCGCTTTCCGCCATACTCCAGATTCTCCATAAGGCAACCTAGCAATGTACTCGGGATGCCGCTTTTCCAGGAGCTCCATAGGAGACAAAAGTCGTAGCCACGCAGACGCATATATTCACACTGCCACTCCTATCATGATCATTCTCCCGGTAATGAATATATATATATATATATATATATATATATATTTATATAAATGTTTTCGTTAAGGACTTATTGGGCAACCTCCATATATATAACGAGTCTGTTGGTATGTAACGCATGTGCGTCTGTCGGCAGGGCGGCTTGTTTGAGGCAGTGAACGAGGTTTATAAGCTGCTGATTCCCATCTATGAGGCTAACCGGGATTACAAGAAGTTGGCTGCCGTCCACGGGAAGCTGCAAGACGCCTTCAACAAGATCACCAACCAGGTGTGTGTTCTGTAAATCAGCCGGGGGGGGTCTTATATACATAGATCGCAGGCTGTTGGTACGCTACGGCTTACGTGAGCTTCAGCTAAAACGTGGCAAGTGTCTGGCGGAGGTTTGTGGGAGTTATAGTTCATTCTGAGATCCTCCAAAGAACCCCCACCGGGAAAACTGCCCACTCAGCAGATGCTGTCATATAGATAAATCAATAGATCGGTCAATAGATAGAGCCGTATTATCCCAAAAGACAGCAAAAGCTTTAGATGATGTCGATGCCTTTTTGGGGGTCAACGTAGAAAAAGATGTAACGTTCCGGAAGCTTCAGGTGCAGTCTGTTACTTTGGGGTGGAATGGAGACCTGTTGGATGTTACTGTTTATTAATCTGTGCTCTCTTTCCGTTCTCTCCTTGTTCCTTCCCCCTTTCTTTTTTTTTTCTCTATCTGCCCTTTTTTCTCGTTATCTTAAATGTCTCTCATCATGTATTTAAATAATATCCTATGCGATTTCTCAAAAATCCCAATATTCTTCTCCTTCCCGTAATCTGCCTTCCTCTCTCACACGTTCTGTGTCTCTTTGCTCTCCCGATATGATACATTCATACTTTTTCCCTCTTTTTCTCCCTCTGTCCATCCCTGTTTTTTTTTCCTCTTTGCTCCCGAGCAGATCACAGGCTGGGAGGTAGGCGGTGTGAAAATTAACCCTTTTCTCACATTCCCCACCCCCCCTCCATCGCTTCTCTTACCCACCATGACGCGCTGCACGGCAGCTAACCCCACGATAAGCACAGCCATGGTGAAAACAATCTACTTATGCACTAGGAGCGGCAGCGGCCCCGATATCCAAACGTCACATGGCGCATGTTAAACGGGAAACGTGATCCACAATTCTTGGGGCTTCGCTTAAAAAAATGGTTTTCCTAAAATATTTTATCATTTATAGACCTTTTCACTTAAAGACAATGGAAGTTCTTCCATATCTGATGGGACTTTTGCTGTATGAACACGGAATTCCCCCGTCAGCTGGGGGAATCCTTATTCCTGCGCACTCACTTCCTGCGGTAATGTGCTTGGCTCAGGAAGTGCTGAACACGCGCAACAGAAAAAACGTTTCCCCCCCGAAAAACAACTTTATTGTTATTTCCAATGCCTCATGTCTTTTGAAGATATAGAAACCGTTACATTTAATAAGTATCTTCTAATAAATGATGCAGGCGTTAGGAGAAGGGTCAGCAGGCCATTAAGTAGAACGATGTCTCTCGTGGTTGTGTCTCCCCCCCAAGACCCCTAACATTGAGCTGTAAACACTGAGCCAAAGGCCGACGTGTCCTCCATCAGTAACGCAGCTGTCCGAGTCCTACTGCATAACTAGAGGATGTTTTTGTACGTCACAGTGCATTGTTTTGTGTGTTTTGTGTGTGTGTCTGTTACACACGTGTCTTTTGTGTATACACAGAGATTTCTTGTGCTTTTAAAGGAGGGATGAAGGGTGCATATGTGTGTTTTGGCATGTATATGTTTATTAGGAGTGTTATATACATGTTTTATGTGTGTTGTTTTAGGTATGTGTATGTTTTGGCACTTTTATATGCACTGCGAGTATATGTGACGTGAACACTTGTAGCGTGTGTTTATACGTTGCTAGTTCTCGTTGGCATCGGCTGCGTCCTTCTTAGCGCTCTTTTATCCCGGGGTCTGTGTCGTATTCTAATTATTTCATCTTCTCTCCCGCATCTCTCCGCTGATGGGCTGATATGACTGGGATGTGTTGGTGAGTAGAAGACACGACACCTCTGCTAACTCCCTGCTCTTCCAGAGTTATAAACACCACTCTGACACAGCTACTCCACCAACGTTCTGCTACTCCTGCACCAACATACACAGATCTGACACAGCTACTCCACCAACGTTCTGCCATTCCTGTACCAACATACACAGATCTGACACTACACCCGACGGCTCTGCTATTCCTGCACCAACATACACAGATCTGACGCTACACCCGACGGCTCTGCTATTCCTGTACCAACATACACAGATCTGACACTACACCCGACGGCTCTCTGCTATTCCTGTACCAACATACACAGATCTGACTCTACACCCGACGGCTCTGCTATTCCTGTACCAACATACACAGATCTGACACTACACCCGACGGCTCTCCGCTATTCCTGTACCAACATACACAGATCTGACACTACACCCGACGGCTCTCCGCTATTCCTGTACCAACATACACAGATCTGACACTACACCCGATGGCTCTCTGCTATTCCTGTACCCAAAATACACATATCTGACACTACACCCGACGGCTCTGCTATTCCTGTACCAACATACACAGATCTGGCGCTACACCCGACGGCTCTGCTATTCCTGTACCAACATACACAGATCTGACACTACACCCGACGGCTCTCTGCTATTCCTGTACCAACATACACAGATCTGACACTACACCCGACGGCTCTGCTATTCCTGTACCAACATACACAGATCTGACACTACACCCGATGACTCTCTGCTATTCCTGTACCAACATACACAGATCTGACACTACACCCGACGGCTCTGCTATTCCTGTACCAACATACACAGATCTGACACTACACCCGACGGCTCTGCTATTCCTGTACCAACATACACAGATCTGACTCTACACCCGACGGCTCTGCTATTCCTGTACCAACATACACAGATCTGACACTACACCCGACGGCTCTGCTATTCCTGTACCGACATACACAGATCTGACACTACACCCGACGTCTCTGCTATTCCTGTACCAACATACACAGATCTGACTCTACACCCGACGGCTCTGCTATTCCTGTACCAACATACACAGATCTGACACTACACCCGACGGCTCTCCGCTATTCCTGTACCAACATACACAGATCTGACACTACACCCGACGGCTCTCCGCTATTCCTGTACCAACATACACAGATCTGACACTACACCCGATGGCTCTCTGCTATTCCTGTACCCAAAATACACATATCTGACACTACACCCGACGGCTCTGCTATTCCTGTACCAACATACACAGATCTGACACTACACCCGACGGCTCTGCTATTCCTGTACCAACATACACAGATCTGACACTACACCCGATGACTCTCTGCTATTCCTGTACCAACATACACAGATCTGACACTACACCCGACGGCTCTGCTATTCCTGTACCAACATACACAGATCTGACACTACACCCGACGGCTCTGCTATTCCTGTACCAACATACACAGATCTGACGCTACACCCGACGTCTCTGCTATTCCTGTACCAACATACACAGATCTGACGCTACACCCGACGGCTCTCTGCTATTCCTGTACCAACATACACAGATCTGACACTACACCCGACGGCTCTGCTATTCCTGTACCAACATACACAGATCTGACACTACACCCGACGGCTCTGCTATTCCTGTACCAACATACACAGATCTGACACTACACCCGACGTCTCTGCTATTCCTGTACCAACATACACAGATCTGACTCTACACCCGACAGGTCTGCTATTCCTGTACCCAAAATACATTCCTGATCCCAAATCCCTCTAACTGAACCCTGTCCCTCCCTTTTTTCCCCCCCAGACATTCAGCGTATGTTTGGAACATATTTCCGAGTTGGATTTTATGGCTCAAAATTTGGGGACCTGGATGACCAGGAGTTTGTGTACAAAGAACCTTCAATAACCAAACTGGCCGAGATCTCTCACCGTCTGGAGGTGAGGATGACCCCCGTCGCTGGCTGTGTCTGAGAACTGAATGCGGGAGCTGATCCTGGTTACATTGTATCGACGCTTTATGCAGATGCCGAGTTGCTGGCTTTACCGGTACCGGTACTAAACTCTATACTTTTTTTTTTCCGTAGGAATTTTACGCTCAGCGGTTCGGTGAAGGAAATGTCGTGGTTGTAAAAGATTCCAATCATGTAGATAAAACCAAACTCGACCCAAACAAGGTAAGCGAGGATGAAATTGGAACATTCTCCACTTAAACAAAACTGGGTGCGCCGTACAACTTATTTTGTAATACTTATCTTTTTTGTGCTGCCCATGCGTTCCTGACTTGTTGTATGTAGTTCAGATGTTCACCCTGGAATGGCACAAGAGATCTCGGGACTCTTCTTAGGGCAAGGTATTCAAGTTTTGTTGAATGGAACTTTGAGTGAAACCTCACGCTTTCTTCTTCTCCTGGTCCAGGCTTACATCCAGATCACGTACGTGGAACCGTTCTTTGACACGTACGAGCTAAAGGACCGCGTTACCTACTTCGACAAAAACTACAACCTGCGCACGTTTCTCTTCTGCACTCCGTTCACGCTGGACGGCCGGGCGCACGGAGATCTGCATGAGCAGTACAAGCGCAAGACGGTGCTGACCACCTCGCACGCGTTCCCTTACATCAAGACTCGTGTCAATGTGCAGCAGCGGGAGGAGGTAAGAGGACCTGGCTGGACAGCATGGAGAGCGGGCGGTTAATTGGGACACAAGGGACTTCAAGAAGACACAAGGGTAGGGACTACGGACGCCATGATAATTTGAAGATGATGGATAGAGGTTGGTCATTAGGAGGATCTAATGGGTCGCAGGTATGGGAGATGTGGAGACAGGTGGCAGGGATTCTGGAGGGCACTGGCACCGGATGAGTTACATTAGCTGTAAAGACCGAGATTAAAGCAAAATAAATTAACTCTTTGTGTTCTGCACTGTTGTAAAACCTCCAGGTGGTTCTGATCCCGGTAGAGGTTGCTATTGAAGACATGCAAAAGAAGACCCAGGAGCTGGCATTCGCTACGCACCAGGAGCCAGCCGACGCCAAGATGCTGCAGATGGTTCTACAGGGTTGCGTTGGAACAACGGTCAATCAGGTGAATAAATAATAGTGTGTGACCTGCCGGTGTGTACTGGAATGTAATAATGGCAGCAGAAGTTAGAGAGACTGGCTATAACCATACCGCATGAACTGAATATTTTAATAAGTCTTCCTTAAATCACTTCTGACCCTGATCTTTAAATCGAAGAGCATGTTCAGGGTTTGGAAAGCATTTAATTTCCAGGTCCACTTTTTTTCGTGTAACGTGCTGCTCGCTACCCGTGCCGGCCCTGCTTTTCCGTGTTCGCTGGTTGGCAAGCCCCGGATTTTGCCAACCATTTGTCTGCGTGTGGGTGTTGTAATGTAGTAATAATAATCAATGATCCTGATTGTATGTGTTATACGAAGAAGAGGTCGCATGCCGTGAGGGCCGCAACTAACTCTATGTGGACCTTGTCTTGCCTCAGGGTCCTCTTGAGGTGGCCCAGGTGTTTTTGGCAGAAATTCCAGAGGACCCTCGTCTTTACCGTCTACATAACAAGTTGCGGCTTTGCTTCAGGGACTTCACCAAGAGGTACGAGCTCGGCGCAGGCATGGAGACGAGTATAACGGGGGGAAGCGTGAACGCTGCGTGGGGTCACTTTAAAGGGAAGGTTGTCAGAGAATAGCCCTTTTATTTATGGAGACTTGATGGATGATACATCTTGCAGGGCATCTGTGATTTAAACCTAGCCTCGGTGTATAAAGGGTTAGATATTTATTGCCCCCTCCTGGGCCTTACAAAGTATTTCATCGCTGTGCTGTCGGTCTTTCCAGGTGTGAGGACGCCCTACGCAAGAACAAAAGCCTCATCGGTCCAGATCAGAGAGAATATCACCGGGAGCTGGAGAGGAATTACCACCGGCTAAAGGAAGCGCTCAGCCCTTTAACATCCCGCAAGATCCCGCAGTTATACAGCGACCTCCTGCCGCACACCAATGCCAGGTACAAGGGGGTTTCGGCAAACACCGGAACTTGGGGACGTGAAAATAATTAGAATAATATTAGCTGTGCCGCTTTTAGACGCAGATTTCACCTTCCACGAGGTGAACGTATAAAGTAAACATTTCCAAGACCGTTACGCTGGCTGTCCAACAAAAGTCGCAAACTGTAGTTGAAGTATGCTAAAAGCTTTGGTGGCAACCGCTCCCCCCTCACTACAACCTTCTCTCCCTTCCAGGGACTCCATGACCCGCTCCAGCCTGCGCAGGATCGAAGCCTAAACTTTCGGGGCATTCTCCGTGTCACTGCCGCCAAGGGCTCGGCCGCGTTGTGGCGCGTCGGCCCTCGGATACCAAATGAAATATTAGATCGGGTGGACTGCAGAGAGATGGTGGGATTTTAATCTTTATAGTAAGGAGACAAAGCTCGTGCTCTGATTGGACGTCCCCTGTGGCCACCTGAGAACCGGGCCCCTGCACTGCCTATGGGCCCCTCTGGTGATCGAGCAACAGGGGCGAGAAAGAGAAGAAGAAACCGCGAAGAAGAAACTGAAATTTTCCACACTGGATTTTAAAAACGGGGCCGCCGTGTTGCTCGATTTAATAGAATGAATTTGGGACGTTTAATTATTTTGGCCCACAACAGCCTTAACAAAGTCTCAGGGACTCCCTGACAGAATCACACTACAAACACTTTTAAACCCCCCCCCACCCCAACTATTTTCTTGTGTAATTTATCTTTTTTAACGGGCATTTTAAATAAGGGCCGCTTGGGCCCATGGTGTAGATGTTTTTGAGAATGATCCCATTTTTGGGGTTACGTGTTCCTCTGTGTGCATTCACATTACAGATACCAGGCCAGGTGTGAAACTTTTTGTGTTCTGCAGCGAGACCACCCGTGTTAATGACCCCTATTTCTGTTTAGCACCTGACGGGTGTGCATCAGTCTGTCGGCCTGTATCGCTGTCACCACGTCTGTCCTGCTTTAACGTCCTGTCTCAGCCCTCTTGTCTGTCCTGCTGCCCCCAAACATTTGTTGTCTGTCTCACATTTCCATCATCTTGTCCATAGCATAACACACCCTGCCCTATAACACTGCTGTCCCCGCCAGGCAGGCCACCTTCTCACCTGGTGTCACACTTGTCACTTCCTCTTCACCATCGCCGTGTGAGCTACTTTTGTAATAAAGTTAAGTGTTTATTGCGTGAGCGTTGTTCATTCATGCACAGAGAGAAGCTTTGGGCGAGTCATTTACACGTAGAGCAATGCATTCAGATATATATATATATACATATATAATAAATTCAAACCAATCCTGGCATTCATTCATATGTGGTGTTCAGGAAGGAGCCATACTGTTCATTCATGCACACAGCTGGTTGTAGCAAAACTCATACACACACACACACACACACACACTATAAATTGCATTCTATATGGATTCCAATTATACATTTCATTCATACACAGATAAAATCATCCATGTACATATTTCATTCATACAATGATCAAGTTTTGGCAGAAATCCTGCATTCTGATCTTGGCAGCGTACAGGAGGAAACTATATATATATATATATATATATATGATTAAACGATGTATAGACTAGATCTGATGGCAAGCAAAACTGGTAGGGCACTGAGCGGAAGCTGGTAGACAAGCACATCCTGCCACGGCCGGACTGGCCCTCTGGCACACCGGGCAAATTATTTCATTGGGGTATCCTCCTCGTTTTCAGAGATTTTAAATTAATTGTTAAAAATGAAGTTGACATGAATCTGAGCCGAAATGAATGTACGTAGTGCGTCGGATCAGTGTGGAAACCTGTGTATCCAGTTCATTCATACGCAGAGCTGTCTGCAGGAGGAATGTCCTCCGTCCAAATTATTCACCTCCCCTTTGCCACTTTATCCCAGTGGAAGAACGTGCCAGAGCCGTCAGCCGAGAGCAGGGGAGAGGCTGAGAAACGCCAGGCACAGCAGATCACAATCGCAAAGCCAAGAAAATATATAGCGCCTCGTTTCGTCACCTTGCCAAGGTGACAGAGGGGCCCCTGCGTGATTATTTCAGGTGCCCCTGCTACATGTATTCTGTTTCACTCTGGGCGGAAAGAAGAGTGGGGGGGGTCACTTCGGGCTGAATATATGCTGCTAGAGAGTAACAGCAATAAGGGGTCTGCGGGGGAGATCCCGGACCACCATTGCTGGTATCCTCCGCAAGTACTCGTATACAGCGAAATTGTAATTATTTTCCCAGTATTGCATATGATTTTATTATGATTATTGCATTTTTTTCTGATATCAATTGGTCCATTAGCAATTTTTTATCAATTTATTTAATGGGGGGTTATGTTTTACTATCACTGATTAATTGTTTCGTATTGAGTGTGGTCCGGGTTTTCATGCCGTGCAGATGAATGGAGGTCTTTATACAAAGAGACAGAAGAGACAGGTATAAGGTGGCTAAGGACGTGACCACATCCGCAACCAACGCTGTTATTCTATGGGGAAAGGGCAACCAATGAGACAGGCGTCTACCCGTCTTATATCACCCTATAGTAATCGCCACAGACAGACGGACCCACTGCCGTCACACCTTCCCCACTGTGTCGCATAGAGTATAAGTCAGGCATCAGCCATTCTTTCATATACATTTCCCACATTGCTGCCCCCTGCTTAACAGACCCCCTTCTGTGAGTTTATACACCCCACGTCCTGCAGGGGGCAGCACTTTACATGGGAATTACGGTATATACTGGTCCTGGAGAGAATGAAGTCAAACCCCAGTATTCTCAGTCGCTGGGCTCAGAGCCGGCCTTAGGCGTTGTAGCGCCCTGTGCGGACTACTCCTCTGGCGCCCCCCCTCACTGCCCCCCCTCACTACCCCCCCTCTCTGCCCTTTCAAACTACCCCCCCTTCAAACTACACCCCCCCTTCAAACTACACCCCCCCTTCTGCCCCTTCAAACTACATGGGCTTACCGAAACTAAATGTGAGGAGAGCCCTGCTCCAAGGAGCTTACGCTCTAAAATCTGTAAATACCCCATTGCCCTCTGTGCTGGCTCTTGAACCTTGGGAGGCCGTCACTGTCAAGGCCAGGAAGCGGCGCTGTCACAGATGTTATCCCTAAACAAACACTCTGAGTGCCGGCTCTCGCCTCAGCCGCTCTACACACCTGTCCTTTTTGTATCCTTTGTCCTAGTATAAACCCCAGCGCTGTATACAGTAATACCCCCCCCCGTGCTGTATAGAGTAATTACCCCCCTCCAGCACTGTATACAGTAATAACCCCTCAGTGCTGTATACAGTAATAACCCCAGCAATGTATACAGTAATACCCCCCAGCAATGTATACAGGAATATAACCCCCAGCGCTGTATACAGTAATAACCCCCCAGCGCTGTATACAGTAATATAACCCCCAGTGCTGTATACAGTAATAACCCCAGCGCTGTATACAGTAATAACCCCCAGCGCTGTATCCAGTAATAACCCCCCAGCACTGTATACAGTAATATACCCCCTAGCTCTGTATACAGTAATATAACCCCCAGCACTGTATACAGTAATAACCCCAGAACTGTATACAGCAATAACCCCCCAGCACTGTATACAGTAATATACCCCCTAGCTCTGTATACAGTAATATAACCCCCCAGCGCTGTATACAGTAATATCACCCCCAGCCCTGTATACAGTAATATACCCCCTAGCTCTGTATACAGTAATAACCCCCCAGCGCTGTATACAGCAATAACCCCCCAGCGCTGTATACAGTAATAACCCCCCAGCGCTGTATACAGTAATATAACCCCCCAGCACTGTATACAGTAATAACCCCCAGCACTGTATACAGTAATATACCCCCTAGCTCTGTATACAGTAATATAACCTCCCCAGCACTGTATACAGTAATAACCCCAGCGCTGTATACAGTAATAACCCCCCAGCACTGTATACAGTAATATACCCCCTAGCTCTGTATACAGTAATAACCCCCCCAGCGCTGTATACCGTAATAACCCCCCAGCACTGTATACAGTAATATACCCCCTAGCTCTGTATACAGTAATAACCCCCCCAGCGCTGTATACAGTAATAACCCCCCAGCACTGTATACAGTAATAACCCCCCAGCGCTGTATACAGTAATAACCCCCCGGCGCTGTATACAGTAATATACCCCCTAGCTCTGTATACAGTAATATAACCCCCCCAGCACTGTATACAGCAATAACCCCCCAGCGCTGTATACAGTTATATACCCCCTAGCTCTGTATATACATACATACATCCTCTCTTCATCAGGTCTGAAGCAATACTCAATACCTGATGAAGAGAGGATAACTCTCGAAAGCTTTAAAGTCTTTTAAATATTAGGTTAGTCCAATAAAAAGGTATCGCCGCATTCTCTGCAATGTTTTTTTTTTACATCGTGTCTACTGGACTAATACGTTACTAATACTATACATTAATATTACACTGCGTATAAACCAGCAAAGAAAGGCAGCAATTACATATTTTTGGTTGAAGTATAAAGATCATTGAGTTTTTTCATGCTATCTCCTCATGCAACCCATAACTTTATCTACATATACAGACATATACATACAAACATACATATATATATATATAAAGATGTACATATATAAATACATATACATATGTATATATGTATAAAAGTATATGTATATCTATGTCTATGTATACCTGTATGTATATATGTATAAAAGTATATGTATATCTGTCTATGTATACCTGTATGTATATATGTATAAAAGTATATGTATATCTGTCTATGTATACCTGTATGTATATATGTATAAATGTATATGTATATCTATGTCTATGTATATCTGTATGTATATATATGTATAAATGTATATGTATATCTATATGTCTATGTATATCTGTATGTATATATGTATAAATGTATATGTATTTCTGTCTATGTATACCTGTATGTATATATGTATAAATGTATATGTATATCTATATGTCTATGTATATCTGTATGTATATATGTATAAATGTATATGTATATCTATATGTCTATGTATATCTGTATGTATATATGTATAAATGTATATGTATATCTATATGTCTATGTATATCTATCTGTACCATGGTATCCATGTTTCTCAGCACATGAATATTATATAATGTGAATAGAATATGAATATAATGAATATGAATATTATAACAAAGCAGTCCTTCTCGTGCCAGCAGTTAGGGGCTGGGTGATGCCATCCTGTCCCTTTAAGGGCTGGGGGGAAGGGGGCGTGGCAGGGGGCGTGGCAGCGCAGGGGGGGGTCCCGGCCGGAGGCTGACTTGAGATGCAGAAGGAGTTCGGCGGCAGACTTGCTGTGTGAGCCGGGGGTCCAGCAGGCTGTGTGGGTGAGTCTTGAGGAATTTGGGGTCACGCTCTTAATTGGGGGTGGTGGGGTATATGTCATCAAGTGGGGGGGGGTCCATTGAGGGGGTATTTGCCAGCGTGGCTGTGGCTGTTACCCCCTCTGCCCCCCTCCAGGGGCTGGATGGCTGTTCTCTGTGTGACCGCTAACTGGATCCAGATGTTCAGTCCGATGGCCGCCTCTGTAACGCGATTCCCTGCACAGGGGCAGAAGAGGGTGGATTTACCCTGACTGGGGTAATAAAGCATCCTTATTTACCCGCTGCGGACAGATAAATCACAGATGCTGGGAGTTTTGCAGCCCCTCCTCGTTGCTCACCCAGTCTGGCATTGAATGGGTTAACCTTTTAATCGCCATACATCTGGATATTTAATTGTTAACTCCCTGGGGTTTTTTTTCGCCTCATTGAAGCTGCCATGGACTACAACTCCCATCATGATGCTTAATTCCACAGTAAGATCCAGTTCCGTGATAGGAGTTGTAGTCGGCAGCAGGAGGAGTGCCAGAGTGTACCCGCCGCTCGTTGGATTTACTTTTGCGAAGGGCTGTGGCTGGCTGAGCGTGATGCGGCTATAATTCATAGCCCCTGAGCCTTGACTTATAGTGAGCATGCTGGGAGTTATAGTCCAAGGTATTGCAGGAACGCCTAGCAGAGAGTTGTGGGAGTTGGCTGGAAATCATGGGGCTACCTCTGGGGAAAGACTGGCTAAGATTTGTGGTTCATTGCAATGCTGCCTTTAGCTGACTGAGCATACTAGGAGCTGTAGTCCTTGGATTGTTAAATCTACCTATATATTTATTATATACGGTAGTTTGGGAAAGGCTTTGATTGGCTGAGGATTATGGCAATTGCCATCCACAGCATATGAAATATTGGGGGTTGCCAATCCCTTTTTAGGGAAAGACAATGGCTGGGCATGTTGGGAGTTGCAGAGTATTGTTCCATATCGCTTAGTCTCCTATAAATATTATGGGAAATATTTTAAGGCTGATGGGAGTTGTAATCCATAGCTTTTATGTTAGCATGATAGGAGTTGTTGCATGCAGTAGCTATGTTGTGAGTATGGGAAATTCGTTTTATGTTCTGAGGATGATGGGAGTTGTAGTCTTTCGCAGACCAAGTACCAGTGGTCTCGCACCGCAGTTGAGTCTGACGGGGATATTTCTCAGCCACTTTTCTCTGTGTAATTAAAACAACCTCAGAATTTTTTCCGCAAAATTTTTGGGTTTGAAAAAAAGGTTTTTATTTTCCTAAAATCTCAGCCAACAAACGCAGAAAAAATACTTCTGGTTTAAATTTGGGATTAGAGGATAACGGCAAAACTTTTGTAGTTTTTCAGGAGAAAACCAAACATAATGGCTATGGTGAGCTGAGCTCCCAAACCCTAGGAGCTGACAGTCTAGCTGTGTGCGAGGGCGTGAGGCAGGCATTCCTTCGCCTCTCCTGGGAGGTTCGCCTTTAATATGAATTCCAGATTTCACTGCAGGATTCATAACGGCCCACCCTGCCCGAGGGGACCCAGACACTCCAACGGCCATTACAACGAGGGGGTCAGAGGCTAAGATGCAACAGAAGGAAGTTTTACTTTACTGAGAGGGTGATAGATGAGTGGAACGGCCTGCCAGCAGAAGTGGTAGATGTTAATACAGCGAGGGAATATAAACATGCATGGGATAGACATACGGCTGCTGAATCTGAAACACCAAGGGCCGGTTAAGGTCGGAGTCTTTATATCAGGATAGATGGCTGAATGGGTCTGATCTGCCGTCACTTTCCATGTTGTTATTACAGACCTGCTCTTACTGTAATAAGATGTTACAGGGGTAATAAGGCACTCGGGGGCCGGGTTACTGTAATAAGATGTTACAGGGGTAATAAGGCACTCGGGGGCCGGGTTACTGTAAGAAGACGTTACAGGGGTAATAAGGCACTCAGGGGCCAGGTTACTATAATAAGATGTTACAGGGGTAATAAGGCACTCGGGGGCCGGGTTACTGTAAGAAGACGTTACAGGGGTAATAAGGCGCTCAGGGGCCAGGTTACTGTAATAAGATGTTAAAAGGGTAATAAGGCACTCAGGGGCCGGGTCACTGTAATAAGATGTTACAGGGGTAATAAGGCACTCAGGGGCCGGGTTACTGTAATAAGATGTTACAGGGGCAATAAGGCACTCAGGGGCCGGGTTACTGTAATAAGATGTTACAGGGGTAATA
This sequence comes from Spea bombifrons, assembly GCF_027358695.1. NCBI lineage: Eukaryota > Metazoa > Chordata > Amphibia > Anura > Pelobatidae > Spea > Spea bombifrons. The sequence goes on along the minus strand of NC_071090.1, from coordinate 105,247,052 downwards.
AGGCACTCAGGGGCCGGGGTACTGTAATAAGATGTTACAGGGGTAATAAGGCACTCAGGGGCCGGGTTACTGTAATAAGATGTTACAGGGGTAATAAGGCACTCAGGGGCCGGGTTACTGTAATAAGATGTTACAGGGGTAATAAGGCACTCGGGAGCTGGATGTGTTGCACTCGGATGCCCTAATTGAGCAGGTAGGGGGCACGGCAGGGTGGGAGAACATCTGGTATACAGATGTTTGGTTCCTTTTTACAGACAGAAAATCCCGCTCCCTCCACCCTGCTCTGAAAGAGATGAGGGGGAGATGGAAAAGTGGATGAGAAGAAGGAGGCTAAAGGGGGGTGGGGGGTAGAAAAGGGGAGGAAGTAAAGAGATATAGAAAGAAAACAAAACCAGGTAAAAAAATATTTATAGGAAAGAGAAGTGAGATACTGCGAGGGAGAGGGGAGAGAGGAGAGGGGAGAGGAGAGAGGAGAGGAACGAGAGGCTGAGTATCGGATTTTAAGAATTAATTAGGAGGGGGAGCAGAATGTGAGACACGGCGAGAAAATAGAGGAGAGGGGAGAGGGCAAATCCACCAACAGAGGCTGCAGTAGGAGATTTTTTGTGATCTGTTGATCCCACTGCTAACAGCGGTCCGGAGAGCTTACGATCTCTTAAAGATCCCCCAGGGCTTACAGAGCTATGCCCAGACCCATAGGGATTATATACCGGCTCCTTCATTCACATCCTTTGGGTGATGTGTATCAAAGTGATTCTGGTCCAAATACTCATGTTACCATAGCAACCAGTGAAATGCTTTTGCTGATTGGACCATTCTGTAACCATACCTTAAACCTCTGAATATTAACCCTTTATTGCCCATCAAAAATATTGCATTGTAGTGATTTGGCAGCCAAAAGATACAATAACGGTCCTTATAAAAGCATTACTTGCCAGTTTCAAGAGATTCAGAATTGTCACCTGTGTTCAAGCAGGGATTTCAACTGTGAGAAAAGGATGCTCAGAAATCTTATACAGCATGAGCCTGAGAACCTGCCCATCTACCCTGAGAACGGGGTAAAAACTCTGACAGTTCCCAGGTTTGTCCATCGGTTGCTATGGTGATACTGTGACCGGTTGTGATAATCAGGGTTATTTGCTGCAATCACAAAAAGCATCAAAACGCGTCCATATTTTGTAATTGTAGCAATTCCTAAAAGCGACAGGTTTGTGATAATAATTAGATCTGCGAACGGAAAGCCGCAAAATCACAGCGTTTTATGGCAAATAAAAGCCACACAAAGCACCATCGGGGCAAATTCCTCTCATTATACTCCCAGGTGTAAATCTCCCCTCTTTATACCCTCAGATGATTATACTGTCCGGGGCAGATCCCATCACAATATACCCCGGGGGCCGCTCTCCCGTCATTATATCCTCAGGGGCCGATCACAATATACCCCGGGGGCCGCTCTCCCATCATTATATCCTCAGGAGCAGAACCCATCACAATATAACCCGCGGGGGCCGTTCTGCCATCATTATATCCTCAGGGGCCGATCACAATATACCCCAGGGGCCGCTCTCCCGTCATTATATCCTCAGGGGCAGATCCCATCACAATATACCCCGCGGGGGCCGTTCTGCCATCATTATATCCTATGGGGCAGATCCCATCACAGTATACCCCGGGAGCCGCTCTCCCATCATTATATCCTATGGGGCAGATCCCATCACAATATACCCCGCGGGGGCCGCTCTCCCATCATTATCTCCTATGGGGCAGATCCCATCACAATGTACCCCAGGGGCCACTCTCTCATCTTTAGATCCTCAGGGGCCGATCCCATCACAATATACCCCGGGGGCCGCTCTCCCATCATTATATCCTATGGAGCAGATCCCATCACAATATACCCCGGGGACCGCTCTCCCATCATTATATCCTCAGGGGCCGATCCCTCCGCAGTTTACCCTTGGGGACGCTCTCCCATCATTATATCCTCAGGAGCAGCTCCTCTCTCAGTATACCCTGGGGGCCGCTCTCCCATCATTATATCCTCAGGGGCCGATCCCATCACAGTATACCCCAGGGGCCGCTCTCCCATCATTATATCCTCAGGAGCAGGTCCCCCCATTGACTATAGTATTAGGGACACAGATACAATAAGCCTATTAAATCCATACCCTCCCATCCAGTACTGAGAGCATTTACCCCGCATTATACCCTCACCCCACACAGCTGACATTAATCTATACCAGGGGTGCCCAGCCTGCGGCCCTCCAGCTGCTGCAGGACTACATCTCCCATACTCCTCAGCCAGCCCCTTAGCTGAAAGAGCATTATGGGAGATGTAGTCCTGCAGCAGCTGGAGGGCCGCAGGTTGGACACCCCTGATCTACACCATTTCTCTTCTGTTACACGCGTGTGCTCAGATTATTTCACCTTTTCCCCAGTAATCTCAGTATAAATTAAATCTCCGCCATAATGTCCTCTATTGTAGCAACGCTACGGAATGTGCTGGCGCCATATAGATGGAATTATTGGGGAGGGGTGGGGGGGCGATCCCTGCATTTTTGTGTTTTTTCCGATCATGTGATGTTGTGTTTTTGTAATGTTTGTCACTGCCACATACGAGACGGACGCGCTGCCAGTAACTGCCTGTGCGGGGCGTTTATTAAAGGGGCAGAATGTTAACCCCGTCATGCGAGGGGCTGCTGCCAGGCGGTTTCTCGTCTTGTTGGGCACGGCCAGATTATCGGTTATATAGCTAAGCGCTTTCCCTGAAGTCACATGAAGTTCCCATGAGATACTCGTGTCAGGAAGAAGTGAGTCATGAAATCAGAGTCTCTCGGCTTAAAGAAAGTGTGAGGAGAGGGTACGGGAGGAAGAGAAAAGAGAGGGAGCGAGAGACGGAAGAGAGGAGAAAAGAGAGGGAGAGGAGAGAAAGGCGAAGAAGAGAAGGGTGGATGAAATGATTACTTATTGCTTTACATAGCACCATCATATTCCGTAGCGCTGTACAATGGGTAGACAGGGCACAATAAGTAGTATGTAACATATGGTGAGGAGGGCCTGGATCAAAGGAGCTTACGCTCTAGAGATGAGTGAGAGATGGAGGAGAGAGAAAGGCAAGTGATGGAGTGGAAGAGAGAAGTAAGGGAGATAGAGAGTGAGTGGATGTAGAGATGGATGAGTGAGGGGCCGTATGAAAACTCCATGCTTATAGATGTAGATAGCACCGTCATATAACGCAGCGCTGTACAGTGGGTAACAGGAGGTAGGTGGCACGTTACATAACAATTTGTGCTTAAATGAATATATATGTAGGAAGGCCCTACTCCAAGGAGCTTACAATCTAAACTATATGGATGAGTAAGAGGGGTATCTATAGACTGGGGCAGGTTAGAAAGGGGTAGAGCTGCAGCGTCGGGGAGGGAAGAGGAGAGGTGGAGGGGAGTGCGGCCGGTGGGGGGACACGCAGAGGGCGTGAGAGAGAGAATGATATTTAAACATACGCTCCTGTCGCTTATTTTTGAGTCACAAACAGGGCCCGTCGCTGACCCGGGGGCGTTGGGTGCTACATACCCTCACAATGTGCCTCCCAGTGTCGGGTTTAACCCTGTCAGTGCCTCAGCACTCCATACTACCCATCTTAGTGTAGTGTTTAACCCCCTGAGTGCAACTACCCAGTGCCGCTGCGTGTACATCACACGTTACGTATCACAGTGCAGAGTTTAACCCTGTGAGTGCCATACAACTCACACTGCGCATCCTAGTGCAGGGTTTAACCGTCTGTATACCAGTGCCTTGTATTAATCATTATATTATATAATGTATTTATATATATCACTGCATGGTTTAACCCTTTACAGCCTTAACCTCTTATGCTCAGGTGGGAGCTCTAATCCAGACAGTATTTATTCTGGTGCGGGACCTTAACCCATCGTGGTGTGCCCCCCTCTGGTGAGTAAAGGGTTACCATTGCATCAGACCCTGTTTGTGCACAAGCCCAGCGGGGACAGGACCAGTGACGCTGTCACCCCACGGGGCATTTCCCTTTGTTTACAACGTGTTCAGGGTGTGATTCCGAAACACTCAACTTCTGGACATCGGGGCTTGGGATTTGACTGCTGACTACAACTCCTAGCACCCCCAGGCATGCTTTCTGTGAAAGAAGTGGCCTTTGTATGCTTCACAGTGAAGCACTGTGTGTATTATTATTTTTCTTTCATGTAGCAGCATCATATACCGTAGCACAGTACAAAGAGCAGACATGATGTAACTAGTAGTGTATCACATAACAACATGGATTTGGAGAAACCAGCGGGAAGAATGGCCCTGCGCACATGAGCTTACAGTCTAGAAACGTGCAGGACCTGTACCGAACCAGCAGGGGCAATACCTGGTAGGGTAGGGGCAAAAAACCCGCTGTAGCATAAGAGAAATAACCGATATAACAGAGACGGGGGAGGGCGGGTAACTCTTAGTCCAAGTGTAATATAGGTACCCAAAAGAATGTATAGAAATCAACACGCTCAGTGTACACTATCCAGTCCTGACGGCACCCGGACGCTAGAATGGACTGCCTAGAAAACCAATAAAGGATTCAGTAAGGGTGTAACTGCTGCCTAAAGCCCTTCGATGTGCTGGTGGCTGTTTTATGTAATTGCAGTTAAGCGGTATATATGTATATATATATATATATACATTATTTTCTGCCCCGGGCGATACGTATAGGGTCGCAGAGCATATGGCGAAGACGCATGGGATAAGCTTTAGCCCCCAATTACCATTTGTTTATTGACAAAGCGCTTGTCCCGGTTCACTAATGCCCCTCTCCAACCCCATCCCTTCTAATCAGTGATTTGTCTCCAATTTCATCCTTCGCTCTATTTTCTTTCTACCCCCCCTTTTTTCTTTTTCCCCCCAGTCTACCCAATTTCCTCCTCCCTTTAATCCCCACCCCCCTTTCCTGTCTCTCTTTCTTGGTCCTCCCCTCTCCTCTCCTCTCCTCTCTGGGTACCAGACAGCTTCCAGCTGTTTGTCTGTTCTGCCAGGGCTCAGGTTACCCCTCCACCCTCCTCTCCTCTCCATTCTTTCATCACAAGCCCTTACTTAGCGAGTCGGGGCCTGATATCGGTGCGATACGCACTCCCACCTTTCAGCGACAGACTTAAGGATCAATGCGCTGGTCGTCAACACTAAATTTGTAACTTTACTGGGAGGGTAGTAGATAAATGGAACAGTCTCCCAGCAGAAGTGGTAGAGGTTAGTACGGTGAAGGAATTTAAACATACATGGGGTAGCTCTTGAATTCAGGAATCACCTGTGTTTGTGTAGTATGGTGGCTGATTGGGGGTTATTATTGTAACGGGGTATTGCTGATTAGTGCTGGGTGTGCGCTCTAAAGTGTTTCCATATGTACAGAAGGGGAAATCTGATTGGTCGGGCAAAGCATTCTGGGATAAACCAATGATTTGAGTCGCTTCAACAAGAGGTGGCCGTAGACAATATTTAGGGTTGGCTGAAATATATCTTTGTAGGGAGTAAAACGGACAGCTCCTTGCTGCGCTTAACTCTGCCACAGCTGCTGGATGGCCATTCCAGGTGCCTACTACTACTACTAATGCAAAAAAGGTATTTAAATTCTGTAAGTCTCTAGCTTTCCAACCTGTGTCTGTGAAGAAATGCTTCTCAGTTCCCCTTGTCGGAAGGTCGCCCAGCGCTTCTTAAAATGTTTAAGTTATAGGAAAGTCCCATCTGCACTCAGATAGAACGTGAGTTCCGTACTCCCCGGCGCTGAGGGCCCGCGTTCTGCGTTATCGTTAACAGTATATAGTAACAGTTATAGTCCTTCCTTAAATGCAGTTTCTCCGTCTTCTGGTAGAAAAAAGAATGTTGGATTCCTGTTCTTTTGAACGTAATTTAATGTTTTCAGGCAGCTGTATTAGTCATTTGATCTCACTCGTTTGTTATTTTCGGCCCAGTCGGCAGGACAGACACCCTGACTCATTTTCATACTGTTTTGTGGTAAAAAAATAGAATGACTCAGTCTTAAGCACCCACAGGGACTCTCGGAATCATGAAAGTCCATTGAGGAAAGGACTTAATTGTACAAATAGGACTTCATTAGCATTTCCATAAAGAATCAGGGTTTAGAGAGGGTTCGTGCCCAGCTATGTAGAGGCCTAGGGCATCCTCAGACCTGGGCAACTCAGCTGACCCTGACGCTCTTTATACATTAACCCTTTAATCACAAAGAGCCCTTTGTAGTGACTCGATAATGGTGGCAACCCAATGGCTCTAATAATATTCTGCATTAAGTCACCCGTAAGAAGCCCCTTTTGGGTCTCCATATCTGCAGGCCTTGTCTGTCTCCCTCTTTTCCCGCGTTATCCCTTCTCCCCCCCCTCTCTCCTGGGCTTTCTCCCCCCTCTCTCTTTCTCCCCCTCTCCCCTCTCTCCATGTTTCTTATACACACTCCTATAAATGCTTCTTTGTGTTACTGGGACATTTCCAGGCCGCTCTGGGCTGTACACATGTATCTAATAATATCCATGGGAGCTGCTGCAACATCTGTCCAGTCCTAGAGGTATTAGCCGGAGTCCTAGCGGCGCAGCCTGCCGTATTCTTTCTGTGTACCCGTAGAGCGCTGTATCCTCTGATGTCAGAGGCTTATTATGTGTTTATTTAGTTCTAAAGGTGCTACTATGTTGTGTAGAGTCCTAGAGGTGCCAGGCTCTGTATATTTAGTCCAGGCTCAGTTCTCAGCCCTGTTCTGTGCCTCTGTATATTGTTTCAGTGGGAATGAATGAATATGATGTCATACGCCTGCGCGCTAGAGAAAGACTTATCTGAGGAGGAGGTCCTCTGCAGATTAGTGGAGTGAGGGAGCAGCTGGGGGTCCCCTGCGTTAGGGGGTCTCCAATCAGTCCTCCCCCGCCTGGAGTCCGGGGAAAGCAGCACCTCACCCGGAGACTCTGGGTCAAGCCTGGAGACTTTCCAGCGGTGGTAGCACCCCTATAAATACAAAGTCACCCTGCGGTGGGAGGGGCAGACACTCTGCCCCATAGCCCCCTCCTGTCTGTGTCGCCCTGCGGTGGGAGGGGCAGACTCCGTGCCCCATAGCCCCCTCCTGTCTGTGTCGCCCTGCGGTGGGAGGGGCAGACTCCGTGCCCCATAGCCCCCTCCTGTCTGTGTCGCCCTGCGGTGGGAGGGGCAGACTCCGTGCCCCATGGCCCCCTCCTGACTGTGTCGCCCTGCGGTGGGAGGGGCAGACTCCGTGCCCCATGGCCCCCTCCTGTCTGCGTCGCCCTGTACTGAGAATACGTGGTCTCGTAGCCCTGTAGGACTATAGGCGCTGAGGAATCCGGCCCATGTCTGGAATGTGGCCGGTGCAGAGGTGTCTGTCTGCTGCTGGTGGTGAAATAACCGTTTCATGTCATTCCTCCTGAACTCTTGTTTCTGCTCTAATCTTAATCCAGAGGCAGAGGAGTGGGGAGTGGGGAGCGAGGCCTGCTCTGTGTCACTAAGACAAGGAGGGAAAACGTTTTAACCAATTCACTTCCGCAGAGCGTTGCCATATCACCCATGTTTTCCAGGTTTCTGACTACCGCCTACAGTGCTGCCCCCTGCTGTATGGGGCATGTATAAATAAATCACGTCACAGCCTCTGTAACACAGGGGAGCACTAAACGGCTGATGGTCAGCAACATGTAAACATTAAATGTGCCCTGGAAAAAATGGCTACTCTACATGTAGATTGTAAGCTTAGAAGCCCGGCCCTCCCTGCCTAATATATGGGGTGTCAGTCCTATTCTGTCAGACCCTTTGTACGAAGCACTGCGGAAATGATTGTTGCTATATAAATAAAAGATAATAATAATAATAAAACTTCCATACGACCTTATATGGTATAACTGAACCTTTTTAACTACTCTGTAACTCCTTATGTTACCCCATATAACCCCTCCTATTACCCCGTATATCCCCTCCCATTACCCCATATAACCCCTCCTATTACCCCATGTAACTCCACCTATTACCCCATATAACCCCTCCTATTACCCCATATGACCCCTCCTATTACCCCATAACTCCTCCTATTATTAGTAATATTATTTTTCGATGACCAATAGGGAGGCTCGGAATCCTTCTTGACCTTATTCTTTCTATCCAGGCTCGGGTAGGGTGAGGCAGCGCTGGCGGGGAGCCAGTAACCAGAGTGGGGTAGAAATGTTTATTTATAGAGAAAAGTAATTCCATAAAAGGGGATAGGATGCGGGAGAGAGAGAGATCGAGAGAGAGAAGGAGCGCGGCAAGCGAACAACGCTCTACGAGACATTTGGAAGCAGGACAGGGAGAAGGGAGGATTAGGTATAATTCATTGGTGGACTGAGAGAGAACGCGAGACGCTATCCAGAAGAGCGCACGTCCCGGAACTCCAAACTGGATTAAGATTCCATAGGGTCTGGGGCAGGAGAACAGGCTAAGCCTCAATCCATGACGCTCTTACTTATAGATGAACGTTAAACATGGCTTCCCATTCCTGCTTAGTGTGTGTTTATTGAGTGGGGGTAACTGGATCCATGTTTTTGACCCTGGGTGATAAGTGATGGGGTGATTGGATCTGATGCCCATCCATCTTGCCTGGGATTAAGACGCCTGGCATTTTGTAGGTAAGGAAGGTTCTTGTGGTCTGAATAAAGGGTACTTCCAAAACCTTCCAAGAGGGGCCGCCATTCTTCCAATGCCACGTTGATGGCTAATGGTTCCCTGCCATTGGCGTTCAGCCGGTGTGAATCATTTGGGAACCGGGATGGATCTTGTTGGAGGTCGTCTTTGGGAGGAACCCGCGTCGTCACCCAACTCCGAGGCATCAGCTTCTAATAGGAATGCTTGGGCAGGATCAGGACGTTTCAAAATAGGTGCTTTAAATGGGTTAAAGGCAGAGAGATGAACAATTTTTAGGTTTAGACCCCTTTTTGGTCTTGGTGCTGATAGGAGCAGTGATTTGAGAAAAGTTTCCCTTCGGAAGGTAGAGTAGCGACAGAGAGTTTATTGGGTTCCATTGCGAGACGTTCTTCAGTTCTGACGCAACCCAGGAAGGTGCTACGGTTTTTTTTTCCGTTTTTCGATCTCTTGACTGTTCCCCATAATGATTCTCAGCGCCTGTCCCGACCGGCGCCTGTCTACCGACTGTGAGCCTACAGCTTACTGCCCTCACCTTTGGACTGCCCGTCCATCCCTGGTACCCCATTCCTGAGCCAGACCCCAGACTGACAGAGTGACTGTTCCTTCTTAAAAACAGGGACAGTTGGCCAGTACACACTTGGGAAATATGTTTACAGCTGCACATTTAGAACTTTACCCCAGAATTGCTCCAATTTGCCCTTATTTTGTAAGAGTCAAATTGTGTTTTTTTACTTCCCTGCCGTCCAAGCAGGATTTTGGTGGCAAACGCTTCCTGGATTTTGTCACCCAAAAGATGCCTGGTGGGTAGCCGTGCGTTCCGTCAGTGATGGGTTTTTGGGGCCACCTCCAAGACCCACCATACTGAGGTGGTCCTTGTTGTCCGCTGTGTATCTTCTGTATCCTGAAGCTCCGCAGCTGGATCTGCCCTCCTCCTCCATCATCTGAAGCAACCAATCAGTGGCAGGAAATCGCTTCCATTTAAATCAATGGGAACATTTTCCGTACATGCGCATGGGGGGCTGAACCTGCCATTACCTGCCCCGATGGCCAACCCTGCACTGGAGCTGACTGGTAGTCACCTGAACGCATCTTCTACACTGAAAATATCTGGGGGGTGAGGGAAGGGGCAAATGCATAACGGGGGGGTATTCTGTAGAATCCCACCATGCATTTCAAAAAGGGGCAAATCGTAAATTTAAAGGGACCGCACAGCTATCACACGTGTTACAGGACATATGATGGCCGACTGTCCCTTTAAAGTCTGACGGTAAATAATAAGGGAATTTTATATTTAAAAATCGAAATTTAAATTATGTCTCAGGAATATTTTTTGCTTTAAAGGTTTTTACCAAACTGTCTGATGGAATCGTTTATTTTCCTAAACATATCGGTGATATTGAAGGTGATAGAAATATTTCGCCCGTGTCCTTTATACAGAGTGTATTCGCTGCTCCTCCGCCTTTAACTTGGAATCATAGAAATGAATCATTTTTAAATATTTTAGGATTTTACGTTAAACATTTTTCAGCTCCCCCGCCTCCTCTGGTTAGGAAGGCGTCAGAGTTGGCACGATTTCAGTCGTACGATTTAACACCCGGCCCGCTGGCCGCCCGTTCCTTGTGCGCTTATAGTAAGTCCGGCCAGTTTAAATACTTACCACCATTAGAGGGTCCTGCGCTGGGGGGCACATGGGATGTTTGATGTTGCTTTGACCACAGAGGGGGGGGGTAACTACTGACCCGGGGCAATGCTGGCAAAGTGGCGCTCAGTCCTGCCCTCTGTAAAACACATTTACTCTTTTTGAGCCGGGCCCTCGCCACTTGCTGTTTCTGCGCGTCATCGTGTTATGTTATATACTGATTGTTGTGTCCTTTCTACCCATTGTACAGCGCTACGGAATACGATGGCGCTATATGAAACAATAAATATAATAATAATAATAATTTACAGAAAGGGAATATCCAGAAACCCCATAGAATAAGAACAGAAGGAATACTCTCGGGGTCCGTGTTACCCTGCGCACCCTGGTGGTTAAATGGTGAATTACAAGTGAAACGTCTCGAAATGTTTCACGGATTGGCCCAGAATCTTTCAATCAGAGCCCTCCGGGGGTATTTGCCTTCCCTGCCCCCCCCTTGACACCCCTTTCTTGGCTAAAAGGGTGATGTAAGAGCGTAAAGGTTTGCCCCTGAGACAGTTTAACCCCGGTCCCAGGGTGAAGGGGCAGATTCTCAGAGCCACACAGCCACAGAAATCCCTGCTTGAATACAGGTGACTTCAGAAGGACCTTCAGAAGGACTGAAAATTATTCAGTATAAATCGCTATAAGTGGTCTGGGGGGCTATTGAAGGGTTAATGTTTAGGGACCCCCGGGGTATGTTAGGGGCTGCAGTCTGCTGTAGAGAGATCTCTAATTGCTCATTTCATCCGGAAGAATTCCCCAGAACGAGATGAGAACTAACAGGCGGCGAGTCTGCGGCATTTACTATAAATAAACATCCACTCCGCAGACTCCGAGGCAGCCCCCCCCCGCGCTCCACGGCCTGTGTGGGGGGGTCGGAGCAGATGCTGAACTTTTTACTATACTGAGAAGATGTAGATGAATGGAACAGCCTCCCAGCAGAAGTGGTAGAGCCAAATACAGTGAGGGTAGGCACATATAGGGTGCAGGGATTGGATGGGAATGCCAAACACAGTCACATGAAGCAGTAAATTCCAAGCATCTGACCGTCCCGACCACAAAATATTATGCAAGTTCTTTTTTCTTCTTTTAAATGTAGCTTGGAGCAGAGCAGCAGAGAATGGGTTAACACCAATTTAGCCACTCCCTGCTAGCGATTGGCTGGTCCTCAGCCAATCGGTGTAACCCTTCCATCACCGGAACGTTTGGCATCATTTTGGGAATGGGGTGTTACTCTGATTGTTTCTGGGGACCGGGCTGCGACGTGCAGAATCTTTGGTCGTTTCCGGAGGAATATTATTTCAAGATCGGAGGAAAGAGGAGAGAGAGGAGACATTTAAATAACAAAGTACTGGAGGGACGTTTATTTCCAAGGAGGAGAAACGTTAAGACAAGACGTAATGTAAGGACGTTTTACTTTACTGAGAAGGTGGTAGATGAGTGGAACAGCCTCCCAGCAGAAGTGGTAGAGGGTAATACAGTGGGGGTGATTAAACATACATGGGATAGACATACGGCTCCTGAATCTAAGACGAGACCGACGACTGATTAAGGTCTTTACAGGAGGAGGAACGGGCGAGTAGTTGGGCCGCCGTGTTCTGTGCTTCTATCCTGTGACATCTCTGACATCAGCACCTGACTCCAGAATAGTTTTGGTCCTGGAGCTTTCATTTCTTTAACCCTTTAACTGCTGGGTGGATGTATGCTCAGGGTTAGGGTAATCAGTACGAAGTACTGCTAAGGATATTTATTTTTATTGCATTTTTATAGCATTGGCTATAGTCAGATCCCGTTGTACAGCACTACGGAATATGATGGCGCTATATAAGACAATAAATAATAATAATGGAGTGGGATATAGTCAGTGTGCTCCGTCCGCCCCACCGTATGCTATTCTCTTAGCCCAGCCAGATACCCCAAGGGCAAACAGACGGCCAAAGGCTCCTGAGGGGAGATCTGGCTGCAGAAAAAATAATAATAATATTTTCAAGGCACGACACTAAAATCTGCGATTCCGGATTCACCGGTGACGTTCTCCCGGCTGGCTGCACAGAACATGCCAACGGGGCACAAGATTCAGATTTTAAAAGAAGCCCCCGGGGCTATTCATTGGTTCAGCTGTAAGTGGACACATCGGAGAGACGTGGCCGGGGAGGGCCGCAGCTGCGCATGCTGCCGGATGTTATGGCTCGGAGTGCTGGGACTCGGCTGTCACTTCTAGCTGGGAATCCCTGCTGATACGGACCGGCCGAGCACAATAACCCAGTCTGTCCGCAAAAGGGCAACAGAATGAATAATTCATACACGGGGCAAGAATGAGAGACGGTGGGGAGAGCGGCACTGGAGGAGGAGAGAGAGAGAGTGAGGGGTCAGGGGGAGAGAGCTCTTATCCAGAGAACGTGATTTGGGAGAGACCCGGGGGGGGGGGTAAATGTAGGGGCAGCAGGGGGGCTGAGGACCTACAGGAATGGGGATGAAGAGTGATGAATGGGGGTGAAATAGGCAGTCGAAGGATTCAATTAAGAGGGGAAAGCAAAAGGAGAGGCAGAGAGAGGACAGAGCGTGCGTCAGGAAGAGCTGATTAGTGGAAACTCGTGACAGATCACATACAGGACTTGTGATGTCCCGAGACCTACACCCCACGCCAAGAGACAGACGGGAGAGACGGGGAGACAGGGAGGTAAAAGGAGGAGAGATAGTGAGATGGAAGAGAGGAAAATGGTAAATAGAGAGATTCCGTTTTCCGTTTTCCGGGACTTATTTCTCTATTTTTAGGATCATCGATACGTAATAACACATATATAATTCACTCACCTGCTTGTAGGAGGAGCACTGGATAACAATTGTTAACAATGTCCCTGTCTGTGTCACCCTGCGGTGGGAGGGACAGATTCCGTGCCCCATAGCCCCTCCTGTCTGTGTCACCCTGCGGTGGGAGGGACAGACTCCGTGCCCCATAACCCCCTCCTATCTGTGTCACCCTGCGGTGGGAGGGACAGAATCCGTGCCCCATAGCCCCCTCCTGTCTGTGTCACCCTGCGGTGGGAGGGACAGACTCTGTGCCCCGTAGCCCCCTCCGGTCTGTGTCGCCCTGCGGTGGGAGGGACTGACTCCGTGCCCCATAGCCCCCGTCGCCCTGCGGTGGGAGGGACAGGTTGTGGATGTATCTTGTGTTGATCTCCTGGTTTCTTTCTCAGTGCAGGACATGTTAGCAGTGTGACCTCAGCCAGCTTCTTCGTTGTTGAAATGATGGCCCAAGTTCTTCACATGGATTCCCACTTTTCAGGTATGTTCTGTGTACGGGGATGCTGCGTGTTTGTCTCCGTGCTGCGTGTTATGATGAAGGACGGGGGGGGGGGGGCGGGTTCCTCGGATGGCACTGCCTAAAGAGATGGCTGCACCTCTCTGCGTTCCATCTAGAACCCTGCGCCAGATCCCTGCATCGTGTAGCATGTTGTGGGAAGCCGTACTCCATATACGTTTTGTGGTATGCGAATAGGTGAGGAGGACGGTACTTGTGCTGTATATACCTTTCATTCTGCAATCTCACCGGGTAGCGTCCTAAACACACTGACCCAGGAAATCTCCAAATTAATAGCAGTCCGTCACAAAGATTCTATTGCAGTGACCCACGATGCTCGTGAAAGCCATCAGTTGTCAGGGGGTAAAGGTATTCTGAATGAAGTCACCTGTGTTCAAGCAGGCGTTTTAGCTGTGATATAGCAATAAGAAAAGCACCAGTTGGGGCGCTCAGTTATCGTTAAATCAGAGTAGAATATGAAGGTGTCACCTGTATTAATGTACTGTTTGTGTTCTATCTTTGGAACTCTTACTATCTTTCCCAGGAAAACCCGGCCCCTCGTCTTTGTCGGTAGTGAAAGACCCAGACGTCCCGTATTCGGTGGAAACCCCCTACGGATACAAGCTTGATCTGGACTTTCTCAAATACGTCGACGATATTGAAAAAGGTCACACCATTAAGAGAGTGCCCGTCCACCGCAGACCCCGTTACGGATCGTTACCCCGTGGCCCCGGTTATACGGGGTCGTGGTGGACTTCTACCGAGTCCCTGTGCTCCAACGCCAGCAATGACAGGTGAGCCCTCTCAGGAAAGGAGACATTGGGCAACTTGGCCAACATATGCTTGCAGTTTCTCTACTTTTGATGGATTTGTGGTGGATGCGAGCCAGTTCCTTTACTGATATATCCGTATATTTATATAAGGAAGGCTAACTCCTTATTATTGCATTTCAGCCGACACTCCTCTTACTCTTATTGCGGAAGAAGCTTCTACCCGGCATATGAGGTGAGGGGTGCGCCCCACAACTTCAACCCTAGAGTGGAGAGAACACTGATGGATGCCAGCAAGAAGCTGGAGGCTGGACAGTCTCGACCCCTGAGCTTGGGCTGCCGTTCCTCCAGCAACGTTTCCATCCCATCCCTCTCGCGCCTACCTTCATCTTCATCTTCTCAGCAGATCTCTTCCTTCACGCCATTAAGCTCTGGGATGTCAACTCCAGTGTCTCCTACACCCGTCCACCTCCAGCATGTGCGGGAACAGATGGCAGTGGCCCTCAAGAGACTTCGCCAGCTAGAGGAACAGGTCAAGATGATCCCGGTCCTCCAGGTGAAGATATCTGTGCTCCAAGAGGAGAAACGTCAGCTCAGCGTTCAGCTCAAGAGCCAAAAATATTTGGGTCATCCAGGTGGGAATTCCAGGAACAAGGCAAGAGGGGAACTCTACATTGAAATCCCAGAGGAAGAGACAAAGGATGGAGGAGAGGAGACAGAATGTCAAGGCAATCTAGGGATGAGAAAAGATAGGAAAGAAGACGGAGATGAGAAGGAAGGATCGAGAGAACAAACCAAGAAAGAATGCATGGCGCCCCGTAAAGCATCATGCAGCGTTGGGGTGTGGGTGAGAGAGACAGACCTTATCCCGGCATCTGTAAGGCAGCCTGAGGTGGACAAGCAGAAGCTTCTGGTCCAGGCACTGTCTGCCAAAGTGGCGGTGCTGGAAAAGCAGCTTAACCGAGCTTTACAAGAGGTTCAGAAAGCCAACCGGAAGCTGGAAGAGTCCGAGAAATCCGGAAGAGGAGAAGACGCAGTAAAGAAAGACAAAAAGGAGGAGTTGCGGGCGGACGCGGTCAAGGTGGCCAGGGTGGAGAGGGGGAGTGAGGTGGTCTCCAGCACTGAAGTTGGACCTGGGGTTCAGCCACAGAGGGCAAAAGGCCTGGAAGCCAGGGGAGGAGGAGGAGGACCGAAAACAAGAGAAGGAGATGAGGAGAAGGTCTATAGGAGCAGGGAGGTTGTGGAAAAGCCATTCCTTACTTCAACCGGGCCGGCGGTCACCATCCACGTGGTGAAGAAGATAAGCATCACTGGGCAAAAGGCTAACGAGTTTGAGAAGAAAGGTGAGGGGCAGTAGGGGGTTATTTGAAAGTATTATTGCTGGGAAGGAACTGGGTTTGGCTTACTGTGGAAGAATTACGCCCGTCGATTTCCAGTATCATTAAATCCAAGGCATATAACGCACGACTTGGACCATACCATTTCTGCATATCATATATAATCGAATGACTTTCCCTCTATAAAGTCTATTGGTTTAGTTATAAGATTTGTAGAAAGTTTCAGTAAGTAGAATTCCGTTGGGGGTAACTCTGGGTAAGTCGCTGATTTTCAGGGTACCTGTGAGGTCCGCATGGCTCAGATGTTGAAGGTAACGAAACAGTCAACAACCGGTGAACATCTGACTGTGGTTGAGGGTTGACTCTGAGCAGTGATTTCGGAGTGCTTTGTATCAGATACGCTTTGTTGTAAACGATATATATGATTAGTGGCTGAAAGCTTCTCTTTTGCGTAGAGCCCAGCACTGTGGATAGAGGAGAAGATCTGCCATCTATTTTATCTCCGTCCCATGAGAACGAGAGGAGCGAGACCAGCCACGGAGACTTCACGTCGGAAAGCGGAGCGGACACTAGAGGTAATCGGAGCCATCAGAGCTCCTGTTAATGCTGGGTATCTCTAAAAGGGGCAGTTAGCGGGGTCTGGGGGTTCATATATATATACAATACAGAGAGAGGGGGCACAGAGGGGAGAGCTGCAGAGCTTATACTCTAATATAAAAAACAACAAGAATAAAACACAGGGACACAAAGTGACATAGGAAAGGTCCTGGCCTGCAGAGCTTACACTCCATGACATCCGGGACCTCCCGGGACTCCTTTTTTCCAGAGCTCTGATATTGTGAGAATTAGGACACGTTTTATTCCCACCGTCTC
Source organism: Spea bombifrons (assembly GCF_027358695.1). Classification (NCBI taxonomy): domain Eukaryota; kingdom Metazoa; phylum Chordata; class Amphibia; order Anura; family Pelobatidae; genus Spea; species Spea bombifrons. Next base: position 105,230,411 of record NC_071090.1, on the reverse strand, counting down.
GGTATTTCATGGATCTTGCGCAATGTTTTCGCTCCACAGACGTCTCCAGCGGGCGAGTGATTTTCAGCGGGGGAAGCGTGCGGGACGAGAAGGAGAACTCATCCGAGCCGTGTGCCGGACTCAACGGAGAGTGAGTAACTCGCTTACACCCCGCCGGCTCCAAAACTACCCCAGTTTCATTGTCTTTCACACTGTTATTACCCCACTCGTTTCACCAGCTGTCTTGGTCACCACTGCATTCAGTGCACCATCATTTACACCATCACTACCCCCTGTCACTATCATGTACCCCCCCCACGCATTTCGCTCGGCGTCTTTTCTCTCCTGCCAAATGTTGTTTAGAAATTCATCTTTTTATTAGAAATGACTTTATTTCCCCAGCTGTCACCCGCGAGAGACGCACTCACTGATTGTTCGTATTATTCTTTCCTAGAATGGACTCTGCGTCATCCGAGGATTCCGGGACTATGGAGAACCCGTCAGACACTGAAAGCACAGAGAGCGAGTATCACGAAGCCATTGAGGGGCCAACAGGGCCGCAGAGTGACCATCATTCATCTGGTGCAGCTGCGGTCCTGACTCCAAGGGACAACGACAAGTCACCAGCAGCTAGCCTGTCACCAACACACCCTACACCCAGGTAATGCCTCGGCGTAGCCTATCGCCCTCTCCTGTCTGTCACCCTGCGGTGGGAGGGGCAGACTCCATGTCTCACAGCCCCTCCTGTCCATGTCGCCCTGCGGTGGGAGGGCCAGACTCCGTGCCCCATAGCCCCCTCCTGTCTGTGTCACCCTGCGGTGGGAGGGGCAGACTCCATGTCTCACAGCCCCTCCTGTCCGTGTCGCCCTGCGGTGGGAGGGGCAGACTCCGTGCCCCATAGCCCCCTCCTGTCTGTGTCACCCTGCGGTGGGAGGGGCAGACTCCATGTCTCACAGCCCCTCCTGTCCGTGTCGCCCTGCGGTGGGAGGGGCAGACTCCGTGCCCCATAGCCCCCTCCTGTCTGTGTCACCCTGCGGTGGGAGGGGCAGACTCCGTGCCCCATAGCTCCCTCCTGTCTAGATTCAGGAGCCGTATGTCTGTCCCATGCATGTTTAAATCACCTCACTGCATTAACCTCTACCACCTCTGCATGGAGGCGGTTCCACTTATCTAACACAATCTCAGTAAAGTAATACTTTTATATTTGCAGGGTGGAGCTGAGTAATATGCTGATATCGGGATGTGTAGCCCTTCAGAAGTCATTAGATGACCCTACAGCTCTTACAGACACAGAGAAGGTGAGGATCTCGCCTCCCGGGGTCAGACACCAAATAAACTGCACCGCTCAGGTGTGCAGTGGGGCAAAATGGTCAGTGTAAGGGCTGGGGGGGGATTATTCTAGAGGGCCCTTTAATGCTATATTTTAGTACATATCAGGGGGTACTTTACATGTAACTAGCTGGTGGGATTGTTTAAAAGGCGCATTAAAGCCGGGGGGTTCTGTGCGCAGGCAGCGGCCCGGACGGCAGTCCTGCAGGAGTGGATGAAAATCCTCCGCCAGAAGGAGGTGGATCCGGCTGTCATCCGCCATCACTTGAGCGTCTTCCGAGCGATGTCTCCGCGCCTGCTGGAGGTCATCGTCAATATGGCCGACGCCAAGGGCAACACGGCCGTCCACTACGCCGTGTCGCAGTCCAATTTCACTGTGGTCAGGCAGCTTCTGGAGACCGGTGCGTATAAAAAACGGCAACTAACGACAACAAAATAAAGGAATAACTATAAAAAAAAGTTAATGCACGACGAGAGCATCCTGATTGGTCCTTGGCGGATCACATGCTGTAAATAATTGTATTTAGAGCGGATGGCGTATGTAGAGAGACCGCATCGCCCGGTTGTTCCCGGACACACATACATGTCCGGTGTCTGTGATCAGTACATGTAACACGCAGTATGTGTGAAGTATGACTGGGTTCATACACCCCGCAAACTGCTTTAGAAACCAAGTGATCAGGGCAGGAGGTCTCGTTAATATCTACTGTGAGGGAATTTCACTTTACTGAGAGGCTGGTAGATAAGCGGAACAGCCTCCCAGCAGAAGAGGTAGTGACTAACAAAGAGAGAGGATTGAAGCATGCGTGGGGTAGTCATACGGCTCCTGAATCTAAGACGAGACCAGCGACTGATTGAGGTCCGAATGGGTCTGATCTGTTAGATTCTATGTTTCTATCTCTGTAGGATGAGAGTGGAAATGGTTAATCTCATCTTATAATTTCCAAAGTAATTTAAATATATTGTTTGTTCTACAAAATCAGGTAATATCTCTAACATGTAGCGGCCCTTTAAGATGGCGGACTATGCGGTTTATATTTTTTGGTTCTTTTAGTGTTTTCACGTAATGTTAGACTTTCATTAATTCGGCATGCGGTTATTCCGCCCCGTCCTCTCCTGTGTTCTTCTCGCCCGCGTTCATCGTCTTTTTCTCCCCGCTTTCCCCCGAGGCTTGTGTGATGTGAACAGACAGAATAAGGCCGGATTTACGCCCCTCATGCTCACGGCGCTGGCAGCTTTCCGGTCTGACGAGGACATGGAGACGGTTACACAGATGCTGCGCCTGGGAGACGTCAACTGCAGAGCCAGCCAGGTGACGGCCCTAAACGCGGACTCAGTGCCGAGTATACCCACGGCCAGCCCCCCCCACACACTGTACGCAGCGTGTACAGCCTTCCTGCCCTTGGGGTGCACAGCGTGACCCCCACCAGCTCTCACTAGAGTGTATACTATGGGCAGTGCCGAGTGCTATGTACCAGAGACTCAACTCACTGGTTACTAAGATGACAAGGGCCACTTTTAAAACGTTGCATGAGGATTGCTTTTACGTACAGCTCGGTGTACATGGCTGCAGTATATGATAGCGATATATAAATACCTAATAACGCCAGATGTGTATTTATTAAACCAGAGCAGGCAGATCCTCCGCTGTAACCGTATACCCTGCGCAGGTACACAGCGGCCCACCGTAATAACTGCCTCCCCTGCTTTTCCCCCCAGGCCGGGCAGACGGCATTGATGCTCGCAGTCAGTCATGGACGGCTGGATGTGGTGCGAGCGCTGCTGGAGTGCGGGGCAGATGTGAACGTGCAGGACCACGACGGCTCCACCGCGCTCATGTGCGCATGTGAACACGGACACGCCGACATCGTCAGCCTGCTTCTGGCCGTGCCCAGCTGCCACGCGGCACTGACCGATAACGTGAGTGTCCAGAGGGTGAAAGCAACTGTATGAATACACATATTACTGGGATCTATCCCAGAGGAGCCCCGCACTGTGTATAATGTAACAGAAAGGAGCTGTATAAATACAGATATTACTGGGATCCCACCGCAGAGGGGCCCCGCACTGTGTATAATGTAACAGAAAGGAGGTGTATAAATACACCCCAGAGGAGCCCCGCACTGTGTATAATGTAACAGAAAGGAGCTGTATAAATACAGATATTACTGAGATCCACCCCAGTGGAGCCCCGCACTGTGTATAATGTAACAGACAGGAGCTGTATAAATACAGATATTACTGAGATCCACCCCAGAGGAGCCCCGCACTGTGTATAATGTAACAGAAAGAGCTGTATAAATACAGATATTACTGGGATCCACCCCAGAGGAGCCCCGCACTGTGTATAATGTAACAGAAAGAGCTGTATAAATACAGATATTACTGGGATACACCCCAGAGGGGCCCCGCACTGTGTATATCGTATGCAATGTTGTGCTTTTCTTTTGTTGAAACAATATTTTGAAACTCCTGTTGTGAATGTATTTTATCTCAGGATGGAAGCACCGCCCTATCCATTGCTCTGGAGGCCGGGCAGAATGACATAGTTATGCTGCTATATGCACATAATTCAAAGACTAGCAGTCTGGTGAGTAAATACACCTCCCACAGCAGGGTGACACAGACAGGAGGGGGCTATGAGGCACGGAGTCTGTCCCTCCCACCGCAGGGTGACAGACAGGAGGGGCTATGGGGCACGGAGTCTGTCCCTCCCACCGCAGGGTGACAGACAGGAGGGGGCTATGGGGCACGGAGTCTGCCCCTCCCACCGCAGGGTGACACAGACAGGAGGGGGCTATGGGGCACGGGGTCTGTCCCTCCCACCGCAGGGTGACAGACAGGAGACATGTTGGGTTTAATTACATTTTGTTGGTTTCATTATATTTTTCCTCCCCAGGGTGACTCTCGGAATCTTACAGACCACAATATGAACCCAGCTGCTCCAACACAGTAAGGTTCTTTGTGCAGCTTCCCCGAGCACCCCGGCTCCCGTCCATGTTGTGTGAGATCAGAGTCTTTGTGTGCCGTCCATAAGCCTGCCTCTGGAGCACTTCACTGCAAAACCACTAGGACCAGTATATAACACCCAGCTTCAGCACCATGGAGAGAGGGAATTTTGCAGGGATTTGGGAGAAGGGGAAAAAATAAACAGCAAGACAAAAACAGGAGAAAGGAAATGAATGTTAGATTGGGTGAAAAAGGGACAAAATATAGCAATAACATAAAATGAGAAAGAAAGTGGATCAGGAAACAAAATAAAAGTGATTTAAAAAAATGAGGAGGAAATGAATGGGGAAGAATGAAGAACCTAGAAGAAGAGACGCCATCTTGGCTGATGATTGGATGGAGACCCAAGGAAATGAAAGGCTGTTGGTAATAATAATAAAAAAGGTTTTATGGTACAGAGAGAGAAAAATGGAGGAAAAGAAGAAGAGGAAGAAACACTAGGAATTTGGGGGACGTGGAAGAATGTGAAAGAATGAGAGCTCAGGAAAAAGGAGGAGGAATTCACAGGGTAAGCAAGGAGAAAGGAACCGTATTAAGTTTGAGGGAAAAATAGGTGAAAGCAGGGAAAAGAAAAGATGGAGATTCTGGAAAAAAGGACCTTAAGCAAGTGGGAAAGGATGAACAAAGCCCACCCTGAATAAACTATAAGCTACGCCATATCCTATCACGATATAACGCTAAAATATCATTCATCCGCATTCAAACTATGGAAAGAGAGATGAAGAGACCATTTATCAAGAAGGAGAACAGCGGAGGAAGACGGGAGAGGAAAAAAGATGAAAAGGAGAAGCGACAGCGCGATCTGTGGAGAGGGAAAACAATGTGTATCGGCCATCTTTTATTTGCGGAGGGCTTCTCGGGGTGGGGTTCGTGTACCTGTTGGATTTGTCTTCCTTCGTGGGGGTCGTTCAGTGGCTGACGATTTCAGTTCATCATATTTAGTTTAAAAAAAAACGATTATTTGGCTTTAAAATTAACTTGGGGACTAGGGTTGAAAAAACTGTTTCCATGAACCTGGATACAAGATCCCCCCCCCCCCGATATGGCTTTAGGAACCGACAGCCCCCTCTCTCCTCCGTACACCAGCCAATTAAGCTTCTTTTCATACGATTCCGCAATAATAATCCCGATTATCGGTGGTAATAAGGCACTGCGATATATATATATTTTTGTTATTCATACTTTATATTTTAAGATGATTTCTCTGACTACCTGTATTTTATGAATCGTATTACTTTATATAAATATATAAATACAGACATAGATAGAAACGTATATATATATATATAAATCTGTCGTGTGTCTTTTATTTTGATACCGAATAAGAAATATGTCCGGTAACGATGCTGATTATACGGCGACAGCGTTGATTTGAATTCTGGGTCCATGGGGGCGTCTTTATTGTTTGATTATACAGCTGCAGGGCTTGGCAGACCCCCCGGGGGACAGGGAGCCCTGCCCTTTAAAAATATTACTGTTGGCACATCCGCTAAACAGGAAATAAAAAAGTACTTTTTGTTCGGTGGTGTTGTCTGAGGCGTTACGTTACGTTTATTTATATAGCGCCGGCAGATACCGTAGCGCTGAGGCAGTACACTGTCCCTTTAAATGCTTTGGTTGATGGGTGTCTCACCTCTGTGGGGGGGGGGCGGTGAGAGTGTTATATGTGAGAGTGGCAAGCCTGGGGGGCAGATGTGCATAACTGGGGGGGGCAGGTTGGCAAATAAAAGGAAATAAAAACAAAAAATATATATTTTTCTCAATCACAGCTTTTATTAAATATGAAAAAATAGTTTACATGAATTAATATTTAATATAGGGTCGTCTTATATTCAGGCCCCCCCCCCTAAATTAATATTCAGATTTGGGGGGGGTCGTCTTATAATCGAGCAAATACGGTACCTACTTCGTTACCTATGAACGACAGTACCTACCCGCACCACCAGCGAGCCAGGGGGCTAACAAGACTAGTTGCCTGCATGCGCAGAAAGCGCTCTCCTATTAATTTGTGTAGGACCGCTTTCCTTAATACGCATTCTTTATTGAAGGGCTTGTAGAGGACACCAGGCTGTCTCTTTAATGTCTTTGTAACTTTTTTTCACCCCATCTCCTGTGTCCTACTAGCAAAGTCTTTATGTATTACGATGGTAAAATATTAACCCTTAAGGCCCTCGCTTTGCTTCGTTATTGATCCTGATTAGAAAGGTGAATGGCGGCTCAAACAGCGAACGCGACACGAATTCGACAATTGGACATCAGGAACAGGTGAGCTGCAATTCCCTAAACTACCAGGAGGAGGCACTGTAGTATTGAAAAGAACATTTTCTACTTACATACAGAATGTTAGGGCTGTACAATGGGACCTTATTATTTATTGTATATTTATAGCGCCATCACATTCCGCAGCGCTGTACGCTGAGACATTCCACCCGGCTAAGAGTTCATTTTTCAGGAGAAGCAGAAGTAGAAAAAGTGGTTTAAATCCATTTCCATTACTGCACTCAGCAGCTAGGAGGCGCCACCAGTATTTTTTGATCCTGTGTTTTAGGAATTAAATGCATGGAGTTCTCTTAAACGACAGAAACCCTGGTGCTGCCCCTGAGAAGGGCAGGTGCCCACCGCCCGGGGTATACGGACCCTTTAAGCGCCAGCTTGCTGTATCAATGTTTTCCTCTCCCCTCTAACACCTAAAGGGTTACTTGTCGTAGACAAACATGATCCACTGCATTCTGATTGCGAAACATTTGATGAGTAACCGCGTGCTTGGAGGGGTTAATGGGAGTAGGAGTCCGGTTCACCTGTGCCAGGTATCACATAACATGGGAGGGCCTCTGACGGCCCCTCTCTCCCCAGCCGTGAGATCCTGAGCCCTCCTGCCGCTCTCAATATCTCACCCCAGTTACTCCCTGTTGTCGTAGCGGGTGTGGAGGTTGTGGACGCCGTCCAGCTGGCACCAGCGTGTGATAACACACGGCTCTGTACCTGCAGGGAAGCCTTTGTCAGCCCGTGGGTGGCTACATGGATGAGCCTGCCAGTGGATGAGGACAGCACACACCTTTAAATGATGCGGATTACACACCTGGCAATTCTCACTGCCGAGTGGTAAAGGGGCAAATCCTAAAGGTTTTCACCCATTGGGTGGTAGTTTAAGACAAAAATTGAAATCTATACTTAAATACAGGCAAAGCGGGTGAGGGGCAATTGTTTCCTTTGGTGTGTCTGTTTTGGGCAACTTCCAGAAGCGGTGTCTTACTTGCTTCATGATTACGCAGTACCGAGAACATCAGGACTGGATCCTTTATGTGCTCCTATTGTCATCATCATCATCACGCCGTAGCATTGTGTTACACGGGCAGGGCTGTGATTCAGGCACCATGCACGCAAAGCTGCAGCTTCCCACTAACCGGGACAGTTACTGGGATCACCCGGATGTTGAAGCTGTCCCGGGAAATTTAGGCTCCTAGAAACAACATGGAAGTATGAAAGGGAATTGTTTTTTTTTCTGCTGCTATGGCAACAAGAATAATCCGTTAAGTGTGTTGTTTAACTTTAACTGCAGATCTCTTTCTTACTGAAAACCGGGGTAAAAAATGGGGTATGAGATGGGGCATTTCACAAGCAACCGTAGAATATGAGACATGCACGAGGAATCCGCATTATTTGTAGACAGACGGACCAATCAGAATGAAGACGCTTATCAACGGGATGGGTGACTTATTGAGTCATAGTCTCCGTTCTCCTGGTCATGTGACTTCACATTAGAATGAAGAATCTCTTATATCTTGGAGACGGAACAAAGATATCACTTTCTAAGCGTGATAGCCTAAAACACGCGTGTGTAACACGGCGTCGGGAGATAAAAGCCGCACGCAGACCAACGCCACGGGTTCTTCCGTCCTTCATGCGTCATTCCTGGACGTCACGGGCGAGGACGGGGCCTGGGCTTATCTGATAGCCCAACGCGTTTCACGGTCACAGCGAAGGACCAGCGAGAAACCTTCCGCTAGCTGTCAGAATCACCTTCAACGTAGGAGAAGGCAATGGCCTGCGCTCTGCTTTAAAGGCTTCACGTTTATTCACAAAAAGAAAATTCCCTTTATTCAAACCATTTTGTCGTGTAATTTATTACGCCACCTAAACATTGCTTTCCGTACCTGCGCGACTAGACAGAACGTGGCGGGTGATACCCAACGGCAAAGGGAAAAACTTGGAAAAATCATACCTTTGATATCAGTAAATAAATAAATATATAAATATATATACACTGAGAAGCCTGTATAGCCCAAGCCATAGAAACATAGAACATGTCGGCGGATCAGACCCATTCGGCCGTCCATTCTGCTTTAAAGACTATTTTAGATCCAGGAGCCATATGCTTACCCCATGCATGTTTAAATTCAATCACTGTATTATCCTCTACCACTTCTGCTAAACACCCTCTTGGAAGTACTGTGGTTTTATTACGAATGTCACTTGGCCACGCGTTGCTGCGGATGTATTGAACATATAGGGGATTATATATAAACCGGTGAAGAGGTTCTTGCCGTCAGGCAGACGTCCGGCTCGGGTGGCCGGATCTGGAAACGCGTTGGTCCAGGAAATGATTTCTAAAGACTTTTGTATTGAGCTCCCGGCTCTGTGCGGATCAGAGGATTATAAATCAGTCCCATGGGTGGAACGCTCTGCAGGATAATCTACAGTCAGGGGGTCACTCCGTATTAGATACAAACCCAGCAGAACCCGAGCCGGTCCCGATAATCTGCAGTCAGGGGGTCACTCTGTATTAGATGCAGAACCTGAGCCGGTCCCGATAATCTGCAGTCAGGGGGTCGCTCCGTATATTTGATGCAAACCCAGTCCTGGTAAGCTGACGAAGCTTTGTCAATGTAATAAATAAATAAAAAAACTCTCTTACGCTTTGTGAAATAAATAAATTATATATTATCTTTTCCCTTCATCATCGTAACATAAAAGGAACATCGAGAAAAACACAAAAGCAAAAACAAAAAGGAAAATATATACACGTAAAAGTGCAAGAATAACTGTACAGCTGTAAATATTTACACCCTTCACAGAACAGAATAGCAATCTTTTTTTCACAGGTTCAGGCAGGGACTTTTAACTCCAATACTGCATTAAAGAACAGACGCTGTCCACGCCGACAGATTTCGGTAGGATAAGGCTTTCCGGAAAAATCTGAAAAATCTCGCAGGCAACCAAAATATTTTAGGTACAGACCGGAAAAAAAAAGAAAAAAAAAAATCTCTTAAGGCAACCGCAATAGGTATAAAATTCATTGGGCGGACCCCAGGAAGTCAAAGAGTTAATCATTTCAGGCTCTTTAAATGATAAGATAGCAGGTAAAAGCTGTTGGATATTAAGTCAGTATGATAATAAAAAAATAAAAAGACCGACAGCACGGGGTTGGCCAGCTTCCATCGTTCTTGGCTAATGATTATCGCCTGAGGCTGATGGGAGTGGCGTCAAAAACATTAGTATTAAAACCATCGCCCACTTCATTTTTTTGTTCAGCACCAAAAAGAAGCCTTGCAGAATGTAAAAATTACCAAAAGCTAAATTTCCGCCGTCATATCCTGTTGGATACATACAGGGGGCCGCAAAATAGGAAAGATGCTATTTATAAAAAAATAATAATAAAAAAAAAAAAAAGCAACATGAATTCGCAACAGAAAAAGTGCAGACGGAGGGCGAGCGACAGAGAAACAGGCAAACAAAATGACATAACGGCGGCAGAATAGGCACTTGTTGGCAAATCGTGGCCGTTTGTGGCTCGCTACACGTTTGGTTAGGAAGAATGTTCCGAGAATGGCTGTAACTCCGATCCTGAGAATAACCCCAGAGCCGCTTGGCGTATCAGGCGGCCCGGAGACGTCCGCATCCACAGTTCTCGATAAGTTCTGCATGTTTAAAGCGCCTCCCAGCAGTTCTTTAGTGTTTTAAAGATTTTGTGCTTTTTACATCAAAAAGAAAAAACAAAATATCTATATATATATATAAAATAAAACCAATCAGGTTGTTCTGTCCTTTATGGTCCCTCAGTGCTGTTATGATGTAGATATTTTGTCATCATCCAGTTTTTTAGAGTCCTTCACAAGCCTCCTCGGTTTTCTCCTCTCATGGCGAACGGAAGTGCAAATAAAGAAGGGGGGGGGGGGAAATGGCACAATTTCCACAGGATTATTTCCCAGAAAAAAAAAGAAACGTAACGATAAACCGAACATAATTTGTGAAGAAAAAAAACTATACAAGTACTTTGGACGGTAGACAAAAAAAAATAAAGTCTCAAAATTCAAGCTGCGCAGGCAGGCCCGTGTGCACCGCAGGCGCGGACGGACGTATGAATAGACTTTGGCTTTTGTGGTCGTTGCCCCTGATATAGAATTGAGCAGCAGAGTTGGGCGATAGGCACTGAGCGGCTAACAGTTGTTCATGCGGCGTCGTCTTCCAAGCTCACCATCTGTCTCTGTGGATAGAAGACACAGCGGCTCGTCAGTGCGCTGCAGACACTACATCAAACAATACGGGGGTGTTATGGCGGGCGCGGAAACGTTACCGATGGGTAGGTGTATCCGTCCGGGCTCCGGCATATGTGAATCTCGTCCTCTTCCGTGGTTTTCTGGTACACGGGATTGTCGAAGTTAATGCTGATGGTGTTCTTCAGTCTCCAGTTCTTCCACAGGAGGAACCCCCCGAAGGCAATCAAACAGAGCAGCACTGAGAAGAGAGAGGGTGGCTTTAATTTACAGGGCAATTGTTTTAATTGTGGTTTTATTCCCTAAAAATCTGTGATCCGACGTGTTAATCCAATCAGGGCAGCTTCTGTTATAAAGTGGTTCTGTCCCTTTAAAAGCCCCCCCCCCCAGACAGGAAGGGCAAAGAGAAGAACTCACCGATGGGAATCACGATATAAAGGGCGGTGGGACTCGAGTGGGAAGTTGCAGCGTCTGCACCAAGTACATTCCGATCTATAGGAACGAGAAAAAAAAAGTGATTTTATGGCAACAACATCTTTAAATGGAGAATATGTGGCTTTTTGGTTGCTCACACGTCCCTTTTTACACATTTCCTATAGTTACATAACAAAAAAAGCTTTAATGAATAAATCCCATGCACCTCTATTTAATGTAACATTTATTTTATCAGTAATAATAATATATATATATATACCTTGGTCTGATTGGGTGGTGAAGGTCAGGGATTTTTCTGTATTGCTCTGTGGGGTGGGGGCTGTAGAGGTGGTGACGGGGGTGGTAGTAGTAGTAGTGGTAGTAACAGTAGTAGTTGAGGCTTGTCTTGGTGGCTGTGGAGGGGCGGTAGAAGGCCTCCTTGCTGCTGTAGTAATCTTTGCGAGGGTCGTACTCTTCATGGTCGCAGTGGTAGCAACAGGAGTTGTAAAAGGAGCAACCTCCGGAGTATTCGTTTCTGGATAATTGAAGACGAACAATGAGCGAACACACGGATTGAAACACGGAAAGGAGCACGGATAGAAACACGGATAGAAACACGGATTAGGACTTTTCGGGCAAACAAAACAATGAAATGCCAAAAGTAGAGTTTTTCTGATGAGCATATACTATACTCGTATACATAGACTATATTATGAGCCACCCATGGAATCCCCACCCCAGCTTCTGATGTACAATAAATCCCACAATCTTTTGTGGAGCATGTGTCTGGCTACATAAAGAGGGCTCACAAAAGAATCTCATAATGGATCCAGTCAAAACACCCGCCTGTGCCCACAAACTGAAGCACAAGAAGCCAACATACCTGCCACGCAGCTTCTCATGTCTGGCCCCAAGTGCAAGCCATCGGGACAGGCGCACGTGAACTTTGGGGAATGGCTGTTGACATGCGGGGCTGGCAGGCACAAATATTCACAACCGCCATTGCCAAGATGGTGAGATTGACACCAGTTCTGAGCTACGGGTAAAGAAGAAAAAAACAAAAATATGAAGCACGTCAAATACACGACTCCAATGCATTATAAAAAATACAGAGCTTTATTAAAAGGGGCACTGCACGTATACAACGTGTCACTGATCAACCCAAAGCTTCTTAAGGACAAAAGAAAAGGGACCAACTCAATAAAGAGACATCTTACTAACACCCCCCCACGGACCTCGGCGTCCCTACTCTATATACCGTCTGTTTTTATTGTCTTCCTTATTCAACTAAAAACCCCAAATAATGGTTTGAAGGAGCCTGAAAAACATGAATAATACGGAGGCTAATGTAATTACGCCATACCTTTAGGTTGTCTCATGTTGTGGTACAAGACAATATCGTCCGGAGAGGACAGATCTTCGGCGACTTTCACAATGTTCTCTCCGGTAAGTCTGTTGGCGCTGAATATGGCTTCTTTCTCGTTGTCGGTCCAAAATACAAGGTCCTAAAGTAAATGAATAAATCATCAGACCGCTGTTCCGGGTAGATTGCAGATCACGGAAAGGGCAAAATCCCAGGAGTCCCCCAACTCCTGTTAATGTTTGAGCCGGGAACGCGTTACATCAGAACAAGATCAGACAAAGATAGATCGCGCAAATATTGACACAGACAGCGCAGTCTGGGAGCCGAACTTTGCGCAAGTTCAACGCTACTTAAAAAAAAAAATCTGCTCTAGAACCAGGTGTATTCTATAAACGTGCGTGAAACATACTGCAGGTATCCGAAATTACTAGAACATACTGTGAATTACGCTACGGATAGGGATGACCACCGCAGTGACTCGGGCACAGATACTGTTGGCCACGTGAACCCCGTGAGCACAGCTTAGCCCACCGGCACCCAAAGGACGAGCGCGAGTGAAAGTATGAACACGGCTAATAAACGTAGACTCACTTCAAAGACAGCAAGGGAGAAAGGATGAGCCAAGTGTTCTTCGTCGACTATTACGGTCTTCCGGTTATCTCCGGTGGCATCGATACTGGACAGAGAGTGAAGCTTGGAGTCCACCCAGTACAGCCTCTGACTCATGAAGTCTGATGATACAGAGAGGAGAGATCTCACGTTAGCTTCTGCCACCTGAAACGTGGCCTTCAAGTCACGACCCCCCCCCAATATATAACGGGGTCATTGGAACTACAAGCCATTGTGATGGTGTTGGGATAAGATACAAACTTAGTTTAACCTTAGCCAACAACGCCCTTGGCACATGATATTTTGATAAGTTTGTTTATAAGGAGGATTTGGAGGGAGCTCCTGGCCCATTTGGACAGAGAATCCTTGAATTACTCACCCAGGGTGATCCCGTTGGGCCATTCAATTCCATCTGAAACCAGGGTATGTCTGTTCACGCCATTCAAGCCTCCTTTCTCAATCTTGGCAGGCAGACCCCAGTCTGTCCAGTACATAAACCTGAAACACGGAGAGGATCTTATAGCACGACTTAACCAAGACCGTGTAACCTGTACACAAGATATTCCTCCCCAAATACTGGTTCGTACGATGTGCATTTGAGCGCAAGCTCTTGTTCTCTTACCCTTGGGAAGGATCCACCACAATGTCGCGCGGCTTGGCCAGACCCTCCTTAAAGAGAGTTTTCCTCTTTGATCCTTCTGTGTTGGCCACAGATATGGTGCTGAATGCAGAGTCGGTCCAGTAGATGTTGCCATGGACCCAATCTACGGCGATACCTTCCGGAGACTGAATTTCATTACCGATCACGGTTGCGTGGTGGGAAAAGTTATGTGCCTTGTCCATTAGAGCGCTGCAAGTAAGGAAGAAAAGGGACAATATTTAAGAGAAAGAATAAAAATACATATAAGATTTTACATAATAACGATTATAAAGAATTAAAGGTCCAATAACCAATATTTCTCAAAATAGATTTTTACTTGGTGGTAAAATGAGTACATATGCAAATAAAAATAAAAAAAATTAAGTATTCTAATGTAACGTGGACCTTCGAGACGTGTTACTGGTTTGGTACGCCATCGAGTTGTGGTTACCTGTAAATCTTCTTCTGAGAGAGGTCCGACCAGTAGATCTTTTTGCTGTCTATCTCCATATCCAACGCCACCACGTTTTTCAGATGTGGAATAAAGCTGGTGTATTCGCTCCGGTCCAGCGTCATCTTCCTCACCTCATGGCGGTTAGTGAAGAAAAGGTAAGCTACGGTTCCTAAACATGGAAACAAAAGAGGTTAACAACCCGCAGAGGAGAAGGCGACACCGAGGATAGCGACTTACAGCAATACTCTTGAGAATACCGTTTTTAATGCTTCACGTACCGATGGCTTTGCAGGACTTGGTCATTGGATCCATTTGATAACCCTCGTTACATTCGCACTTGTATCCGCCGATCAGATTGATGCAGATTTGGCTGCAGGTGTCTGGGTTTTCGCATTCGTTGATATCTGGTAAAGAAGGTGGACAGAGTTGAAAATCCTTCATCTACTGGTGCAAAAGCGCATCTTCCAGCAAAGACTACAGACTGAAGCTGCCACACCAAAAAAAAGGGTGGCCATCATTACGTCCCGAATGGCTGCCAGGACAGAAGATTTTTTTGATATAATAAACCCAAAGGAGCGAGCGGGGCCAAAAAAAAAAAAAAAAGGAATTTTGGGAACTGGGGGCTTCAATTTTTCACAAAATACAACATATTCTATAAAATTACCTTCACACCGCCTCTCATCTACCAGCCTGTAGCCCTCGGGGCACAAACACTCATAGCCAATCTTAAGGTCTTTGCAGATATGGGAACAGCCGCCGTTTCTTTTCAAGCATTCGTTTTCCCCTGTGGAGGAGCACAAGGTAACAGGATAAGCATAGCGAAGACGTTACTTTCCATCTTTATATAGGTAACTTTATCATGTGATCTCGTTATGAGATTTCCATTAGTCTAAGTTGGATCAGCAAACTGACCCATTAGCGCCAAGGATTCATTGGCACGGATGTTCTGGACCAATCACAGCACAGGAAGTTGGGGGGTGTACCATATGATAAAGACTTACTGCATCCTTTGACGGGCTCATCCGACCAGTCTCTGCAGTCTCTATTGCTGTCGCAGACTTTGTCCATGGAGATGCACTCTCCGCTGCGGCACTGGAACTTCTGAGGACCTTCACATTTTGTCACTGGGAGTAGAAAGAAAAAGGCAATCAGACTTAAAATAATTATATAAATATATTTATCCCCACAGCTGGTCTTGAAATACACGGAGCGGGTATTTTATGGCAAGTTTCTCCAGCCCAACACTCACCGTTCACACAGCCCCGCTCATCGCTCAGATCTTTGCAGTCGTATTCGCGGTCGCACTGCCGGCTGCCATGAATACAGGACCCGTCGTTGCACTGAAACTCGTCTGGCCGGCAAGTGGCTTTAACTGTGGGGGGGGGGGGAAAGGCAGGCATGCAAATTAGTAATGAAATACACAAAGGCACAGATTGGCCTGATACTATGAGGCGAAGGTGACAAACAATCCTTATTTCACCCCACTCCCCTTGCGAGAGAAACATTTAAATACATTACAGGATTGAATAAAGTACAGGAGGGAGGTTTATTCGGTAACGGGCAGACTAGATGAGCAGAATGGGTCTTATCTCCCGAGAGACAAAAAGTCTGAAACGTACCACAGTCCTTCTCGTCAGATTTATCCTTGCAGTCAAATCCACCGTCACATCTCCAGCTCATGTGTATACATTCTCCGCTGCCGCAGTGGAAGTCCAGCTGGCCGCATGGCTTGTCGGTCTTGATGGGCTCGTTCCCTTCGCATTGAAGCTCATCCGATCCGTCGTCGCAGTCGCTGTCCCCGTCACAGGACCACAACTTGGGAATGCATTTCCCGTCGTTGAGGCACTGGAAATACGCCGGGGCGCACGTGGGGGCCGGACAGGAATCCTCGTCGCTGCCGTCATCGCAGTCGTGGTCCTCGTCGCACACATAGGAAAGGGAGATGCACTTCCCGCTGCGGCACTGAAACTCGTCGTCGCCACAAGACTTGGACGCTACAAGAAACAACCCCAAAATCATTAAACACGATTACAAACGTACTGCGTCTAACAAAACAGTAACCAAGATCGGACATCGGTGATCTACGGCAGATCAAAGCAGAGACTTGGAGCAGGAGATCTGGTTATAAAAGATGTTGGGTGCATTATATGAACATACAGCCGCCTTGATCAAAAACCCAAACACGTGGCTCAAGTTAACTTACGACAGTTCTCTTCGTCCGAGGCGTTTTCACAGTCAATTTGAGAATCGCACTTCCACGATAAAGGAATACAGCGATTTATCCTCCCGCCACAGCTGAACTGGTTGGAGCTGCATGTTGCGGACTCTGGGAAGAGATCATAAAATTCAATTAAAAATCAAGCTAATAATTCATTAGAAAGGGGGGGAAAATAACACCCAAAAAACACTGATTTACATGGGATCTGCACACGTGTGTAAAATGAGATGCCATCTAGCAGTTTCTGTGAATGAAGGCTTGGGGCTATATCGTAGAGAGTAGTGTTCCTAGGGGTTCAGGCACAGACGCGCGGTTACAGTAAATATACTCACTGCACGTGTCTGGGAACTCGTCGGACTCGTCGTCGCACTCCGGGCTGCCGTCACAGACCCACTTGTGCGGAATGCATTCGCCATCGCCGCACTGGAACTCGTTACGGTCGCACTTCCTATTCACTGAAAGGAGAAGAAAAAAAACAATAAGCAACATGCCAGGCTGGAACGATCATTATTTTATAATAGTGTATGGGTTTCTTGTCCCCAGGATATACATTATATATATATATATATATATATATATATATATATATATATATATATATATATATATATATATATACACACGCATACATACACACACACATGTATATGAACAACTACACGACCGTATAGGAAGCTCCAAGCGGGTCCATCACCCGAGGAACACTATCTTACACATAGAGCTGTCAGGCACATGTAGGGTTACAGGGCCGATCAGCGCTAATCTTATGAGATTAATCCTTATGAACTTTCCCAGGAGCAGCTGCTGGGATAAATGGTATAATATACCGGGAGCGATAAAACTGGAGGAATAGAACCCGATACATGAAAATAAACACGGGGTTTGAGGATTTACGCGTAACAGCAAACGTTTTGGCAGCGATATTATCAGCCACCGCAGCCGGCGAGCGCATGCGTGCTTTTCCCAGCTTGTAAATGGGTGATTATGGCACCATGGCAATAAATACGGACAGCCAATCACAGGCCCTGCACAGCTAAAGGGCAGGGAGGCGTGAACGCTCGGGTACATGCCTATAGAATGAGGACACGTGATCATACAGAACACTGAGATCATGTGCCTCGCTTCAAAGATCTGTACATTGAAATAGAACCCGTTGATGTCAGGCGAGTATCATGTGTATTGCTGAACCGCCACAAATAAAAGATTAAAATAGGTCTATGTAGCGTGTAAAGCTACACGCATGTACCAGTCCTCTAACAATTAAATCACTTCTAGAGAACTGTATGGATTTTCCTCTAATCACAGAACTGGGGTGTAATGGAGCTCGCTGCATTTAGGCAACATGCACCCAGAATGACATCATAGCCGTGTGGATAGATCGGATATCCCATAATCACAACTACAGAACCAAGAAGTGTTACTCGGCCCGGTTCCCAGGCTAAGCCTAATGGGAGTGTTACTCCTGCCAGAATATAGTGTATAGTGAAAATGTGACACGCAGATTGCGCTCGGCCATGTCTTGTACGCTCCGGGCATGTGTAAGATTGTCACAGGATAAGGAAACATACGTGTTAAACGGACGTAGAGTCATGTTTCTCATGTATGGAAATGCCCCCGGGAGATGGATGCTGTGTCTGGTTACAATCCTATAGAATATCTCAGCAGTACAGAAATATTTTTATGAAGCGCTTACTTCACAAGGATGAGATGCTGAAACTTTACCGAAGTGTTAGATGTGCATCAAAGTATATAAATATATTAGACTGGTATATATTATATATATATATATATATATATACACATATACACACACACACACACATATATACATACATACATACACACACACACACTATAAGTACATCAGCACTTCAGTATCTCTCCATGCCTTTCATTACTTGCTTTCCCTGATCCCCAGTGCTATATATTATATATATTATAATATAATATACGGGGCGATGAACGTATTCCGCGTGTTTTATGGCTCGGCGTGGCTGTAAAAGGATTGGAAAGCAGGAAAGGCTGCTTGCGCTGCTGCACCGACGGCCGGATCAGGTTTCAAATGCCGGAACAGCATAGTCAGCCGGAGTTTAAATCCGTCTCAGGGGGCCGGAGGCATTTTGCAGTGGGAAGAGCACAAGAAACGGCTTATAAAATGTTGGCCGGGCTCCATCGCTCTCTCTGTATAGGAAGAAAACGCCCTGTGTGGCTCCAACCCCCCCCCCCCATGCTGTAATTCTACGTTTAAAATATTATGAGAAAATTTAAAGTTAGTAAAACATAATATTTCATTTCAAGGACCCTCTGAGAATCCCCACATTGATAGCACTACATGATGCGATGCTATGGAGAGGGGGCTAGCCCCGGGTCCAATAATTGGCGCTGACTCCGGTCCGCGCTTTGTTCTTTGCGCCGTTCCGCCTGCCGGGAGATTATTCCCCAATAATTCCCGATTACGAGAGCTGCTCGGTATAAAAGGTCATCGGGGAAGATGCCTGAAATAAGCAACTTTTCTGGCCGCGGACAGATTTTTGTGGCTCAATTATCGCAGCGTCTAAGATTAACGTTTGGTTTAAACATTAAGCTGGTCGCCCACGCCTGAACTTTATCCCGAATTAATATCCGATCCCGCCGTACGTTATTTAAAGAGCGGTTTGACTCGCCGCCGTATGATTGGTCCTAAGTCTTAGATTCAGGAACCGTATGCCTGTCCCATTCATGTTTAAGCCCCCTCACTGTATTATCCGCTTCCCCCTCTGCTGGGATGCTGTTCCATACATCTACCACCACCTCAATAAAGTTATCATTCAAGGTCTGCTGAATAGATTTTACTTAATTCAACATCTAGTTTAGTCACCCAGTAAGAATAAGCCTTAAGGAAATAAGCTGCCCACTACTGGGACCCTCAGCCGCGGGACCCTCAGCCACTCCTTACTGTTTAACTGAAAACAAGCCCAAAAGAATTCTGATCTGTCGATGCAATCCAGATGTCGCCTTAAATGAATTACAGGAGGTCTGTTAGAGAATCGAAAGAACAAAAAGAACCAGGTTTCTTCTCTACAAACAAAGCAGAGAAAATGTGAAGATGATATTCTGTAGGACTTTCTGTGAGAGGGGGGTAGACAAGTGGAACAGCCTCCCATCAGAGGTGGTAGAGGGTAATACAGTGAGGGGCTTTAAACGCACATGGAACAGGCATACGGCTCCTGAATCTAAGACGAGACCGACTGAATCCCAGTCTTTACAGCAGGAGAAACGGGCGACTAGACGGGCCGACGGGGTCTGATCTGCAGTAGTTTAACGTATAGCATTTTCTGTCTCTCTTTTTGTCATTACGCTATATTAAACGCCAACATATTCCACGGCGCTGTACAGTTTAAATATGGGGTGATTAACAAATACGATCGCACAGATACAGGAGCGGCTGGGGTAGCAATCTGAAGCTGCAGTTAGAGGTAATTTCAGGCATACGAGGTGCCCCCCCACACACACGTTCATAATTTGGAGGGAGTTTTGTGAATTTAACCCCTCGTGGAAAACAGAGCTTTACCTTCAACACTGAATCAGAGGCCAAAGGTACATTATAACATGGCGCCATCGGTCTTATCTTAGAACACGAGGTGCAATAAAACCTTTCTGCGCAAGAGGAATGGAGAACCTTCAAACATTCTGCAAAGTTACAGTATGTTATATTTATATTATACATACATACATACACACACATATACATTATATATATATATATATTATATATATATATATATATATATATATATATATACACATACACACAAATCGATGTATGCAAAGACAAAGAATGTAATCCAGCAGGTTTCGCAACAAAGATTTTTTTGTTCCCTATAGAATGATCTACATGGGGAGAAGAACGCGGTGCCATTTTAGGGCACAAAGTATCATTCATTCTTAAACTACTAAATAAGTTACAGCTACGAAAAAAAAAAAAAAAAAAAGGATAAGCGTTTACAACCGGAGAGATAAGCAGAGGAGGAAACCGTTGGAACTTCAGACGCTCGGACACTTTCATCGTATCTAGAAAGCGACAGATTACTTTACAAGCCTTTTTATCGGAGACACTATAGGGTTATTTTTTTTGTTTTTTTTTAAGATAATGGTTATCGCCATGTGTTTATATTTTTAACAAGGAATCAAAATAAACAAAGGGCAGGTATACAGCGATGTATATTATTATTAAACCAGGCTCTGGAACGCTTCGTAGTTTGAGTTCCGGAACCATGCAGATGACGAGCGAAAAGCCACAGACATTATATATGGCTATATAATAACGAGGGGTACGTGCGGGACCCCATAGATTTACATGGGACTTGGGTTCTCGTGGGGTAAAGCCAGCAAGGTGTAAACGGTAAATACCAACTGGGATGGGAGCCGCCCGGCCGGGAAGCCAGAGACACACCCGCGGACACGTTTGGAATTGTCCATGCCACAAACTTAGCGCAGGAATTTTTGGGATCATTTTTTTACCCAAAAAAGGGAAATAAGTTGCAAAATATTCCCTAGATATTTTTTTAAATTAAGTCCCCTTTCATTGATGTTAAATACTTAAAAGGTATACATGCCATGTGTACATGCCAGCATGTTTTTATATTATTTATATAATTTATTATATTATTGAACGCCCCGCTTTGCCATAAGTCGTGCTCCGACCTCGTAAATATACATTTAAATTATTTACGAAGAGTGAGCAAAAGGGGGGTTTCCGCAGCCGGTAATCACACGGAAATTACACCACAAACTTGCTTGTTTCGGCTTTTTTCACGTAAATGTATATTTTTTTTTTCCATATAATTTAATTAAATGTTGCCGTTTTATTCCCATTTATCGTTAGCGCCCTTGCTTGTGGGGCATTAAGGCATTTTTATAAAGTTCAAAATTAAGTTCCAGGTAATCCTAAAACTGACACTAATTGGAACAAAGTAGGGGGAAGTGTAAAAAAAAAAATGGAATTCCTGTGCACCAGTATAACTATATTTCTCCTCAGTTTACAGTAATTTGGCCTCCTTCCTGTACAGGTAACCATAACAACCGCAATTTTGATTTTTTTACAAATATATGCATTTTACTCACTAATTATATATGATACACGCACAGCACCCCAGGCACACAATTAAATGTGCGGCAGTCACCATGGTAACCACAAGAATATTCCTGACGGAATGCTTTATATGCGCCCCCTAAACAGGTTATCGTATATTTCCGGCCTACCAAGGACTGGAAAGCAACGTAAAGGCCAGTATTTCCTCACACCGCGTACATGCGGGAACCGCTTTGCAGCGCCCACGCCCTAGCCTCATAGTATCGTAAGGCGTGCGCAGCCTGTCCTGCACTTGAACTTGAACGGTAGAGGAAAAAAGGCGGGTAGACGCTACGGAAACCACGCCCGCTTGGGTTTAGAATCCCCGCCCACAAAGGGAGGAGATTCTCGCCACGCGGTTGCCTGCGAACAACCGCTTGCAACAAACGCCTATCTAGGCCCCGCCCCGCCACATTTTGATTGGCCGGCGGGGCGGGGGCTCGCGATCGGCAGATTCTAAAGAAGCCAATCCGCGGCTCGCTCGCCACATGCCCTCACCGGAGATAGGCGGGGCTTGGAGGGTAATCCTCAGATAGTAGAAGGAAAGTAAAAGCCGGTTGTAAACGTCAATGAGACGCCTTGATTAACCCAAATACGTAGTGCAGAGAGCCACCGCTGTAGCCTTTACCTGCATACAGTCTACAGTGCCTGACATGGTACAAAAAACCCGAAGCTTAAAACCTCTGACTGATGCTAAAACGATCATTTAAAACCCGGATCCAAACCGTTTTATAAGGCATGTATTGGGTTAATCAGGCTCAATGTACACAATTACTACACTGACAGCTCACGGGGAAGCTATAGAAGAATAAGCATTCCAGTGATTTTAATACAGGGACATCGTATACATTCTCTCTGCTTAGATTGTTTCCTGAAGGCAAATGCCTGAACCTGACAAGAGGCAGGTGCAATAAATTCATCCCGCTCATAGACAGAGCGATCCCTGTGTCACCAGATCCCTCCCGGATACAGGCAAAGCACACACCTGTTCTACACCTGTACATTCAAAGGGATGTCAAGTGATGCTATGTAACAGCTAACAGATACACTGTATCAGCAAAGAACACATCAAATGCATCTCTAACATGACAGGCACCTGATGGACAGTCACCTAGTGCAATGCATGTATGTATGTATGTATATGTATATGTATATATATATATATATGGGTGTATATATATATATATATATATATATATATATATATATATGTAGATCTTACCTAAGCTTGCAGTGCCAATCTTCAGTAGGAATAGCAGCAGCAGAGATGCTTGGAGCCTCATGTTTAAATCCCAGTGTCTTCTCCTGATTTCTGGTAATTGTTGCCCCTTTTGCTGCTGATCAGGGGTTGCAGACCGGGTGCACTCACCACTCCTTCAGATGGCAGACTGATTGGGAGATCCCTGGGTAAGTTTGAATTAATTCACTTTTTTTTTTTTTTTTAGGGCACACAAGTAGGCGGGGTTAAAAGTGGTGTGAATGTAAATGAGCTTCCCTTCCCGCCCAGTAAGGGGTGGGGCTTATAACACATGATGTGACATCAACAGGGAGTGCCCTGCCCAGCATAGGTGTGTACAGTACGATCTGGAACAAACACACACAGCCGAAAGCGCTTAAAGTCATACCAAGCCTTTTCTATATGCATGCCACAAATACCATCACATCCTCCTGCCCCTCCCCCTGGCCCTTTAACTCACCCCCACCAGCATTTCCAGGGGAAATCAGAAAATAACATGTTTTCCTCTAATCTGCTGGAATATATGGCTGTGTATGAAACAGAATGAGAATATACATTATTGCTCTTATACCACATATCACTAAGACTAGTATTGCTGTCTGGTATGCATGATTTGAATATAGGAATAAAATATATGTATTTATATTTATGTATATATATAAATATATATGATATAGATATATATATATATATATATATATATATATATAATTTCATATACATTGTAAGGTCTGGGTCATCTTCTCCGCCTGTAGCAGTGTACATTATGTCATTTTCGTGTCTCCTATTGTAACAGCTCTACGGAATCTGCTGGCGCTATATTAACCCATATCAGTAATATAATAATGTAATATACACATACAAACAGTACTCAAACCTTTCAAGAACAGTTACCAGTTTTTGTATGTTTTGGTATTTTTTTTATATATATATATTATAATGTACAATATGTAGATCCTTACACACGTTGACAAGCACATATATGTAAACGTATACACGTGTAACTATTACTTTTAATATCATTGCTTTGCGAAATATATTGCATAGATGTTGTAATTGTCCTTCTTGAATATTCGGTTTACGAGCATGTGAGTGTAAGCTCCTATGTCACATCCGCCCTCACTGTCCCAAATGGGCGACATTCTCTATTCTGCATGGATTTTAGTAACAAATATTCAGAATGCATACCACCCAGCTTTCACCCCCGTCTGGGGGTGCATCTAAAGTGTCACTTAAACGGGCAGCGCTACAGCGTGCACGCATAATTCTGTGCATGCGCAGTGTACATTCTCTGGTGTCCCAGACACTGGCTGGATAATGAAATCGGGGTGGAATAATGCTGTCCTGCCGAGCTCTACCTCAGTGGGACAGAGTGGTAAAATTGGGACTGTCCCGTGCGAAGCTGGACAGTTGGGAGGCACAGGGATGTAACGTATCACACGAGGCAGGCACATGAGTATGAAGCCATCTCTTCACATATGTGTAGCTACCCGTGTCACGCGCCTTTCCATCTTTGCTGATTACTTAGTAACCAGAATAATACGTTCTTGATCTCTGTTACCGTCACGTTAAGGGACAGGGGTTCTAGGGGGCCACATGCTGCAGAACAGTCACTGAAGTCTACATGTAGCCGTGTAATATTAATCAGCAAGACTATAATAACAGCTCAGTTTACTGACCCTCCCATGATACAAAGTGGTGTTGTTGTAATAACCGCTGCATACCTGCCAACTGACCCATTTATTTGCAGTACAAGTCCTGCCTCTAACCACGCCCCCAGTCACTCCTCTATCCTGCCCCCCCAACAATGTGTTGTCCTGGTTGGGGGGGTTGGCTATGGCACTGGTGGTTGATCTAGGAATAAATAATAGCCGCTGGGGTCATGAACATACATGGGGTCTCTCTGGGTGAAGCGCTGGTTAAATACCCCAAGGCGACGAGAGACGTATGGAGAGACGGTTATATAGAGAGACGTATGGAGAGACGGTTATATAGAGAGACGTATGGAGAGACGGTTAAATAGAGAGACGTATGGAGAGACGGTTATATAGAGAGACGTATGGAGAGACGGTTAAATAGAGAGACGTATGGAGAGACGGTTATATAGAGAGACGTATGGAGAGACGGTTATATAGAGAGACGTATGGAGAGACGGTTATATAGAGAGACGTATGGAGAGACGGTTATATAGAGAGACGTATGGAGAGACGGTTATATAGAGAGACGTATGGAGAGACGGTTATATAGAGAGACGTATGGAGAGACGGTTATATAGAGAGACGTATGGAGAGACGGTTAAATAGAGAGACGTATGGAGAGACGGTTATATAGAGAGACGTATGGAGAGACGGTTATATAGAGAGACGTATGGAGAGACGGTTAAATAGAGAGACGTATGGAGAGACGGTTATATAGAGAGACGTATGGAGAGACGGTTAAATAGAGAGACGTATGGAGAGACGGTTAAATAGAGAGACGTATGGAGAGACGGTTATATAGAGAGACGTATGGAGAGACGGTTATATAGAGAGACGTATGGAGAGACGGTTATATAGAGAGACGTATGGAGAGACGGTTATATAGAGAGACGTATGGAGAGACGGTTATATAGAGAGACGTATGGAGAGACGGTTATATAGAGAGACGTATGGAGAGACGGTTATATAGGGAGATGGGAGGGGCTGGGGAGTATTTGGCGCGGATACACGAGACGTGGCGTTTGTTTACATTTGAAATGCTGTACGTGCGCTTTACAGCTCTTTATCTCTCTGCGCAGGTCTCCCCCTCCAGCCGCGTGCTGTTTGTAGACATGAAGCAGGACTTTGACTGTCAGACGTACAGCGACCCAAATATGTACCCTGATTATTATCTACTGCAGCAGAACGTGCGGCCGTTCCCACCGGTCACAAACTCCACGAAAACACAATGCTAACTTTATTAAAAACACTGCTGGACGGGCCTCGGGACTCCAGGAAACAGCTAACTTTAAGAGCATGAACCCCCCCCCATACCTCCCAACAGTCCTAGTATTTGTGGGACAGTCCCAGTCAAGGCATTGTCTCGGGAGCTGCTCCGCTGCACCTCTTTGGCAGGCAGTGGGAATCATAGGCCAGTTGGGCAGATCCTCTGATCTCCACTGACTGGTCCAGGAAGGGTTAAAATCAATGGAGGTCTGTGTTGTTGCAGCAAAGGTCTCCGTTGCAGCTCCTACGTGCCCACCTTGCGATGCTCTCCAGCTGAGCGATTTAAGGCGGCTCTTTGGCTAAAGTGGGTGGTGCCCATACCTCTGGTCCACCCACTCCTGCCTCTAGCCACACCCCACACACATATGTCCCTATTTAGACACCTGAAACCATACCAGGGAACTTTCTGTCTCCCCTTCCGGGATGCAAGCAGGAAGTCCCGCTGATGTCTGTGGGCGGCCCCGCTGATGACTGTGGGCGGTCCTGCTGATGACTGTGGGCGGTCCCGCTGATATCTGTGGGCGGTCTCGCTGATGTCTGTGAGCGGCCCCGCTGATGTCTGTGGGCGGCCCCGCTGATGTCTGTGGGGGGCCCCGCTGATGTCTGTGGGCGGTCCCACTGACGCGGTGGGTGTTCCTGCCCATGCTTAAGGAAGAAATGGGAGTGTGTCAGAGTTTTCCAGTGGCGACGTGGCGGCTCTGTGTGAAACCCAGAGAGTTCCCAGGTGTGGTATGCCTTAAAAAATGGGTGACCAGATGACCATATCTTCCAAGTGCCCCTCCTTGGGAGGAACAGTCTCTCTGTGGACCCGAAATCCTTTTTTCCTCCCCTGATGCCCCTCTTTTCTAGGACCTCTGGATGTTTGCTGGGTATGAGGCTATCACAGGGTTCCACAGACCCAAAAGTCCCAATAATGTGTATAGAAACAGCAGGGAATGGCTTTATAAATAAAATCATACATTATTCTTCTTTTAACCGTCTTTGTGGCATAAACAGCTGTTTTGGGTCCCACGGAAAGGTCTAAGTTCCAAGTGGGACAGTCCCTCCCAAAGAGCGTACGTAAACAGACACCTACGCATGGGCAAATCATTAAAACAAATCATTAAAAAAAATGGCAATTTTGCACAAACTGGACATTTAGTATACTAAGAAAGACATTAAATACCATTTACGTTTCATCTGTTCTTCATAAAGTTACCTTATACAAAAAAAAAAGTTTTGTAATTCGTAAATGTTCACAATGCTGCTAATAAAGATAATTTGTGTTGGTTGGCACGATTGGCATTTACATTTTCAAGCTCTTAATCGCAGTGCGGCCCCCACCTCTATCTTCACACCCTGTTGTGGGCTATTTATTTTGTTGTTTATAACTTTTACATTCATATTTTCCTCATATTATTGTATTTTTCTTTCAGAAATAGACCCCACGACACAGCAGTGCTTTGTGCATATGGGTGTATGTAGGTGTGAACAAACAAATTGAATAAAAACGAGTGCGATTTTGTTATGAAAAGTCATAGCGAATTCTCTTCCCTCCTTCGTGTTCCAGGAGACAAAAGCTGGAGTGTTTTATTAGGAATTTTGTCTCTCGGCCATGGGAAGTATTTAACCCCGCACATGTACAATACCGTGTCAAGCACTGCGCCTCAAAATACACCACAACATGCCTTTTCTAGGAAAAATGTACAAAAGCGAGCCAATCAACGCCTCAGATGCCTCAGATTTCCTCGTTACACTTTTAACCTAAAAATGCCTGTTTTCAGTGGAAATAATTGAATGCAAGCCCCATATGTCATGACGCCGCGATTGTGTTCAGAGAAAAATCATGTGATTTTGAAGAATATAAGAGATACATATGAAAATCTAATATCGCGGTGGCCCATGACATTGTGTAATGGGTTGGGACCAATTGGAAGAGCACCGGCATAGTCTGAATAATGTAAAACAAATATGTATTTTAAGTTGGAAATTAACCATGTTCAAGTTCATTGAAATACATTACCGACAACAGTTCTTAAAAACACAGACAAAATAGAGCTAAAAATGTAAGATGGAGGTTGGGTAAGGGAAGTGTGTGAACTGCATGGATAATAAGAGAGTGAGTGTATGTATGTATGTGTAAGTGTATGGTGTTAGAGTGGCTGCGTGTGTATGTATGTATGTATAAATGTATGATATTAGAATGGGTGGGTATGTGTGTAAGTATGTATAAGTGCATGGTGTTAGAGTGGCTGTGTGTATGTATGTATGTGTAAGTGCATGGTGTTAGAGTGGCTGTGTATATGTATGTATGTGTAAGTGCATGGTGTTAGAGTGGCTGTGTGTATGTATGTATGTGTAAGTGTATGGTGTTAGAGTGGCTGTGTATGTATGTATTTGTAAGTGCATGGTGTTAGAGTGGCTGTGTATGTATGCATGTGTAAGTGTATGGTGTTAGAGTGGCTGTGTGGATGTATGTATGTGTAAGTGCATGGTGTTAGAGTGGCTGTGTATATGTATGTATGTGTAAGTGCATGGTGTTAGAGTGGCTGTGTGTATGTATGTATGTATGTATGTGTAAGTGTATGGTGTTAGAGTGGCTGTGTGTATGTATGTATGTGTAAGTGTATGGTGTTAGAGTGGCTGTGTATGTATGTATGTGTAAGTGCATGGTGTTAGAGTGGCTGTGTATATGTATGTATGTGTAAGTGTATGGTGTTAGAGTGGCTGTGTATGTATGTATGTGTAAGTGCATGGTGTTAGAGTGGCTGTGTGTATGTGTAAGTGCATGGTGTTAGAGTGGCTGTGTGTATGTATGTATGTGAAATATGTAAAGGTGAGTGGTATGTATGTATAAGTGAAGTGCTGCCCTTGACCATCATCATACCCACCAACATCACAAGTCATTCCCATCCCCCAATCCAATCATTATTCCCAAACCACCATATTCTAACCCTCACCATCATCATTTCTCCCCCGTGTGGACAGGGGATGAAGGGTATTGTACCCCAAATTGTGGGTTTTTACAGTGAATATTAAGTGGCGCACTAATGATGGCCATACTAGAATAAAAATAGTTTTATTCAGAATTGTGCCCCCCCCCTTTTTTGTTAATCGGTTTTCCGTAGCGATAGTACCATTTCTGCCTGCGCCTAGTGACGGGGTGGACAGGACAAACGTTTTCGCGTGAGCCGACCTCAGGAATAATACTCTGTCCTTGCACCGAAGGTCAGTGACTGGTTTTTGGACCTCTCTTACAACATTAAAATGTAATGAAATCTGACAGAAAATAAAGGAACACGACCATGAATTCCTTTTACTTTATTAGCCTATTTATTAACACCCAGAATAATTAAAATAATTAATAATATGATGAGTAAAATATGTGGCCACTGCAGCCAATAAAATCACCTGCATTCAAGCAGGAATTTTGATCTCCTCTCTACGGTGTCTCCGAATTATAAGCCATACTCAATAAAACCACAAAGACTCCATGGATGGAGCTAAAGAAAACGATGTGGCCGCGCACCGTGTTTGGGGTGGAAAAACCACCGGATCACCCAGCAGGGCAATCAATTCCAGCGGTTTTAAATTTGGGTTTAAAATAGCCGAGTGCTTCGTTTATTCCCTTCCGCCATCTCTTTGAAGTGTTTGTGTGGATGCGTCTCGGGGGACACCATGCTATTTGCGTTGCGGAGCGTCCCTTGTTATTTACAGGTTACCACATCGCGGCTGTGCGTGGCATTCACCCAAAAAAGATCCTGCCCTGTTGCGTAATTATAGGTAATTCTCTCTTCTACCGAGGGCGATCACCCTGGCGGATTATGTGCGGAATGTTAAGTATATCAGGGTGTTGCTTGCATTGTGGTGGGTTCTGCTTCGTTCACAGCCTGTGCGTTCTACTTATAGGGGCTCCAATTCGCTTATGAAGTTACATTTGGGTTTTGGAATTCTGAAAAATTTAACCAGACACCTGATTTAAATCTCCGACCATAAATATATCAACCATAGTTAACTTGGTGGGACTCAAGTGCACCTCAAGCCACCAGTGGAAGAGGAGAACATTGAGACAGCTCAGCCCCACATAAGGATACGTATTCCGCCCTGACGAAGGCTAAAATAGCAGTAGCGCAGTACACTCAGACTGTTTTTGGGTTCTTCTGTAACTTGTTTCCCCGTTCTGCCCAGGATTGGAGTCTTCGGTGGCCTAACGGAAAGGAGGAGCGCAGAAGAACTTGTTTCCCATCTCAGAGATTTTGGTTCTCATCCTCCATTGAGTTGCTTAGACCTCTTTATGGCCTACCATGTATATATAATATACGGTATATTATACATACATGCTAGTTACATGTCACTGATACATACCTAGGACCTGGGGCCCCTCTGCACTCTACACCATTGGATCAGGGAATATGTCTTTGTGGGCCTGAGGGTGATTGCCACAGTTTGCCACATGGTAGGGTCCGGCTTGCCGGTGGGGATAACTTTGTCCGGTAAAACTCTCCCGGTCTGTTGGTTTTAGGTGACGGGTTAGAAAGAGTGAGAAAAATCCTGTTGTTTTTTTGAACTGGTCAGCGATATTCTGTTCTCTTAACTGCCCCAGTTAATTATCCAAAGCATCAAATGAAACGTCTGGTTACTTAATCACCAGAGTCCTTCCGCCAGATTCAAGGGCAACTGGTTTCATGCAGCCATGCCTCCCGAGAAGAAGTACGTTAAGAAAGAGCATTTTAATGCATTTTCCATTTATACGTTTTTTTTTTAATTCTTTTTTTTAATAATGTAATGTAAGTAATAGTTATGATTAACCCTTTGGAATAAAAAGAAGGCAACTTTTTATGTGCTTCCCCGGGGTTTTGCATGTTTGATAAACCGTTCACCTGCAACTGCAACGTTTAGTGAATAGTTTTGTTCCGGTCCAAACTGGTCGTGTGGCACGCGGGGCAAACGCCAAGTGGGCCATTGGCCTGCAGCACCCCATACTAACCCGATCTGCTGCACTGTATGGCTGTGCTGGCTGGAAATGCCCCGCCATGCCCCTACAAGAGCATAAAAACATAACCTGCGCCCTGTCATATACGGCTGTCGGCCGCACTCAGGTCATTTTAGGCGACTGCCTAGTCCTGGTTTTGCTTGTCACTGCTCATGTATTTATTCACTCTCCCCTATCTGCTGGTGATCTGTAAATAAATGTGATGTAATGCATGTACCACTCAATGGTTGAAATGGCCAAAATAACAAACTTTTTGGTTAAGGAGGTGGTTACGGCTGGGGCCAGGAGCCGTGCTTTATTGAGACTTTTTACGTTATGTTGACACCTATTCATGGGTAGAACTTTAGAGCTGTGGAGCATCGTGATCCATTGATACCCTACAGGCATTCTGAACTCCTAGAAAAGGGGCATCAGGGGAGGAACGAGGGGCAGAAGGTTTCGGGTCCCAAAGAAACAGCAGGATTCTGTCGTGAACAGTAGGCGACCTGAGCTCTCCCTCTTTCTGGGGGTTTGGGTTTGTGGCAGGGTTATCCCTAGACGGCCTTTAGTGGGTGGAGAGCGGGGGTAACCAAAAACTGCTCCCCTCCCCCGAGAAAAGAGAAGCTGTACCAGAGACCCAGGGAAGCCAGGGTTCACCCGGAGACTCTGGGTCAAACACGGAGAGTTCCCAGGTATGATGATCACGTGTAGTTATAGCCAAGTTACTTGAATCCCTTAACCCATTATATTCCCATCTGTGTAAATCATACTGAAAAGATATGGTGTTGTAAGGGAAGGTGGTATAGATTTCTCGCAGACACACGAACTTTGATCAAAATGCACTTTTAAAAAAAAATGAAAAGCGTAAGCATCTTCTGTGTGAAGGACGCACAATGTCGCACACAGTGCCGGGACCTTGACCCGCCGGCTTTGATTTCGTCAATAGGCAGGGGTGACAAGGACGCCTGGGAATCAAACATACAGCCCAAATTTACCCTTTGCCTTACATAGACGCGATAATAGAAATGTTTTGGACGGCGGCAGCACACCTTCGGCTGACAAAGTTCAAAATATTTTATGTGAAAAATAAAAGTAGGTTTTATAATCGAAAAATTGGCAGCAACGATTCATTAAGAAGGTATGTATTTACCGTAAAAATGCCACAGATTGGTTTCCTTAATCAGAGAAAAGTGGTACGAAACAGGACCACGGAGAGGGTGGTGCGCTGCAGTTCTGTAGCTGCAGCTTCTCCTTAATTATTTTTCCCCTGACTGGTTAAATAATGCATATGAAGCTCTACCGCCCCTTAGAAAGGCTGCCTGGCCTGAGCCAACCAAGAACGGTCAGCAACATAGCGATCGGGCAGAGATAAGACAACAGGAAGCGATAAAAATGCTGATCCCGAGAACAGGAAGTGACTGCTCCCATGGTACGCTGGGTTTCCAATACATATAGATATAACAAGTACCCCCCATTTAGAGACCTGAAATGTTGGGGGGTAAATAATACTGGACTGGATGAAGAGTTACAATCTCAGAGTACTCGTTGTGTAACAGAGGGACAGACAGAACGGGAAGCGCCATTGCATCATTAGACTGCGTATATGAGCTAATGTAAGACTGTTCTTGTGGATGGAAAGATGGCGTCAAATGGTCTCCACTGTTTCCGTGCTCGAGTGAGGAAATCCCATTTCAAAATCACGCCGCTCGTAACCCTTTCTTAGTCATCAAACTGGTTGCTATGACAATAACACTTTTCACACATTTGCGCCAAGAAAACTTCTTAGGCAGAACCACCAGAATATCAGTTCCAGTGACGCTTTGCTTGAGGAAGGACGAGGCTGTTGTTTGAGTGTCCTCGTAATCACCATGAAACCCATCCCACACCTGTATAATCATTGGATATGTGAGAAAGGAAGTGCCACCATCTCCACTTCCTGTTTGCTATCAGACAGGAAATGAGTGCAATAATAGTGATGTGATAAGATAGAGCCCAGTAAACAACCCGTCAGACACTGTATCGCTGAGCACAAAAGCCCCGGCAGGTGTATCGCCAGCTCCACGAGGGTATAGAACAGGATGAAGAGAACTCCACGAGAATTCATCA
Source organism: Spea bombifrons (assembly GCF_027358695.1). Taxonomy (NCBI): domain Eukaryota; kingdom Metazoa; phylum Chordata; class Amphibia; order Anura; family Pelobatidae; genus Spea; species Spea bombifrons. The sequence continues at coordinate 105,197,535 of NC_071090.1, read as the reverse complement.
AGAGGAGGCCAGATATCCTCGTTACCAGACCCCCCCCCGTCGCCAGAAACCTCCTTATGTCTAAAACTAAATTATATCTCAACAGCAACTTGGTACTTTATTCAGCTCATAAGCGCCAAGCCAACATGTTATAGTTCCCATTGGACGTGCACATCCAATACTGAATCGGGATCATCTATCCATCCATCCATTATCTATCTATCTATCTATCTATCTGTCTGTCTGTCTGTCTGTCTGTCTGTCTATCATCTCTCTGTCTGATGGCAGGTGGAGGAAGCGGTCATTGTTGGCTAAGGGCAGAGCAGTCTGAATGGTGTAGGGCTCTGCACTCCCCAAGCTGCTCCCTGCATTATTGTAATATAATGTCACACTCACTGTATAAATAACCAAGGGGCGGAAGAACGTGTGAAAAGGGAGCAAAGGGCAAACACACCTGCAGTGTATACAGATCGAGGGCCGGAAGTGTTTCATTGCTTATGGTAACTGGCAGATCTGGGGGACAGCAGCCCCAGGACCACATTACTGGGGCCATTGGCCTCCCTAAGCTTGCTGCATCGTTCTCTGGGCTGGTTGTGGAGAGAGAGATCAGAGATCTTGGATATGATGTCATACACCAGCACTCGAAGACCTCATTTCTACAGTACAGCTTGGTGTGCTGATCTGTGTAATGCCCAGGTCGGCGACCCCCATAAACACAGTAGGGGGATTTCTACACGCATGGGGCAGGCATAACGTTATCCCGAACCTAAGTCGAGGACGGATTTACACCTTACATCAGGAAAACCGGGCAGACTAGATGGGGCGGAATGGGTCTGATCTGCCGTCACATCCTAAGTTTCTGTGATGACATCACTGATCACGTCCAACGGATATTGTCCGTTGGCACAATAAGTTAGCCTTTCTACTTGTACTTGTGTGCTGTATTTTTATTTTTATTGCTAGGGGACCTTCAGCATTTTGCGTTACCCCAGTGCTCCAGGAGCCACGGATTGTTGCCCTTAAATTTAGTGGAAACCCCCCCATCCCCACCCCAAAGCAATTTGCCCCTGAACACCAGCTGCAGCGCAGGCTCAGAAACGTTCCTGGGGGTATCTAGGGGACCCCCTGTGTGTGTGGATGGAAAGCACTGCCATTGATTTCAACGGTGGGAAACACTGGGGCATGAAGGGGAGCTGCAGCTTCTCTCTCAGATATGTATTATTCTTTTTCTTTGTTCCCCGACCTTAGAGAAGTCTTTTTTAAACGGTTCGGCTGTGTTTGTTCTGCGTGTTTGGTGTATCTGCCCGCGTACACAAACATTTTGACGGCGCGGCGTTGCCAAGAAGTTATAAACAGACATAGACCGTGTCACAGATCACACCACTCGCAGGCCCTTCCCCTTCCCAGTATGAATCAGTGATAGGAGAGGAATACGGGTGGCATGATGGGAATCCGGGGGTTAAACACACACTGCGTGTAGGTAGCGCGTTACACAGCGCTTTAACCCTTTGCGCCAAAGAAGCACAAATAATAACCCGTGGGAAGTAGTGGGGTTTTCTATTAGACGATCAAACAGTAGACCGCTGAGCCACACAGGAGAGGCGGCATTTAATCAGTTAAAGGGACAGCCCCGCGGTGCTAGGACCGAGTATTACTCAGAGGCTGCACCCCCCACGGAGGAGCCGAGTATTAATAGAAGGGGGGGTCCCGATGGAAAAGAGGTGTTTTCCATTTAAAGGGCCGGTCACCCTGAGAACAGCGATGCTCGCATTGGGTGGGCTAAGAATGAGGATGGGGCATTTATTAAAGGGCCAGTTCCACTAGGGCAGCGTCTGGGTTTGGCCAGGAGAATAATGATGATATCACACTCTGCAGATATGACTGCATCACACAGCGATCACAGCCAGGAAAATCTGTACACCGGGCTCTCAAAGTTATTAACGGTACTCAGAAGTCCCGAAACGCAGTCAGGTCGGACCCCAGACAGGCGCTAATTTCACCCGGGAATTGCCAGGGTTTGCTTGAGGTTCCCCCCCCCCAATCTCAAGATGAAAGGGCAGTCGCAGGGTCACACAGTCCCTTGTATTCTATTCTGATTTAATGATAGCTGAGCACCCCGACTGGTGAGTCTCTCGCTGGGAAGTGCCTGCTTGAATGCAGGTGATTTCGTTCATGATATCTTTAGCTCCTGGAAAGTTATTTTTTTTGCAAGGGCTGTTATTGGAAGCATTTGGTTGCCACCATTATCAGGTCGCTGCCATAGAATCTATTAAAGAGTCAGGTATGGTATATTCTATAGAATAATGCGTTCTTTGTGCTTGGCGGTGCTCTCGCTTCACACAGGTGGATGACAGTGGACAGGTGAATTCTGACACCGTCTCATGGATGCTCACGTGGCGGGTTCCACGGGTCTACAAGACGCTGCTTGCATCCAGTTTCCTCCGGAGCGGGCGGCCGATGGCCTGAAGGCACTTCATTGGATTAGAGCGAGTCCTCGGATGCGATGAACATCCGCCGGGGTCTGTGTCATCGCCTTAATGGATTCAAGACATTTTGTTCTTTTAGTCAAACTGCAGCATTCCAGCTTCAGAGCCGCCAGTCTCTGACTGAGGATGACACTTGAGTCACCTGAATTCAGGCAGGGATTTCACCCATAACACACTGGTGGAAAAAGCTCCAGACTGTGTGACCCTGAGAATCCACCCCTTCACCCTGAGACTGGGGTAAAAACCCACAGACTTAAGAGCAAACCCTGAACCACTTCTGCTGGGAGGCTGCTCCACTTATCTACCACCCTCTGACGCTCTAGCTTTAGATCACACCCTCTTCCTTTGAAATAAACTTTCCTCCTGGAATTGGAACAAAAAACTATTCTGAGAATTCCTTTGATGTAAAAGCTCATAGACACTTTTTTTTTTTTATGATAACACGGGTGGTTCCAGAGAGTCGGCTTTGCGGTGTATAATCGCGGGAGGCTGTCGCAGCCATGGATCTGTGTCATACAAACAGCGCGGTGGCAGGTCGACGGCTCCAGGCAACACCTACCGCCACAAGCACCGTCTTGCTCGCCTTGGCACTGATTTTACGACAAAGCAGGGCCTCTCTCCTTCGCTTCAGACTTTGTTTCCGGCTTCCAGAGGCAGAGGGTGGCACAAAGTACAGCTTAGTAGATAAATGTTCATTAAATCGGGTTTTAAAAAAAAAATAATAAAAGTAAAATGCTTGGCATCCAGGCAATATTTACAGGGGAATTACCATGGGGAACACTAGTTTTATCTAATTTATCTAATTTTGCGCCAATAAACTCCCTTTATCTGCAGACGTGGAGGCGGCCATTGCTGTCAGTCATGTGATATTTTGGGTGACTTTCCCGCCTCAGACACCGCACTGAGCTCACGCTTTATGGCGATGCCGACCTGCATTACCGTATACAGAGCTGTATTTCATGCTACAAACTTTTTTGTATGTTTGACCTCTTCTGGGTAAAATAATAATAAATAATAATAATAATACGGTAATCCCAAGGACACGACTCCAAAGGGCTTTTTTATTTTTAAAGAAGCTCTGTCTCCAGCCAGCGGGCCTCTTACAGCTGGGTTCAGGCAGTGTTCTCTTCGCTGGACTAGTTACGGGCTGAACAGTCTTGTCCTTCAGTATTTCCTGTAAAGGACATTCATTCAGAAACCTCCAAACGCACAAAAACTGCCCTCCCCCACGGGGCTTAGTCCTCCCCGGCACTCTCCCCGACTCTAAATGCCAAAACCTTCACATTTGGGGGAAGTACGCGAAGACCAAACATCGAGTGACTGCAAAGAGAAGACATTCTGACCATACCGACAAAAAAATCACCACCCGCAATCCTGCCCTAAGGTCATTAACCCTTTCAAAGACAAAAAGCACATTGGGCATCAGCATGTGTGCACACGACCAACGCGTACAACCAATTCCGCCACCCGGCTGCTGATGGCAAGAGGCAATTAAAAATCTTGTAGCGCCCTCTGGTGGCAGTAACCCGTAGCCATTCGACACGCCGTTAACCCATCGTCTAACTACCCAGGAGATGGCAGGAAGGACGCTTCATTCTGTGCACTATTTGAGGGCAAACGGAGGACACTGGATGAGCGGGGAGAGCGGCTGGGGATGTATTCGGAGATAAACGAGGAGATGTAAGTCTGATCCTTCGTCGGCCGCTATAAACAGCATCACATCTATTGCACTCACGCTCACACTCATGGCCAGACCTCCCTCTACAGGACGGGCAAGATGGCAACAATGGACCACAATGGCACCCCCACCCCAATCATTAAGAAAAAGTACCAAAGTCCATTACCAGCCGCCAAATTAATGTATTTTAAGCAGCCCCCCCCCCATGTCCAACACATACCCAACACTTCATTTCTCTCAAGAACAATATAAAAAAAAAGGCTGTTTTATTTAATATTTCTCCCAAAAACATAAAAACGCATATAAAAAGATACAAGTCGGAGCGAGGTATCCCATCTTGTTTTAATTTATAACTGTTTGAAATCCAGTGACACTGACAAACATACATACAGCTACCGCTGCCAGCCCCCTCTCGGCGCACCGGGAGCGAGGGGGGCGCTGGGCTGGTTTATTTTGACCTGTTTTTGTAAAATACAGTACTAACGGGTGGATTGCTACCTGCATGCATCCACGGCCCATACTACAGTGATCCATACTGCAACAGTACTGCCGTAATCATAAAAAAAAATAATATATATATATCATCAAAAGTCAGAATCCGTTTAAACCTATCCTGAGAGGCCCAGGGGCCGGGCCAGATAGTTAATGCTTTCAAGAAGATGCTACGACCGTTTATTTCCCTAAAACTCCTCGTTCATATAAATATGGAAGAATTTAATTTTGTACAGTTTCACTACATGTCTGGCTACCCGTTAGTGACCTACGGAAATGGGGGGGTGGGGGTGGGGTAGGAGGGCGCACGGGGGTTGTTTTGAGGTTGGGATAGGCCCTCTGGTGGCAGTTTTGGAATGCACGTGGAAAGGTCCCCCCCAAAAAAAGGAATGTTCCGAGGACGTCCTCAGTCTTCTTCGCTTCCGCTTGCCGAGCGCTCCTGGTAAGAGAAAAGCGAGGGATCAATGAAGCTTCAGAAGCATTCAGTTATCTAACGAACTTTGGCTTATTTACTAAATGATGATGTCATTTCTGTGATTAAACTGCCATTAAATGATGAGGTCGATGCTAATAAGGCCTCACCTCCTCCTGATCCTCTTCTGTGTCATCGTCACTAACCACCGGCTTCGCTCGGCAGCCCCGGCTGGCCCTCCGGCGGCCCTTCGTCCGCTCCTGTACCTTCTCTTTACGGCCCAGCTTTATCTTCACCTTGACGGAGCGAGCTGTTGAGGGAAAGAGTAAGATCTCTCTTCATTCTATGTACGACGTTTCGCGTGCCGTTCGCTAAACACGTACAGAAATGGTTACCCGCTTAAAACGGGGCGAATAAAAGCTCCGCCAAAAGTGCAAGATAAATCGGTCATCACCGAGGTTAAAATTAGTTACAAAAAACCTCAATGACAACAAATCTCCTGCACCTCCGGCTGAGCTTTTCATTGTTCCGCTTTAAGCAGATCTGTAGTAGATTTTTTTTAAACGTGTACAAAAATTTAGCAACTTTCCTGACAAATGTTTACATTTACTGAATATGTGTAAAAACAATATATATATATATATATATATATATATATATATATATATATATATATATATATATATATATATATATATACACACATATACACACACACACACACACACACACACAGATATATATTATATATTATATACACATACAGATATATAGACAGATGTACACAAATATATATACATACATACATATATAAATTAAAAAATAAAATAAACTTACATTCAGACTCTGAGCCTTCCTCTTCCACATCCTCCTCCTCTTCGCTCTCCTCTCCCTCACTTTCCTCCTCCTTCTCTATCTTCTGCCTGACACTGGTGAAGACCGACTGCAAGACAATGGAGTCTTCGTAGATCTGAAACAAAACACAGAAAGATTGAATTTAACATCACATTCAGCCGATAAGAGAATGTTTACTGCGGTAAAAGACCCAATCCTTAACCCATCCTTCATCTGGTCTTAGATCACTCAGCTCAATTAGCTTCTACCACGGCTGCTGGGATGCCCTTCTACTCATCTACTACGCTCTGAGCAAAGTGAAACTTTCTCACAGCTAAGACTCAGACTGTAAAAGTCTTTGGTTGATAAACCGATCTCACAGATAATGAGTTAGATTTTCGGATTAAATATGGGGAGCACCCCATGTGGAAGTGTAGCAGGTTTATAAAAGCTGGGATTTGAAGCTGCTGGAACTAAACAAACACCAGCCCTAGCACCCGTCCCGGTAATAACTCGTGACATGTCAAATTGGGCCTCAACCATCATTTCTGGGAATGCTTAATTGTCATGTGATATAGAAGCAACCACTGATAGGTTTTTTTAATCCTTAAAATGAAAGATCTGCTAAGGCTTATTTGCTACAGAAAGCAATATTTCAGAAGAGTCCCTTTTATCCAAAGCATCACGTCTCTACCAATAAAATCTCATGTAACAAACACGATGGCGGTAAGATCCAGGAGTCACTGACCAGGGACCCCTCGAGGTTAAAGGTCTGCGCGTTCTGACACAGCAGCATGACATCCTTCTCCAGGTCGTTCAGACTCCGGTACTTGTGATTTCGAATCCTCTCCTGCGAAACACAGACACGGTCACACGGGTTTCATGAAAAGGTAGTTTTTGCCGGGCGAGGTGCCGAGGTGCCAGAGACCGCCTTCTACTTGCCTTGATCTTCCGGAAGTCCACCGGCTTACGGATCAACTCGTAGTACTCCGGAAGCTCTTTCCGAGACGGCAGCTGGATGAAGACCTCGCTAAGCTGGCGGCTGGAGGTACTGATGACAGGAAAAGTTCATTAAGTGTGATTCCTACATCCCCAAAATACACCCCTCACCCACGAGGCAGGACCCCTCTCACCTGTCTTTGTACTTGATAACAGCATCCACGATCTTCTTCATCTTCTTGGTCAGGTTTGGAGGGTTGGGGGACAGCTTTTCGGCCGGGGGACGCCCTCTCTTCTTCTGTTTTTTGCCTTCGTCGTCCCGTTCCCTGTTACGGGAACTCGTGGTCGGGGTTCCCACGCTCGGGTCCACATCCCTCTTCCTTTTGCGAGTGGTTTTCTTCTGGCGGACTTCCTCTTCGATCTCTTCTAACGTTCCTTCTTCGATGGCCTAGCGGCGAGATAAGAGCATTAACTCAAGAGCATATTTTTTTTATAAAAACAAGGATTCAGAGGTCGCTCAAAATAGCTATATTGGTTCTAGAAAATATAATCTTTAGTGGTCAACATATTTAAAGTATCCCGTGCCACATAAGCACCCAAGACCCGCGAAGCCCCTCATTTGTGCTCTATACAAATTTACAGCAGAGGAGACCGCTGAGGTCTTCAAAACTGAATACTTCCACTGGGGGGGACAAAAACCCAAAACACATCTTTGGCCAGCTTAGGCAAGGAACCCCGACTTTTAAAAAAGCAAACAAAGTCCAGAACGTACGATAGCGGCTCCGGCGCTGGGCAGTAAAAAAACAAAAAAAAAACATTATATATATATATCTATAGTGAACAGCGGGTATATACCTTCAGCCACTGTTTTTCTGTGAGGGAGTCGCTGTAATCCACCTCCTTGCGACTCCGGGACCCGCGTCCAAACATCTTCTCCTCTTCCTCTTCACAGGTTAAGCGCTCGACCTCCGCGTCATCTTTAATGATCCAGGAGGGCAGCTCATCCTCCTCCATCAACCGGGGCTTGCGTTTTGGGTTCCGTGCCTCCTCTCTCCGTCTGTCCAAGTCCATACGCTGGAGAGAACAACATTTTTATACATTTTTTTTTTTTTACCTGCGCGCCTAATCGTTAAAAACACAGTTTTCAAGTAAACCCTGACAAATAACAGACTGCTTTAAAAGTTTTGCGGGATTTCAATGCCTTAGGGTTTCCAGTATATGGATTTACACCCGCTATAGAAAGGAAAAGGGGCGAGTGGAAGCAGCCAATAGTATGCATGCTTGTAGAATAAGCAGGGTCTATTCTGCTGGGTGTGCGACAATTCTTTGCCCCGGAATCTGTATTTATATGCTTTTAGGGAGTGCTTCACTTTTCGTACTTTTGTGAAATGCAAAAGACGTTTCAAAATAAACAGGGCTGGAGTGCACCTTAAAGTGATGAGCGGGTGACAGTCTCTAAAAGCAGAAGAGGTGGAGATCGTTCCGAAGGGCTCACATGAAAAGAGAAACACTACAAAGCCATTGTTTGACTGTCTATCTATATATATATTCCTCCGGAACCTGATCCAGGATAGGAAATCTCGAATATGGCGGGTACCAGGACAGAGAATGAGTGTGATGTGTGATGTGGGATGTGGGATTGCACTCACCATGAACAGATCAAACTCTTCTTCGTTTCTGGCGATCATCTGGTTCACGGTTTCGTCGTCCGGCACCTCGTCCTCCTCCTGCAGCAGGAAAAGGGAACGTTACCAGCTAAGTATCGCGCAGGGCTGGCCAAGCCCTTCAATGCTGGCCAAACATGCGCGAGTTGGCTCTTCATAACGAGGAGTCTTAACGGCAACTCCCAATTTAGTGAATAAACCCCCCATCGTCTCCATTGAGATATTCTCACCACCGGCAGCGGCTCCCATTCACCCCACGCTTCTGCGCTTGGTACAAACCATAGCCAGGTGGTCCCCATTAGCATGACGTAAGCCGCCCACCTCGTCCTGCTCCTCGTGCTCCAGAATGGCCTGCAGGAACGCCTTCCTCTCGTGGCTGGAGGACTTCTGGTCAAACATCCCTGCCTGAATGACCTTCTGGTCCACGTTCAGTTTGTACTTGGCCGCCGCCAGGATCTTCTCCTCCACGCTGTTCACCGTGCACAGGCGCAGCACGCGCACCTCGTTCTGCTGCCCGATGCGGTGAGCGCGGTCCTGAGCCTGAAGATCCTGAGAGGAACAAACAAAAATGAGACAAAACCAATTAGAAGAATTGTGATAAGCCTTAAGTTTTTTTTTTTAATTAAAATGTATATTTTGTCGGTTTTCCCTGAAAAGGAGATTATAGAGCGAGATTTGGGTATGCCGAGTGACAAGGCGTTGGTGTGAGCTCTGAAATACCTGGTGCGGGTTCCAGTCGCTATCGAATATGACGACGGTATCCGCAGATTGCAAGTTAAGGCCCAAACCCCCGGCGCGGGTGCTGAGGAGGAAGATAAAATACTCCGACGCCGGCTCGTTGAACGTCTTCAGGAGCATCCCACGGTCCTCTGCTTTTGTGGTCCCTGCAGAAGATTATGGAAAACGTGAAACGTCAGTAAAGATGAAGCCACTTAACTCAAACGGCAGGATATATTTGATCAATCCTAAAGACTTTTCACTGAGGTACTGCATAGGAACTGATGAACTCCACAAAACACCATGGAATTCTGCCTGAAGTTACCGTAAATACAGACCGCGTTCCAGCCGCTCACTTACCATCCAACCTGAGGTATTTAAATCCACGATAAGCAAAATAATCTTCCATTATGGTCATGAGAGTGGTCATCTGGCAGAAGAGCAGGACCTTGTGGTTGGTGGCTCGTAACTTGGGAAGGATCCGGTCCAGAAGCTCGAATTTTCCCGATGCGCGGTAGAGATCCAACCTGCGCAATATCATAGGAGAAAGCCAGAAAGGCTCGTAAGTCATCATGGGGCAATAAGCACACTAGTTGGGCCAAATGGTTGTTAGAAGCCATCCATGACTTTTTCTAGGACCTCGGATAAATACAAAGAGCGGTCCGGAAACAACCAAAAGCTTGGAAATTAATGAGGATACGGCTCACGTACCAAATGCTACATAGTAGCTACAACTTTGTACATAAAAAGTAACTAAAAAGTTTTACTGGTTCTTACGACTTCAAAACTTTTCTATCTTATGATAGGTTGACAAAAGGGAAAACGTACATCTGAAACAGGTTAGGATTAAAATATATTTATTTATTCTCACCCTTGTACGATGCCTCCACTGTGTCCCAAGTGTTCAGAGAAAGACTCCTGGAAAATAAAACAGGTCATTCAATAACGGAAAACCCACAGAAAGGAGATCTCTGGACAGATAAACGCTGCAATTATCCATTTAAATGGAAAAACGTCCCCGAGCGCAAAACATTTCTTCCGTGCCAGGCAGCAAATCGGATCACCAGTCGACAGCATTAAAGAAAAAACAAACTGTCGGCCAACCCATCTGGGCACAAGAACCAAACTGATATAAAAAACAAACAAAGGGGCAAAAATGCAGAGAAGTCAAAGTGATCTGGGCTGTAGGGGAACGGAGGTACCAACGTGTACCGGACCGTACAGAACAGGGTGTTTAAACCCAAAACAAAGGCTCGGCATACGGATCGTATCCTCCTGCGAATAAAGCGTTTTCGGAGGATTACATACGTTTTGATCATAGTCGTTAACTATGATCGGTGAGAACAAAATCCCGTTTGTTTGCACAGACCAGAGGGCTTTAGCACGCCTACAGACCTTGACCTTTTAAACCTTTTTACACTAAGGGGTTTACCACCCCCGCTTTATAACCCCACTCACCTCTATGTGCTGGAACATGTATGGATGGTTGCAGATTTTCCTCAGCTGCATGATAGTGTTCATAAGGGTCTTGGTTCCACCTTTACCCTGTGGGAATAAATGACGGAGTTAACGAAGAATTAACTTTTACCTCCCCACCGTACCTGGAGGTAACACAGCACTCCCCAATCTGAGGTCAAAGCCGGAATAAGTGGCTTTTAAACTTGACAATTAAAATAGAGATTGTCATTAAAACAAAGTCATTCTTTATTCTTTGCATTCATGCACTTCGATAAATCATTCCTTTTTGTTTAGCCTTTACATTCCTTTACACCAAGTTGCGCTTTCCATAAAAACCTGCCAGATTTAAAAAAAAGTAAAAGACCTTTTTATCCTTCTCGGAGCCGTCTGTAAGGAGGACCCCCTTGGCTTGCATGTGTCGGTACAAGACTCTCTGTAACGACGACATGTCGCATTTAATGACATATTCCACCTGCGGGACCAAGGAGAGGAAGGGTTAGCGCTCACAGACACATCGTACCGTATTCTTTAAGATTTTAGACGCCTTGAACTGTGAGAAGCCGCAGCGAGGGTAGACTATTCACTAAACGTTACCTTCTCCGGCAGCTGAGCCTCCACCTCCTTTTTAAGCCTTCGTAGGAGGAAAGGGCGCAGGACCTTATGGAGACGCCGAATGATCAGAATAGTTTCTTCTTCATTCAGATCCACCTGAAAGAGCAAACCCACAAAGTCACTTTTATATATGGGAGAGAGACAGCTCATATTTTCCTATTATATATATATATAATATATTTTTATCAGATCGACTGCCTTAGTAATCATTCTCAGCATCTTCGCCCTTTTAGCAGAGATGTTTTCAGCCCACGTACCTTCTCGCCGGTCATCGCGAAGGGGGCGTTGAACCACTGCTCGAAAGTGCTGCAGCTCTTGAAGATCGTCGGAAGCAGAAAGTTGAGCAGGGCCCACAGCTCGGGCAGCTTGTTCTGCAGCGGGGTCCCCGTCAGAAGCAGCCGCCGGGGAGCCACGTAGTGGGTGTTTAGGACTTGCGTGAGCTTGCAGTGATGGTTCTTCATACGATGGCCTTCATCTACGATCATGTATTTCCACCGGATCTGTAAAGGAAAGGGATAGAGCAGCACCACATGAAATCTTTTGAAATGTTTTAAAAAAATATATTGTTCTGCTTTGTTTTCTTAAACAGTTCTAGTTTCTCCATGTTTGCAGGCAGCCGTATATTTGTATGTACGAGTCTGTTATCTTATATACTAGACAAACATTGATTTCACATACTGCCTGTGGTAAACAACTGAATGGCTCAGTCATAATCACCCAGCCTGCCACTGACTAACACAAGTCTATGGAGGAACGGACTTCATTAGCATTGCCAGAAAGCATCAGCTCAGTGTGGTGTTTGAGGTGGGAAAGTCACCCAAAATATCACATGACTGACAACAATGGCCGCCTCCAGGTCTGCAGATAAAGGGATTTCTTTGGCACAAAAGGAGAGTTTGAAAAGTTTCAACATAGCAAGTTAACCAAACAGATCCGTCAGTTCACTCCTTCCTCCGAAGATGTAATTACATACAATAGAGAAGCTTCATCTCAATCACTCCGTGCCTGCATTTGTATCACGTAAAGTGTCCCTAAACCGCGCATTTATCGGTTCTGGGAATGATGGTTAATGTTTACAGCATAAAAAGGTAAAACCACCCCTTTTAACAGACTGTTATAAATGATCTACAAAAAAATAATTCCACAGAGAAGGAAAAGTCACTTTACCTTGGCGAGGATATGCTTGTCCTTAATAATGTATTCGTACGTAGTGAGCAGCACGTTGAACTTTCCACTGCGGAGCTGGGGCACGAAGGCTCGACGGGCCGCTGGAGAGCCCTGCAAAGGAACAACGGTCCATATGTAGAAAAAGCATGACAGGCCAGGTACTTTGTGTTTATATACGATGCAAAAACCAAAAGGGAACTCCAAGAAGTCTAAGGGCGTCCACAGACGATCAGCACTTTACCTTGTAAGAAACTTTCACCACCGATGGCCCCCATTTATCGAACTCATAAACCCAGTTGGAAAGAGTCCTGCGAGGGAAACAAATACAAAACATGTCAATCTATAAAACCCAAGGAAAGCAATTAAATTCTTCTTTGCTCAGATTAGCGGGAGGATAAATAAGCCTCCGACGTCATTTAAATGAAATCCATCCAATAACTGAAGGATGGACGCAGTGAAAGTTCTTTGAAGTCCATGCAAAATTAAAATACAAGTTTCTTTAAGCTCTCGGTACATACGGCAACATAACTATAACACCCCCGGATGTATACGTTAAGGTGACTCACGAGAGCGGCACAATGATGAGGAAAGGCCCGTTGATCCGCTTGTGCTCCATGAGGTATGTGATCAGAGCAATGGTCTGAATGGTCTTTCCTAGACCCATTTCGTCTGCCAGGATGCCGTTCAGGTTGTTATTGTAAAGAGACACCAACCATTCCAAGCCTTGAATCTGAGCCCGGAGGAAAAAACAAGAAGAGGTAAGATTAGGACGCAAGACGTATAATAGACACGCAGCAGCAGGGGCCGTACCGGGACAGGTAAAAAAAACAAGATAAAAAACCCCACCTGGTAATGCTTCAGGATACCATTCACCAGCAAGGAGGACTGCTTCTCAACCTTCTCGCTCACGGCATGCGCCACGGCGTAGTACGACTGGAGACCTCTGGCCGCTGCCTGCGATATGCTATATTCATCATCTACATCCTGCCGGGCATGTCTAGAAAGAAAAGGACGGAGTCATGCGCAGCCAGAGCCTTCACCATCGCACACACATCCTACAGTTTGCCATTAAAACACAACCAGCTTTTTGTACGGTGCCAACTTCCTAATGTAGCTGCCCATTTGCGTTTGAACTAGAAGAGCCGGGGTGATACACCCCAAAGGTCATTAAAATGGATAATTTACGCAAATAATAAGCAGTGTGCGTAGCGCACAAGAGAATAAAATATTATGAGCCCGCTATACTTACTCGATAATTTCCCGAGCATACACTTCAGAGACTTCATCGCTGTCTGGGTCGGGAATCTTCTTCTCCTCCACTGCGGGGAGATTAGCAACCTGCGGCTGCTCTTCTTCTTCTTCCTGGTTCAGAAGACAGAAGGGTAAAGATACTTGCTGGAAGAGGTCTGTCTGGGGTCAAGAATGGGACAACAGGTTAAAAATCACCGAACTTTGGAAGAATTGGCAGGAAAGCTTTGGTTTTGACTCTTACTTCACTACTCATTACGAAGGCAAGAGAGCAAGAGAGAAGCCAACTCGCAATATCCTATGGACAGAGAGAGCTCCAGCAGGAACGGCTGAGAAGACCGCGCATAGTACATTGTTTAAAGAGATATCATCATCATCTCACTGCAAAAACTATACAGAATGTGTGAAAAAAAAAGCCAGGGGCTATATATTCCCATAGCATCGCTTCTCAGAGCATACAAGAGTATTCAAGAGCCATTACTTATCCCCGGCTAACGTACACCCTGGTTAATTTGCCCAAGGAGATGAATTAGCCATCAGCCTTGGGTGCAGGCTCTATTTAACATGACCGAAGCTCACCTCCTCCTCCTCATCCGATTCACTCTCCTCGCTGTCGGATCTCGGAGCTACTTCATACCTATTCGGAAACAAAACGTTAGTCTATGAACTCATGCGGTTAATATCACAGCTCTCACACGTTTTGCCAACATTTTAAATAAGACAAACGCCGTAATGGATGAACGCTGTATAAAAGGTCAATCCCAGATTTTTCAGGCAAGAAGTAAAAAGAAAGATACTTATTTTAATGTTGCCGACACGCGACGCGTTTGGTAAAAGCTCTACGAAGGTACGGGCGAAATGACTGCGGACGCTTACCCAGGGTTGACCTCCAGCCAGGTTTCTAGCTGCCCGGCCTTTGGCGCATCAGCACCTGTAAGAATCTTCCCACTCTCCACGTGGATGACCTTCACCGGAAGATCGCTCATCTGACTGGTCTCATCCAAAGGCTGCGGACAAAGCAGATCGGAAGTTAGCGACCATCTTAAGAAGCTCCATACACCCTTAGGACGGACAACAACCGCCAGCTAAAGCTCACCTCTCCGTCCGGTCCGAGTGAAGGCTGCTGCCCGTCGGCATTGTCTGGCAACTAAAATAAAAAGAACCCACTTATAATAAATTGTAGATTAGAGCTGGATATTCTAGAATTACATCGTACATAGGGGAGGCTTGCAATTTGTTTTTAGTAACAGTGGCATATTCTTGTGGTTTGACCTTTAAGCAGTGACATAGCTTCAGTGTGAAGTTCCTCAGTGTTAATCACCCTCACCTTTTTCTTTTTTCGTCTCTTCTTCTCCTTCAGCGCCTGAACGGCTTTGTGTTGCCTAACCAGCTCGGTCAGGTTGGCGACGTACTCGTCCGTCTGCTGCAAGAGGTACGCCAGACGCTTGTCTTTCTTTTGGTCGATGAGCTTCCTGTAGCCTTCCTCATCTTCCGCCTAAAGAAGGAACGAAGAAGAAAGGGGGAAAAAAGTGAGACAATGTATCACGATGAGAGAATAAAACGGATACAAAAGAATTATAGCCCCGCCGATTCGGGAAATGACATATTTCAGGAGTTTTTTCCTTAAGTAAGAAGGATAGATACAAGTTAACGGAGTCACTGATTGTCTTGTGAGTGTGGACTGACCATGAGCCTGCGC
The DNA here is from genome assembly GCF_027358695.1 of Spea bombifrons. Lineage (NCBI taxonomy): Eukaryota > Metazoa > Chordata > Amphibia > Anura > Pelobatidae > Spea > Spea bombifrons. The sequence goes on along the minus strand of NC_071090.1, from coordinate 105,182,150 downwards.
ATTCTCTCCTTCTCGATCCTCTCATTCTCTTTCTTCTGTTCCCGTTCCGTGTTGGCGTGGTACGTGGCCACGGCCTTTGTCAGTTTCTGGATCTTTCCAGTGACCGAACGGTGGAATTCCTTGAAATCCTTGGCGTGCTGGAGAATGCTGTTTAGATATTCCTGAAAGACAGCGGAAGGGAAGGAGGGTAAGCGTAAATGCGTGTAGGTGGATCGTTTCCAAAGGGTGCAAAATAAATAAGACAGTGGTGGAAGCAACTTTTTTATTATTTGGCTTATATGATTCTATAAAAGCTCCACTAGGACCGTACGCCCCCCCCCCCCCGCACCCTTCGGCAGCTTTCGGTTCTCCCCGGCAGCTCACCTGGTGCTTCTGGCGTCTCTTGCGTTCTTGCTCCACTTTCTGCTGTTTCTCCAGTTTCTCCGTGATCCGCGCCTCTCTCAAGGACTGCCGCTTGCTGCGCTTGTAGGCCTTGGCGTTGAGCGCGGTCTCCAGAGAGGTGTCCCGTCTCATGCAGACCACCACCTCCTGTCTCAGCTGCGGAACGACCATGCAAAGAAGATTAAACTCTCATAGTCACGCCAATGCTTATAACCAGAAGATTGAGTGCCAACCGTTACGGTAGCTCAGAGCTAAACAGATAACTTTCAGCCGTTTCTGAAAATGGGGGGGGGGGAACTCACTTGTCTCTGGAAGTTAAGAAGCCTCAGCGCTTTTAGCTCTATCGTGGCTTTGGTCCTCAGATCTCCAGCCAGAGACCCCGGCAGGTTCTCCAGCTCCTGGATCCGATGTGCAATTCTTGCCTGGAGCCTGAAAAGAGAGAACGGAAGGGTCTGTATGGCACACAGAGTAAAACACAAACAGCAGGCCATCGTCTTTGCTATTCCGTGCCACGTCTGGTCGTGAAGAGGATCTCACCTGTATTCCCGTTCCTGCAGCACCTCCACGGGATCCAGGCCACGAGGTTTCTGAATGGGGGTTATTCGGTTGGCCTTGGAGTGGAACTGGACCATTGGAGGAGGCTGCGCCGGCTGGCCGGGGGACTGCGTCTGGGGCGGCATGACCGGAGACGCAGCGGGGGGCACGGCAGGCGGAGCAGGAGAGGGCCGACCCGTAGGCTGCGGAGGAATCAGCTTCTGCGGAGCGGTGGCCGGAGCTGCAGCGTTGGCCATGGGAACTTAAAATAGATACACAAAAGATAAGACGCAGAACTCAAAAGCAACTTCATATTCTCACTGGAGTTGATAATAGTAATATTTAAAGGGTTAAAACATAACACCCACGTGAAAAAGTAATTGCCCCCTAAACCTAATAACGGGTTGTGCCCCCCTTTGCAGCAACAACTGCAAATATGTGAGATAACCGGCAATGAGTCTTTTACATCTCTGCGGAGGGATTCTGGCCGCTCTTCTTGGTAGAATTGTTTTAATTCAACTACATTGGAGATTTCCGCGCATGAACTGCCGTTTTTTACGGTCAGACCCCAGCATCTCAATCAGATTCAAGTCAGGACTTTGACTCGGCCCCCGAAACCTTTTGTTTCTTTCGAGTTGTGCCATTTCTGCACAGCGCCTTGTTATTGTGGAATTATGAGCAAAGGCGTGCGAGTCCTGCAGTTCTTTACGTGTTAGTCTTGGGTTGTTTTGCAGCCCCCTGGACGGGTCGTCGATGTGTATTTTGGAGGAATTCTGGAAGGCCGGCCGCTCCTGGGAAGTTCCAAGTTTTCCCCGTATGTAGAAATCGTCTCTCATCGCGGGTCGCTGCAGTCCCAGAGCCTTAGAAGCGGCTTCGCCTTCCTTTCCAGACCGATAGAAGTCGATGACTGCGTTTCTCCTCTTTTACTGAATTTCTTTAGATCGCCGCACCACGAGCTGCTTTTTGAGACCTTTTACCGACTTCGCTTTGCCATTTAATTGATGTTTAGGTTCAGCAGGGCCGGCAGTAATTGTACCCGACTGTCTAATCACATTGAACCCAATCATCAATTACATTTGGCTAATTTGTTTATTTAGTAACTAAGGGGGCAATTACTTTTTCCCCGTAAAGGGCCGGGGTTGGATAGCTTGTCTCCTTGTATACATGATATTTATTGATTATTTAAAAATGATTACTTAAAAACTGCATTTTGAGTTTATTTGGGTTATTTTTGTCTAAAACTAAAATTAGTTGGGATGATCTGAAACGTTTAAATATGCAGGAAGAGAAGATATGAGGAAGGGGGCAAATACTTTTTCACGGCGCTGTAAACGATGCCCCTTACCTTCAGGCCAGGGTTTAGCAGGAGCACCAGGAGGATGACCAGGCATACCAGGAGGGGCGCCAGACGGCCCCGGAGGAGGCATGGCAGGCCCGGCCATACCTAAAGAGGAGATTTACACGTTAAACCAAAACATAGACGATGTCCCCAAAATCCCAATGAAGCGTACGCGTGTCTATATTTTTCTTCCCCCCCTTTCATTCATTTTAGGCAGGTGGGCAATTGTTTTATCGTGCTTTATACAACGGTCACTGGCAGAACCAGTAAGCTACACGTACCATGAGGTCGGTTGTAATTGGGTGGTGTGGGCCCCGGCCCAGGTCCTTGCCCCGGGGTGGGTACTGTTCCAGCCCCAGAAGCTGCGGGTGGAGGTAGCGTTGGCATCTGCTGCTGCATGCCCGGCATGGGTCTCTTGCCCTGCACAGCCATCTGAAGGTGATCGGGTAAGGGCTGACCTCGGGCCAGCATCTTGTAGGCCATGATCTGCGCCCGTAACTGATGCAGCTGATTCTGATTGAAGGGTGTAGGAGTGCGATTTGCCGGCTGCTGCGGCTGCTGCTGCTGCTGCTGGGGGTCAGAATTCTCCATGTTCACCGGTCCTGATCCAGAAGGAAGCGGGGGTCCAGACGGAGGGCCATTCGAGGGGACGGGGCTCGGCACGTGTTCAGAGCTTCCGAGAGGTGATGGGTAACCTGGAAGATCGGACGAGAGACCTTATCACCCGAGAGCCACAAATTGCGGGTTCAGTAAAATATCACACCGGCCCACAGCTGCCTCCTTATATACAGAGTACATATGATTTACACCACATTCACCGTAAGACGTACACCTTCCCACTTCAAGCTACGTGAAGAACTCTTCTTACCTTGTGAGTGTTGGTCCATGGGGCTTGGTGGTGGCCCCATTCCAGAGTGGCCCCCAGGTCTCATACCCATTCCCTTCATCTGATTGTAACGAGAGTCTTCAGACATAGCTTTTTCGTGCATGGAATCCATCGGCTGACAAAAGCAAACACATGAAAAGCATTTAGAGACGCTGCGTGGTACAGCGAGGCTGTCTGGGCATCTTGGTTCCCTACCTTCAACCCCAAGGGTTAAATGTGGAAGCCAAGCTTGTGCCCAGTACAGCGTCGCTTTATTGCAGTCCTCCTAACTAGAATACTAACCTTGTGCATCTGGTGCATGCTTTCAGGTGGGTAACCAGATGGTCCCTGTGGAGGGATGGGTGGTCCAGGGCTCGGTCCCATCATGCTGTGCGCAGATCCTGGTGAGGGCCCTGGGCTGGGACCAAGCATAGAACCAGGAGAAGGTCCTGGCCCGGGAGAGGGGACAGGCCGGGGGGTGCCCCCCATAGGAGGGTCTGGGGTGGACATAGCTTCGAAGGGGAAATCCAATCACTGCCAATCTGCAGGCGAAAAAAAGACAGCATTTAGTTAGAACACAATTCCTGTCTGCTGACTTGTAACATGTAATAGCGTTGGAGATCTTGGGGTGAAATAAGGTTGAGGCAGATGCTTCCGGTGGAGACCCCAAAAAGCAGACCCCATGCAAAGCAGTGGGGATCCCAGATCATTTCAATACCTTCCAAGCAACGGCCACACGAGTTTGGCATTAACGAGACAATCACATTAGACACGGGCCGCTGAGAAGTACATCGATGGGATACACGAACAAAACACGTGCAACGGAACGAAGAACCGATCGCCACCTCCAATGCTACAGGTGGAGAACGTTTTACGTTGTATACCGTATATAACGGAGGATTTGAAATGTACGATGGCGGGTTAGAATTATAAAAGGTTCGGATATTAGACACAGCCCTTGCCAGCACTGCCACGCGGTACAACGCCGAAACAAAAGCTAGCAGATTATAAGTGGGACTGCTGGATTTAATTAACGAACGAGAAGCTGATTAATGCGGAATTACACGCACTTTGATGTCTTATCTAAATTATAAGGCCAGCCCTGCGTAGTCGAGGCACCTTAATGAATAAATTAAATTACAATTGGGGAAAAGATAAAAAAAACAAAAAAAAAACCATACTGTTCCTGTCTGGAAGAAACCCGCCGTTTCTAAGATGCCAGATGAAAAGCACAACGGGAGAAAGAAGAAAAAATAAAAAAGCTTCAAAAGCGAAATGCATTAATTATTGATGTTTTTAAATCGACGGCCCGGCAGACGTGCAGCGGAGCCGCGGATAAGAAAATAATTCAGCCGCTGAACCGAGAGGCATCACGGCTCAGACACCGGCCCAGTCCTGCCGTCGACCGGCTGAATCGGAGGAATTAAGGACATCGGGGTGGGGGCTCGCGTTGCTATATTGCATATTACCAACACTTATTTTATATAGCGCCATCATATTCCACAGCGCTGCACATGGTGAGGCTACTTGGGGCATTTTTTTGTTGGGGGGGACAAAAAAAAGACAGACAGATGGATATTATATGCCCAAAAAGATCGCTTGGCTCCTAAAATCGGCAGAGACTCGGAAACCATCTACAAAGATTAACTCAAGCTTAAGGCCGAGAACACCAACCATTTGATGCCAATCGGCTTTGAACATCACCACGCTGCTTGTAAGCGACATTCACGCCGAGTTACTAGTTGTGAATGCAGACGAAAGGCACCAGGCGTTTACACGGACGGCCATAACGTACGTCTCCAAGTCACTGGCAGGACCCGCGCGTTTCGGGGTTAATAAGCAACGCCATTCCGAGCTGGTGCATTTTACAGACTTCTATTGGCATACCCATTGTACAGCGCTGAGGCATATGATGGCGCTATATGAATCAATAATAACGCCAAGCGCACCTGAATTATTCTCCACTCCACGGAGAGATATACAGACGCAGCGGCCGGCGGCGTGTCCTGGCGAGATCCGTGTGAATATGAACCAAGCTCGACAAACGCGGGGCTCGCCGGGACTGTCAAGAGTCAAACCGCAGCCATAACCTGCGGCCAGAACCACAGACGTGGGGGTTCATATACAGTTTGTCTTACAAGGAGGTTCGAAACGAGATGCACAGCGCCCCCAGCCGATGCACGGGGCCCCCCAGTTATTCGCTACCCACAATTACACCATACCTTGTATCTTTAGGAGACCCAGTAGGGTAAGCAAAGAAGGGCACGGCGCACTAAATAGTACGCTCCAATCAATACAGCCAAACTGTTGCACCAATACACACAGAGGACATTAACCTGGAGACAGGGCCAGTGTAATGTTATTGAACAAAGTACTTTATACGCCACAAAGGCTCGCAATAGAACAAATACTTTTCACCTTAATCTACCGATACTGCCCACGTCTGTGCGTTATCCATATGCCCATCAGTTGGCACTATAGAAATTTTGCCCTTAGACAGTCGGGCATCACATCGCTACGCACACAAAGCGTATCCGCATCCGTTCCCACAGCCGTCACCCGGCCCAGCATTACACCTTCAATCCAACCCTAGTGTACCTGACTGAAGGTCTCTACCTGTTGCCGGACTACGTATCCCATAATCCCCTCCAGCGGCAACATGGTTTTTGTAGCGTAATTAGCTTTACCCCTTTAACTTTCCAAAACATACTAGTGTTCTAATCTTGCTTGTGGACACCAGTCCATGCCCTACCCCCTGGGGCCAACCCTGCCACTGCCCCGCCGGCACTACTGCTCCAACCCTGCCACTGCCCCGCGGGCACTACTGCTCCAACCCTGCCACTGCCCCGCCGGCACTACTGCTCCAACCCTGCCACTGCCCCGCCGGCACTACTGCTCCAACCCTGCCACTGCCCCGCCGGCACTACTGCTCCAACCCTGGAAAAAGTAGGTCCAACAGAAGACAATTTCCCAACTCATGGCACAGAAATCCCAGATCTCCGCGAGTATTATAGGATTCATTTCATGCTCCCCACTGTAGAAAGCTGGGGAACATTAGAGGTTTGCAACTCGCGGGCCAAGCGCAGGATAACTTAAGATCCAGCAACAAGAGACAATGGCTGGGCGATGGCACAAAATATGGCAAACCTGGGCAGACAAAGGTAATAGCCTGAAACAACGTTCTCTGATGCCATCACCGGCCAATGGACCTTCCAACCCAACCCCGCCATAGCCAAGGATGTCACGCTGCGCTCCCCATTCAGCTATGGTGTATCAACCAGTGCCTCAAAGCAAGAGATACCTCGAAGCCTACAAAGATACCACCATTTGGGGGCAGCTTCCGCTATGTTAACCCCATGGCTCCCCTGCCCATCACACAGCACTGTATATCGCCATGGGTTGCCCCAAGTAGCACACATCTTACCCCTACGGACGTCCTTCCATTGGGGTCTTACCCCGACCCACGGGAAGCTGCTTTAATCTGTGAATGGCTGGCCCTCTATGGATCAGCTTTCATCACCGTCATTCCACACCACAAGATCTCCAATTTGCCCCCTATTCATACAACAGCCCCCATTATCCAACAGGGGCCCCTTATGACTGAGCCCTCAGAAATCACCCCATCCCCCACTGAGCCCCCAACCCCCCCGCCAATCAAACAGTTCTGGGCTCACCACCCACTGTGTCCAAACCCAACCCCCCCAAAACTTGCCCCCCGTGTGAAACTGCCCCCCCCTACCGGCCCAGTACCCCAATACCTTCCACTCCTCGCTGCTAGCAGGCCCCTTTGTCCCTTGCGCGCCTCCCACTACCCGCCCACTTCATTCAATGCATGCCCAGCCCCCCCCATATGAGACAACCTCACAGTAAAATGCCATACTCGGCGCCCACCTATACCCCGTACCTGACAATCTCTCCCCGCCTCCTGCGACCACCTCTGCCGGGTACTCCGCGAACAGAAACCCACAGCCTTTTCGCTCTACTAACCGGCTCACCCCTCCCCCAACACCATATATATCCCAAGCGCGCCGCGTGCTGCCTGACGTCATCACGTCGACTCGTACTTGCCCTATGGAGCAGAACAGGCCATGGGTTGCCATGGAGACTGCAGAGCGGAAAGATCCATGATAGAAAAGGGCACCTTCCTTGATCACGTGTTCCAGATGTTTTCCCAAATCTTTCCCATCACATTATTCCCACGTCTGGAATGTGTTATTTCTATTGGACCGAGGCGGCCGACCCTTCATCCTAAATAGTGGGAACTATAGGAAGGCAGGGTGGAGGGGGGACCAGCCTCATAGAAAGCGTGGAGATCGTTTCATATGTATATGAATTCTGAAATAAAGAAACGCAACTATTTGCAGGCGTTGGTGTTCTATATAATTAAATGGAAGTATCGTATTACCCCCTGAGAGGGGGGGGGCATTTATGGGAAATCCATTCTGCAGGGCTCATTTGCATTGATTATTGTGCATGCGTAGCCTGCATTTTCACCAGTGTAATTCTGGACAATAAAATAACTAAGCTGTTATTATATATAACTGTGGATTTACTTAAGGAATGATAACATGGATCACGCTTCTTACATATATTGTTTACCCTGGACGATTTAGGCAGACTATCCCATGTGATATAGAGTGGGAAGGCAGACCACGTCCATGCCCACGAGAACGGCTGCCTAGTCAAAACTAGAAGTCTTTCCGATGGACTGAAGGGTGTCTATGCTTGAACTTCATCATGGAACCCACTACAGTGGTACTAATTTAATTATAATCATAACTAAAAATAAGCATCAATGTCTAACTGGAAAAACACGTAATACCCGCGGTTTTATTAATTAGATTGTTGGTAAAAATATGGCAGTAAATATCTTCGATATCTCTTTTTTATTTGATTAGCCAGGTTCTTCATGCCTCATCCAAAATGGCGTCGGCAACATCGCTTGCCGGTCACATGGTGCACAAAAGACAAAAGTGGCTTCGAAATGCCGAACTAGTGCAGTTGGAAAGTAGGCGTGGTCTCCCATTCATTCCTCTCAGCCAATCGGCTACTGGAAAGCGCGTTTGCTGACGAGGCGAGGCTTGGAGCGCAAAAGCCCAGTCTTGGCTACGGCAGGAAAATGGCGCATGCGCAGTGACCCATCCACTGCGGCGGATTTTGGCCACGTGACCGAGCCAATTGCCTCCAGGCAAATAAAAAATATTTATAATATGGGATTTTTTTTTATTATTTGTAAGAGAAAAATGTCTAATTTTCCAATAAAAAAACAAAATTATAAATTGGTTATTATTAAATCTATCAATAATTTAACCCTTCACAATATTTTAATGTTTCTCAGATGAGAAAGCATTAAAATATTATCATCACCATTTGTATTTTTTCTTATTCTAACCAATCTTTATAGTAAAATATAGCATAACTGTATTACTTAAAACTGTTTTAATTTTTGTGTATTGTGTCATGTTGGTGTTTAAAAACATGGCAACGTAATAAGTTGAAGAAAGTCACGCATCAAGTTCATCCCCGCCGTTGATCCAGAAGAAGACAAAAATTACACATTGAAGAGATTTCCAATTTTTCATCAAAGAGGGGAAAAAATCATTTTTGACCCCAAAAATGGCAGCTGGTTTTTTTTTTCACTTGAGCAGCAAGCTATCCTTATCACCCGTTATATCCCTGTATGTTCTTTACTAAAACAAAATCAAAATATATAATATTAAAAAGCATCTATTTGGTAGCAGAGCCTCTGCGGATGGTGAATTCAATATCTTTTTTTGAAGTCTGAATGGCTGCAGACCTCAATACACCCCACGATAATTTGTTATAATGGAAGCCACCAATTTAAGTACCAAAAAGTAAAAAAAAAATTGGCAAATGTAAATAGAGGTTCCCTTGTAGCGACACCCATCATAATATATATTAAAATGTTATTTATGACATCACATGACATCATGCATTGGTGATCACACATAACAGAGAAATATACACTATATGGACAAAAATATTGGGACACCTGACCGTTACACCAACGGGGACTTTGATGACATCACCCTTTGCTCTTCTGGGAAGGATTTCCACAAGATTTTGGATGTTTCCGTGGGAATTTTTGCCCGTTCATCCAGTAGAGCGTTTGTGAGGTCAGACACTGATGTTGGGCGAGACGCCCGGCTCACAATCTCCGTTCTTCCCAAAGTTGATGGCTAATAATTTTGCTTTATAAATGCATACGTAGACAGAAGAATATCAGTACAAATGAGAGTTTGGGGGGTATGAAGACAACAACTGTTACATGTGGGGCATACGGAGCATAAATACCCAATTTGGTTATCCAAGATTCCCTAAAAACTGCTTACGTTTTCTAGCTTGGACCAGCAAAGGGGAAGCTGTACATATTATAAATCTGTACTAATTTTTTATAAATTGCCTCAGTTCCAGTTAGAACGTATAACTTATATCACACTGAATCAAAGAAACGCTGGAGATGTAAAGGGAACGGAGGCAGAAAACAACATATTTGGTTGGAAAGCAACAATCCGCCATAAATACCCCCCCCCCCGGTACTAAAGCTCGAAAAGTTACGAATTTTAGTTTATTTTAGAATGGAAAGTTGGAAACTCATTACCCCAAAACTTTCTTTTCAATAGTAATCTACTTATATCACCAAAAATAGAAAAAAATGCTAATAATATTCTCTTACCCACAAAAATATGTTCATCCAGATTCTGGAAAGATATAGATCAACCAGCACAGCATCACAATATTAATTATTAAGTAATATATCAACAAAACATGGAAAAAATATTTTTTGGGGGGAATGAAAACTCACACCCCAAAATACGGTATGTTTAGCCAGATTCTGGAAAGATATAGATAGACCAGCATGGCATAACATTATTAATCAAATAATAATAAAATAGCAACAAAATCTGGAAAAAAAAAACAGTTTTTGGAATGGAAACTCAAACCCCAAAACTTTATTTTCCGTACCTATATCAACATGGAATAACATTATTAAATATTGTACAGCGCTATGGAATTTGATGGCGCTATATAAAACAATAAATAATAATTAAATAATACGGTATATCAACAAAATTTGGGGAAAAAATAGTTTTGGAATGGAAACTCACGCCCCAAAACATTATTTTCCGTATTGATCAACCTATATCAGGGAAACTAGAAAAAATATTAGTTACTAATATCTTCCTAGCCTCGAAAATATGCAAATATATACCAGCATGGCATAACATTATTAATCACATAATATATCAACAAAAATTTAGAATGGAAACTCATTGCCCCAAAAAATTTAATTAATTAATAATTTATTAATATTCAGGGAAACTAGAAAAAATAGCTATAGATATTCTCCTAATCACAAAAATATGTTTAGCCAGATTCTGGAACGAAATAGATCGACCAGCACGGCATAACATTATTAATCACACAATATATATATAAAATATTGAAAAACAAAAATGGAAAAATCACACCGAAAACTTTCCTTTCAATAATAATCTTCCTATATTAGAGAAACTAGAAATACAATTAGCTATTAATATTCTCCTAACCACAAAAATATGTAGTTAATATATATTAACCACATATTTTTGTATTATATATATATATATATATATATATATATATAATAGGAGAATATTAATATTTATTAGATCTTCTGGAAAGATATAGATATAGACATGCACGGCATAACATTATTAATCAAATAAAAATATCAACAAAATATGGGAAAAACAGTTTTTATTATTATCAGTAGAAATACTGTACAAAATATGGAATCCTTGGGTAAAAGTAGCAGATCCTTTCCTCCTCCATTTTTTTGTCTACTTTAGTTTACCTTCTTTTAATCTTAGGAAATATTATAATTTATTAAATGTTTATTAAGATAAACCGAGCTATAAGAGATGTAAAACACGAGGAAACATTATCTAATTTTGTGAAGCATTCTAATGATTGTGATATCAGCAGTTTATATTTGAATTTGTAATTTCTTATGAATTTTTATATATTGTCGATAAATTATATTGGTATATACGGAAAAAATGCATCTAATAAAATATATATATATATATATATATAAAACAACACATATATTTATATATATATATATATATATAAAATAACAGCAAAAATCTCCACTTACTCATTAGGAATCATTGGGAACCCTATAGCGTGTATGTACGGACAGGGGATAGTGACGTATAGTAAAGTCATGGAAGATAACAAAGTCACTCAAAGTATACGGCATACACAGACACCACACAAAATAAACTGGAATTTTGGTACACGTGCGCCACGTAGCTGTCAGAATAAGGGTCCCACAGGCACCGGCTGACCACGATAATGTCCTCTTGTTCCCTTTTTCCGAGGTTCACAATGCACAGCGCCTTATACCGAGCTGGCAGCACCCGTTTCACCAGCCCCTTCACCTCCTCGCTGATCTCCTTCGCCAGCGATGGAGCCAGCGCGGTGTCGTAAGCCATCTCCCCTATCTTCCCCGGCAGGTAGCCTTCCAAAATCTGTTTGATGGCTGTGACCTGGACCTTCTCAGAGGGCCGGGAGGCAAATGAAGGCGGCTGAGGGGTAGAAATAAACACAGAGAAGATGATGCCATTAAAGTGGATCCATAATTTTCCCCGAATCCTAAATTTTACCGTTTAGTACACTAAGAAAACCCACATAATGAATAAAATAATTATAAATGTATATAATATACTATAATATATTATTTTTAGTGAAATACATGCCACATGGCAGTTAAACTGCCGTTGATTTCAATGGGAGGACCTATTACGCCGACAGGAAGTATACTTAAGTATGCTTCCTGTTTCAGTAGGAACACCCGCTGGGAGGAGGGAAACGAGACGGACGTCTTGTGTTCTATGTCCGGTAAAATGAGAGCGCGTGCATTACGTGCGGTAAAGTATAGGGAGCATAAATGAGGATTAAAGTATCCACAAAGACTTTCTGTCACGCTCGCTTGGACTGCTGACAGAGGTTGAGTGTAAAGCGAGTGGATTCTGTGACCCAGGAGCTGCAGGGATCACACCTTCTGTATGCCTGTGGATTAGCCCTGTTTACCTCTCAGCGCGGCTCTGTGGTTACCCACACAAACATTAGGCTCCTGGGTGGGACGTGATGTATGAAGGGCAGCGATGTTAGGGCAACTGCTGAGGAGGACAAATGCGCCGTATGTCATTGTCGCCGTGTTATAGAGCTTAATGCCCGGTGTGTAAGAGCTGGGGAAAGGTGCAGTACAGGGAGAAGCACACTGACAGAGCGGCAGTACAGGGAGAAGCACACTGACAGAGCGGCAGTACAGGGAGAAGCACACTGACAGAGCGGCAGTACAGGGAGAAGCACACTGACAGAGGGGCAGTATTGGGGGAAGTGCATTGTCAGAGGGGCAGCATAGAGACCCTTAGGCTGATCGCTCGGCCTTGTGGGTAACCGTGTTATTCAGGGTTACGGGGGACGTGTAAGTCCTGAGCGTGGTTGTGGGTTTTGGGGTCCCTGCATTTGAGTTTGTAGTAAATCTTGGCTGTTTTTACGCACCTGAGGCGTCACAATGTCTATCTTCTTTGTTCCTTTTAATGCCCTTCTTTCCTGAAACGGATGGGAATAAAATTACATGATACCATTCTGTTCCTTGGTTTTGTGGCAGGGGGACTGCCGAGGCTAGAATATGTTGCTGGCTGTTTTTTTTTTCCTCCCAGCCATTTGTATGAGTTATCTGAGCTCAATCTACTAGACAAACGCCCTGAGTTCTCATCATACTGCCTGTGGGAAACAATAGAATGGCTCAGTCTTAGCACCCAACTGGACACTCTAAATAATGGAAGTCTATTTAGGAAATTGCAATTAGCATTGCCATAAAGCATCAGCTCAGTGTGGTGTCTGAGCATACAGCTCTGGGGGGTTATATTACTGTATACAGCACTGGGGGGGTTATTACTGTATACAGCGCTGGGAGGTTATATTACTGTATACAGCGTTGGGGGGTATTACTGTATACAGCACTGGGGGGTTATTACTGTATACAGCGCTGGTGGGTATTACTGTATACAGCGCTGGTGGGTATTACTGTATACAGCACTGGGGGATTATTACTGTATACAGCGCTGGGGGTTATTACTGTATAAAGCGCTGGGGGGTTATATTACAGTATACAGCGCTGGGGGGATTATTATTGTATACAGCACTGGGGGGTTATATTACTGTATACAGCACTGGGGGTTATTACTGTATACAGCGCTGGGGGGTTATATTACTGTATACAACGCTGGGGGGTTATTACTGTATACAGCGCTGGGGGTTATATTACTGTATACAGCGCTGGGGGGTTATTACTGTATACAGCGCTGGGGGTTATTACTGTATACAGCACTGGGGGGTTATATTACTGTATACAGCGCTGGGGGTTATTACTGTATACAGCACTGGGGGGTTATATTACTGAATACAGCGCTGGGGATTATTACCCCCATATTCTATGAACATTTTACCTACAGGACAGGGAAGCATCCGCCACGTAGATTCCTGCAGGTCGTACCTTTAGATTTTTGGTCATTCTCTGAGCTGCTAGAAGTCCCGTGAAACTCCAGGAGGCCTGATTACTGATCGACACGTTACCCAGCTGGAGCTTGGATTTCATCAATGGCTGGAAGTGGGGTACAGACAAACGACAAGAAGGTCAGATACTCAACATCATTATACAGCGCGGGGCGTTCATTATCAGTGTATAGATACTCGGTATTATTATACAGCGCGGGGTTCATTATCAGTGTATAGATACTCTGTATTATTATACAGCGCGGGGCGTTCATTATCAGTGTATAGATACTCGGTATTATTATACAGCGCGGGGTTCATTATCAGTGTATAGATACTCGGTTTTATTATACAGCGCGGGGCGTTCATTATCGGTGTATAGATACTCGGTATTATTATACAGCGCGGGGCGTTCATTATCAGTGTATAGATACTCGGTATTATTATACAGCGCGGGGCGTTCATTATCAGTGTATAGATACTCGGTATTATTATACAGTGCGGGGGGGGTTCATTATCAGTGTATAGATACTCGGTATTATTATACAGCGCGGGGTTCATTATCAGTGTATAGATACTCGGTATTATTATACAGCGCGGGGGGTTCATTATCAGTGTATAGATACTCGGTATTATTATACAGCGCGGGGTTCATTATCAGTGTATAGATACTCGGTATTATTATACAGCGCGGGGTTCATTATCAGTGTATAGATACTCGGTATTATTATAAAGCGCGGGGTTCATTATCAGTGTATAGATACTCGGTATTATTATACAGTGCGGGGGGTTCATTATCAGTGTATAGATACTCGGTATTATTATACAGCACGGGGTTCATTATCAGTGTATAGATACTCGGTATTATTATACAGCGCGGGGTTCATTATCAGTGTATAGATACTCGGTATTATTATAAAGCGCGGGGTTCATTATCAGTGTATAGATACTCGGTATTATTATACAGCGCGGGGCGTTCATTATCAGTGTATAGATACTCGGTATTATTATACAGCACGGGGTTCATTATCAGTGTATAGATACTCGGTATTATTATACAGCGCGGGGTTCATTATCAGTGTATAGATACTCGGTATTATTATACAGCGCGGGGTTCATTATCAGTGTATAGATACTCGGTATTATTATACAGCGCGGGGTTCATTATCAGTGTATAGATACTCGGTATTATTATACAGCGCGGGGTTCATTATCGGTGTATAGATACTCGGTATTATTATACAGCGCGGGGTTCATTATCAGTGTATAGATACTCGGTATTATTATACAGCGCGGGGTTCATTATCGGTGTATAGATACTCGGTATTATTATACAGCGCGGGGTTCATTATCAGTGTATAGATACTCGGTATTATTATACAGCGCGGGGTTCATTATCAGTGTATAGATACTCGGTATTATTATACAGCGCGGGGCGTTCATTATCAGTGTGTAGATACTCGGTATTATTATACAGCGCGGGGTTCATTATCAGTGTATAGATACTCGGTATTATTATACAGCGCGGGGGTTCATTATCAGTGTATAGATACTCGGTATTATTATACAGCGCGGGGTTCATTATCAGTGTATAGATACTCGGTATTATTATGCAGCGCGGGGCGTTCATTATCAGTGTATAGATACTCGGTATTATTATACAGCGCGGGGTTCATTATCAGTGTATAGATACTCGGTATTATTATACAGCGCGGGGTTCATTATCAGTGTATAGATACTCGGTATTATTATACAGCGCGGGGCGTTCATTATCAGTGTATAGATACTCGGTATTATTATACAGCGCGGGGTTCATTATCAGTGTATAGATACTCGGTATTATTATACAGCGCGGGGCGTTCATTATCGGTGTATAGATACTCGGTATTATTATACAGCGCGGGGCGTTCATTATCAGTGTATATATACTCGGTATTATTATACAGCGCGGGGCGTTCATTATCAGTGTATAGATACTCGGTATTATTATACAGTGCGGGGGGGGTTCATTATCAGTGTATAGATACTCGGTATTATTATACAGCGCGGGGTTCATTATCAGTGTATAGATACTCGGTATTATTATAAAGCGCGGGGTTCATTATCAGTGTATAGATACTCGGTATTATTATACAGCGCGGGGCGTTCATTATCAGTGTATAGATACTCGGTATTATTATACAGCGCGGGGGTTCATTATCAGTGTATAGATACTCGGTATTATTATACAGCGCGGGGCGTTCATTATCAGTGTATAGATACTCGGTATTATTATACAGCGCGGGGCGTTCATTATCAGTGTATAGATACTCGGTATTATTATACAGCGCGGGGGGGTCATTATCAGTGTATAGATACTCGGTATTATTATACAGCGCGGGGTTCATTATCAGTGTATAGATACTCGGTATTATTATACAGCGCGGGGTTCATTATCAGTGTATAGATACTCGGTATTATTATACAGCGCGGGGTTCATTATCAGTGTATAGATACTCGGTATTATTATACAGCGCGGGGTTCATTATCAGTGTATAGATACTCGGTATTATTATACAGCGCGGGGTTCATTATCAGTGTATAGATACTCGGTATTATTATACAGCGCGGGGTTCATTATCAGTGTATAGATACTCGGTATTATTATACAGCGCGGGGTTCATTATCAGTGTATAGATACTCGGTATTATTATACAGCGCGGGGTTCATTATCAGTGTATAGATACTCGGTATTATTATACAGCGCGGGGTGTTCATTATCAGTGTATATATACTCGGTATTATTATACAGCGCGGGGTTCATTATCGGTGTATAGATACTCGGTATTATTATACAGCGCGGGGCGTTCATTATCAGTGTATAGATACTCGGTATTATTATACAGCGCGGGGTTCATTATCAGTGTATAGATACTCGGTATTATTATACAGCGCGGGGTTCATTATCGGTGTATAGATACTCGGTATTATTATACAGCGCGGGGTTCATTATCAGTGTATAGATACTCGGTATTATTATACAGCGCGGGGCGTTCATTATCAGTGTATAGATACTCGGAATTATTATACAGCGCGGGGTTCATTATCAGTGTATAGATACTCGGTATTATTATACAGCGCGGGGGGGTCATTATCAGTGTATAGATACTCGGTATTATTATACAGCGCGGGGCGTTCATTATCAGTGTATAGATACTCGGTATTATTATACAGCGCGGGGCGTTCATTATGAGTGTATAGATACTCGGTATTATTATACAGCGCGGGGCGTTCATTATCAGTGTATAGATACTCGGTATTATTATACAGCGCGGGGCGTTCATTATCAGTGTGTAGATACTCGGTATTATTATACAGCGCGGGGTTCATTATCAGTGTATAGATACTCGGTATTATTATACAGCGCGGGGGTTCATTATCAGTGTATAGATACTCGGTATTATTATACAGCGCGGGGTTCATTATCAGTGTATAGATACTCGGTATTATTATACAGCGCGGAGCGTTCATTATCAGTGTATAGATACTCGGTATTATTATACAGCGCGGGGCGTTCATTATCAGTGTATAGATACTCGGTATTATTATACAGCGCGGGGCGTTCATTATCAGTGTATAGATACTCGGTATTATTATACAGCGCGGGGGTTCATTATCAGTGTATAGATACTCGGTATTATTATACAGCGCGGGGTTCATTATCAGTGTATAGATACTCGGTATTATTATACAGCGCGGGGGGTTCATTATCAGTGTATAGATACTCGGTATTATTATACAGCGCGGGGTTCATTATCGGTGTATAGATACTCGGTATCATTATACAGCGCGGGGTTCATTATCAGTGTATAGATACTCGGTATTATTATACAGCGCGGGGCGTTCATTATCAGTGTATAGATACTCGGTATTATTATACAGCGCGGGGTTCATTATCAGTGTATAGATACTCGGTATTATTATACAGCGCGGGGTTCATTATCAGTGTATAGATACTCGGTATTATTATACAGCGCGGGGTTCATTATCAGTGTATAGATACTCGGTATTATTATACAGCGCGGGGTTCATTATCAGTGTATGGATACTCGGTATTATTATACAGCGCGGGGTTCATTATCAGTGTATAGATACTCGGTATTATTATACAGCGCGGGGTTCATTATCAGTGTATAGATACTCGGTATTATTATACAGCGCGGGGCGTTCATTATCAGTGTATAGATACTCGGTATTATTATACAGCGCGGGGTGTTCATTATCGGTGTATAGATACTCGGTATAATTATACAGCGCGGGGGTTCATTATCAGTGTATAGATACTCGGTATTATTATACAGCGCAGGGTTCATTATCAGTGTATAGATACTCGGTATTATTATACAGCGCGGGGCGTTCATTATCAGTGTATAGATACTCGGTATTATTATACAGCGCGGGGGTTCATTATCAGTGTATAGATACTCGGTATTATTATACAGCGCGGGGCGTTCATTATCAGTGTATAGATACTCGGTATTATTATACAGTGCGGCGTGTTCATTATCAGTGTATAGATACTCGGTATTATTATACAGCGCGGGGTTCATTATCAGTGTATAGATACTCGGTATTATTATACAGCGCGGGGCGTTCATTATCAGTGTATAGATACTTGGTATTATTATATAGCGCGGGGTTCATTATCAGTGTATAGATACTCGTTATTATTATATAGCGCGGGGCGTTCATTATCAGTGTATTGATACTCGTTATTATTATACAGCGCGGGGTTCATTATCAGTGTATAGATACTCGGTATTATTATACAATGCGGGGTTCATTATCAGTGTATAGATACTCGGTATTATTATACAGTGCGGCGTGTTCATTATCAGTGTATAGATACTCGGTATTATTATACAGCGCGGGGCATTCATTATCAGTGTATAGATACTCGGTATTATTATACAGCGCGGAGCGTTCGTTATCAGTGTATAGATACTCGGTATTATTATACAGCGCGGGGCGTTCATTATCAGTGTATAGATACTCGGTATTATTATACAGCGCGGGGTTCATTATCAGTGTATAGATACTCGGTATTATTATACAGTGCGGGGGTCATTATCAGTGTATAGATACTCGGTATTATTATAAAGCGCGGGGTTCATTATCAGTGTATAGATACTCGGTATTATTATACAGCGCGGAGCGTTCGTTATCAGTGTATAGATACTCGGTATTATTATACAGCGCGGGGCGTTCATTATCAGTGTATAGATACTCAGTATTATTATACAGCGCGGGGTTCATTATCAGTGTATAGATACTCGGTATTATTATACAGCGCGGGGTTCATTATCAGTGTATAGATACTCGGTATTATTATACAGCGCGGGGTTCATTATCAGTGTATAGATACCCGGTATTATTATACAGCGCGGGGCGTTCATTATCAGTGTATAGATACTCGGTATTATTATACAGCGCGGGGTTCATTATCAGTGTATAGATACTCTGTATTATTATACAGCGCGGGGCGTTCATTATCAGTGTATAGATACTCGGTATTATTATACAGCGCGGGGTTCATTATCAGTGTATAGATACCCGGTATTATTATACAGCGCGGGGTTCATTATCAGTGTATAGATACTCGGTATTATTATACAGCGCGGGGTTCATTATCAGTGTATAGATACTCGGTATTATTATAAAGCGCGGGGTTCATTATCAGTGTATAGATACTCGGTATTATTATACAGCGCGGGGCGTTCATTATCAGTGTATAGATACTCGGTATTATTATACAGCGCGGGGTTCATTATCAGTGTATAGATACTCGGTATTATTATACAGCGCGGGGCGTTCATTATCGGTGTATAGATACTCGGTATTATTATACAGCGCGGGGCGTTCATTATCGGTGTATAGATACTCGGTATTATTATACAGCGCGGGGTTCATTATCAGTGTATAGATACTCGGTATTATTATACAGCGCGGGGCGTTCATTATCGGTGTATAGATACTCGGTATTATTATACAGCGCGGGGTTCGTTATCAGTGTATAGATACTCGGTATTATTATACAGTGCGGGGCGTTCATTATCAGTGTATAGATACTCGGTATTATTATACAGCGCGGGGGGTTCATTATCAGTGTATAGATACTCGGTATTATTATACAGCGCGGGGTTCATTATCAGTGTATAGATACTCGGTATTATTATACAGCGCGGGGTTCAGTATCAGTGTATAGATACTCGGTATTATTATACAGCGCGGGGCGTTCATTATCAGTGTATAGATACTCGGTATTATTATACAGCGCGGGGGTTCATTATCGGTGTATAGATACTCGGTATTATTATACAGCGCGGGGCGTTCATTATCAGTGTATAGATACTCGGTATTATTATACAGCGCGGGGCGTTCATTATCAGTATATAGATACTCGGTATTATTATACAGCGCGGGGTTCATTATCAGTGTATAGATACTCGGTATTATTATACAGCGCGGGGTTCATTATCAGTGTATAGATACTCGGTATTATTATACGGGGGGGTTCATTATCAGTGTATAGATACTCGGTATTATTATACAGCGCGGGGTTCATTATCAGTGTATAGATACTCGGTATTATTATACAGCGCGGGGCGTTCATTATCAGTGTATAGATACTCGGTATTATTATACAGCGCGGGGTTCATTATCGGTGTATAGATACTCGGTATTATTATACAGCGCGGGGGGGTCATTATCAGTGTATAGATACTCGGTATTATTATACAGCGCGGGGGGTTCATTATCGGTGTATAGATACTCGGTATTATTATACAGCGCGGCGTGTTCATTATCAGTGTATAGATACTCGGTATTATTATACAGCGCGGGGCGTTCATTATCAGTGTATAGATACTCGGTATTATTATACAGCGCGGGGGTTCATTATCAGTGTATAGATACTCGGTATTATTATACAGCGCGGGGCGTTCATTATCAGTGTATAGATACTCGGTATTATTATACAGCGCGGGGTGTTCATTATCAGTGTATATATACTCGGTATTATTATACAGCGCGGGGTTCATGATCGGTGTATAGATACTCGGTATTATTATACAGCGCGGGGTTCATTATCAGTGTATAGATACTCGGTATTATTATACAGCGCGCGGGGTTCATTATCAGTGTATAGATACTCAGTATTATTATACAGCGCTGCGCGTTCATTATCAGTGTATAGATACTCGGTATTATTATACAGCGGGGGGGTTCATTATCAGTGTATAGATACTCGGTATTATTATACAGCGCGGGGCGTTCATTATCAGTGTATAGATACTCGGTATTATTATACAGCGCAGGGTTCATTAGCGGTGTATAGATACTCGGTATTATTATACAGCGCGGGGCGTTCATTATCAGTGTATAGATACTCGGTATTATTATACAGCGCGGGGTTCATTAGCGGTGTATAGATACTCGGTATTATTATACAGCGCGGGGCGTTCATTATCGGTGTATAGATACTCGGTATTATTATACAGCGCGGGGCGTTCATTATCAGTGTATAGATACTCGGTATTATTATACAGCGCGGCGTGTTCATTATCAGTGTATAGATACTCGGTATTACCGTATTTGCTCGATTATAAGACGAGGTTTTTTCCAGAGCAAATGCTCTGAAAAATACCCCTCGTCTTATAATCGGGGTCGTCTTCTCAGACCCCCCAAAAAATGTCTGCTGGGTTCATGCTGCTTACCGATCGCGAGCAGCGTCTCTTCTGTTAGAAGCAGGAGGACAGGAAGCTTGCAGCGTCCTCACAGAGCTCTATCTCCCCCTCCCTCCTCTGGGGGCGGGGCCAGAGAAGTTGCTCTACAGCCGGTCCCCTGCAGAAGTCTTCGAGTGAGAGATCTGCAGTTCAGGTAAGGGGGTGGGGGAGGGTTTTTGGGTAAGTATGTGTGTTTAATGTGTGAAGTATGTGTGATTAATGGAATGAATGAGTATTTAAATGTGTTTGTGTGTGATAGCATGGATGTGTAAGGGGGGTGGGGGTTGTAGCATGGCATAGGGAGGCTGTAATCCCACTACTATCATCCCCAGGTTCCAGCATGTACTGGCTGCCTTGGCTTGATAGGAGTGTGATTGCTGTTAGCAGTTTGATATATATATATATATATATATCAAACTGCTAACAGCAATCACACTCCTATCAAGCCAAGGCAGCCAGTACATGCTGGGTTAAAAGGCATATCATGGGGCTGAGTGGCATATAGGGGGTTAAAATGCATTTCTGGACCTCCAGAAATGCATTTTAACCCCCTATATGCCACTCAGCCCCATGATATGCCTATATACCTCCAGAAATGCATTTTAACCCCCTATATGCCACTCAGCCCCATGATATGCCTTTTAACCCCCTATATGCCAGAGTGGCATATAGGGGTATAAGGCATATCATGGGGCAGAGTGGCAAATAGGGGGGTATAAAGCATTTCTGGGGGCAGAGTGGCATAACTGGGGGGGGCAGGTTGGCAAATAAAAGGAAATTTAAAAAATATATTTTTCTCAATCATAGCTTTTATTAAACATGAAAAAATAATTTACATGAATTAATATTTACTGGTAAAACTTTTTTCCTATAGGGTCGTCTTATATTCAGGCTTTTTGTTTTTTTCCTAAATTAATATTTTGATTTTGGGGGGTCGTCTTATAATCGGGGTCGTCTTATAATCGAGCAAATACGGTATTATACAGCGCGGGGTTCATTATCAGTGTATAGATACTCGGTATTATTATACAGCGCGGGGCGTTCATTATCAGTGTATAGATACTCGGTATTATTATACAGCGCGGGGCGTTCATTATCAGTGTATAGATACTCGGTATTATTATACAGCGCGGGGCGTTCATTATCAGTGTATAGATACTCGGTATTATTATACAGCGCGGGGTTCATTATCAGTGTATAGATACTCGTTATTATTATACAGTGCGGCGTGTTCATTATCAGTGTATAGATACTCGGTATTATTATACAGCGCGGGGCGTTCATTATCAGTGTATAGATACTCGGTATTATTATACAGCGCGGGGCGTTCATTATCAGTGTATAGATACTCGGTATTATTATACAGCGCGGGGGGTTCATTATCGGTGTATAGATACTCGGTATTATTATACAGCGCGGGGGGTTCATTATCAGTGTATAGATACTCGGTATTATTATACAGCGCGGGGCGTTCATTATCAGTGTATAGATACTCGGTATTATTATACAGCGCGGGGCGTTCATTATCAGTGTATAGATACTCTGTATTATTATACAGCGCGGGGTTCATTATCAGTGTATAGATACTCGGTATTATTATACAGCGCGGGGTTCATTATCAGTGTATAGATACTCGGTATTATTATACAGTGCGGCGTGTTCATACTCTGTAATGAAGTCCTGAGTGACCACTAGGGAATTATTCGAAAAAAGGCGCGTTATAAAAGTTCCGTGAAGGAATGCAGGAATGGGATGTTCTAACCTAAAGAACCGATGAGTAAAAGTAGATGTAAAAAGGCTCCGAGGGCCATCGTGTTATGCAGCAGTTGTGCGAATGGTGAACGCCACTAAGTGTTTCGCTGGAATGAAGTGGGCTCTTGCAGCAGGAGTTCTTGATTATGAAGCCCCCACCCCAGAGAGCTCCCCCTGCTGTTGGCTTTGTATATGTAATATTGGCACACAGATACGTTGTCACCACTCTGCCCTGCAACATACCATCTTCTGTATGTCCTTGTCCACGGGTTCTCTTACGCTAGCCACGGAGGCTCTCTTCCCCTCCGCCTTCGACGCCATGGCCCTGGCTGGTCCGCTTTCTTTGGGATCGCTGCTGTGTGTGGAGAGCAGCAGCGCTGTATACGGAGGGACGGGCTCCAGGTAAATATTTATTTCAACGGCTCAGCCTATTGAGCTTTGTGTATAGCCGAGGAACGAAAACGTAACGTGTCACTTGCAATGTGACAGCTAATCCCCTGGGTCAACACACGGGACGAAGATTTGTGGCACCAACGTAGGGTTGCGCAATACGCAGGGGGAAATCCCGATTCACGAAGGGAAATATTAAGTTTCAACAATAACAAGGGTGTAATAACTCTGTCCATTATCTGGGTTGGCTCAGGCAGAGACCACGGGGGTTGCAGTCATTATTTACGCCGACAAAAGCTTTAAAAGGTACGGTTCCCTCTTAGCCTGCTGGATTTAATACTTTTATTAAATATATTAAAGAAATTCAGCATTACCAACATTATTCCTAGCGCTGTTTGCTGCTCAGCCGTCTGAGTTCTCGCTCTTTTATTTAAGCGCAGGCTTCTTTAACCCCCTCATGACCGGGTTTTTTTTTTATGATTTAAGGACCAGAATCTTTATTTATTTTTTTTGGTTAATCCATGATTCCCCTTTTTCCATATTTGATGAACCCGCACAAATTAAAATAAAAAGATTTTTAAAAAAAATCCATAGTAAAATGGAAAAAAAAAAAAATCATTTTTTTTTTTATTTTTTGCTTAGAATTTCTTCTATGCTGCCCAACAATCACCCAATCCTGATTACAGTCGTACCCCGCATACATATATTTTTTAATGTTCCAGATGGAACATGACATCCATGCTTTAGATATTATCCTACATTATATTTTGTTTAATACTATTGGCTCAAGGATGATTTTTTTAATCATTTTTTTTACTTATATCTGTAGGACTAAGGGGCAAAAGTACATCTATTTTATTTAATTATTTTGCCTTTTTTTTTTTTTTGGCACGGTTCCCCACGCAGTATAGCGTGAGATCCATTTTTTTATGCCATGACATCACTGGTCTTCCAAGAATTTTTTTTTTTCTTTATATATATATATTTTTTTTTCCTCAGGGGAGGTTTTTTTTCCTCCCTCTGCTCCTCCTTTATCTGTCTGCGCTGATCCCACCGTGCTCTGCAAGCAGGGCTCCGTAGTTCTGCATGGCTGATCGCAATATGTGTGGTAAGCCAGCAGGGGGAGCAGTTACACAAAATCAGTCAACAGGGGGGCGTTCTGGCTGCAAAAAAGTCAGGATATACTGGGCTTTTTTGGCACAGGTTTCAAGGACGTACCAGTACGTCCTACAGGGACTGAACAGTTTAATTATGGAAACGTCATTTGAGACCAAGGCAGACACTCATAGTTTTTTCCTAATAAATTCATTTTAAAAACATCTTTAAAGTTCGTGGGCTTTTTTCTGCGATTAAACATTCGTTGGAAAGAAAAAAATGAGATGCACTGTTGTTTATTAGCTATGGCTTCCCAAAACATAATTTGCTCTGGCAAGCTTCCCTATTAGTCAATATATGCTGATCACACCTATCCAGTATACTTTGGCACGCGCCAAATAGGTCCATACATAGTCCGTATTTGTTTTTTATTTATTTTTTGTATAAAGTCAGTAGTGCCCATTGTTCCAAGCAAAAGCAGCATCAGATGCTATTATGTGTTTGATATCTTTGCAATGAAATAAAGACCTTGAATGAATTTCTACATTTGAAGAGGAGCTACTTTGTTTAAGTGCTCCTATGCAGTTGTAAAGTACTAATTTGGTGCTGTGTTATATATATATCCATATTAGAACCCCATTTTATGTATATGCTGTTAGACTAGCCAGGTGATTAAGACTGTGCCATTCTACTGTTTACCACAGGCTGTATGATACAGAACCAGGATGTTTGTCTAGTAGACTGCGCTAAAATAAAAGAGCGAGAACTCAGACGGCTGATCAGCAACAGCGCATGTTTGAAAACAGTTTTAATCTTAACCTGATAAAAAGGTTTTGTACCGTGTTAGCCGTTGAGAAAACAGGAGAAAAGTATAGTTAAAACGATACCATTTATTGGCTGAGAGTTTGATTGCGAGCTTTCGAGACCAAGTTGTTAAGGGATTAATGCCTGAGGATGGGACCTAACAACTTGGTCTCGAAAGCTCGCAATCAAACTCTCAGTTAGCCAATAAATGGTATCATTTTAATCTTAACCTGCAAATTACAAGGCCTGGGGGGGGCTATATACCTGCTTTGTTGTACCCTATTTATATGGCAGGTCTGGGGCATGCCTTATACATCACTAACACAAAAGGGGCAGGGGAGAGGGAGTTGCCTATATGCACAAAGTATACAACCCGGAGCTTTGGAGTTTATTAAATGCAATAAAAATACATATAAAATAATTTAATGACCTGTCGCCCATGGCAAGGAAAGTGTTATTGGCGAAGCATAAACCGGGAGCTAAGCAGAACAAAGCAATCCTGTCCAGACTTGACCAGGATAAAGAGCCTGAGATTACCAGAGATACCGTTATCTTTAAACCTCCGCGATTATCCAGGTCGGACAACAGCAGGACTAAGACTTGTGTTTTGTGTATAAAAAAATAAATAAATAAAAAGCGATAAAACAAGCCAGTAAAAATCCCTTACGGGGATCTGGTGCTTTCACGGCTTTTAATAAAATTAATTTATTAAAACTACTTCGAGCGTGTGCTTTTGTTTTGCAATAAATAAATATTTGGATTCCTTATTTTTCTAAAGGAAAAACCTTCTTCTCACCCCTTCCTTACGCTGACTGCCCGGGCCAATCATCAACTTACCTTTAGGTCCAGCTTCCACAGCACTGAGCGGCTCTCCTATTGAAAAGCGGAGCCCACTCTCTGCATGGGGTCTCTTCTCCTCTTAAACAAGTAGATCTTAATGTGTGGATGCATTTAATGTTATTAATTTTCATTATCCTCTTAAAATAACAATGTATCGCCACTGCCCCGTGCTCCTAGTTTGAACCACATGCGCGTTTACGTTAAAGTCTAAACAATGGCAAATAAATAGGAGTTTATATATAAAAATGGATTCTGGTGAAAAGCCTGGAACAATGTATGGTTACTCGACAACCTGTTTGCATGCCCAAAGGCCTGGTGCTTATATCAAAGGGAACTGGAAGCACATAGTCATGGTCTCCTGAAACAAGACTGAACCTAAGCCTTGGCACTGGCTAGGCTAAGGTGTCCTGCAGAACACCAGGAACCGGGGGATTTAAATTCAAATCTAAAATAAATAAGAAATGACACTAAGGGTACCAGGTCACTTCGGCAATCCCGGCTTTCAGCAGCGGAACCTATAAACAGCAATTTAGGACAAACTCAAAGCAGCAAAATAATCAATAAACCACATCAGATACTTCCACAAAGTCATAGATATATTTTCTAGAATTCATGTATAATTTACATATGTGGCTAAACAAGTGCAAGGTCTTCCTATTCTAGTTTTCTGGATTTTCGCCAGGCATTAGAACCGGTTGATACTTGATTTGGAACAGTCTTTCGTTGTCCTGTGAGTGGAGATCATTATGCGAGATTGTTCTCATATGTTCGGGAAGGTGAACAAATTCATCTTCGTTCACATCATAGTCTTTCATCTTGGACTGCAAGAACCACCAGCGCCCAAAAAAGCCAACATCTAGAACCCGGCTGGGGAAATCGAACCAACGAGGTTGAAGGTGAGGGCAGTGTGCCGGGTAGAGGTCAACATCTGGGTCATAAGGCGCTTCATAGACAATAGAAAACAGAAGGAAGTTCAGATGACGCAGGCGGCCATGGTTTGTCAGGGTTATGAGCTTCTGCACATGCTGGTCGGACTTTCCACTCCGTGTCCAGGGAGAAAGGAGGAGCAGAGAGGAAGAGGCTTCCAGAAGGGAGCACTGGAAGGAATCCTCCGATGGGGCCTTTGAAGAGCAAACTCCAACGCCTGCTAAAAGGGAGATGTAAAAGGCAGCTTTCCCAGGACGTTCTTTGGCCCCCGTTACAATGTCCTTGCAGGCTTCTCCATAATCATGAATAAGGCCTTTAAACCACACAGCTGGTAAAGAGGGGAAAAAGAAAAGAATTACAAATCAGTATATCAAATACGAGTTGAGCTTTAACCTCTGAAACGTCAGAGTATACCGTTATTTGACTTAAACCGGAGAACATAAGAGGGTGTTGCAAAGGATTGTAGAGGGTGTTGTAGGATTGTGTTAACACACAACAAGAAGGGTTCTACAATCCTTTGCAACTACACATTATCCTAACAGCCTATCTACTCCCCCACAGAGAAGACGACACTGCAGGAACTATCACCCGGTGACATCATAGCGAGTATTTCAAACTGTGGATGGAGGGGCAGACCCCGTACCCCATATCCTTCTCCTGTCTATCAGCTTAGGGCAATAAAAAGCTGTTTCTGCCCCTTGCAGTCACATATATGATAAGGTGTGTTAAATTAAATACAACATGTTCTATAATTATATATATATTCAGAGCCACAACTATTATATACCAGCTTAAGCCGAGCCGTCTCAATTAAAGCATCGTTAACTTTTTTTCCACCTGCAGCAGCAATTTTGTTTTCTTTTTACGTTAAGAATTGAGATGAGGAATTCACTATAGGATTAGTTATAGCTCGCTGGTGAGGAATCCGAAGCCAAGTTGCAGTCAGGAAGGAATGTTCCTTTTTCT
This sequence comes from Spea bombifrons, assembly GCF_027358695.1. Classification (NCBI taxonomy): domain Eukaryota; kingdom Metazoa; phylum Chordata; class Amphibia; order Anura; family Pelobatidae; genus Spea; species Spea bombifrons. The sequence goes on along the minus strand of NC_071090.1, from coordinate 105,153,922 downwards.
GAAGCACAAGTGGACATTGCTGTGCAGTTTTTACCTCCTTCTGGGTTTAATCTGAAATGCTCGTGTATGTGTATAACCCAAATTAATACATTCAGGTAGAGATACACAGAATTCCTGGCCTGGTTGCGGCCTACAGGGTCTGGGGATGAGCTTTATTAACTTATACGAGCATGAATCGGTAAGACTAGAAGCCTTAACGGGCAGTGGCCAAAACTAATACCCCATTGTAGAACAATGCCCCTGTACTGTAGAAGTACAGGGGCAGAAGAATTCAAGTGCAGCCCAGCCGGCAGCCACGATCGCAGTAGTACCAGGCAGAACACCCTAAAGCTCTCAGTTGTGTTTTATCTATACATCGCTTTTTATAATGTATAGGTAAAACCACGCGCCCTTCAGAGTGCCATTGGTTCACTTCAAGCCCCACGTGTTCTCTTTTGCACCGGCACCTCTCACCCATTTTCCCGGTCCTGATCCGCCCCCACAGCCCGGGCTTTCTTGTCTCTACTACCGGGGGAGACCCGGCGGCTGTCCCGGAACACGACCTCCGGCACAACACCCTAACACAGCGAGCAGCCATGACTTTCCGCAACGATTCAGCCACTTCCGGCTTTCACTACATTGTTAGCGCGCACGAATCATCCTCCGGTGGGAAATAGGGATTGCCATCATAAAGTTCCTTTTAAATACTAAAAGTCAACCTAAAGAAATGGACAACGAAATGTCCAATAAAGAATTTCTACAAATATAACCCAAAAGTTTACAAAACAAATCACAAACTCAATGGTCGTGACAGCAGATATAATACACAACCCGACGCACGGATATTCCGGCGTTACCAGAGATTGTTTCTAGACGGAACATTTTTGACGCGTCACTGATTATGGAAGGAACCATTGTGAAATTTGGCGCGGGGGGGCTATCCATCTTGTTTTCTGTGTGTTGTTAATACAGAAGTGTAAAAACTGACAATCTCTAACTGTTCTCACAGTTAATGATAAATCGGATTATTTTTCCTGAAAAAGAACTCCGGTAAGCAGAAGCAACGTTTCCCGAATAGTGCGCTCACAACTACTGCCGAGCAGTTGGTACCGGCCGGGTTGCGGTGACGCGGAAGCTCCACGGTGGTACCGGGGTCCGAGAGTGAGTGTGACGAAGCTCAGCGTCCCGGGGAAGGAGAGGGATCCCCGACTGGTACCTTGGAGCCAGCCATGGCTTCCACGGACGAGCTCAAGTTCCAAGGTGCGAGAGTGACACGCGTGACTGTCCACAGTAACTGGCAGCGTTAAGTACACTCATGACTGACCCACTATCCACCTTCTCGGGGTAGACGGAACACTCAAAACCGCCCACTCACCCTGCCCAGTCTGACACCGCACATTGACGGGTACTCTCTCCCCCTCCACCACCATACCAAATGGGACAGGTACTCTCTCCCCCTCCACCACCATACCAAATGGGACATGTAACCCCCCCCCTAATAGATTGTAAGCGTGTGAGAACCGGGCGCTCGTCCCTCTCTGTACCTCCTGTTTATTGATGTTGTTCGTTGACTTTCTACATTGTTTATTTTAATGTCATTGTTTATTTTGAATTCTTCCATCGTTCTAATAGCGCTGCCGAACCTGTACAGGCGCTCTCCCCATAACACCTTCGACTTATTACATTGTGAGATGTGTATGCGCAACATTCATGACCAGTACACAGGCCGAGCGCGCGTGACAAAGTAATAACATGATGTGTGTAGAACACAGATGGAAGCCTCATTGTTGACGCACGCACAGTGCCACAAGGGCAAACTCGATTTCATTCAGACACTTGGATGTAATGTAAGGAAGTTTTTGTTTATCGAGAGGACAGTAGATTAGTGGGATAGCCTCCCAGCAGATGTGGTAGAGGCTAATACAGTGAGGGAATGTAAACATACAGGGGCAGGCATACGGTTCCTGAGTCTAAGACAGAACCAACGACTGATTAAGGTCTGAGTCTTTACAGCAGAGAGAGAATCAGACTAGAGACAGAATGGGTCTGATCTGCCGGCAGGTTCCATGCTCCAGTCTCTTGTCGTTGCAGAGTTTGATGAAGCGGCGGATCTTCTGGCTGCCAATCCGGACGCCAAAACGCAAAGCGTGAACGATGACATCCGGCCGCAGCACGCCACCCTGCACATGGAGGCAGACAGCGAGGACGAGGAGGGCAACACCGACCAGACAGAGGTGAGAGAGAGCCGGAGATTTTATCTCTTTTTACTCGCTCATATTGTACGCAAGAAGTCTAACCACAGCCTCTTGCTGGCTCAGGGTGGTGAGAGTTGTAACCCGGCAGTAGTTGCTGTACCTGCTGCCGGTGCCACCTGCTGTTTAATTTACGCTTTGTTCTTTACTTTTTCTCTCCTTCTTATGTCTTGTTTTTAGCTCCTCTCTTCCCAGAAGAAAGCGTCGAGTTTCTGGACCTTTCAGTATTACCAGGACTTTTTTGACGTAGACACGTATCAGGTAAACGGTGATCCTGGGAGGGGGTGCGGGGGCTACGCGCTGCGAGGGCGAGACTACCTTTCATCGAACGGGAAGCGCCCTTCACATCATTTTGTTTTCTAATCTTAGGTCCTCGACCGGATCAAAGCCTCGCTGGTGCCGCTCCCTGGTAAAAACTTTGTACGTCACCACTTAAGGAACAATCCTGACCTGTACGGTGAGTGCGGCGGCGGGGACCGGAGAGCCCCCTGTGTTCACGTTCTGTGACCTCCCATTAAAGATGCTGTTCTGTTTAGAGGAAATAGGAGAGGAGAAGATTTTAATGCAGAACACGTGGGTGAATAAACTCTTCTGCCAGCTGTGCCTTGACCTCCTGTTATTAAACTACCCTTCTCCCCTCTTCAGGACCATTTTGGATCTGTGCTACTCTGGTGATCACTCTGTCAGTCATGGGGAATCTGTCAACATTCATCCAGATATACGACCGTTCAGATTACGTCTACAGCCCGCAGTTCCACAAAGGTGAGCTTTTCCGAGTCAAGTTCCACAATATTCTGCTAGGCTTACTATGAAGCTGGACAGACTCCGTGCCCCATTGCCCCCTCCTGTCTGTGTCACCCCGCAGTAATAACCCCAGACCGATCTCTTTCAGTGTCCGTGGCTGGTATAGTCATATACAGTTATGCCTGGCTGGTGCCCCTGGGCCTGTGGGGCTTTCTTCAGTGGCGGAAAGGTGTGAGCCAAACCGTGGGATCGTACAGCTTTATGGAGACCGTGTGTGTGTACGGATACTCTCTTGCCGTATACATCCCAATAACGGTGAGTATCCAGCTTGCTATAGATGAGTTACTTCTATAGCTACACATTATAACCACTGTGTTAGGGTAACTAAGACACTGGTGGTGAAACCTATGATCTCAATGCCCAGGGACTGGACCTAGTCAGACACCGTCATGTGCACATCACCCGCACAGTAAGGGTCATTGGTTTCCAACACCTCTTCTTATGCTTCTACTGCCTATAAACTCTTTAAGTAAAATACTGGGTATTGCTGCTGTTTGCAGATCCTTTGCGTGGTTCCCAATGAATTATTCCGGTGGATTTTGATTCTCGTGGCTGCGAGTCTCTCCGGCTTCGTCCTCCTCCTCGCCTTCTGGCCCCACATCAGCAAAGACAACAAAATAGCTTCGCTCGGCATGGTGATCGGGATGGTTTCTCTGCACGTGCTGCTGGCTGTAGGCTGCAAGGTACCGTAAAGCTCTTTCCTTAAACCAATTCTTTAGTTCTCTTTGTGCGTGTTATTCTTTTTTTTTTTTTCCAAGGTTTGCTATTTATTGAACCCGTTTAAGTTGAGGCCAGTGTCCATATATGAAGCTGGGCTGCAGGACCAACAAACATTTAGCCTGAAATCAATTCTCTGTCGATACCCGGGTGGGGAGAATCTTCATTGCGGAAGGTCTTTGCTGTAGCCGAGACCACCAGGGCATAAAGGTTTAATATCGTTTTATATAGCGCCATCAAATTCTGTAGCGCTGTACAATATACCTCCAATACCCAACACAGACCTCCTTATAACACACAAAAACACACCTTAAATTTTCCCCACCAGTTAACAGATGTAGGGAACCAAAAACTACTTAGCACACGCTTACACGCCAGTAGCCAACATGTCCTCCTCACCGCCCTTAGTCTGTTTGGAAAGGATGCAGGAATCTCAAACAGGTTCGTGTCGATTTCCAAGGCTTTCCATATTCCTTGGAGGGGTCCGAGCAACGTTTCTCTTGAATACGCGCCGATATCTCTTTCTTGAAGCATTATAGTCCTGGCTGCATCCAAAGTATTCACCAACTTTAAAATCAGGAGAGGCTCGGGGTCATTTGAACAGAAGACTGCTTTGGGACAACAAGCCTCGTTTGATGAGCTCTAAGTTGTTTGTTTCTATTTACTGAGAATTCTATTTTTTTTTATTAAATTCTTGGAATCTCTCATTACATTCAATACACGCGCACACACACAAGTCCGTACGATCACAGAATATAATTGAAAGGCTGCGTTTTCTGCCCTGCGCAATACATCCGGATTAAAACACCTCACGTGTAGGAGGAGGTATATCACCGCGGCTCACGCTGATCACACTCGTAACTTATTCCACCCCTAGGCGCTCTCTCGCTCGGATCGTTCTTTTACCTGCCGATCTGTTTATTAGTAAAAAGCTCTGAAGACGCGGTAGGGTCTGTCCAGTAATGATCTGGGCTGGTGGTGGTCCTATAAGAGCCCATGCGCAGAAAGCGCCCCCATTGATTTAACAAACCTCTGCTTTTATCCAACAGATGTATTTCTTTAAGAAGTTCGAAGAGAAGGCAGCAGCGGATGTCGTGACGACGACAATTCAGAAAACCGCACACATCACCACCCACCACGCGTAACGACTGCTGTTACGACCCGGACGAAGCGGGATTTTATCACACGGCGGCAGCTCCGAGACCGCGCAAGCCTGTTCTAGGGCTCTTTAAAGGGACGTCTCACAGAGCGGCAGAAAACTTTAAACGGGAAATAATTTCAGCATGTTTAAGAAAACCAGAGTGGCTTTTTTTTTGTGCTTATATCGGAGATTTACTTATTGATTAGAACCAGACTAATATATTTAGCTAAATAAAAGATTTGTTTCTGCTCCAAAGGATCTGGAAATTTTGAATTTAACCCCTTCAGTCCTGAGGCAAGTTTGCCATCTTTGCGCTATGTTGGTTCAGCGATTATTCTCTCTTCCTGTGAATAGTGTACCCAAGGAAACTACTTATTGTTTTCTTTCAAGGAGAGATAGCTTTCTTTTGATACTATAGTTAGATTAGCTGAAAATTTAGAATGAGGAATTTAGTAAAAGACAAAAAAACGTTTTTTAAATATATTTTCCCTCTGAATCTTCACAAACTTAGGTAAAGTGATAGAAAAACCCCTCCAAGTTTATCAATTCAGGTGTCCTGATCTCAGAAATACCCAAATTTATATAGATTTTCCATACTTTCCCAGCACTTATAGGGAACATACTATAAAGGTGTACATTCTTCGTAGAATTTTTATGCTTAACGGGTTTGGGGTTATGAACGAGGGCAATGAGATGTAAGGTTTTTCCGTTTTTTTTTTTTATATATATTTTTTTAAAAAATGGTTAGAGATCCTCTTAGGGAGCTCTTAAACATGTGAATGCCAGTGATGTCACAATGACATCACTTAGCTCACTTTTTTTTTTTAAATCACTTTTTTTGTTTTGCGTTTAAAGCATGTGAGAATAGCGAGACATGGTTTCTCACTCTCCTCCCCGCGATCCCTCTGCACCAATCACACTGATCTCTATGCAGGTCCGCCCAGACTTGCGAAGAGATCACAGCGTCTGTGCCTCATCGGAGTGATCGGAAATCCCAAGAAGGGGATATCCTGTCCTCCGATGAGGTCAGCAGTAACGCACTCCAGAAGGGAATGCCTGATCGGCGTTTAAAAATTTAAGTTTTCCAGCATTAGTGCCGGAAGCCGTTACATCAGATCGAGCAGCAGAAAGCCGGCGATGCTGGCTTCTGCTGTCAGGGGGGAGTCCAGGCTGTCAAATGAAGAGCAGGACGTACTAGTACGTCCATAGGGTATTCTTGGGATGTGTTTTTTTTTTTTTTTTTAGATGTACTGGTACGTCCATAGGGGACAGAAGGGATAAAAAAAAACCTTTACAAAACGCCTCGTCTTAACCAAAAAGCCACTGCCTTCTTGCCCCCGTCCCCCAAATAACGGACAGGAGAATAAAATAAAAAAGAGAATAACCCTCCCAACTTTATTGAAACACTACAGACAGAAGTGAGTACAGCAACTGCGTTTGCAATGGTTTCCTGCAAAGTTACCTCCGAAAATCCATCTTATTAACTACAGTCTACTGCCACACTCGGGACAGACAAACACAGACAAGACAGGCGGATATTGGGGTTCTGTGACAAGCATTTTAATACCCTAACGGAGGCAAACAAAAAAAAAAAAAAAAAAGGGGGATCGTTAGGGTCAGAGGGTGTACAAAGCGTTCCAGAGCCATGTCTTCAATAACCCTTCTGGCACTGGGAGGGTTAAAGGTGAGCTCTAGTTACAAGTATACAACCTTTAAAAAAATAAAGAATATGGGACGGACGCTCGGGGTTAGTCTGACGCATACGAGGATCGCTCTCGCCGCAAAAGGTCAGAGGTAGAAAGGGAAAAGGACACGGGGGGGGTAACATAACGGAATCTGAGACAAACACACAGAATCTCGGGCGACAGACCGGCACAGCGGGGGGGACCCCTGACCCGCGTTCTGCTCCCCACCTGCAGCCACTGCCGCCGACAGATCAGCAACGGGATTTGCCTTTTCGCTGATGAGCCTTTAAGAGATCTTCTACCTTTGCCTGTCCCTGAGCTCAAAAAAATCCATCTTTACCGGGACAGCCGGGAACTCTCGCCTTCAAAGAAGAAAAACAGGGCCCAAAACGCCATTTAATAAAACGCCCCGGATCCGCCGGGCATTCCCTTAAAACCCACGAGACGCGGCCCACAGGAAACATCAAGAACCCGGCTTTGTATTTCTATTCGCTTGGGGGAGAGCGTGTGTAACGGATCTTACCAATTACACGCGTGTAGTGTGTCACTAACCTGCCACTAGCACTCTGTGTGTGAGTGTGAGTGATAAAGAGGGTTGCCCCCCACACTGAAGAGTCTATACATTCAGAAAGTAACCGGTGTGACGCTCGATACATTGTTCTAGTAGCGTTTAAGTGTATAAATACATCAAGAGGTTACATGAACATCTAAAAACACCGTATGCCAATTATCTCGTTTATTTTGTATACAGTAACCTTCCGGACCCCCCCCAAATCTATGCCGCCGCCGTCCCACCCCAAGCAGCAGTAAGTTTAGTTGCCAATTCATACTAGAATTTCATCAGCGCAGATCAGCCGCCTGCACGGAAACGCATTAAAAACGCAGATTTTCCAGAACGTCAGGGAAGGCGAGAGCAGCCCGGGGGCCGAGAGTTACAGAAACAGAAGCCAGCGTAAGACGAACGTTCTACGACGCTCCGGCGAGTATCAAAAACAAAAAGCCTGGCGTCCGCCCCAGCTAGGGAAGGCTAGAGGGTACCTTAATTCCTTAAAACGCAGCACTTACTGCATGTAGAACATAATTAAGTCGATCAGACCCCCCCACCTCGACCCCCTATGCAGTATCCTATTTAACCATAATACTAACGCACAGCAAATGCCCCTAGGGCCACAGAGTCCAACACGCTAACGGCGACGGTCTGAGAAAGCAATACATGATTCTGCAATTAAATCAGAGACAGGCGGCACTGATTGAAGGATTCCCCCCCTCCCCCACTTTCTTCCATTTTTGACACAGTGAGGTTTTTTTTAGTATTTTGTTTCTTTAAAAAAAAAAAAATTGCACAAGTCCATTTTTTCAGAAAGCAAAGCATTTAGCTTTGTGTGATAGAAATGGTGGTGGTGGGGGGGTGAGGTAAGGAAGGATAAAAAGGGGGTATAGGGGGGCCGATCAGAGCAGCAAAGGGAGGAAAAATGTCCGTGTAAAAGGTAAGGAGGGGGCCGAATGGGAGTCTGCACCGTGGCAGGGTGATCTTTGGTGCAGGCGTCTGATGAAGACCCCGCAGCAATCGCAACGGAGGATAAAAAGTAATCACCGCTTCGTTTGGTATCCAGGTGCCGTCAGTTTGGAAAGAGGAGGTCGTGGGAGGTCGGAGCCGAGGGATGGGAAGGGGGGAGAAACGGCCATCTTTAACTCCCATAATGCATTGTGTTGGTGGTGATTGACATGGGAGAGGCCATGGAGATAGCGGGACCACCCATGCTAAACTGGTTGCTGACTGGGTAGTGAGTGGAGTTGGTGGAGCCTGTTTGTCCTCCAGCTGAGCCTATAATGGAGAAATAAAGTGAAAAGTCATTGAAAGAGGTCTTCATGGGTTCACAACATCTCCTTGCCCTGTACTGTACAGCCGGGAGTAACAGGACTTTTTTTTGACATTTCTAGCAGTTTAGGGCATAAACCATACTTTGTGATACTTTTCTCATCATGGGAAGCTGGAGAACATGCTGTGGGGGGTCTTGAACTTCCAGCCCCTAAAGGGGTACCTTGGCTTGACGCAGAACATCGCCCCAGCCACCCCCTCCCAATGACCTGCACAGCCGTCTACCCCGGCGAGTGCCGTTTAGGCACAGTGGTCCATGCTGTATATGGGAAGATCTGACACCCCCCACCAGGTCCAAGGAGAGCAACGAGCCAGATCATACCTCCCAACGGAATCCGCTCAGTCCAGACAGACAAACGGCCCTCGATGAGAGAGCGCGACCGGAGCAAATGATATAAAAAACGGATATCCGTAAAGGAAGGGGATATAGCGATCACTCACCTTGTACAATCCCCGTACTCATGATAGATCCCATTCTTGAGTGGGTGTGATTAACGATTCCTGTGTTAGCTGTAAAGAGACGGAGGGCAGACCGTTACAGGGAGTTCACACACAGCCAGAGACAGCACACGAGCGCAACATGGCCTTTTAGTGACCATAAGCAGCAGGCTGTGGCAGCATTATATATTCATACATATTATATACATATATATTAAATACACACACACACACAATTAAAACTACTACTTCAGGTTAATGTACTTGATTGGAAGAAATATTGATTTAGTCAAACCCCCCCAATCTAAAAATATTTGCCAATTAAGCTTTTTGCGAGTAGCAAGATTATTGAATTTAGTGAATAAGATTACGCTATTACTGACGGATCCGAGTGTCTGCTCTTGGGGTTCTGGGTGCTGGGACGCAGCATGCAGCTCACCTAGAGGGATGAGGTTATTGTGGGTGATGCCTGAGCTTCCGGCCATAACACTGCTGAGATCATACGCCGCGGGCATTCCTGAAACAGAACCGAGGGATCGGGTCAGAGCACAGAACATGAGAGACAGAAACAACTCTAAAAGGACCAACTCCAGCTCCTGGTACATCTACACGCTCTGAAACAGACGTTATATTCTCTGCTTTATGAGCAGTTTACGTCCTGAACCATCCTCGGAGATGGCTTATTTTATAAAGACATGGTTTATAAGAGGAATACGCCATTTTAACAAGTCCTTGGGAAATCATATTGTCCATCTGGTGATAAGCATGGGATCTGTGTGTATATCTGCTTGATACCCATTTGCTCCATGTACACGCACCGCGAGTATACTGGCTCATTATTTATCCCGTACACGCACCTATACTAGCCTGCAAACGCGTCAGCTTTGCCCCGATGCCTAGCGCCATCACTTACCTCCCATGCCCATTCCTGTGTTCATACCGTATGCCCCCGCTGTGCTCCACATGTTCTCAGAGGGAGAGGTGTAATGCGAGCCGGGAGGTGGGGACGGCGTGCTGCCCGTGTACCTGAAAAACATAGGAACGTTAAGGGTTAAGATGTGGCAGAATAAGCATAATGCGGACAATGGGGGGAACCTAAAGAAGGGGTTCTTCAGACGTTTAGGCTTACCTAAAGAAAGGGTTCTTCAGATCCAGCAGGTTACTTGATTTGGAACCTGTCTGTTCCACCTGAGCAACAATACTGATATCGTAACTCTGCCTGTAAAACAGAGAGGGTTTGGCACAGGGTGAGAGACGGCACATTACAGAACAGATTAGTGAACGGTGAAGACATGTTTAGAATCTGGGAAGAATCACAGCAGAGAAACACAGAAGGAAAAACTGAAATGGGTGAGGAGGTGTTGCAGCGAGACTCGACAGAGGAGGATCCGGGAGAAGTAAAGCAGGGAGGCGCACGGACAGGACTCGGGTGTAGGGACAGCAGGGTATGGATCGAGGCACAGTGTCGTATCACACCTTTTATTAGCAATAAGCAGCACAGTCCCAGACAGGGTATCTCCAGCTTTGGTAAAGAGGGGAGACTGCAGGAGGCAACGGACCTGGTACCAGTGAGTGAGAGGCTCTGTCGGGGCCGTGGACAGCCAGACTGTCATCCTGAGAGCGGAGGAGAGAAGAAGACGGTTTAACGCGGGAGTGGAAGCATCTCTGGCCTTGTACAGCCTACTACACACCATAATAAACAGACACTGCAGCCACCACATGCACTTTTCGTTTTGTGGTTAGCTATAGATTGCTGTGTAATATATATCAGCAATCACACTCCTAACATGCCCAGGAAGCCAGTACATGCTGGAACCTGGGCATGATAGGAGTGCGATTACAGCCTCCCTATGTCATTTACACATCCATGCTATCACACACACACTCGTTCACAAACATTGACTCATATACATTCCCTTAATCACACATACTTGCTCATACACCCTCTCCCACCTTTCCTGAACTGAAGATCTCTCACTCGCAGACTTCCACAGGGGCCCTGCTGCTTTCCTCTGTGTGAACAACTTCTCTTGACCCCCCAGGGAAGAAGGAACAGAGCAGAGTCATGTGACGTGCATTTACATGACTCCGCTGGGTTCCTGCTTCCCCTGGTCGGCACAAGAGACGCTGCTCGGACAGAGAAACACGCAGGTAAGCAGCAGTGCCGCTGCGTACGATTATTTTAGGACTTTAAAAATAAGGATAATGCCCTTTTCAGACGATATATTTCGCCCACCATTATATCGATGCATCCCTAATACAATGTACCCCAATGCCAAGCGAAGCACACCACCAACTCCCCACTCACATCGATCCGATGAAAGCCACATCAAACCAGAAGGCTAAACCGTGCACCAGGCCGGACTGAAGCATGTGGAAGGAGAAAGGGATCTCTATCCTGAGGAACAGAAAGAAGAGGATATGTCAGCATGGTTTCCATTGGCAGCAAACAGCCTAGAATGAAAATACATTGCATAGCGATGCAGAGCGCGAGTATGAGTATGAGTGTACAGTTTAGCTACCTGTGCAAATCGGCCTCTTTGGCATCCAAGAAATTTACGGTATACTTCACAGATTTGGCCATCAGGATTCGAATATCAAACGTGTCCTGTTAAGAAAGGGACATCTTAGTACATGGGGGGGGTTATGCTATATATACTGTATGTCCTTTGTGAACCCAACATACCACTACAGGCTGTTTGAAATACTCGTCTACAGCTGCCCCACGGAGGGCAGAAAGGTCCACCCCGTGAAATGATGGCTGGTACCTGTGAAAACAAGAGAACTGATTTAAGCTGCAATAAACCAGGCTCGTGGTATGGCTAAAATAAGGCCAGTGAGTGGCCTACGTTACCGAGAACGGACGGAGAGCTTGTACTCACCAGAAATTGGCTTTTGTAAACTGTTCCATGTATAGCTGCTCATCTGTGAAGGGGGCCAGGTGAACGTCCCCAATCGTGGGGAACATGTTACCTGCAGAACAAAGACAAACACTCATTTAGGACGGACAATCGCCATCAGAACAACCAAGGAAGGAATCAAAGCGTCCACGAAGGCGGTATACATGGAGAGAGAGAGAGATAGGAATATGCTACCATGAACCAATTCTACTAAGCCAGATCAGTAACATCTAAGCATAACCAAAGTTGTCCAAACAGCAACATGTAGGAAGAGGTCTAGCATGCTTACATTTTACTGATGTGGCTTAATAAAACTGGATGACAAGCATCTGTGGTCTTCATGAGTATTCCACTGCAGATTTTATCTCAACAAGGACGGAACACAATAATATCCTCCGGAGAACCCATCGTGTCTGGAGAGGCAGACTCAAATCATACCGCTCGGCTTGAGAAACTTCTTGGCGTGCAGGTAGCTCTCCAGCATCCTCTCGTTGAACAACATGTATCCCATGGGCTCAGAAATGATGATGTCCACCTGCTCCGGAAGAGTGACCTCCTCCACCTTCCCTGGGATGACCACGATGCGATCACTCAGATTATTGCTCTTCACCAATAGCTGCGGGGGACGAAGGTCAGAGGTCAGAACAAAGAAACAAAATGACAGGGGCTCACCTACACCTAGAACATGTTTGTAGATGACCCTCACCTCAGCGTGCTGGGCCATGGAGCTCGCTTCCACGGCGTACACTTTCCGGGCGCCAGCCTGGACCGCGAAGAAGGAAAGGATTCCAGATCCGCAACCAACATCTAAGATGACCTAATAGGCACGTGGGGAAAAAGTCAAACTCCATGAAGCTGAAGACCGGTGAAGGACCTACTTCTGCACAGAGCATTTCGTTAGGGTCTCACCTTATCTTTGAAGTCCGTGTGATTCTGCAGGATGGCCCTCTGGTATGTGCCTGTCCTCACATAATCCTGCATCATGTTCTGTTGCTGTGACAGGTAACCATAAAACTGGGGCGAAAAAAACAGAGATCAGAAACGTGGACGGTGGCCCCCCCCGGCAGCCCATTCACTGGCGCACGGCAGAACAGAATACTTTCAACATTCTACTACCTTTCAGTAACTGTTTTACTATTACTTTCTCCACCTAAAAAATCCCAGCCCCTTAATACTCCTTCCCGCGGGCCGTCCGGTCACCTGGAAGTACTGCACAGCAGAGGATTCCTCCGTCCGCTCGCTGAAGACGCTCTTCTCCGTGCTTTGACATCGGCAGCCCTTGATTATGTTGTAAAAGGAGCAGAAATCTTGGGGAGAAAGGAAAAGAATCATTATCTGCTCATAAGAATGTTCATATGTGTTTACTTGGTGCGCTTCTCCCCGCTATTCGCGCCGCTACCCTGGTCTCCCGGAGCGCTTCTGTAAGAGGGCAGAGCTGCCATGCACATCCTCCCCCCCGTGATTGGAGGAATGGAGAGAGGCTTACTCCCTGGCTCCGCCCCTTCCGCAGAAGTACTCCAAGAGGCCAGAATAATGCAGACTGACCCACAGAGAAAGAAGAGACATTAGGGGAGAGGATGAGGGCGGGGGGTTGCTCCCCACGCGGAAGCGCTCCATGGCGCGTGGATAATTCGGAGCATAGTGGGGAGAAGAGGAGCAAGAAAGAGGAAAGAATACAGAAGAAACAAAGAGGCAAGACAAGAAGCAGAGCAGCGAATAAGGAGACGGTAATGTGGTTGGCCGTGGAGGAAGGGAGACATTGAGTGAATGAGGGTGAGAGAATGAATTTCATCCAAACCAAAAGGGAGAATTCACTGCCCGAAAACGAATGGAACAAAAATGAAAGGATTTTGTCTAGTAATCATTTTAATACGATTTCATATTATTCAGGCCATCCTAACAAGTGCCAGGAAGGGTAATTAATGTAGGCACCTACCTGCCGGGGTGGCAAACTGGACCAGGACACTGTTGCATCCCAGAGTGACTATGAAAGACTGCTTGCCGACGCGGCTGCATTCCGTGTCCTTCGTAACGGTGCATTTAAATACGCAGACATTCTCTGCTGAGAACGAAACGAAGAAAAAAAACAGGAAAATGGTTAACACACGGCACAATCCTCCTAAACTACAAAATATAGCAAGCAAGTCCATGAACCACAGAAAGGAAGGAAGATGGGTAAAGAAACATTACCGGTATCCATAGAAAACTGGGCAGACTCGTATTTTTTCTCCTGTGACCGATAAAGCATGTTCGTTGAAACCCCCCCACACACACACGCGTGCAGTAAGGCTGCGAACACGTGCTCATGCATATACACGACAGCTACAAACATTACATCCATGACATTCTGACGAGAGGCTAGAATAACACTCTCGCACCCCGCCGGCTCACATCCCTCGGCAGCCTGCCTTCTGAATCCAAAGACGGCCTTTCATTCATAATGCGACCCGCGGGGACGTTCACACTGCGCGCTACAGAGACTGCGTGCGGAATCCAGATATTTATCTCTGATTATCGCCAATCTCAGGCACTTTAATTTCGCCATTTATGCCCCATTATTTATACCAAATATGAACAAGGTCAGAAAGTAGGATAGTAAAGTTTGATATTAGTCATGTACACGCAATAAGAGAGGCGCGCGTCCCTTATGAACCTTTAACCGCAAGGCCTTCTTCAGGGCAACAGCAAAAAAAATACAAAAGAAAATCTCCGGCAATTCTTTTATTGAATAATCTTCTGCATCGTCACTTTAGACTTTAATCAGTCGTTGGTCTCGTCTTAGATTCAGGAGCCGCATGTCTATCCCATACATGTTTAAATCCCCTCGCTTTATTACCCTCTACCACTTCTGCTGGTAAACCGCTCCACTTATCTACCACCTGCTCAGTAACAAAACTTCCCTACGTTACTTCTGACTCCTTTAGTTCTAAATAATAATAAAAAATAAACCTGTCTCCTGTACAATAAATACCAGCTGTATATGTTTGCTCTGGCTGGCAGGACTCGTAGGGTTAACACAGCCTTTAAGGGGAAGTCCAATGGGAAAAAGGTTTTTTTTCTGTAAGCAATAAATATGATGTAAGAGTGGAATGTGACGGGACGAGCGCGGCCGGCTCGGCGCTTCTACATCATCGCTTAAAGCGATGTGACATTTATACTGAAAGCCTGCCGCGTCCGGACCCCCCCCCGCCGAAATGTTATATGTTAGGAACAGGTACATGCTACACGCATATCACATGTACACAGCATGTCTTTCAGTCTGATGTCTACTCGTGTGTGTGTGTACACATATATAAACACACTAACATGTATACAGAGTGTACGTAAGCACAAGGTTCCTCCAGCAGCCGATGTCGCTACGTTAAAGAGCCCCAACTCTTGTGAATAAGTGGTTAGGCTGCTAAGTTTCTAAAAAAAAAATTATCTTATCGCCATAGCAACAAAAGAAATTGTTCTACTGACCGGACCTCTTTATAGGTTGCTACGGTGACCGCTTGATCACAATAACCAAGTTCTATATCCTATTCTGAGAGTGAAGTAAATGATTGTTTTAGGGAAGAGGCTGAAGTTCTGGCGTCTCCCGAACGATTCTGCCAGCCGGGGGACTACTGAGATTTACGGGAAGGTAACGGGTCAGGAAATCAGCAAAAATTCACCCGAAATGTACACCATGACACCGTTACCCAATGAACTCGAATGCTGGTTTTAGCGTTACGGAACGCCGAATGCACGCGGTTAGAACGCATCCTCTTATTCACGATTTCAGGGGAAAGAAGCCGGGCTATCGGAGCTATCCAGGGAGTACATCCCAGTACGTCCCAGTACATCCCGCGGCAATGGCCTTTCAACTTAACTTGAAAACGTAGTAATTGGTTGGTTATTCTTAGTTAAGCATCTTCTTATACTGTTCTATATGCACATCTCCAAAAATAAACAAGAAATGGTTCAAAGGATACAAACATGATTATATTTCCTTTCACTTAACCCCAAAATTCACTCTTACACCCCAAAGCATCTGCGATTCCCCTATACACACTAAATATTATACACAGTGGACTTGTCCCTCCACCACACGTATGTATGTATATATATATATTCATATACATATATATATATATATATATATACACACACACACACACACACAAAGGGACGACTTTAAATGCCAAGTATTTATCGTTTTCATCCTGCGCGTTCAGGGCTTGGTTACTGAGTGATATCTGCCCCCGGGTGCTGATCTCTGTGGGGCAGACACGTCGCTCTATCGCTAATCACAAGGAGCTGCCCCGGGCGCCCGCTTCATCCGAATACAGCGACTGGCAAAGATCTAAGTTCCTAGAAGTGTTACTGATGTAAAGATCCATGTTCTGTACCCGCCCCCTGCCTGCCAGGCAGTGTTCTGATTGGCTCCCAGAAAGGTGAGTCACACCTGGTTTTTGCGTACAACCAGCACTGTAAACAAACACTAACGTCCCCAGTCTGTCTGCCTTATTACTTCTACCGACAAACACGCACAGCGTTCACCCGCGCTCCCCCCTCCGCGCCCCGCCACAACAGCCCGCTGCCCCCTCCGCGCCCCGCCACACAGCCCGCTCCCCCGTTACTCTTCCTGTATCCCTATATGAACAACGTACTTATCCCTTTCACCCAAGTTACTCTCTTCCAGCAGACAATGCCGCCCCCCCGCTACTCTCATCTCGCAATGCCGCCCCCCGCTAATCTCATCCCGCAATGCCGCCTCCCCCACCGCGCTACTCTCACCCCGCAATGCCGTCCCCCCCGCAATGGCGCCTCCCCCGCGCTACTCACCCCGCAATGGCGCCTCCCCCGCGCTACTCACCCCGCAATACCGCCTCCCCCCGCGCTACTCTCATCCCGCAATACCGCCTCCCCCCGCGCTACTCTCATCTCGCAATGCCGCCCCCCCGCTAATCTCATCCCGCAATGGCGCCTTCCCCGCGCTACTCATCCCGCAATGCCGCCTCCCCACCGCGCTACTCTCACCCCGCAATGCCGCCTCCCCCGCGCTACTCTCATCCCGCAATGCCTCCCCCCTGCGCCACTCACGCCGCAATGCTGCCTCCCCCCGCGCCACTCACGCCGCAATGCCGCCTCCCCCACGCTACTCATCCCGCAATGCCGCCTCCCCCCTGCGCTACTCTCATCCCGCAGACAATGCCTCCCCCCCCCCATTACTCTCATCAGGCAGACAATGCTTTTTCCCCCATTACTCTCATCCGGCACACAATGCTTTCCCCCCCTTTACTCTCTCATCCAGCAGACAATGCATTTCCCCCCATTACTCTCATCCAGCAGACAATGCCTCCTCTCCCATTACTCTCATCCAGCAGTCAATGCCTCCTCTCCCCTTTACTCTCATCCAGCAGACAATGCCTCCTCTCCCATTACTCTCATCCAGCAGACAATGCCTCCTCTCCCATTACTCTCATCCAGCAGACAATGCCTCCACTCCCATTACTCTCATCCAGCAGACAATGCCTCCACTCCCATTACTCTCATCCAGCAGACAATGCCTCCACTCCCATTACTCTCATCCAGCAGACAATGCCTCCACTCCCATTGCTCTCATCCAGCAGACAATGCCTCCTCTTCCATTACTCTCATCCAGCAGACAATGCCTCCTCTCCCATTACTCTCATCCAGCAGACAATGCCCCCTCGTTTCTCTCATCCAGCAGACAATGCCCCCTCGTTTCTCTCATCCAGCAGACAATGCCTTCCCCCCCTCCATTACTCTCATCCAGCAAACAATGGCTTTTCCCGATTGCGCCACTCCAGGACAATGCATTTACCCCTCAAGCCTTCCGCAGGCCGCCCACAAAGCTCGTCCCCCCATTTCTCTCCACCCTCACACTCCACTATTGTTAGGCTGATAGACTCCCCTCCCTGACGCCATAGCATCGCGCTGCCCTGACGCCCCCAGTGTAATGGAGAGCCCCCCGTCCTCCGCTCCCTCGCACATACCGTTATACAGCGCTATGTCGCCGCCTCGAACCTCCAGCCGCAGCTCTCTCTGCTCCGCATGCCGCTGAATTTCCCCATTCGCGTCCCCGATGCTGAGGAGCCGCACGCCGGGGAACACCGACACAGCCGCCATCTTTCCAGAGGCGGGCACAGCGGGCAGCATGAGGAATTATGGGAAAGAGGCGGAGTCCTGGAGGACAGGAAACAGCGACACCTTGCGGCCGGGAGGAGAATGCAGAGGATGACATCATGGCCAGGAGCCCTAGAATACATCTTTGTGGATCCGGTCAGGTGAGATACTGCATGACGTCAGCGGATCACGTGCTCAGATACAGCGTATGACCATAAGTATTGCGACACCTAACCGTTACACCAACAGAGACTTTGATGACATCACATTCTAAATAGACAGATATTAATATGAAGTTGGCCCCTACTTTGCAGATAACGGCTAGGAAGGATTTCATCCAGTAGAGCGTCTGTGAGGTCAGCCGCTGATGTTGGGTGAGACGCCCGGCTCACAATCTCCGTTCCGGTTCATTCCAAAGGTGTTGGATGAGGTTGAGGTCGGGGCTCTGTGCGGCCGGTCAAGTTCTTCCTCCCCAACCTCATCCATATCTTTATGGAGCTTGCTTTGTGCGCCGGGCGCAGCCACGCTGGAATAGAAAAGGGTTTTCCACAAACTGTCCCTACAAAGCTGGAAGCGGAACATCGTCCAAAATGTCTCGGTACCCTGAGCATTAACATTGGGGTTACCCTTTGACGAGTGCATTGCATCAAATGTATGCCTGGGACTGGCGAAGATGTATTTGCCGGCGCGTTTTTCAGTATTTACGAAATCACTGGCTACATAACGGTCATACTTCTATACGTGTTACACATCTGTTTTTTATTGTTTCTCAATGAGCAGGAGCTTCAAGAACGTATACATTACTAACCATATATAATAAACCGCAAGGAAAACGACACATTCCTTAATATATATTCTTGAAAATAAAATACTAACAATATAGTAAATTATTAATATAATCCCTCTTCCCATTGCCAACTTTGTCTGAAAAAAATGCTTCCCAGCGCCAACCTTCTCCCCTAACAACTTCCCATTGCAGCTGCCCAGTGCCAAGATTGTCCCAAAAGACAGCCTCCCAGTGCCACCCTTGTCCCCTGACAGCCTCCCAGTGCCACCCTTGTCCCCACCTCAGTTTGCCAGTTTACCTGGCTGAGCCCACGCTGCCTGTCATCCTTTTGGTTTTGTGGCTCACGCTACTGCACCAGCGCCGCCATAAGGATGATTGAATGGGTGGGACTGTCTGCTCAATAACTTTCAACCAATAGTCCCGAGTAATCCAGGACATGTGATCACCCTAATTAACATTACCCTTCATCGGAGATAAGGGGCACAAATCCCGAAAAACAGGCCCAGACCATTACCCCTCCTTCACCAAACATTACAGACTTTCAGATGGTTAAGCAGGAGTAATAACTCCAGAGAACGCGTTTCCTCTGCTCCAGAGTCCAGTGGCGGTGAGCTTTACACCACTCCAGCTGCCTCTTGGCATTGTGCACAGTGATCTTCAGTTATTGTTTGCCTGCTTGGCCTCAGAAACCCCATATTATTATTACTGTATTACTGTAAACAGCGCTGGGGGTTATTTTACTGTATGCCACCCTGGGGTTTAGGCTTAAGGAGAAAAATATATATATTTTTTCATTTGACATGTTTTGATTTTTTCTAAGACAAACTGCACCTTCAGAGGTATTTTTTAAGTGATTGATACAAGACAAGAACTGCCCCCTTTAGTGAGTCCTAATAAAAATTCATATTCTATTTTAATAACAACTTATCACAATGCAGCATAAAAAAGGTTTATTGTTTGAAGACAATTTTTAACATTAGAATGACAGAATAATGCGCCAGTTCCTCGTGTAACCACTAGAGGGTGATGGTGTACACACCAGTAGGTACCGGTGCTGCTAATGTGTTTTTCAATGGAAACCCTCACCTTCTGTTTTCATACTGGTATCACCTATTATTATATTATAATTTTCCAATGTTTTACCAGCTGCATATACTTCCTCCTTGATGTGTTTTGGAACTGTAATTATATCCCAATCTACTACACAAACACGTCTTTATCTTGCTGCATTGAAGTAAACAATAGAAAGCCTCAGTCTTAATCTTCTAGTGGACTCCATATCCACTTTCAATCCCAAGGGCAGTTTCAGACATACAGCCGAATAATAAAAAAAAAAAAGAATTTGGCAGAAAACATCCAGGGCTGAAAAAAAGACACATGCAACAACAAACCCATAATAAAGCCACAAAAAGATCACAAAAATGATCCAGTAATAGTGTAAGTGCCCTAGTGCCTAACTTCGGTATCGCAAGTAAAACCCATTTAAAAGCTCTAGGCACACAATCCCCTCACTCAGCCCACCACTGACCGCACACTATATACCACAATATGCTTAATGTCCACAGAAAAGTAGTATCGTCATAGATGGTCATACAGTCACGCGTGAAAACTGCTGAAAACTGGTTTTCCAGTCCTCCCCTCTCCAAGGGGGTCTCTGGATGCCATATGGGATGGAGAGGTCTCGGTGTCTGAAGAATGCCTCTGATGAAAAGCAAAGAACGTCATTAGAGTCCATGCGGCAATATTAACGGGGGATAAACATTCAAAAGATTCCGTACAAACAATCAAACACGATCATCCTGCACAAGAAAGCATGCATGATTTTTAAAGGGGGATTAAATGATGTAATGCTATTTAATCGCCAAGGTAACCGACAACTGACTTAGTATTTAAAGCAATTTATTTTGCATTGAGGACCTCCGGCCTTAGCCTGTCCTGGCGTTTCGTTGTCACATTTATTGTGATGGCAATAGCCCAGCGATACAGCGGGGGTTCAATCTAGAACCCTGCCGCTAGTCATTTGGAGAATGTGAGCACACTGACAGTGCCTGTGCATGCGCGGAAAGGTTCTCGAGATGCCTGGCAAGCAAAAAGGACCTTCTGGACCTACAGGGAAGAGGAGGACATAACTGCCGGCCTCGTTTAATGCCCCGTACAGCCTCTCCAGTGCGTAATAAATTACTTTATTATCCGTATTAATCCCTTATGCATCACTTTTTCAATGGGGACAACGTGGAGATTTAAAGGGACCTCGGCTATCATATGACGGCTGGAGTGTCCCTTTTTTGTGCTACTGGGGGTCTTCTGCTATTGGGGGAGATGACTGCCACGTTGTAGCAAGAAGAGTGCGTTATAGCAGCATGAAAGGAGCAGCCTCACGTTTCTCATCTGTAGAAGGACTGCAATTCCCACCAGCCGGGAGGCATTTGTTACGTTATGAGATGCTGCTTGTTGTTCGGTGTTTGTGTCGGCTCTGGTTTATGTTCTTTTATAGTTACAACTGCAGAGAGTTTCCCGTGGCCAGAGCTTCTGTGACTATTATTCAAGATATTCCACCAGAAGGGCGGAGGGAGGCTCGAGGCACCCCGCCATGTCCTTACCCACAGTTATACCTTGTTTGTGTTGAGGGGGTTTCCATGGGTCGAGGGGTGATCAGGATATTGGTCTAAGCGATCAAACGAGCGGTTTTATTAGAATGCAGCATTCTACTATACTTTCATCACTTACCACATCGTATACAGCATTATCGTATGACCAATCTATAACGAGAAGAGATTCTTTTTAGTTTGTTAAATTAGGCATAGGGAGGCGTTTAAAAGGAGCAAGGAGTAATGCGTGTTCGTTTATGGAAATTGAGGTAGAAAATGCCCCTTTTGCCCCGACCTACGGGGCAACCTTGCAGTGATTCGGGGGGGATGAGACGTGATAGCATCAGAGGCACAGGAGGGGGATGGAGGGAGGAGAAGCTTATGGGTTAAAAAACCTGTGTCCATGTTTCCGGAGATCCAAGACGACTCTTTTTCCCTGTAAAATAAAAATGCAAAATGTTACGCCTGTCTGACGCTGTCATGCCATAAAAACACGCAGTGCCTGAAAGGGGTCTATTCACTAAAGGGAGAGTTTCCAGGGGGAGTCTCCCAGATTCAATTATGCATTGTACAGGGCCAGCTCAGCCCCTCATAATGAATAGTGAAGTGAGGGAGTTGAACCCACAACTTCATTGCGTCCTTTCCTCCATATCTCTCTCTGAGACGCAGCACTCGCAAGAGAGAATTTCCTCAATTCTTCCCTTATTTAGAAGCATATCATTTGACACATATGAGTTTCATTATATAACCCGGAACTCACGTGTGAACCAGCCCTGGGGCTGTCTTGTAGTTAATGTAGTGCATATGTGCGTATGTATGTATGTGCGTGTATATGTGTGTGTCTATATGTGTCTATATGTGTGTG